>NW_026855136.1:0-626473 GCF_026571515.1 Ruditapes philippinarum | reverse complement strand
AAGGGGAAAAAGGGAGGGATACATTAAGTACTACTTTTCTTAGAAAAGCGCAGCACCGATCGTTGTTCTTTCTTTGCAATCTGGAAGCCAACGAAGAAGGTAGTTGTACTGACGCTATGTTTAAAACTTAAAGTTTAAATATTTTTACATAATTAAAATGCTTTTAACCCACCCTCCCACCTCAGATATTTTTTTTGCTGTCCGTATTTTGTTGTATAATTTCAGATAGAGTTTAGCAGACGATCGTCATAGCGAGTATAAAGGCAGACAAGGAGACCAGTCCAGCACGTGTGCAATGATATATAATGCAAATGGACTACGAGAAGATACTTAAAATTCTTTAAAAGTGTTCAAAGACTCTAATTTTGCTACAGTCACCTGGGCAAATAGCTTTTTAAGTCTGCCGCGTTTTTCAAGTTGTTGCTATCAGTGTAACTTGTTGCATTTTTATAGCATGAATTTCAGATTTTTGCTGCCGTAATCGGAGCGAAAACGCAAAATATACTACATAAAGATAATAAATTATTCAATTAGCATTTCAAATTTTCATCTTTGAATATGATACTCAGCTATGACAATGTTTACGCCAAAAACTTAATAAAATAAATTTAGTAAAACTTTAATCGGTGTTGAGTCTTTGTCGATGGGTAATATGTAAATATAACTGGTTTTATATAGATAATCACCAACTTATGTCATATTTGTGCCGATTTGGAGCGAAAAGTTTGCAACACTTTTCAATTTTGGTCAAATTGCGCTATAAAATTGTTCATCCCTGGGAAGCGGAGTGATCGAATGATATGAAGTGTTGTACACCAGTTACTGATCCAGACCTGCATCAAGTTATACAAAAGTCTTTAGGTGGGAAGTTAGTATAAAACCGGTTTAAACTCCCCAGTGGTTTAACTGCCACTGACCGTTCCAAGGCGTACATCCTTTGTGTTCCTTCACGTGTTTTTCTTGTCTGTATTGTTACTTGTTTTTGGATGTTTACATGTTTCGTGATGTCTGTCTTGTTGGATTGTCGTTGGTATTTTCTCCCCCCCCCCCTTCCATTTTAAATCCCCCCCCACCTTTTCACCCGTACAGCCCTTTTCCCTTTAATTCCCTTATGGGACTGTTTTTGTTTATGTTATTTCACATTACATGTCCCGCCCGCTCCTTTCTTCCTTGTGTCCACTCAAGGTACTTGTTTGGTGCCTTCTGGGTGTCCTGCTTGGGTGTGTCCGGGGGCGGCGTCCTGTGAACGTTGCCTTTGCCTTGTTGATCTTTATTCTTGTTATTTTGAAAAAGATAAAAAAAATCTCAATGGAGTCCATTTAAATATTTTAGCAATTTAGCCTAAAGGGGAAAGAGCTATCCTCACTCCTGTACATTTTATTTCAGAACTAGCCTTTACATTTTATTTTAGAATGGCCAATGTGATTTCCATTTTAAAATGACCAATGAGAACTTTCCTTATATTCAGTCCTTCACTGTAAATTTTACAGGAAGTCAAACTGATGGACTTCGTCAGAAAAAGACCTTTCAACCTTAGCTGAAAACGAGAGATATCAAAACCAGCACCAGGATAAGCTCAATAATGTTCCAAATATTTTCGACAGCCTTGGTAGCGGAATCCGTTATGTTATGAATCACAATTCCTTTTCATTACAAAAATAAATGTGTCAAAGCAGGTGCAATAAATACCTTTTGTAAAATTGTAAAAAGGAATCGTAACTGTTTCTTTTTGTATTTTTTGATAGAATTGAACATTTGGGATTATAAATGTTCTGTGCATCTTCGTGTGTGTTCTTTTATTTCCAATGTCAGTGCAGGACTGGGTAAAATCAATATAAAATTGTGCAGATTTTAGACATTTTTTAGACTTATTTTCTTTCATTAAAATCGATCGGACATTTCTAAACATGATAGTTTGCATACACATAGCATTTACCCTTGTGAAGAATTATTAAAAATTGGACAACAATTGTATCGAATAACAGACACCTTTACACAACTTAACCTTCAATGGCATGTAAAATAAATGAATCAAACATCGCTCAGCATAAAAAGCGTAAGGGTAAACAAGGTGGACGATTCAGGTGTTTTTTTATTGACCTAGAGGGACAAACTTTAATAATTGGCATATCCAAAACAATATCAAATTGACACATCTGATTTGAATCAAAATGATTACACATTCATAGCGTTAAATAGACAAAACTTAACAGGTGGTGGGGTCAGTCTAGTCTATCGGTTCGGGGAAAATGTCAGAAATTCTTTCGAACATGCGTTATGACAGGTCATAAATCTAAGAGCGTTTCAATGACCGTCACTTAGACTTGAACATTATGCTAATTTCAGCACATTAAAGTAGAAAATGTTCTCGATCTTGTAATCTCTGAAGTAATAAATGGTGTTGAATACGTTCATGTGAACAATGTCAATTCATCTCAGACCATTGTGTTGTAAAAATTGTAACACAAATTCAAAAATAATGTAAATATTAGTCGATGTCTTTTTATTTTAAAGACATGAATAATGATGAATTTGCTGAGGACCTGCAGAATATTTCTATTGATGAAACTGATATAGACACGTTCGTTGATCAGTCTTTAGTTGAAACCAAGAAAGTATTACACAAGCACGGCCCGGTCAAAGAGAAAATTCGTATATGCCGCATTTCAAAACGTTTGTTAAAGGAAAACATCTAGGAAATGAAAAGAAAAATTCGAAAAGTTAAAATATTGTAGTAACGCTAGAAACAACCTGAGCACTATCAATTGTTTAACAAATGAACGAAATAAGTACCACTTTAAATCATGAAAGGAAAAATAACACACATTTAGTCAAAAGTGTTCTTGGTTTTACAAGAGACCCGAAATGTTAGTTTCAGAGATAATTGGATAAAAAAAACACAGAGAACCCAATGCCTAGCGGTGAAAGGAACACAACCATTGACTATTTTTATGGATAAAATGCGATATTCGCTTATAACATACGACCATTTCAAACCAAAAACAAAAATGGAAAATCTTTGAAATTATTCAACATCTAACTGACGATGAAATACGAAAGCAATTGCAATAAAAACCATGTGGGATCTTGAAAATGTTCCTGAATGAACTATTACATTTAATAACCAACTTTTTAATCGTTCATCAGTCGTTCCTTATACATGGAAGCAAGCTGTTGTTAAGAATGTTGGTCTGGAACTGGTATACTCAAGCAATCGACCAGATAGCAAACAACGACTTTACGTACAGACGATCACTATATTTTAACAGACGTACTAAACAAACCATCTATGTTAAAATTCAACAGTTTTTTCAAATTAAAAAAAAATATTTTACAAAACTTAACGTATATATTGATAAAATTATTTAACATCACAACAAATTTTACAGGTTTTTGTATATCAGCTGGATTGTATTGATGAATGAACATATTCACATGTACGTAGCTTGGATTTGAGAACAAAGTTAAAAATGTGATTCCATTTTACAAAACATTGACAGAACTCTAATAAATATGTTAAGTATTAAACCAATGTTGGTAAAGCATCGCACTGATAGTAGTTTATTACAGTTATGATTGCGGGTGTTCTTTTTAACCCTTATATTGCGTTTCATTTATAGTGAGCGATTACTAACAACTTCTAAAATGTTTGTAGGAATTATCTACCTCAAACATGAAAATTATACTTTGCACTTATTTTGACAACATTATAAAAACATATGTTAATAAGTTATCTGATACATATTTAATATTTGTAAAACCACGCATTGATACATTGATTATATTAAATAAAATTAGGTATTGACAACATTTTCCAAACACACTAAACTAAAAATTGGAATGTTGACTAAATATGTGGCTATTATAGAAAACAAATATATGTCGGTATCTTTTCATTTGCCATGATCAAGTCGTACATGTACTCTAAGGTACAGACGAAACATGAAACAGACATAAATCTACGGCAAAAATAACAACAAATCATTGCCATGGTAGCTTGTAATGGATTTATTAACAGTGTCTTCAGTTATAAACGTGGTGTCACATAACTAGTAAAACGATACATAAATGACACATTTTAAAAAATAATTATTTCAAAAACGTTATGTTTTCCAATCCTAATTAACATCCAATAAATGGAAACAGTGAAAGTGTTCCGAATTTGTATAGAAATAGATTTTAGTTGATAAAAATTGTGAATTTGTATATCGAATATAATTTTAGTAGACTTGATAAGTTGATATGTTTGTAAATGCCTTAGTTTGAGTGATACAAAAGCTAGTTTCGAGTACAGTGCTTTTTGTTGTCAATACATTGAATATGTAAACTTTGAAAAAGATGATCCACTCATCTCTTTCTCCCATATGTCATCAAACATTTCATTCTGAGCGACTGTAAACCAGTTCTTCCAGTCACCAACTTGACCTAGACAAAAGACAAAATATGAATGATTAATCATTTGCTCTAGACGATATTTACTTTATTTCAAAAACTTCGAACTAGTTGCTATGATAAACAAGAGGGCCATGATGGCCCTGGATCGCTCACCTGACACAACCACATCCAAGCAATGTCTTAAACAAGCATCATGGCCAAGTTTGATAACAACTGAGTCAAACATGTGACCTCTGGTGTGTATAAAGATTTTTCCATATTTGGGCAATGTGACCTAATTTTTGACGACCCATATTCAAATTTGACCTAGAAATCATCAAAACAACATTCCTGACCAATTTTCAGGAAATTTGGATCAAAACTGCGGCCACTAGAGTGTTAAAAAGATTTTTCTATTTTTAGCTCCTTTGACCTAGTTTTTGACCGGACATGTCCAATCTTAGCACTTGACCCAGAAATCATCAAAACAACCTTCCTGACAAATTTCCAGAATATTTGAATAAAACTGCAGCCACTAGAGTGTAAACAAGCTTTTTCTCTTTTTAGCTCCTGTGACCTAGTTTTTGACCTGAGATGACCTATCTTCGAACTTGACCCAGAAATCATCAAAACAACCTTCCTGACAAATTTCCAGAATATTTGAATCAATACTGCAGACACAATAGTATTTAAAAGCTTTTTCTAATTTTAGCTCCTGTGACCTAGTTTTTGACCGGAGATAACCCATCTTCGAACTTGACCTAGAAATCATCAAAACAACCTTCCTGATAATTTTCCAGAATATTTGGATGAAAACTGTAGCCCCTCCTGTGTTAACAAGCTTTTTCTATTTTCACCTCCAGTGACCTAGTTTTTGACCGGAGATGACCCATCTTCAAACTTGACTTAGATATCATCAAAACAACCTTCCTGACAAATTTCAAGAATATTTTAATCAAAACTGCAGTCACTAGAGTGTTAACAAGCTTTTTCTATTTTTAGGCCCTGTGACCTAGTTTTTGACCGGAGATAACCCATCTTCGAACTCGACCTAGAAATTATCAAAACAACCTTCCTGACAAATTTCCAAAATGTATGGATGAAAACTGCAGGCCCTAGAGTGTTAACAAGCTTTTTATATTTTTAGCTCCTGTGACCAAGTTTTTGACCGGACATGACCCATCTTCAAACTTGACTTAGATATCGTCAAAACAACATTCTGGACAAATTTCCAGAATATTTAGATGAAAACTGCAGCCACTAGAGTGTTAACAAGCTTTTTTTATTTTTAGCTCCTGTGCCCTAGTTTTTGACTGGAGATGACCCATCTTCGAACTTGACCTAGATATCATCAAAACAACCTTCCTGACAAATTTCCAGAATATTTGGATGAAAACTGCAGCCTCTAGAGTGTTAACAAGCTTTTTCTATTTTTAGCTCCTGTGACCTAATTTTCGACCGGAGATGACCCATCTTCGAACTTGACCTAGATATCATTATAACAACCTTCCTGACAAATTTCGAGAATATTTGGATGAAAACTGCAGCCTCTAGAGTGTTAACAAGCTTTTTCTATTTTTAGCTCCTGTGACCTAGTTTTTGACCAGAGATAACCCATCTTCGAACTTGATCTGTATTTCATTAAGACAAACATTCTGACAAAGTTTTATGATGATTCAATCAAAACTGTGACTGCTAAACTGTTAACAACTCAATTGTTGACGACGCACGACGCACGACGACGGACGCCGAACATAGCCCCATCACTAAACCTCACCTTGACCACTTCATGGTCAGGTGAGCTAAAAAAATCAACACATTTGAGCAAATGACCGAACTTTGAGATAACAATAAGATTATTACAATAATGTTTCTGTCATAAAGTACCATACTTCAGCGCGAACGCAAAAATAAAACGAATAAATTATGTATCTTTTGTTTAACGTTAATATCATCACAATGTGTAGATAACTTGCAACAGACGGCAAGAGAGTTAACTTGTAAGATGAAAACTTTTAAAGGAAGCCTTGAAGAATTAATTTAATCTAAGGCTTGTATATTGTGTTGAAGAAATACGTACAGGAAAATAAAACCATGACAAGATTTATATAATCTAAAGTCCTACATCTGCGCATTATGCCCATGCGTTTACAATACGCATAAACTATATATACATACAATACAAATCAACGAAAATAAAGATTTTCATTTTGACTATGCATTTCTCATCAAACTATCGATACATTTCTGAATGTATTCTATAAACAAACCGGATGCTATCCTATCATTGGAGTATGTGAAAGTAAAATAATTATGTGATGTATGTTTGAAAATGGGGTGTCACGTTTTCCGTCTAAAATGATTCGGTCGATATTTTGCCAGTTAGAAAATTCAATAACCTAGGTTAGTATAAGACCAACAGTCAAAGATGTTGCAGAATGATATTAAATATTGCATTTGTTCTATATGAGGTGTGACTGCTTTTAATATAACTAGTTGTACAGACCTTTGCTTTTTCTTATTGTGCACAGCACGGCCCTTGCGAAGAATAATTATCCCATTGTTATATTGATGTGTGTAACAAATTTCGAAGAATTGTCATATTTTATCATAAAGAAACAAAGTTAATGTTTAAAATCTTAGTGTCCATTCTGTTAAATGGTTAAATGTTTAAGAATATTTGCTAACCTTGACATCCTTACTTGAATTCTTTAATTTAAAGATGTTCAAACTATAAGTCAGTTTATGAAAAAAAGTCTGTATGCATAATTCAATCACCAACACTAAATTTTATGAGAATAAATGATCACAAGAAAACATTAATAAGATTAAGTACGAGACAACTTTTTACAGCTTTGTAGAAATTCAACTTGCTGTTGTAAATATAAAAATTCGATTTGCTGTTGTAAATACAGAAATTCGGAAGGAGTGCAATCTCTCGAGAGCAAGTACTACAAACTAAAAATAATATATTTATTTGGCAATTTCTGTATAACTACCGATATATAGTCTATAAAATGTATATCCTAGATAAAGTAAGAGCTAAACCGAAAGATATCTATTAGAAAAGACAGAGAATTATAAAATATTATATTTGACTTTTACCTTTTCTCAAAAAACTGAAATCTGACTTGAAAAACATTTCTTTGAATGCAGGAGGTACCTTGTCCCTCTTAACCATTATATCAAAACCGCACTGTTTTAAAATGTCATTCTTCAAATTGTTGTCTAAGTCGACACCAAGAAACTTCAAAAGCTTCTCAATTTCCTCAGAACCATTCTGTGTGTACAAATTTAAATAGTCTATATTCCAATGTTAATATAGTGTTATAAAAAGTGTCAAAAGTCATATTTAAATGTTTTCGTGTATGCATTGAAATAAATTATAAATTATGACAATTATATTTTCATACTCAGTAATTTTGGTATCTTATTTTTTCGATTTCTTATAAACAGAATATTGATAATTATTATCTTAACTTACCAGTTCATTAATTGTTAACACATGCGAGACAATATTACTTTTAGTGAATGCGTCATAATAAGATTGTTAATTCATAACCTCCCAATATACATACAGAACATTTTCATCGCTAACGATGAGAAGTTAATGATTTAAATATCTACTTTATCATTTATACATTTTTATATTTATACACTTCTGGAGGGGGATTCAAACATTTTCATTAACTTACCTTTTTCATGTCCTCGTAATACATGATGTGAAGAGGATAACCAACGCCATTTTGTATTTCCTTTTCCCACCCAATGAGGTAGTCTGTGTACTTCCCGTACTCTACTGTAAAATTAATAATAATTCACTTTATTTTAAAGTTTCACTGACTTTCTATTTCATTCGTCCTCTATAGTTTTATTTTATTACATTTTTACCCGCAATGTTTTTCACCATTAATTGTCATCTTAGATTTAAACAATTACATTATTTGATTTTTATCAAAATGGAATTTGATTTGAATAGGAATTTATAATAAAACAAATACTTAGTAGATATTGTATACTAATTCCACGGAGAATTTTGCAACTGTAAATTAGTCGAAAGTTAGTTTCAATCGTCTTATGCCCGGTTCGAGAGGAGAATATAATGACTAGAACAGCTTAGAAGAGAAACCCAATCGAACGCAGAAGTACCATAAAGGCGATCTGTCATATTTAATTTCATAGTTTTATTGAAAAGCTGTTAGGAACATCAAGAAAACATCATTAATGATAGGTGTGTATACACAGTATTTTGCCCTCTGATATATGATATGTGCTTCGTCTATTATGGACTCTTTCTTAGAGAAACAAAACAACCTGTAATAAAGTTTCTGGTTGCAGAAGGTTAAAAGCCCTGCCACATCCACATCTTCCAGAGGCTTAAAAAAGATATTCTGATAAATGTGTATCACTTTCAACCTTCTACAACTGGGTTTCTCAGTTTCATGAAGGCAGAACAAGTGTTTGTGACAGGCCTAGGACTGGGCGGCTAGCTGAGGCGGTGACCCCAACAATGGTAGCAAATGTTAAAGCTTTTGTCAACAAAAATCGTCGAATAACTTTGGAGGAGGTAGCTAACAAGTTTAGCATCGGTAAGGCATCGGCACACAAGATTTTACACGGACACCTAGGCATGAGCAAGGTAAGTGCCAGGCGGTTGCCTAGACAGCTGTCCGCAGAACAAAAGGCAACCGGAGTAACCAATACAAAAGAATATCTAAGTCGTTTTTATCGTGAAGGAGATAAGGTTTTGAACCGCATTATCACTGGAGATGAGATGTGGGTTCATTATTCCGAACCTGATCAAAGCAGTTGAAACGAGCTGGTTCCCCACCTCCTAATTGTTTGTTTGTTTCTTTGGAATTTTACGGCTGTCAACACATAAATGGCCATATCGTGCCGAATGCTATAATTTGCTTAAAATATTATGTAAAACTCTGCAAATGACAACACAAAAGAGCCAATTAGATCCTTGAATACAAGTTTATCTCTTTCAAATAATCGATTATGTTTTTTTATGGAATTGTATTAAAGAGTTTTTTTGAGTGAATTTACATTATAAAATCTATAACGGGCCTGTGAAAAATCATGACATTCCAGACGGTAAAAGTTTCATTGCAAGCTACACAGAAAGTGGCATTGTCATTCGTGAGGAGATTAGAGTGGGTAACTTTAGTGTGTCCAATTCGGCATCGAAGAAGAACTGTTTGATCATGGCGGTTTGACAAAGACAAAAATGGTGACACATCAAGATGGCCAACCTCCTAAAAAGTTTAAGCTGTCTCCTTCGGCTGGCAAAGTCATGCTTGTTGCCTTTTGGGATCCACGAGTGATACTTACTCATTTCATGCCAAAAGGTCAAACTGGCACCGCTAAGTGTACTATTCTGAAGTAATTCTGAAAAATCTCAGAGAAAAGCTAAGGCAAATGCTTCACAGGTAAGCACAGAAAAATGTCCTCCTTCACGATAACGACCCCTCCCATACCGCCGCAGCTACAGTTGAGGTTATCAACTCTTGCAAATGGTAATTGTTGTCTCACCCTCCTTATAGCCCAGACCTCACCCCCTGTGACTTTTATTTGTTTCCAGAACTGAAAAAATTGCTTGCTGGAAAGAAATATAAGACCAGGGCGATTTTGATATCTGCTGTTACACAATACCTAAAACATAAGTCTACGTCATGGTTCACAGCGGGAATACAAAAGCTCCAACGAAGATGGCAAAATTGCGTATACGAAGGTGGAGAATATTTTGAAAAAGAGTAGATTTTTTTAAAATGTTGAATGGTTTTCGAGAACGAGTCAAAGGGATATTTTCTGACTTCCCCTCGTATTTCAGGGATTCGTGATTTTGTGCTTGGATGCTGTCATATTTAAAGGTTGCTCGTATAAACGCATATGACCTACATTTTCCTTGCAGATACACGGGTAGCCAGTCACTCCATTTGCCATCATATTCGTACGATTTTATACCCTTCATATGATTGTAGTAGGACACAGCGGTGTCTTTTGGGTTACGACAACACAGTATCGTCTTTATCTGTTTATCTTTCATGTCCTTCAACAGTAGATACCTGCAATAGTGTTTGCTGTTTCAAAATATTTATTTGCAGAGTGTATGTTTAACAAAGACTTAAAAACGGTTATTTGCAGAGTGGATTTTTAACCATGACTTAACAGTCCTCGCTATTTATTAGGTTGTCTGGTATTATTCCGTACAATAAAGGAGACGAGTAAGAATTAAAAGTACATTGAATTGACGCGCGCTTATGATACCAACGTTTCAAGAGCATGCTTTTGGTACAAAATGCATTTCACCCGATCTAGAGAAAAATTATTCCAAAAGAACGCACAAAACAGCAAAATTGAAACTGTTCCTGGTTGAGTGTTCCTTAAGTATCATGTATTCTCTATTTAAATATGTGTAAGATATTGTATTGAAGACGTAATATCATTTAGTATAGATTGTTAGAATAAAGGTTCTCAGTTACATGTATGCCCAAACATGAATGCAAAGGATAGAAATTAGGTCTGCTCTCTTTAACACTTGAACAAATGCAAAACATTTTCTGCAGTTAAGTACCTAATTGCTGCTTTATCACATCAAAACCCTCTGCATATCTGAACGTTTATGTCGCATAACTGTCAGTTTTTTCATTCCATAATATAATGTTACCGTTCTAAAACAAAAGTGGTAACAACATATTGTTGTCTTAAATTTATGTTGTTATAAACAAAGACAGTAAGTAATATTGCCTTTTAAGATACTTATATCTGTTGTCCAAACAACGCGATTAATGAATTGTCAAAACATATGCATACATACCGACAAGGATAATGGCAATTGACAATTCTTGGTGCAGGCTGTTTATCAACACTTTCAGCAGATTGAAATTCCAGCATTAAATCTCCCTTGTTGCCCTCCACTGGTTCAGCGCTCTTCTTTAAAATCATCATAAGTATTTCGTACATCCAGTTAGTGCCTATGAATTAATGTTTACACATATAAACAATTCTAATGAGATTTGAACATCTTCATTTAAGTTTAAGGAATAAGATTAAATTATTAAAAGACGTATCGAAACAAAATATTTAAACACCATTCATATACACATAATTGCATAATCATACTTGTGGATGCTGTGACGCTCTTTTTAATAATCAGCATTAATTGAATACAAATGGTTATTTCATGCAATCAAAATACTTGACCAGAAGAAGTATAAGTTAGTTTTAAAGAATATTGTTCTTATATTAACAGCTGAATTGGAAATATGCCCTTTATTATTACATTGCTTTCTGTAGTAATATTAATACAATCGTGTTCAATGACATAAGTCAAGTCAACCTTAAACTTTAGTTTCTTACGAAAAAGTTTAGTTCATAAGTTTAAATAAACCCGCTGACAACTGAGTCAGGTTATTGATTCTTTGACTTAGTGGCAAAGAGCATCTATCAGCTCTGAAACAAAGTAACAACTCTCTATTCAATTAAGACAAAGAATCGATTGCCTGATAGTTGCCAGAATAATCTTAAAGGTAGGAACGCACTTAACCGTTACACACACACAATCTTCACTAATAATCATGAAAATTTAGTTTTTAAACAGAAACGTTTCTGTTTGCAAATCTGATAACATACTGATTTAAAATGAATTCATTCCAAGGGCCCCAAGTCCCGATCCTACTTCTATATAAGGATAGACAGAAGCAAATGCAAAATAAAAATCCGGCGGGGATGAATTTGAAAGTCTTAATCAAACTTTCGATGATCGACTTGATAATCAGGTTCCATGATAACCGCCATATGAACACATCTGCGATGTTTCAAAATTCTAAATTTTACCAGTTCATGTTAAATGTTGAATTCTGCTTAAGCCGGTGCTAGGGGGCGTGGACGGTATTTTGCGCTTGCCAGTACCGTCCATGAACAGGCTCAATCAAACCGAGCCTGCAACATTTTCGATTTTGCCGCGTTGGGCTTTCTTTAGGGATTCTTATTTCACTCTATTTTGAGTAGTTGTTAAATACTCTGACCAGAAGTTGTTGTTTACTTTAACCACGCGATTAGAGTGTGACTTAAAACAGAGAGATCAACGACAACACCAAACATTCCACGCTTCACTTAACTTAACTTAGATATAAATCTGTTTCACAAAAACAAAACATATCAAAAACGGTCGGAATGGATCGTCTGACGCTCAATTAAAGGTATTTTTGTATTCGAATATAACTAAATGGCGGTGACATTATAATTGTTTTCATCATATTAAGTCTCGATGACATTCTTTTAAACGACTTGTATACCTGTTTTGGGGTATGTACACAACATTACATCATTTTCCTGAAATTTGTAATCAGGAACTTTGTCGAAGATTTGCTTCGTTTCTTCAGGTTCTTTCATAAAGTATGGTGTAATAAATCCACCAACGTCAACTGCATGCATAGTTGCACCCCCAAGATCTTTTATCCATACTGACGTCATTCTGAAACTAAAATCATTAAATCAAGAATTTATTTGTAATCAATTTAAATTTTGAATCTCGATAGAACGTCTCTAACTGCATATCGGACTGCCTTACCGACTTGCAAAGCACCATCCTGTTGAAAAAACTGACGGTTGTAAACAGACTGACGAGCCGGCTCTTCCTTTTCCAGTGAAAACTTTTTCCTACTATTTTTTATTCTTTCTACGTTTCCTCTACTTTTTAAAACAATTACTACTATCCCTATGTTTGTGGACAAAATCATATTATGTAGATTGATGCTTTTTTTGTATAATGATAATAAAAAAAAGTTTTTAACTGTATCTAAAATATCATTTTTAAGTATAGCATATTAAAGACTCATTTAAGAGCTCCATACATGCAAAGAGTTGTGTTAGAAAAATGGAAAATGTATTTAAGGTATGTTTGCATATCTACCTGTTTAAAATAAGACTAATAGAATATATTGTAGAACTCTATTTAATTGGAAACCATGAAGGCCTTTATACCATCCTTTGTTTTGTTGTTTTTCGATTTTCGAAATATTTGGTAGAGAAATTATTTAAGTGGTTTACATATAACAAATTCTGGGAGCATTAGCATATATGTCAATGTGTTAGGATATGGATAGTGACTTCGAGCCATTCTGAGTATCTTCCCCTGGGCCCCTAGTTTTTATTTCTTTAATTTTGCCCCCCCCCCCTTCCCCGGGTCTCCTGTCCCCTTCCCATGTGCCCTTTGTCTTTGTAGGCTTATTATTCAATCATTTATTTGTTTTGTTTGAGTTCCTTATCATTTACGAATTATTTCCTACTATTCATCATTTATTTGTTTTCTTTGGGTTCTTTGTCAGTTACAAATTATTTATTATTTTGGTGATTGACCTGCCCGTGCTCTGTCTTGTGCCCTGTCCTGTTTTTGTTTGGTGTCCGCATGGGCTCCTTGCCACTGTTTTTTGTTGCTGGGTCATATGGGGTTTGCCGCTTGCGTTCATTGAACGTCGCCTTTCCTTGTTGATCTTATCATATTTCATATGACACTATTAAAGTTTAGTTCTAGGAGGCTTGAATTTGGTCCAAAACAGTTTCAGACTTTCATAACAATAGAACCTAAATAAACATGTTACATAAGAATAATCTAGAAAGCATACTTATATGCGTTTAAAAGTTCTAAATGTTCTAAACCATTAACATAAATGGCAAACAAAGTAAAAGATAGACATACCCAACGGCTTATTTTGTTTCTCCTTGTACTAAATATTAAACCTAAATATGATTTCCTCCAAGTTGAACATACCACAATGAAAAATATTCACATTTTCAAATACGACACTGAAGAAGGTATATGATAACATATTTGATGACCTTTATTTAATCTGTTGTAATTCGTTTGGTGTAAAACATGCTTGTTATCAATACGCTAAGGTTATCACACAGTGCGCCAGTAGGTGTATTTGCTAAACAATAAATTTATTTATAACGACAGTGTTTTTTTTTTTCGTTTAAAGTAAGGACTGCTTGAGAACGATGAATCATAGCTATTTGGAAATGAGAGCTAATTAAAGTGCAACATTCTTCACGCTCTCCCATTTAGCTGATTCATCGGTTGTAAAGCCATTAAGGCATATGACCATGCTAATGTATAGCACCCGCTATGAAAAGTATTCAAATAGACTAGAACGTTTGAGATGGGTCAATTTCTTTTTTCTTTAAAAAATATTTATGCACCTCTCATATCTCATTTGGAAAAAACAAAAATGTTTAATTTTATAATTAATATTTGGTATTTATTGGCTTAATAATGCTAAATCTAACAGCAAATATGGTACCTGATATTTTCAAAGTCTAATAAAATCAAAACTACACGGTTAAAGTATATGTATTTAAAATTTCACAAAAACAACCAATATGCTCTTAAAAACTAGACAAACGTTGAGAACAGACCGTTATTTTGGCAAATGTAATAAAGTTTTAGTAAAGCTCTCTAAATAGGATAATGGTCAAACACATATTAAAAATAGGAATTTTTATACATATTATATATATATCATAACTTTTGACTAGAAACAATTATTGTTCTTGTTGGGATTGTTAGATGAATGTTATTAGTTGTTTCTTAAGGATAAGATATATAGAATTCATTGCACATAAAATGCTACAATTCTAATGGCAAACAAATTATAAAACATACATTAAAATAAATAACAAGACATGTATGAAAATAAAAATAGCCATGTCAATAAACATTATATGTGAATGATAACACACAAAAAAAGAGTTAAGATAAACCCGTGTTTCCATTGTGGTCCTTACAAATATAATATTGCATGACATTTTACTTTTTGACATAAAAGTAAAAAAAAATAATTGTTATAATCAACATAAAAGTTATGAAACAGAATCAATCACGGAAGGTTTTTAAAACATAATTAATGGAAAACATTTTTCATGAAGATAATATCAAAGATTATAAAGGTTCTATATTTCTACATCCAAGCGTTCAGAGAAGTGGTCATAGCTTTAAGGAGTATATTTGACCTATGTTATCAATATATCAGTTCCTTATAGTGCCCGTTAGGGTGGTCATCCCATTAAGCACAGATAGAAAGTAGGCTGGGCTTATCCGACACATGATGTAATGACGCTGAACCTTTATCTCATGTAAACAAAATACGTTTAGTGTGTTTCGAGAAACATCAGTTTACACCAGAGAATAATCTTCATGTTTTGTTATATTAAACTTTATGTATTTTCTACATTCAGAAAAAAACCACTAAAATATCTATAAATGATTCATTTTGAATTCAGTGTTCTGTTCATTTATTCGACGCCGCTTGCAAGCGGCGTGTAGTAGATGTGCATTTGTCCATACAGCAATGGGGAAACTTATAGACTTTTTGTGTATTTTTTTGTTGTTTTAACAAAATCACACTGTTTTCAAATTTTTAAATAAAAATAGTTTTTATGATATACAACATGTCACAGAGCTTTAAAGGATTAGAATAAACGTTTAACTGAATTGATAGTGCAATGTTTGAATATCACATTCTTCTAATCATTAACTAATTTTATCTACATAATAAAAAACTTGCCAATGAGCCAGTCTATAGTCGATCTCTAAAACTTAATCGTTGAGAGAGGTGACGACTGAAACAGTGTCATTTGTTTTGTTCTGTGTTATGGCTATGTAAATAACCTTCATTTGTACAATGGGTCATCTTTCTACTTTTATAAAACTACTAGGAGATATAAATCACTTTTATCAAGGGCTTGCAAGTTGCTAAACCACTATTTGAAGCTGATTAACTGTAACAGTAGTACGCTCCAGCCTGCTGAATCTCTGTAAGGGCTAATCAGCTACTAAGTATGGGTAAGAGTTTGTATTAAGACGACCGTAGGGAGTCTAATCGAACTCTTACCCATATAACTGCAAATCGGCTCTTACAACTCGATATCAGATAAAAATATAGAAAGTGTCACCTCTTTAATTAAGCATAACATTATTTTTCCCCAGCAGTCACGTACAAACAAGGATGGGGTCCAATTACTTAATCTGGCATGTAAAAACAATGAGTTTTCAACAATACCTAAGATTGTTAATGCAATTCATTCCTTTCATATGAAACAAATAATGTTTTGCTTACTTTTCTAGAAAATATAAACAGTCAGCAATTAATTATTGACATTTTTTCTTAGAGTTAAAATGATATCAAAAAGTTACTGTGTTCTCATTTGTCTCTGCGAGCTGAGCTCCACGTGCATTATCTATGTAATAAATTTGAATGTATCCTCACATTGCTACAGTGTTATCAGCCTTTTTAGAAATACCTGACCTGGCTAATTAAAATATGCCAATTAAACAATTTTCACTATCAGCACTGGTTTCTTCATGAAAAAGCGGCTACACTAATTACTGCCGAGTAAGAGCCGATTTGCAGTTATATTACTTATAACTGTTCCGTTAACAGCTTAACTGCACTGAGCTGAAATCCGAGACAAGAGTAATTGGCTTTTTTTTTATCGTTGTTGGTTGCCCAAAAGGAAATTTCTGTAGATTGGATTTAACATATACTACACTCGCTTATACTTATGTTTTGATTGTAATGTGCAGTTCTCAAAAAGAAATAAATTGGTAAATACTAATTTTTGTTATTGGTGTTTAAATAATATTAAAATACACTTTAAAGGTATCTTTATTTGTTATTATTCAAAAGGGTTTGTTTGCCCCTTGTGGCTGAAGGGTTGCCATTAATGATAGAGACAAAGGAATTGCAGTCACTGATTATCCCCTGTTTGATCATAAGAAGCGACTTAATGGGTTTAAATAACTGGAGTCTATGCATCTGTTAGCTCCAGCTGGTGATGTGGTTTTGACCCCCAGTGTTGTATTGACGTTAGTAAACACACAGGTAACGAGGCAATCAACCTTTTATATAGTCATCTTACTTGTCAGAATTCTTTATATATAATGATATCCCCAGTTATAAACAAAACACAGGTAAGTAGTCAAATTAAACCATCAAATATGTTTTAATTTATGCTAGAACATGATATTTACTGTGCCTTTGCATGAAATGTCATATGAAACTGTTTAGCTGAACTAAAGGTAGACGGAACACCTTTATTACAAAGCTATTCAGTTATAAAGTTCAATACAGTAGCTCTAAATAACTGAATAATAACAGCTGAGAAATAGCCAATACCAGTAATAGCTGAGAAAAGTCAAAAAATTTAAACTTTTGTCAGAGTGATCAAATTCAAAATAAGATATAACAAGTAAAAAAAGAACAAATCTTGATTTATGAGCATCTTAAGGATATCAGGTTTATAAAAGCCCACCTTAATGTCGGGACTGATATAAAAGAATTGGAAGCTATATGTCCTATTTATGACATGTCAGAAAAGACCCTATAAAGGTAGACACATTTCATAATTCCATGAAAATGAAAATAGATACTTTCGAAATAATATTAATTTAGATAGTCTTTAGTCACTGTCATTTAGATAAAAATGGTTTCCATTATATCTACTAGACTTAAGCATGTTTTATCATTTAACATTGAGTTGTCCAGACTACTCCTAAAAATACACTGTTGCAATTTCATCCAAACTTTTCAGGAATGAAATATACCTAGTGTAGTTGTGCATATTGTCTAGATTTTCTGGTTAAATGATTTTTTCAGAGTTATGGCCCTTTAGTGATTTTATTTTTTTGTCCGGACTACTTCTTTTATACCTTTTGTACCAAGTGTAATATCCACGAAACTTTACAGGGTTGCTTGGTAGCTGATGTACTTGCGCATATTACACGGGTTTTCCATTTGAATTGTTTTTTGCTGATTTATGGCCCTCGAATAAAAATTGTCTCCTGATACAGTCATTTTAACATTCTACAAAGTAGTGGCGAAATACATCAACGAAATAATGGTTAATCACCCTCAATACAACTGCTAAATTTGCTACCATCATGCAACACATGCTACACAGAAGGTAATACATGCTACAAAGTAACCAAAACTTCTATGTGGTCTATCTGTACGTCACAATCCTCGAAATCTATAGTGATATTTCATCCAAACTTTACAGGAACGATCGGTACTAAGTTTAGTTTTACATTTTGTCCGCATTTTCCAGTTTAAATGATTTTAGTCAGATTTATGGCTTTGTAATATATTTTCTTTGTCAGGACTACTTTTACAAACATTTTTTGACATTTACAAACCAAGCGTTATTCTACTCATGTCAGATAAATTCATGATAACATAGGGTCAGTTTATAAACCAAAGTTGGTAGTGCAGCTATTATGTGTGTACATATTCCTAAATTTTACTTAAGTGTACCTTGTTTTAAACAGTATCAGTAGATATGATTGAACGTCCTAATTCTTATACATCTTAAATCCATCATGTTATCATTAAGCATTATCTTTAAACCAACTTAAGACAAAGTCAAGACTGTTAACTTGACCACAAGTGGTTATGAACAAGCAGATAAGATATTAAATAAAATCTACAAGCTCAGCTGATCTTTTATTAGAAATGACAGGATTTAAAAGTTACAAAAATGTTTAGTGTGAGTCTGTGTGTAGGATAGGAGGATAGGATCTAGATATTTTGTGTGAATTTACAGAATGCTAGCTCTAGTGGTTGGTGGGCTAGGTGTAACTGGTGCCTTGTATTTACTGCTAAATCTCTGGTGGCCAGGCTGGTACTTAGATTGGTACTATCGTCGCAACAACTTGAAGGTCGGAAATGCTATCCTTCATTCTTTGTCAAGAGGAAAATTTCTTATAGACATTTTTGAAGAGTTTGCAAATTTAACTCCACAAAAAACATTTATAATTTACAATGATGAGAAGTTAAGTTATGAATACATTGATCGGAAGGCAAATCAAGCCGGCCGGGCTGCCATTGAAATAGGAATCAAACCTGGTTCAGTTGTAGCAATCATGATGTACAATGAGCCGGGAATAGTGTGGTCATACTTAGGTAAGAATATTTTTAAATCATTTATTTTTGGTCAAAAACTTGATTCAGAAAAGGGAGATCTATTGTCTGTCACTTGCGATGATAATTTATAATTACTGATAAGTAACCCAGGAAAGCTGGTAAGGTTGATCAATTAAAAAGATATGACCAAATATGTTTAAAAATTGGGTTAAAATCACAATAACAAAACAGTTATAAACTGTTCAAAATTAATCCGCATTATTATTTTGGGATCCAATAAAACATATATTTTGACTTTGCATAAATTCTCAGACATTTGATTACAAATTTTAACAGTTTATCTATGTAAATGGGTGAACTTCTTAGTAAAGTCAAGAATAAGATGACATATCTTAACCACATATATTCCTGATGTATTTTTCTACATAATTTGATTACACATAGTTACACATTGCAGCTCCGTTAACTAATGCAGATGTTAGGTTTTTAATATACTACTTAAAAATCTTAATAAAAAACAAAAATGCATTGTGTATAGTTTATCAAAGAAACTCCACTGAGGTCTAAAAGCCCAAATTATTAAATTGGATTTTGTAACAAAGATCAGCTGCGGCATTTAAGACGGAACATATGCAAAGGATATATAGAAAACGTACCATGAATAAATTGAAACAATCGTATTTTTTGCTATTTCTTCACGATTTCGGTGAAAAGCGTTGCAACGCTTTTCAATTATTTTTTTTATCTTTTTACACAATTGAAATAATTTAATTATTCTTGTAAAACAGAGTGAACAATTGATCTGATATTGTGCACAAAATTGATGGTCTAGACCTACATCAAATGGAACATTAATCTTAAAAAAAGTATTTCTGGCCCGTCATGTAAAAAAACTTCAATACTAGTGGAGTCCCTTTAAAGTAAGTCAGAAATATCAATTACTATTATTATATACAACATAAAATGAAGGAGCTTCATGTTCATATATGATTTCAGGGTTTATGAAAGTTGGTTACCAGATTGCTTTTATCAACTTTAATCTCAGAGCACATTCTCTCTCACATTCTATCAAAGCCAGTGGTGCCAAGGTCCTAATTATTGGTGAAGGTAAGTGTAAATTATTGCTTTGATCTAAGAAATTTTGATATTAGAGTTACTGCCCTTGCCTTAATGAAATTTATTGTGCTTACAGACCTTGTGCCAAAGACATGTATAAAAAACTTGTCACTGGTAGTCAAGGAATCAGTATTTACAATACTAATACTTATACATGTATAAAATGGCGAGAAATAAAGAATCCCAAAAGAACGTACAAAACGACAAAATTGTAACTGTTGCTGGCTCGGTTTGATTGAGCCTGTTCATGGATGGTACTGGAATGTGAAAGTTACCGTTTACGCCCGCTAACACCGGCTTAAGCTGTATTCACCATTTAACATGACCTTGTAAAATTTGTAATTTTGAAACATCTGCAGATGTATTCATACGGCGGTTATCATGGAACCTCCAATGTGACACGTTTGTACCTTTTCATGAAAAGCGGCATAAACCTTGTCACAGGTAATCAAGGATTCAGTGTTTACAATCCTATGATCCAATATACATGAAGTTAGATTCTGTAGGATCTTAAATGGTATTGTCCAACAATACTGACCTGGCACTTTTTCCTAAAGGCCATTAAAAAAACACTGTTATCTTATGAATATATCGATATATTTGTTAACTTCACATATTAGTGAAGTGATTGTATTGGTACAGGTGCCGTGCTATCGATCTTAAAGTTACTAGTTCGATTCTTAAAAAGGCACGTTTATTAAGAAGATACATATACAGTTTTATTTATTTTTATTTTTATATAAATTTTTTAATTTACTTGCAAGAATTAATTTGTTTCATTACATTTTGTTAATATGATACTTTTGAAGTGTTGTTTTATACTGTTATATCTTTTTTATTTCCTTACATTATTTTTAATAAAAAGTACAGCGCATTTATATACGATTCAAAAGTGTCATTTGTACTGCTCATTATATAACGACGATTTCCGTGTCACTGTTCTAATCATCAATAGATGTATCATCAAGGTTTATAATAATTTATAATGATTTTCTCCATGTCAGGGACTCTGTAGCAGTCATGTGCCTTCTTTTTGAGCATTCTCACTATACATGCAGTTTTAAAAATACTACACAGATAGAATACACACATAAAAAACCGTTTGCACGAGGTTTGAAAAAGAATGGCAATTTTAAGATTAAAAAGAAAAAAAAAAGAAATACATGTAAAATTGGCTGTGCCAGAATTCGAACCTGCGTGTTTACAGCTGTACTCTTTCAGTGAAATACTTTTACTGTGATAATTTTAAGAGGGATTCAGAATTTAGATCATTTAACATATGGTTATATACATCCATACGATTTACAAGGAGATGGTGACGTTTATGGTATTAACAGACTATATTGTCAAAGGCAAGACTGCCAGATCAATATTGTTTGACTATAAGATATTAAAATCTCATTTTTTATGATACTAATTTTTCATAATATATATACTCTTCTATTACATATATTGGTTCAAAAGTAACAGGTGATATTTTTGGCTAGTAGTGATATTAGTACAGAATTAAGCAGATGATATTCTTTGGCTAGTAGTATATCGGTACAGAAGTAAGCAAGTGATATTCTTAGCTAGTAGTAATATTGGTATAGAAGTAAGTAGGTGATATTCTTTGGCTATGTAATTTTGGTACAGAATTAAGCAGGTGATATAATTGGCTAGTAGTGAATTAGAATTAAGCAGGTGATATTCTCGGCTAGTAATGATATTGGTGCAAAAATAAGCCAGTTATAATCGTGGCTAGTAGTGGCATCCGTACAGGAGTAAGCAGGCGATATTCTTGGCTAGTAGTGATATAAGTACAAAAGTAAGCAGTAAATATTCTTGGCTAGTAGTGATATTGGTACAGAAGTAAGCAGGTAATATCCCTGACTAGTAGTGAAAAGTTGCAGAAGTAAGCAGGTAATATTCTTGGCTAGTTGTGATATTGGTACAGAAGTGAGCAGGTCACATTCTTGGGTATTAGTGATACTGGTAAAGAAGTAAGCAGGTAATATTCCTTGCTTAGTAGTAATATTGGTACTAAAGCATTCCTGGCTAGTAGTGAAATTGGTTCAGAAGTAAGAAGGCGATATTCTTTGCTAGTAGTTGTATTGGTACAGAAGTAAGCAGGTGATATTCTTAGCTAGTAGTGATATTGGTACCGAAGTACGCACGTGATATTCATTGCCTGTTATAATATTAATACATAAGTAAGCACTGGATATTCCTGGCTTGATGTGATATTGGTACAGAACTAAGCAGGTCATATTCTTGGCTAGTTGTGATATTGGTACAAAAGAAAGCAGGTAATACTCTTGGCAAGAAGTGATATTGTTACATAAGTAAACAGGTGAAATTCTTGGGTAGTAAGAAAATTGTCACAGAAGTCAGTAGGTGATATTCTTGGCTAGTAGATATATTGGTACTGGAGTAAGCAGGTAATATTCTTGGCTAGATGTGATATTGGTACAGAAGTAAACATGTCATATTCTTGGGTATTAGTGATACTGGTAAAGAAGTAAGCAGGTAATATTCCTTGCTTAGTAGTAATATTGGTACTAAAGCATGTAAGCAGGTGATATTCTTGGCTATTAAGATATTAGTACAGAAGTAAGCAGGTGATATTGTTTGCCAGATGTGATACTTGTACAAAAGTATGCAGGTATAATGAAAGAAGCAGACTCCCGTAAATGATAGTTTCGTAAATGTTGACATTTCTGTTTAGCAAAGCAATTTTATGAGAAATTGTTAAGTTTTAGGTTTCGATAAATGACATAATGTAAGCAAGACAATTATCCACTTTAGATATATCATAAAATGGTTGCACAGATAATCTTAATCTTCATATTTTATGTTAACTATATATCTGTTTTAATATTACTATTGAATAAACTAATAATACGAGTTTGAGAAAATTAATTTTTGTAATATCAAAAACAGTTTTGTATGACAAAATCTGCAATAGAATGACGAAAATAAGCTGTGTTTACTGTTAACCCGATTCTTTGAAGTTACTAATGCTGTGAAATATGCTTCGAGTTAGTTTACGACTAATAATATCTGTCATATATTGCGGTTCGGATCGGAATATCCGTACCGAGGGGACACGCCTATCGGGGCCGGGCGGTAACGAGGTCAGATATATTTTCTTGCATATTCTAACATATTCCATTATATTTAAAACTCTTTACCTCCATAAAAAATTCCATGTAAATTTATGTCATTACACCCGTAACTTGTTTTCCTACATGTATGAAATTACAACTTCATTCATAATGGTAAAATTACATCATCCTTAGCATGCCATGGTACAGCACGCGACTCATTTGGCACCTCCCATGCCTAATAAAATTTCCAGTCTGATATGCAAGAAATACTGTTTCTCTTTACCCTTCCGTGCAAAGAGATTTTCACAAACAAAGTCAATCCAATAGGCTATTAAACAAATTTAATCATACATACAGTAACAGTTGTTCAAACATTTTACACACATATTATAATATGTTGAAGACATGGAACGTCGTACTTATGTGAAAATAAGAGCATAATGTCTTTGACCATATATTCTTTCTGTTTGTATAAATAGGAGATGGTCTTGTTGAAGCTGTTATGGACATATTACCTGAAATACCTGATGTAGCAGTGTATGTATGTGGGAAGACAGGTGAAGAAAAACCACCATCATTTATGTCATTTGATGTGGTGATGACAAGAATGAGTACAGATCGTATAGACAGGTCTGTGAGGAAACATGTTCTGCCTTTCTCACCAAATGTTTACATCTATACATCAGGAACAACAGGTAATAGAAAAAACAAAAACAAAAAACTCGACAGTACAACTTTCAACAAAACAATACAGGTCATAAAAATCAATTGATGCTAAAGTCTTGTTTTAATACATATTTTCTAAGAAAATTAAATCACAACATATTTATATTTAGGAACAAAGCTGCATATTAACATGACTGTGTAAAACAAAATGCTGTTGAAAGCGAAAACATTGTTTTTTAAATTTAAATGTACCTTCTATGCTATTAATTAAAAATGTATCACATATCATTTGCTTCCTAATGATTGTACTCTCATTACCAGTTGATGATTGTCTTTTTTCTTGAATAGAAAAATATATCTTAACTTCTTTAAAACAGAATACAAAATATAATTATTGTTATTGTTTTTTGATACTTATTGATTTATCTGAAAAAGGTTATCATGCAATAAAGGCATATTCAACATGAAATTTATGTTTCTCAAAAGAATCCGTACAGTAAATAAAGAAGACTGATTTACAAGTCAAAGTTTGTATCAATATTTACTTGCCACATTTTTTAGGATATCCAAAACCGGCTATTCGAAACGCCCGGAGCTGTGTGGTGTCTGGTCATCGATATTTTCATGGGATGACCAAAGATGATATTTTATATCAAACTTTGCCTCAATATCATTCTGCAGCATTACTTGTTGGCTTTGGAAAAGTCATTACTAGTGGTAGTTGAAATTAACAACACTATCCAACAATTGTTCCGTACATTATGGTATAAGGTACTGAGCTGTGCATTATAGATATGTAAAGTTAAAAGTGTACATTATAAAAACAGACAGAGAAAAATAAAACTATATTATACGAGAACCATCCCATGGAAACGTTCTGTTTTTGATTGAAGTATTCCCTGCACCTTTTCTCATTCTAAATGCATATCGGGGGTTGACCGCAAGATTGTTGTAAGTCCTTCTTTATTTCATATAAGTTACTGCAGTTTTGCGGTCAACCCATCCTGTAAGCAGCATCTATACATGTAGGTGTACTCTATTAGGTTAGTGTTTGAAAAATACCAATTAGTACATCAGGAAAGTTACTCTCCTGCGCATCGGTCGAATGTTTCACTAACGCTCACTTCTTACTGAAGTAACGTGAGTGTATTCAGTAAGCTGCGAAGGGAGCGTACAGGAAAGTATGCATGTATAATATACATGTACATCTCTGTTAATTAAAACAGTCAATACATCCACATTATAATGAAATGTAAATCAGTGTTATACCATAAGGTACTGTTAACCCATGTATATGGTTATGGTCACAATAAACAGAATGGTTATGTACATATAACAATTATTTTGTTATGTGTATTTAATTTTTTGTCAAAGTTCTTAATCCAGAAAAGTTTCATTCTATTTGTTGTAACTTGTATATCTTCTCTGTGGTAAGAAAGGAGTTACAAGCAGAAACAGATTTGTTTAACAATAAATTATAAATATATATTCAAGTACATTATACCTTGCAATATATTCCAGTGTCTTATTTATTCAGGTCTTCCTAAGCCAGCTATTGTCCCTCATGTTCGTTGCCTAGCAGCGGGTAATTCTTTTAATGTATTTGGAATGACTACAGATGACATAATTTACGAGTCTCTGCCTATGTATCACTCAGCGGCACTGCTTGTTGGCTTCGGAAATGCTGTCACCAAAGGTTTAGTACCTTATTGTTAAAACAAATATTTCACCTAAAAGATACATGCAGAATAATACATTTGTTTCACATAATCTATGTTACAGGAGCGTATTAAAACCATTTTCAAATTGAATAAAACAATATTATTACACTAGTGTAATAACACTTTGACTTGACATCATTTGCTTTATATTCAAACATAACATTAAAGTGCGCTAAAATTAGTGTAATACTATAGGAACCTCAATGAAAAATGACTATTTTTAACTTTAAACGTGTCTTTATTTTGAATATGTATTAATAGAATATTATCTTCCCGCAGCTTCAATACTAAATTTATTGAACTGGTTGAATAAAACAATATATTTGCTTGCCAGATTATATGATTTTATTCAATAAATTTTGTAATTAATCTACACTCACGTCTAGTTTAAATTTATTATTATATGATCTAAATATAGCAGCAATCTTATTAATCCAAAGAGTAGTCAACAGAACTTTCTATAGAATCATATTCACTGGCTGAAATGGATTTTCCCTGTCTAGAAATAGATTGAGTCTCATATTCAATGACCATTAATCGTATAATGATAATTACGCGTGCGCATTGAAAACAATTGTTGCGTTTTGTTCTTTATGACATATATCTTGAATAGAATTTTATTTCTATTCAAGTGTAGATAGTGAGCGTTCATGAAATTGCTAAAATAACTTTAAATTTTGCGATAATTGTTTTCAATTTTATATTTTACTCCACAAAAACTGAATCAAAATCCCATGTGCATTATAGGAATTTCCGTAAATATTCATCTGAATTCATTGGTAACATTGAGTGGGACAATCCTTTTTATATTTTAGGCAATTTTGATGAAATTTAATTCTTATTCTAAACCTTTTTTCATTATCAATTAATGGTCACTCTTCATTATGATAGCCATTCCTTCGAAATAAGCATGTGCCGCATATTTAGCTAAACTTTGCTGTACACAAATGGCATAATGTCACTTCAACTAATTAAGTGAAGTTCTTTCTGTTAGGAAAACTGGGCTGTATGAATATTTAAATGAATATGTATGTTTGTCATCTAGAATAGGAAATATATATCAATATATTTTATCATTGTGGAGTACAAAACGCACTTATTTAAATATACGTTTCTTTATTTAACTTTAACAATTTTTATAATTACATTGCTGTAATTAAAAGAATATTAAGTTATAAGTCAAATAACCATTAAAAGCTCTTAAAAAATAACTATACTGTTACATCAAAACAGCGATATTTTGAAAGAGAATGCTATGTTTATCCGGCTAACGTTTCTGGAACCAAAAGCAAAAGCAACAGGTCTTAAAGCGACAAATACAAATCCAGACCAGCCTGCACCGCATCCCCGCAGTCTGATCTGATGCTCTTTATATTGGAAGAATTCAATATTTTAATATTAAGGGACTGTTTCAAAGTCGAAGCAACGCAAATCCATTTCACAAGTTCAGCAGGTCAATAATAAATATATCAACATACTTCCCTGTATAAGAAATAGCGTTATCTATGGTGAAATTTCGATTTATTTTATTACGAATTTGTTATTATTTGCAATGCTTTATAACACAATTATAGGTGCAACAATGGTGCTTCGTGAGAAATTTTCAGCGAGACATTTCTGGGATGACTGTAGGAAACATGATGTTACAATTATACAATATATAGGGGAAGTGTGTCGATATCTTGTTGCTCAACCTAAGGTTATTATACCACGCATTTTCATCTTTTGAGATTAAATAATTGGATAAATGGAAGTGTAACAGTAATTGTCAGCTTTCACAGGATGTTTATTTTTCCTTTTCAAATTAATCTCTTGTAGCTCAGTTGCCCAACTATAAATAACTGTTTAAAGGATCATTATAAAATGTTTCATGACACATATTGGAGGGAGTTAAAGGGAAGTTTAATCATATAAGGATTGTTATTACATCATTTCTATGTAGAATCAATTCTATTGTCTCCTTTTGTTACAAAAGCAAGAATGAAAAAGTACTACAGTGAACAAGCAGTGGTGTCTTTATTTTCATACTTATTCTTGCTCACATTTTGAGTGTATAAGTCATCAAATGTAGCACCAAAAAGATATTATTCCATTAATATATAATTATATGCAGATATTCATTGAACGGTTGATAAATACACAGGAGCTATTTTTTTAACTACATGTTTGTAAATTATCATATTCAATGATTTGAAAATTGACCTTCATTGTTAGTGAAAAGCCTTAAAAAGGCAAATATTGACAAGTAAATGATACCAAAAGGTACATAAATATTTTGCTTGCAGTCGCCAAAGGATGGAATACACAAAATCAAGTATGCGTTTGGAAATGGGTTACGGCAGGATATCTGGGCGGAGTTTAAAAACCGGTTCAATATACCAAGGGTAATTGAGTTCTATGGTGCTACAGAGTGTCCAATAGGGCTGTCCAACATTACAAACAAGTTCGGAGCATGTGGGAGATCATCACCATATTTGGTAATACTCCTATTTTAGTTTGTTTGTCTGGTTTTAAAACTGATTTCAACACATGTTTTAGATAGACCTTTTCATCCTGGCATCGGCGTCTGCGTCCAGATTTCAGATTAAAGTTTTTGTGCAGTGATATATATTTTACTATAACGTTTTCGTTTCTTTAGGTATCAACTTCAAACGTCAAATATATTTTCCACATCATCATATATGACAAGGGTTTTAACTCTAGTGCAAATATTTATAGACTTATCTCCCCATGAACTTAGATTTTTCCATTAAATGTTATTTTATACTATAATTTCTTTATTTATTAAGGATTTTACTTCAGACTTCAAATATAAGTTCCTTATCACCACCCGCATAATGTGTGACAAGATCCATAACACTCCAGCACATATTTTGTCAGAATTATCCCCCTTGAACTAATCATTGCATGACTATTTCCTGAATTATTTCCTCCTTGAACTTGGAATTATCTTATAAAAATATTTTTGTTTTCTCAAACTTCTTTATTTGTCATAGGATTTACTTTAAAATTAAATCTAAGTTTCCTATCAGCTTCTATGTAATACCTACATGTATATGACACGGTTCATAACTGTAATTAATATTTTTCGAATTATCTACTTGATTTATTTCTGTAACTTCAGGGATTTAATTCAGACTTCACCTTTGTCATATGTGATAAGATTCATAACGCTAGCTCTTGTTTTTCTGAATTATCAATTTAATTTTTGAACTTGAATTTATTTGAATTTTAATTGTTATTTGTTTTTCAAGTATTATCTTTGTCATTACGCACGTACATGACAAGGTTCATAACTACAGCATCTTTATTTTAAGAGTTTTCTCTTTGAACTTATAATTTTTATATTTTTATAAAATTTATATACTTCTTCCTTTATTTAATTCTTCTACTGAAGGCATTGACTTCAAAATTCAATTTGTTGTCATTTCCATTAGAGCATAGTACATGGTCACATGCATTTTATGTGGTACAAAAATATTGAACATTTGAGTACTTTCTTGATACTGAGACAGAAATATATTTATATAATAATTGCTTTTTCTTCATATTTTCTTGGCATTATTTTTTTTACTGCATCCAGTATTTGATTAGTCTCCTCTGACAGCTCTTGTTTGTCAGGTACAAGTATTCTGGCCACCTTGCTTGCTTTCCTGTGTAATATCTCCGCAAGTGACCGCTAGATTTAAGTAACCATTAGATTTAATGTCTTAGATTAATTTTAACAGCCAAAATTTGCCTAGCACAAGGATCAAATCAGGGATTCCAGGATAACAAATTTTCAACAAATGCTCCCCCTATTGAGTTAAACAGGCACACTTCTTTTTATGCCAGGTTCCGAGATAAACATTTTTGTTGGCCACATTTGAAAAAAATGAATAAAATACATTGTTGACTGACATTGTTTGCAATCATGTTAAAATATATATACAAATGTCACATTGCGTTTGTATGCTAATAGAACTGTTATACCAGTTACAAATATAGATTAAAAAGCAGGACCCTATTTAAATCTTATATCATCTCATGAGATAAGTCATAGTTATAGTATATGAACCGAGTTAGTTACGAGGATACATCACTGGCTGGGGCGACATCAAGGGATGTTTCTGCTAAAAAATGGCGAGGCCGTTAGTCCGAGACAATTTTTTGCAGAAACATCTCGAGATACTATAACTTTTTTATCAAAGTGGCATAATGTTTTCTTTTTTGTAATAGAACTAAATAAATAATGAAATAAATAAATAAATCTTTAGCTAGATTACAGTTATTTATAATAAGGCAGTTTTTTCAAGTTGTTTTCGCTGCAGCAAAAAAGTTATATAAAAGACATTTAATGTTAGAGGCGGATTGTAAATTGTTACAAAATTAATTCAAGATTAAAGGGCCTTTTTCATGTTTATATTTTTCATTGTATTTATTTATTTTATTGATTCCATTTTTTTTGCTACTGGGAATATTCGTTTCCACTGCCCCATTGGAGACTCTGTGAAAAAACTGCATTGATATATACAAGGTGCGAAAAAAAACTCAACCGCTATATAGCAGTCGAGTTTTTTTCATATATGAATCAATGAAAAAACTGAACTGTTACATATCAATACATTTTCAAATGCTCATTGAAGTGTATTGAGTATAATGGGTTAGTAAGAACAATGGAAAAATTCCAAACCATGCGATAATATGTGACAACGCAGTATTAAACTTTGGGATATAATATCATTTATTATAATAATGCAGATACATTTCTCGAAATCTGATTAATGCCGTATTATTATACCATTTAGAACCACAGCACACACAAATAACACTGTATTTCTACAGCGTAGACGGTTAAGTGCATTTTTATTGCGTTTTGCAAAGTAAAAACTGCCATGGTGGCCCCTATACTTTAACTACTTTTTATTGCGCAACGTTAGCTTAGCTGTTGATACGCTCTTTCCTATACTTCTTTGAAAAGAGTCTAAAAAGAGTCTAAACTTGCTGGGTTTTCTCATGAACTTGTCATCAATAACAATTTGCATTATAATAAAATTGTAATACAAGTACTGACGGGATATTAGCGAGAATATTACAGGCTTACATTAATATACCGCCCTATTTTTATTCATCTCATTCAAGTTATATTATCCTGTATACCCCCTCAGCAGGTTATACACCTACAAAAATAATATAAAATAGAAACAATTCTGCATTATGTTACAGAGACAGTTTACACCATGTGCATTTGTCAAGTTTGATTTGGAAGCACAAGCTCCTTTACGTAACAAACATGGATTTTGTGTACCCATCGGAACTGGTATGTAGAAATTAACCCTTACAATAATAAATCTTTGAAAATAACAAATTGAAAGGTTAAACACAAATTAAATACATGAACTAATAAAACATTCAACGAACATAATTTTACATAATTTATAGACTATTTAAGCAATATACAAAAAGAACATGTTTTATTTATTAATAATTTTAATATCACATGTATTCCATTTGACAAAAAGTATATTATTCACTTTTAGATGAGATAGGCCTAATGATTGTTCCATTAATAGAAGGGAAGACGTCATTCCAGGGATACCGTGGGAAGAAAGCAGATTCAGAGAAAAAACTTGTATATGATGTGTTTACAAAAGGAGATAAATATTTTAATACTGGAGACCTGATGAAAGTTGATAAAGATTACTATGTGTATTTCAGTGATAGAGTCGGTGATACATTTAGGTTTGTTCAAACTTACAAATTCCTTTTGCTTGTTGTCATTATATATATTACCTTGCACATACTTTGTATAGCAGAGTTCTACATCAACAATTTGTTGGATTCTACATATTGTTTATTTTAAGAGATAATGACCTTGCTTTATTTTTGTGTGGCTGGAATGTCATTCAATCATATTGAACAAAACTTATTTCTGCCCAAAATTATGAACAAACAGTTAATTACTCTTACTGAAGAAACGCTTGCTATAGTTTAATGTTATGTTTTTATATATGTAGTAATGAATACATATAATGTCATAAACTAAATATTAAATAATACATCATTAAGAATCTAACAATACATGTTAAGTCATAAACAACTGACTTTGATGATACACACAAATCAAGTACCATTGTATTGCACAACATGTATTAAGTTATGAACTAAGTATTAAATAACTAGTAAATAATATGCTGATTTATTTCCTACAATTTGTTACAGATGGAAAGGAGAGAATGTATCTACAACAGAAGTTAGCAATATTCTGACAGATCTTGACTTTATACATGATGCCAATGTATATGGTGTCCTAGTACCAGGTTTGTCAATTTAACCTGAAACTTTACCTCCCACTTGTTTAATGGATTTGTCATGGTTAATTTTACCGCACCGTTTGTTTAATGAACTTGTCCTGGTTAATTTTACCTCACTATTAATGAACTTGTCCTGGTTAATTTTACACCACTATTTGTGAACTTGTCAACCACCGTTTGTTTAACTGCTAATCATTGATACATTGAAGAAATTTATAATTAATAATACTACAAGTAAGTAGCCCGATCAAATGGAATAAACTTTCAAGCGTATAATGGTTGAGTCGTACATAAGAACAAGGAATAATTAGGTTACAAGTTACTTGTAAAACTGTCGGCATGGTGTGTGTATTTTTGACTTGGCGATAGTTATAAATGAAATTTTTATTCATAAGGCTATGCTTTTGTGTGCAAGAGGTATTTTATTCTCTCAGGAAAATTAGCGATTCTCTCTTGATGCAGTTTTTTACTTTTATTATGTTTGGATCGTATATGTAGTCTTCATCCACCACATTTATATTTTATATAGGTTGTCAGATGTCCTTTATTACAACCAAATATATTTGAAATTCCTGTTGAAAAGCACATTATCAAACATGGTTTTAATATATATATATATATATATTTGTTACAACAGGTACTGATGGACGTGCAGGAATGGCAGCCTTACATTTGAATGATCAGAGCCTGGCAACATTGACCCCTAGCATGATTACCTCCCTTTCTAAACATGTGAAAGAAGTTCTGCCCACATATGCTAGACCTAAATTCATACGAGTACAGAAGGAACTCATAATGACCTCCACCTTCAAACAACAAAAAGTTTCTCTTGTTAGGGAAGGTTATGATGTTACAAATGTTACGGACCCTATTTTCTACCTCAACCCAGCAACACAAAGTTACCTCCCCTTAGATTATGTTGTTTTCACACAGATTATGGCTGGAAAAGTGCCACTATAGTTGCCTATTAACATTAAATACTTATCTTCTTAAATTACAATGTTTGTAGTATGTTTACACAGACAATAAAAAATCCGAATATATCTTCTTTGATATTTCCCTATAGAAACTGGTTAAGTAGAGATAGCTTATACAGTAGTTTTGTAGAGGCAGTTAGACATTTTCGATCAGAATTGTTATTGTAACATTTCACAGCTGATATTTAAATATATTTTAAAATTCTAATTGCACACGAGAAAACTCAAATGTAAGACTCATGATATTTTAACTAATAAGAGTGACCCCACGCATCATTTTGGCCCAAGTGGGTGGCGTGATATGTGTCAATTTTGTAAATTTTATATTGAAAGTAAATTATGTGAGTACATATTTTCTGGTTATGATAATGTAAGTTTTAAAAAAATCGATGTCCTCAACAAACTATAACAATCTAACATTGAGTGTATGCAGCACAATTCACTTACGTTCCAAGTTAAATGGCAAAGATTCTATATAACCGCATTAGCACATCAAATCTGTTTTAAAACTATTGATAAGAATAACTAACCGATAATCAACTAATTTTGTTTTCTTATTTATGTTGCTTGAAGGTGAACTTTGACACATTATAAATAAATAGTCATTGATGTAAAGGGCAACAAAAATGTCTTTTCCCGTGACGACATAGACGAAAAGAATACACTTCGTCAGTAACAACAACTGTCAAAATAATTATATTGTGAAACATTGTAACTGATGGCAAATAATAAAAATATTTATGAAAATAAGGCCCAGTATAATTACTTTGAGAGACGACACGGAGAAGAACCATGCGATAAAAATTGGACAGTTGCAAAAGATCTGGCGACGTGACAACATTTTCCAATACATAAATATCATAAAAATATTCCGTAAACGGCGGTCTACGTTGTTGATGTTTGTAGTTATATTCCAAACAGCGAATGAACCAACCCTCTGATAATGATTAAATAACATATTAATGTCATTGCATAGTTAGATAAATAGAAACAGTAGATAAATAGTTTGATTTCTTGAATGTAAAACATGATAATTGTTGTGCCTGAATTAAAGCAGGGAAGGACACACACATATCTTCTTCGACCAGTAAACACTGGAAATTCGCAATATGACTAATACAGTGTCGGGGCGACATTTCCCTAAGGAAAAAGTCAATCGTATCAAGTTATTCTCGTATTTATTGATAAAATTTTCATTCACTGGTAATTGTATTTTAACTGGGTTTTAACAAATATTATCCGTATCATAAAATGTACGCTGTAAAAATTTACCGTAAAATTTTACGGGAAAAGTCCTGGCAGCTGGTTTTCAGGACTTCCCCGTATAAGCAAGTAAATTGTTTATTAAAGTGACATGTGTTATAAACAATACAATATACAATAATGAAAACAGCTATCAGAACACCCGGCCCAATGGGCCTATATGTCACCTATCACATTTGTACAATTATAAGTATACACGTCTTGAAGTGAGAAATATATAATAATTTTAACAGGTTGATAATTAAAGAGAGCTTTAGTAAGTAATGATGAAACATAATCTCTGAATCAAGACATTCTAATACATGCATACATTTTAAGGATTGTATGAACTACTTATTATAAATATAAGTCCTTCTTTTATGATAAGCTTGCACTAGATATTTAGCAACATTGCGTGGATATAAGTTAAGCAATGTCCTTAATTTATCAGTGGCATTTAACGCGGTAAACTGACTATCAAACCATTGGTTGCAAAATATAGAAAGTCTAATTTCATCATATAGTTTACATTCAAGTAGGAAATGCCTTTCATCCTCAACAGTGTTCATATCACACAATGTACATATTCTACGCTCTGGTTCCTCGCCAACATATCGTCCTGTCTCAATCCTTAATGGAAGTATCCATATGCGGAATTGCGCGAGCAGTGAACGTTCATTTCTATTAAGATTTAATTGCACATATTTTTCTTGTGTAAAGGTTGTTTTAAATGTAACATATGTTCGTAATTTTCTAACAGTAAAAATTTGTTGTGCCCATAGATTAGAATAGTATTCTTCTATTTTTGATTTACATATGTCCAGGTTAATAGGCGTTTTTTCGTCAAAGTGTTCACTCAATTCTAGTTTGTTTAACAGTTCTTTAAAATCACTACACCAATTATTTGTACAGTTTTCATAATCCATGGAAAAAACTTGTTTAGTTAATCTACTATCATTCAGTGATAAAATTCTATTCCAATAACGGATTATACAGATCCATCGCCTGTTTTCACAAGGTAACCATGCGGTGTCTCCAGTTATTGCAAGAATTGGGGCGAATCTATGTACTCCAAGAAAGTAACGTATTGCTCTATTCTGAACACTATCGATCACATGACTGTGTTTAAATCCCCAGACTGCAGCCGAATAATCTAGTATGGGAACAACGCATGCATTATACATTTTTTCAAACGTTTTAAATCCAAAGTCTTTAATTCCGTGTATTTTTGATATTATTTTTCCCAGTGCACGGCCACCACTTTTAGCCAACGTCTGTGAACTAACGGAAAAATCCTTATAACAATAAAATGTTATGCCTAGGTATTTATAAGTTTGAACTTTTTCTAAAACACTATTTCCGATAGTAAAATCATAGTTTGTTTCAAAAGTTCTTGATTTTCGGAAGTGAACACACTTTGATTTGTCAGTATTGATTCAGACTCTCCATTTTCTGCACCACTGAGTTACCACGTTTAATAGGAGTTGTAAGTCATTTTCAGATCTTGCAAAAAGGGCGATATCGTCCGCATATAATAAAGCTGACAACTTTTTATCACCGACATCAAATCCAATGTCAAGGTTGTTTATCTGTGTCACTGTCGGGGACAAGTTATCTCCCTGTTTCACGCCCGTGAGACAGTTGAGCCAGTCTGTGTATTTTTCATTTATACGAACACAAGAGATTGAATAACTATATATGCTTTTGATAGAGGTATACACTTTTCCGTCAACTCCGTTCAGAAGTAACTTATATAACATTATATCACGATTTATAAAGTCGAAGCATTTGCGTAAATCTATAAAAGCAGTAAAACATTGTCGTTATTACGAATTATGCTATTTAATACAAATATATGATCTTCACACGATCGGCTACTGCGGAACCCATTCTGTTCGTCCGCTAAGATATTGTTTTTGTTCGATAAAGTTAGATAGTCCTTTTGTTAAGAAGTGAACTGTATAATTTGCTAATACATGAAAGCAGACTTATACCCCTATAGTTCATAGGGGACCCTTGTGTCTGTTGTTGGATCTTTTAGTATAGGGCAGATAATTGCCTTCCTCCAAATACTTGGAAAAATTCCGGTATCGAAAATTAGTTGAAATAAGTGTTTAAAGCGTTTCAATAATTAGCGGAAATTTAAGTACACAGTAAGGTATTTCATCGTACCCACTCGCAGATCGTAATTTAGCCTGCATGACGATCGTATAAAGTTCTTCTGTACTTATATCTCTGTTAAGGAGCTCGTTTGGTTCATAAAGGGGGTCACTGATAGAATTTTCAATGATTGTTTTGTGTATTTTAGTCTGGTAGAAATGTTCATTATCAAATGAGTTATCATCAGTGCCATTATATAAATTTTCGAAGTCCTTTCTCCATTTTTCGTGTACAATGCTTTCATCGTTCGAAATATTTCCGTCATTTTCGATAACTTCCATTGGAATATTTGTATTCTTTCTTGGACCTAATTGTTTTATCTTGTCCCAGAATTCGTTTGGGTTTTTTGTAGACATTTCTTCAATATCGTCTGCAAACGATCTTCTGTAAGCACGTTCACATTGACTAAGTCTTTTGTCAAACAAATTACGTGCATTTATATAGTCATTATGAAGAAAACGTTTTTCTCTCCTGCCGGTCGTGCATTTAAGGAACGCATTTTCTTTAATGCTCATTGAGTCCCATAGTTTTGACAATTCGTCCGTCCAATATGGCTTTTGGAATTTATTTATATACGTATATTTACGGGCTATCCGTAACATGTTTTGGCGTAAAAATACTGGTCAAGCAGTAAAATTACAGGCCTTAAACATTACGGAGGCCCAGCAAATATACGGATCAATGTTGGAGTCCAGCTGCCAGGTGGGTGGGGTAGTAATTTTCAGATATTAAGCATAATTTTATAAAAGCTTTAGATCGAGTAATTATATGACATTGTGAAAATCAATTAAATATAACTTTTTGTTCTTTGAAAATCGAAACTAAAAATTCGGTAACGAGCAAATTCTTGTACTAATTAGGATTTTTTGTAAGACATGTTTTACCTCTTGTCACACTTAGTAAAATGGCTACCGTGGAACGCTATCCCGCAATGCAACGCAAACGAGGGTCCAATACCGTATAATCGTGTACGGCTAAACCCGTTACGGAATACCAGTAAACGACTATAAATTTAACGGTAAATTTTTACAGTGATACGTTACCAAATTAACGTCGCTTTGATTTGAGAACAAACTTAAATCATTTCATTAAAATATTACAAAATGTAAACAGAACACTCATCGATACATTGAGTTTATTATATAGGCTTCACAGTTGAAATGATTTAAATAGCTTTTTGTTGCGTTAGATATTGACGACATTTTTAACTAATCTAAAATAAAAACTGAATTGTTTACTAAATATATACTCTTATAGGAAACACACATTTCTGTTGGTGTCTTTTTATTCTTCATCGTCAAATCAAATGGTATTCCGAGGTACAGTCCAAGCTTAAAACAATCTTGAAACACGGCAAAAAGTCACACATTATTGCCATTGTATCTTGTAATGGATATTTTTTAGTGCTATCAGTGTCTTAAGTTGTTGATAGCAGAACAGAACAGAACAGAACAGATACTTTATTTTTTTGACTTGTACAGTCATACATTGTCATACATATATAAACAATTTTACAATACATACTTTGTCTAACATTAATCACAAGATCGGATCTAAACATGTCTCTTTCATATCAATATAGAGGATGAATTATTAATATATTAAGTTGTATCTACTATATCTAAATTATTTCTATGAGACATCGCATCTCGTACATACAAGGATAAATTTAAAAGTATACTTCTATTGTTTGATTTTAACATATCAGTGAATTTAAACATACTAGGTCTTATATAATAGTATCTTTTTATATATTTTTTTCTAATATCAATATAACAAGGACAAATTAAAATGAAATGGTATTCATCTTCGACGTCATGTAGATTACAATATAAACAATATCTTTCATTTCTAACAATTCTATTTCTATGAATCCTACCAGTTTGCACATGTAATGAATGCGAAGATATTCTAATTCTTGTAAGATACTTCCTTAAAGTACTTGGTATTATATCAAGATAATTTTCATATACAAAAGAATCTTTAACATGATTATACAGATACAAAACAGGACTGCTCTCTTTACCAGAAAGCCAACTTTGTAAAAAACAATCAATTACCCTTTGTTTAAATATTGGTAAAAATATTTTACTATTTACGGAATCTGGAAAATCCCAAATATCACTAAAACCATGATTACATAATAACAATTTAAGATTTGATAACCAATTTGTCTTACCATTATAACAGTCTTCAAGAGCAATGCTATATACATTTTTAAGAATGATATTATCTGTCTCAAGCATTTTTAAACCAGAATCTTAAAATCTTAACATATCTTTGAAATATATAAAGGATAACGTGCTAGTTCACCATACACAGCAACATTACATGAATTAACTTTTTACATTTAATATTTTTTTACAAAAATTTAAGATGAAGTCTTTCAATTTCCTTTGATTTAGTAAAACCCCAGATTTTCAGCAGCGTAATTTAAAATTGAACCCAACAAAAGAGTCAAAAAAGCTGACATAACACTTTAGGTTTTAACTGATATCTATTACAATTAATCAATAGTACATTTAGAGCTTTATGAGCTTTACCAATCAAATGTTCTTGATTTAAACTAAAACTACCAGTAATAAGTTAATATTGTTCCTAAAGTAATTGAAGCTATCGACAATATCTAAATGTTTCCCTTCGTAATAAAATAATTCATTGTTTTTTAAACCTCCACGTCTTCTGAAAACAACAACTTTGGTTTTATCAATATTTACTTCTAAGCTCCATTTTTTACAATAATCATTCAATAACGTCAAACTTCTATTTATATCATCTGGTGTATTTCCTAAAATTACCATATCATCAGCGAACAGTAACAAAATCAAAAACAATATCGTTTATAGTCAAACCACTATTTATATCCCTTTGTAAAAATAATTCAAAGTCATTTAAAAAGAGGGAAAATAAAATCGGTGAAATTACCTCCCCTTGACGCTAGACCTACAGCATAATTAAAGAATTCTGAATAACTATTACATAACCTTACACACGGATTTTACTTTACTATACATGTCTTTTACTAGGCGTAACAATTTACCTCTAATCCCACAATTACTTAATTTTAACCAAAGCGCGTTTCTATATATACAATCGAAAGCCTTCTTAAAGTCTACAAAAACACAATACAAACGTTTATTATTATTTATATAATTTTGAACAACTGTCATAAGAATAAATAAAGCATCAATGGTTGATTTTCCTTTTCTAAATCCAAATTGTGCATCTGACAAAACATGGTTTTCTTCAAAATATTGTATTAATCTTTTATTTAAAATAGATGTGAATAAAATAATAATAAAATAGATGTGATAGCCCGTCTGTCGCATAACTAATGACTCGATGCATAAAACATTTTGCTTAGAAGTTACTAACACTTTGTTCAACTTTATAAATGACACCTTTTTATCAAGACCTCTATATACTCCAAATGATCATGTAAATGTTATTATCATTGAATAAAAGTGAACGTTTGAAATTTCTTTCGAATTTCAGTTGATAAAAAAATCGTGCAAATGTATATCCATTAGAATATAAGTATACTTGACAAGTTTCAGTAAAAATCAAAAAAATGTATCGAACTTATCGATTATTTTGTCAAAACCCTAGAGAACAACAAGGCTTATTTAATATGGGTTTCTCTATTCCGAGTACGCTTGACAAATATATATTTTCTTGAACACCAGTCGTGTTTTTCTCTTTCGGACACTCTACATCTTTCAATACTATGAATATGTAAAGTTTGACAAAGATGATCCACTCATCTCTTTCTCCCATATGTCATCAAACATTTCATTCTGAGCGACTGTAAACCAGTTCCTCCAGTCACCAACTTGACCTAGAAAAGGGGTTCATTTATAAATTTTAAATCATATGCGCTACCATATATTAATTTCATTTAAAATAATCATACTAGTTGTTTTGATACATATTGCAATTCTTGTGGCAAATGTCTGGACACATACAATTATTTCAGTATTGTTTTATCGTTAAATGTCATTTTAGTTTACGTTCATAAAGTGCGGAAATCAGTTAAATTTATATAACGTTCATATTAGTTCACTCTGTAGATAACTTGGAGCAGACGATAATTGGTTTCAGTGGTAAGTAAAACTATTCAATAGAACCTATGAATAAATAATTTATTCTTTAACTTGAAATAAAACAGTTTTAAGAGTTTATTGACACGTGTGGTTAACGTACCCGTGCGTACACATTATATGTAAACATAGTATACTGTAAAATGACAAAAGACAAATATATAATCAATTTATTCTAATTTAAGTAAAATTATTTTGTATAAGTACAAATCCACGAACAGAAAGAATTTCATTTTGATCATAAGTATTCAATCACACTATCGTTAAATATCGAACTATGTTAATTCATTTTATAAACAAATTAGATAGATGCTTTCATATCAAAGAGATGTGTTTATGTAGCTATTCGTTTCCAAACATCCAGGCTTTGAAACTTGACAATGCATACTTCGGTCCTACTAAACAGATTAGTAAAAATCTAATTGTCGACCCGAGAGTTACATACTGCACTGGTATTAAGCATTTTGATTATCTCGATTTGATAAAATGAAGCTGTAAACATCCTGTTAGATAAATTGAAAACTGTATTTAGTAAACGTATAACTTCAAATTTGCGACATGTAGAAATGTACACAACACGTTTAATGCTGTGCATCATGACGTTGAGAATGTAACTGCATCAGTTGACACTCTCAGGTTGACAACACCACACTTTCCTTTTACATTCTAACGCGATTAACATTTGTAAACGATTTTCCAACTTCCATTTATGGAATTATCACGGAAATAGACGAAAATTAATAGGCAAAGCCAATTTTCACGAAAGCAGAATATAAAGAGAGGTAACTCTTGCTGGTACAAAAATATTTCAAATACTGAAAAACTGTTATAAATATTACAAAAATCAACTACATAACAGTTGACTTTGAATATCCTCTGATTTTGTTAAAACGTATTCTAGTACAGGATATTCAAGTATTGCTAAATTAGTTCAGATGTAACTTTATACTGATAATAAACATAAAAATATGCAAAAACTAAATTTGGTGAATTAACATAAGTGATCGTTTCCCATATATAACGACACAAACCACTTATTTGTCATCGATAAGGTTAGTGTGCCTTTAAACGTTACAACGATTGTACTCGTACGTAAGTCTTTTACATAATGAGCAAACAGTACTAGATACATGGAACATTTTACACTTGTTATTGTAAATATAGAAATTCAGAAGAAGGGAAGAAGTGAAGTCCATCGAAAATAATGACACAACATTTGTTATAGTTATGAGCAACAACAAAAATATTTAAGTAGCAATGATTGAGATGGCATACATGTATTTCATAACCACTTATATAAGAGTCTATTATATGTATGTTCTTGATAATGAAAGAGCTTAACCGATACATATCTCTCAAGAATAATTGTTAAAAAAAATATTTTTTTAACTCATACCTTTTCTCAAAAATCTGAAATCTGACTTGAAGTACAATTCTTTAACTGCTGGAGGATACATTTCCCTCTTCACCATTGTATCAAAACCGCACTGTTTTAAAATGTCATTTTTCAAATTGTTATCTATGTCGACACCAAGAAACTTCAGAAGCTTTTCAATTTCTTCAGTACCGTTCTGTGTGTACACATATGAATATTCTATATTCCAATATAAATAAACTTGTATGTTATAAAAAGGAATAAAAGTAATTTTTCAATATTTTCGTATAAGAATCAAAATAAAATATGACAATTATCTTTTTATTATATACTCAGTAGCTTTGATCTTGCATTATTCGATTTCTTTGAAACAGAAATTTTTTGATATTAACTTATCATTTCATCAATTGTTAACACATGCGAGACAATACAACTATAAAGAATGCTGCATTACAAAAGATTGTCAATACATAGCATCCCATTTAATATACAAAACATCGTTAACGTTAAGAAGTAAATAAATATCAACTTTGTCATTTTCTACATTTTATATCGTATGTCCTTGTGCTTCTTGTTTTAAAGTTTTAAACATTCTAATTAAATTACTCTTTTCATGTCTTCGTAATACATCAAGTGAAACGGATATCCAACGCCATTTTTTATTTCCTTTTCCCACTCAATAAGGTAGTCTGTGTACTTCCCATACTCTACTGTGAAATAAATAATAGTTCACAATGTTAATTTCTTAAATTTGTTAAATTACATTTATTTCTTTGCATATGGCTTGAGACAGATATTAATTTTCTCACCAACATAACATTAAAAACAATTTAAAGGGTTTGCATCTTCGGACATGAAACAAATAAAGTCATTAAGTATAAAAGTCATTTAGTAACATTATAACATACTCGTTATTATGTTAATAACGTCTTTCGATGATTGACATAATTTTACGATGCATTTCTTACCGAAATAATATTTTGATAATCTTCTTCAACGACAAATATTACTAAACTGCCAATAAAGCTGTTATATTGCAAGCTGTTGCCCGAACAAACTAATGTCTTTATATAATCAAGTACTCTTTCTCTCACTTCAAGATAACAAACTAAAGTTTCTTTAATTTTTTTCCAGGTTTCGTTATTATGTCCTTGGATGCAGTCATATTTAGAGGTTGCTCGTATAAACGCATATTGACTTACACTTTCCTTGCAGATACACAGGTAGCCAGTCACTCCATTTTCCATCATATTCGTACGATTTTACACCTTTCATATGGTTAAAATAGGACACAGCGATGTCTTTTGGATTGCGGCAACACAGTATCGTCTTTATCTGTTTAGCTTTCATATCCTTCAACGGTAGGTATCTGCAATAGTGTTTGCAGTTGAAAATATTTATTTGAAAGTGACTTAATAATCTTCGCTATGTATCAGATTGTCCGTTATAATTCCGAGCATTTAACGAGATTGAAAAAAATAAAAAGTACATTGCATTGACGCACAATAAAATGTGTACATGTATATCTAACTAAACATTTAGTCAATGGTGAATTTCAGCTACTCTTGTGAATACTCATTCCTTTAAGAATGCTCAAAACAGTAAGAAATTCCGGTGTTCTTTCCGTTTTCTCTAATTTGAAGATGTAAACGATATTGTATTGTACACATAAAATTATTTATCATATCATGTTTGAAGCAAGGTTCTCAGCTATATGCATGCTCTAACATAAATGCATGCAATGGTCATGTACTGAGTCTGTTTCATTTGTTTATCTGAGGAAAAAATTATTAACGCTTGAACAAATACTAAACATTTTCTTCAGATCTGCTCTGAATTGTTGCTTAATCACATCACAGCCCTCTGCATATTTTAACGTTTATGTCGCATACTGTTAGACTCTTAAGAAGAATATAATGTCTTCATTCCATAGGATAATGTTTGCGTTTTAAAAAACATGTTACAAATGTAAGAACAACATATTGTAGTCTTAGATGTCTGTTGTTTTAAACAAGGATTGTATAAAATAAAATTGCTTTTTAAGATACGTACATATAACTGTTCTACAAACAACGTGACCAATGGTTTGACAAAACACGTGCATACATACCGACAAGGAAAATGACAGTTGACAATTCTTGGTGAAAGTAATTTATCAACACTTTCAGCTGATTGAAACTCAATCATTGCATCTTCCTTGCTGCCCTGTATTGGTTCAGCGGTCTTCGTTAAAATCCTCATAAGTGTTTCATACATCCAGTTAGAGCCTATTAAATAATGTTTGCTCATATACACAACATAATTAGATGGGAACATCTTAATTTAAGTTCGAAATATAGTGAGTTTATAGGTAGTATATTTCAAACAATGAATACAACATGCCAAAAAAGTTACAATAAATAGATACATGAATGAAAAGGATTAGAACCCAAAGCTAAAGGTTTTCAATATATCTATAATTAGTGGTTAAATTATGAGAGTATTTGTAGTAACTTTGAAACAATTAAGTTTTTAAAATATTTGCATTTCATAGATCCAATTAGTGCTTATAAAATAAAATTTGCTTGTATAAATAGCACTAATGAATATTTGAACATCTTTATTTAAGTTAAGAAATTATTTAGTTGAAATTAATGACCTAACATAACACAAAACTTATACACCATTCATAAATACATAATTGCATAATCAGAGTTGTGGATATTGTAATGTGCCTTTTAAAAGAAATTGGGAAAATCAGCATGAATTGAATACAAAAGGTTATTGCAAGAACTCCAAATACTTGACCACAAGAAGTATAAGTTCATTGTAAAGAGTATTATTTAATATTTATAACTTTACTGGATCTCGTCTTGTTAAACATACACTTTATTATTACATTCCTGTTCTGGATAAGCTATATTAGTAGCAATTATATAAACCAAGTTAAAAGTGATACAAGGTGAAACAAGTTGAAACCAGTTTGGTCAAGCCTTTCCATTTCTACAAATCTTCATTCTTGGAATTATAGTACAAAGACTGATGACAACTTTTAATTATATTTTGTTACGAAAATGTTAATTCATAAGTATATGCGTTACGGAATAAATCTTTGACTTAGTGAAACACAGCGTCTATAAGCCTTTAAAGTAATAATTCTCTCTTCCAAGAAATTTTCATATAAACATATAGGTAGAATTAAAACTGTTCAATATAAAATATAAATAATAATAAACTTGACATGTTGTAAGAATGTGATAACAGAAATATTTTGAGCGAAATAAGGTGTGTTCTCACTTTGAGTTATCTGCCATTGAATAAGAATTATTTACTTGATGGGAAGATTATTTATACATACTCTATAAAATTTTGTTTTATTTCTGGATTATGTTTTTCTTTTTCTGTTTTTTTGTTGTTGATCAAAGTACATGAAAACATGCAATTCCGTATTTTTATATCTGTTACATTTTTTCAAGTTGAATAAAGGGACCTAAACTTCTTTTTAAAATCGGCAATTCTTATGATAAAAAGGCATAGGTTTAGAAAAGGAGTAAAAAGGCCAAAACGCTCTATATTTGTTCTTAAAATTTTGCGCATTTACTCAAACAGAAGTAAGTTACATGACAATAAGAACGAAAAAGAATGTTTTCCTTAATTGTGAATTATCTGCCCTTCAAATAAGCAAAACAGTCAAATTCAGGGGCATATATCTCAAATACGAAAACGCTAACCGTAATTTTTTCGCTCCAAATGTGAATGTTATAAAATTCTTTCATCATGCTAAACTTGAAGAAATCTTATTGAACAGTTTTAATTTTGTCTATATGTCTATATGAAAACTGCCGAATGTTGCTAAAGAATCGATTGCCTGACGCAGTTGCCAGTGTAGACTAGAAGGTAGATTTGTACTTAACCGTAGCACATTCTCCTGAGCAATTTAATTTTCACGTCAGCACTGATTTCAAGAGCCATCCAACCCGGACAACATGACAAAATCTTAATTACATTTAAAAGAGACATTTGCAATGCAGAAAGAAATCCGACGTGGATGGGATTCGAATTCACGGCCTCTTGCTTACACATGAAATAAAAGCGCTCTAATCTTCTAATTCAACAAACCGGTTTCCTGATGCTATACTTAGAGTGATTAAGATTCTGATTGTACTATCGATGATCGCCTAAAGTTGTACCATAATATACTGACCAGTTGTTTCCGTTTTCTTCATATCACGAACACCCATTAGAATTTAACGTAAAACGAAAGCCAGCGATAACTGCAAACATTCCCAACTTAACTTACATAAATATATCCTTTTTATACATGAGAACGAGACGTATAGGAAGCTGTCGATGTGGATCCCCGGACGGTAATTTATAGGTAAATATTTATTGAAATAACACTAATTGGCGATGGCATTATTATTGTTTATTATTTCAAGTTTATTTTAAGACTATGCAGCATTCTTTAAAATGACTAGTATACCTGCTTTTGGATATGAACACAGCATTAAGTCATCTTTCTTAAATTTGAAATCAGGAACTTTATCGAATATTTGCTTCGTTTCTTCAGGTTCTTTCATAAAGTATGGTGCAATAAATCCACCAACGTCAACTGCATGCATAGACGCACCTCCAAGATCTTTTATTCTTACTGACGTCATTCTGAAATATTAGATATTAAATCAAGCATGTTTTTGTGTCAATTTAAATTTCAAACCCAGGTAGAACGTCTTTAACTGCATATCGGACTGCAGTACAAAGTTGAAAAGCTATGTTATAAACAGGATGACCAGCCGGTCCTACTTTTATAAATGAGAACCTTTTCCTGCTTTGTATTTTATTCTGCTTCCCCTCTACTTTTTTCAAAACATTTCTACCTTCCCAGTATTTTGAGGACCAGACATATGCTATTGTGATAAATTTACGACAAAAGATAAAAAACGTTGTTGCATATCTACAATTTCAAATAAAGCAAATAGAATATATTGTAGAAAATCATTAAATCAATCATAAACAATTAAGGCCTTAATACAATGATATGTTTAGTAAGTGTAGTCTTGTTTGTTATTAAGCCAAAATATATTCATCCTTAAACCAAAAACATTTTTTTTTAGTTGTAAATCTAATTTGATAAAACATGTAACAAATGGGAATGGAACATACATGTATAACTATTGAATTACCCTCTACCTTAGTTTGTTTTGACTGTTTTTAAAACGTCGGAAGCGTATTGATTTTTTAAAAAGTCAATTAAACACTGAACGTTATTTTTACTGTGACATTCCGAGAAAATATATGACTGGTCTTGCAAGGTTTCTATGTTCCTGTCATAAATTAACAATTGAAATGGGAAGACAAAATTATGTACCACTTCATATTCAATTTGCTTTAACCAAGATATTAACATCATACTTGTATGTAATTGAGTGTATACGGGCGTATGTTAAATTATCGACAGTGCAAGTATGTTCCAATTTTAAACCTAGGTTGTGGTTGTAAACTACATGTACTTGTTTCATATTAAAACATGTTAAAGCAAAGTGTTAAACTGCGTGCAATCGACATAACAAGTTTTTTTTATTTAAACATTTTTTATAAAGCGTCGGCATTAAAAAAAGAACATCATACCTGCTTCCTAGCAATATGGTGATATAAGGATATGGTAAATTGTCTTAACTTAAAACCCTTGTTTCGGGAAGCTGGCATTTTTACCAAGGACAAGTGTTTCCTTATCAATGATTCTGTTTATAGTTTAATGAAAAACACGATGCTCTAAGAGCTACAAACAAAAATAAAGAAAATCAAAATACTATTTAAAACATGATTATTATAGTGCATTATTTTGTTTATAGTGTTTATAGTTATTTAACTTGAAGGTTCTTCAACTAATTTGCTCAAAAAGCTAAAACCACAAAAACCGGAATAACAAAAATAAATAACAATATATTTGAAGTTTGAGTACCGCTTTACTCGGTGGTGGAGGTGTGAAGGAAGTTGTACATTATCAGTCATTGAGACTCGAAACCGATACAACGATGTTTATTATTCATAGTTCCCTGGAATCTATTCCTTTTTTCAACTATTTGAGATATATGGTACTGAAAAGTCAAACATTTTTGCAAAGAATAAAACAACATATTTAAAAAGCAGCTACTTAATGGTTAATATGTTTGCCTGTTTAAAATATGGATAGTGGCTTCAAGCCATTCTGAAGTCATAACTTTCTTCCTCTTATGACACTAGGAAAGTACAGGCAATTTAGTTTTGTCCAAAACAGCTTCCGACTTTCATACAATAGAACTGAAATAAATATGTTTGATCAAAATAATCTAAATAGCATACTGATATGAGTTTAAAAGCACAATGTTCTTAACGATTAATCCTAATGACAAACAAAATAAAAGATATACATACCCAATAGCTTATTTCATTCTTCTTGTACTAGATATTAAACTTCCTCCGTGTTGAACATACCACACTGAAAACTATTATCATACGCAAACGATATTGAAGAAGGTATATGATAATATATTTGATGACCTTTATTTCGGTTGTATCATTACGCGAATATTACCTCACATATAGCGCGCCAGTAAGTTTATTTGCAATAACATTATTTGTAACGACAGTTGTTGTTATTTTTTGTTGCTGTTTATAGGGGTTATTTCAGTGGGAGGGGCTCTTTCTTTCTACTTGAGAAAGATCAATAACAGTCAGTATGTGTATTATTACAAAACTCCTAAAAAGGTGGTGATCTTTCGGAAAATGACAAAACAATATGAAATTGCAGACTTGATTTAGTGAGTCTGTTGACGAAAGATAATGATAAATGTGCAACATCTCTCGCCCCCTAACATCGCCGGCTTAAGCGAAATTTATTCTTCAATACTTACTAACCCTGGCTTCAATGTGTTCGGCAAAATACAATTTATGAAATTTTTGCGAGTAAAATTTACTTCTGTCTAAGATTAATTTGATATTTCATCTCATGTATGTATAGATTTCTAAACTGTCTATTTCTAATTATCAGATATGTGGATTAAGGTGAGAATTTATCACAACATATTTTTTAGCAAGAGAGCACATGTCAATTTTTGTTTTCAAATCACAAAGGTCAGAGTAGGAGTCTATCAATGAAAGCCCTTTGGTAAGTACTGTACAAATAATCTTAAAATACTCTTTCGGTTGAGACACAAATTGCTCAGTATTGAACATTCGGCTTAAGAACCTTTTAAAATAAACGTCAATCAATGTTTCATAGCCATTGTATAACAGTAGTGTAAATATCATGTTTCAATGGAAAATAACTGCTCAATTTCTTTTCATGTAAATGTCAAATCGTTAAGTATGATTATGCGAGTTTTTATCAGTGTAGGAAAGAAGACAAGAATAATGATCAACAAGGCAAAGGCAACGTTCACAGGACGCAGCCTCCGACAGGCTCACTTGGAATTTGTAGTGTAAATTTTTTAGAGAGGACATTTGTTATTGTTGTTCTGAAAAGCGTTTTGCAAAGTTGAATCTAGTTGAAGTAATTGTGGTAAGCCTAATTGATCTTGGGTTAGTTGTATTTGGTTGTTGAAGTATATGTGGTTGGTGACTTAAATTGGTTTGGTTGTATCTGGTGATTTTTGTCTGGTCAAGATTTTCATAGTTGATGTTTTGCTTATAAAGTTATTTGTAAATTTAAGTTGTTTTGGTGTTGATTTGATGCTGTGGGGTTTAATGTTTGTGGTTTATACTTTATCTTAGAGTTATAATATATTTCATTGTGTGTTCATCATTTTTGAAATCTTTTTGTTTGTTTGGTCATAAGTTGTGGAGGAGAGCTTGGGCTCGCCAGGTGTTTATTATTGTTTTTGAGTAGAAGACGTATCCGTGAACAGATATGTTTTATAAATAGGTATGTGTTTGATTAAAGTAAAAATTGATCAAATTCGTTGGTTATATTATATTAATATATGGATTTGAAAAAAAACTAATATAAGAACAAAGTGTTAACTAAACAATTTCTTGCTAATTATCCAGCTGAGAATATTTTAATTATAAAAGTCAGACGGTGCTGTTTTGCCTCCATATCTTGGCCTCAGATTAAATAACATCAAAGTCGTTCATTCTCCTTACTGAAGACTGATATAAATCATGATCAAACATACGCTTTTTTGTTTAAACCAGTTAATATGTCATGAAAAGGCTTCAGAATACAATATCTTTTTTAATTTCAGTGTCGTACTGTTTACTTCAAGTAGTTCACTTATTCAGATTGCATGTCGCTCATGTGATCTGTAAACATCTGGTTATAATATTAAATAAATGCTGGTTTAATAAATTACGCGCAGGCATTGATTTGATATAGTATTTTAATAACAATAGCAATATTGTAGTTCCAAACCCATCCAAAATAGGAAATAATAGAAACCCACAAAGTAATAAAATATGATAATTAAACGGTAAAAATTGAAAATGTTGCATGTTCAGTTTGATTCGTTGGCTGTAGTGGTAAGCTACCGTTAATCCCCTAGCAACAGCTAAAGGATAATTCGAATTTACACATGATGAGGGTGAAATTTGGAATTAGGACACATCCGCAGATGTGTTCATATGGCGTCATTATAAAAAATTCAATGTGACAAATAAAGGCCATTCTATTAAAAACGGTGCTGTCTTAAAGTAAAAGAATGTGTGTATCCTTAACGAAAAACAATGAAAGTAAGTAAATAAGATGAAATTAAAAAGCCTGAATATCACAGGAAGTCTGATAGACGTCAAATAAATTTAAAAAAGCAGGCAACTAAATGATTATGTAAAATCTTAGGAACCACATATCTAGAAAATGGTCATAAAGACAGAACTAAAAATATAACAAACACAACAATTATGAGTTCCACAAAATAAAGATTAACATGCACGGCGGATGCAATTAGCTTAATTTAAAATAAATGCAGCAACACAGAAATCCAAACACTGAACACGGCAGAGCACAGAACAAAACTAGAAGCCTTAGGACAAAACAGGACAAAGAATGGGCGGAATGATAATATTCAAAAAAAGGAAATCTTAGTAAAATCAAGAAAATCTACAAAGACGGCAACCAATTTAAAAGGCCGACAAGTACAATTGCGTAGGGGAAAAGGAACCGACGGGTGCCCCGGGATTTTATATGGGTTAACAACAAATAAAACAAAACCTGTGACACATTAAGTGTCATCCAAATTTACAAAATATAGTACATTATATTTTATGGGACGGTCACACAAAGGGGCGCCTTCTTTGTACAGTCATCAAAGGAAAAGCTTTACAAGGTACAAAAACCTCAAATTTCACATTTAGCACCTACAAATCCTTGTAAACCAAGACAGTCGCCGATGAGAAATGCTCTGAAACACGTTGTTTTTGAGAGTTAAAATATTTCCTTTTAGTGCCATGACGTTTTTCCTCCCAATGAGGAGTATATAATTGATTGATTGTGGAAATGTTTAGAAATTTCTAATAGATATACTGTAACATATGTCGAAATATTTGTATTATTTGGTATTATTTGTCTCGGTATAAACGGTCACTTGTACTTATTAGGCAGTGATACAAGGTAAAATACACGGGATGTGTTATGTATTATGTGATATTTGTAGTAAAATGCGGATGCTTTATATAAACCGCGGGATATAAATTGTGAAAGTTTATCTCGGATGCCGAATATACTTCAGCGTTTTTTTCAATTTATAATTCTCTCTTTCAATTTTCAGTCTATAGATAATGTGGTAAATAAAGTGCAGTACATGTAACTTATACCCGCAGCCCAATAAATGTACTGTCCTTTTTCTGGTTTACAGTGTATATCAGCCAGGCACATTACTAATGTGCAATCTTACATTTATGTAAGTATTTTCAGTCAGAATAACATTAACTTCATTTCAGATATTTCGTTCCTGATAATCAAATCATTTACAAAAGCATCATTAAAAGTAAACTTTTCTCACAGTTTACGGTCATGAAATGCAAAAATAAAAATATACATGAAATGCGTTGTTTTCACTTCGTTCGAGTAATATTAAGATATCTTACATGAGATATAGACGCCAGATTACCTTACCGCAAATATTGTTTTAATGAAATAACCAAAAAGGAAACTTGCCCCATAAAGAACAACCAAAATGAAAAAAATATATGAAAATGTTGCAGACCCAGGCTTCTAAATATCGGTAAATTTTTCGTTTAATTCATTTTAGAATGTCAAACAGCGTTAAGAAGATTGTGAAGAATATAATCTGTATGCAAATGTGTTTTATTTCTGCAATTAAACGAAATTAGTGTTATTTTTACATTGTTCTCCCAGTCACTGTGATCGATTAAACATTAAATGTATTTGTTCTTTGTTCTAGTTGTATTGTTTAATTAACTGTATTTGTTCTATGTTCTGGTTGTATTGTTTAAAACTGAATACATTTGACATTTCAAATAGCGTTTAACACTTTATTGAAATATGATAAACAAGATTAACAAGAAAAGGCGGCGTTCAATGAACGCCGAGCAATGGACAATGAAATAATTAACAACACAGTGCTATTTGCCAAGCACTTATTGGGAAAATATGCTCCATTTTCGCACTTACAAAATCACATTCTGTTTCAAGTTAACAAGCACAATAGAAGTTGAAGGTTTCACATACATATATCATAGGAAAACCCATGACGCCCTGGACAGGCAGATCACACGATGTTTCATACTAAATATTTAACTCTGGCCCTTTGGGTTTCAGAAAAGAAATATTTTAAGGTTTAACTATAGATGTATACAAAAAATGAAAACAATGACCCCCGTGATAGTGCCAATTTTTACCCAATTGCTCACATATTTACAAACTTAGTATATATCTATTTAAAGATGTCCCATACCCAGTATCTAAGCTCTAGCAATTGGGCTTTCAGATAAGAAGATTTTGTGACCCATGGTGGACACAGTTTGAGCCCAGGATCATATTTTGAACAATTTTGATTGGATAATGTTTAATGCACTAGCATTTTGGATTTCAGAGACAAACATTGTGAGGGTTTCACTATACATATATCAGGAAAACCTATGACCAAATAACAAAGCTACTTGAAATTTCATAATAAAAGATTTTTGAAATTTTCATTTTAAAGCACCATTTTAGGCCCTGGGACTTGATTATGTCACTGACCAGAACTATTAAATATGAAAGTTAACTATAGCTATTTACGTTAGCAATATAAAACAGTCCATGTTTCATAAGAAGTGTAAACAGAATGTTTATCGTTTAAAATCTTACAAAAAACAGGAATACTTGCGGCATTGTCATAGGCTAATTGTGTTTAGTTTCGATATAGTCTCTAAGATCGATACATAGCCTGTGAATAGTCGATAAATTTTCAGCGGGAGTCGATTCTTTATCGCGGGGATGAGTCAGAATATAAAAAGTAGGGGTCAATTTTCTACGTAGAAAATTGAAAATAAATTTTATGTTAAATCGGTATATTTATGTCACTACATATATCGTCTCCAATAAGTGATTAAAATGTTGCATAAATGTAAGAGAGAAAAAAAGAATAGAAAACATCAAGCTTACTTCTTCAAAATGAAATATCAGATTCAAAGAACTGAATATAACAACTTTACATATGAAAGGAATTAATTAATTTTAATCTGATAAAGATGTATCACAAAAAAATATAATTCTTGGTTAGTGAGTCGAATCAATGTGTGCACGAAAGTATTGCGTACAAAAGTGAACAAAAATACTGAGATGATTCAAATACTTTACCTCGCACAAGGATAGTGTTTAATACCCATAGTTTTGCAACAAGTAGGTAAAGGTTAATATTTATAAATATATAAACCTAAATTTTAAATTATCTTTGAAGAATATCGGCAGTATTTGTGGATTTTTAGTATTTAAATTTACAAATATGACGTTATCAATTTCTTGGTCAGTCGAGTATTTCTTATTTTCTTATATTTGAGAAGACCTGGGATTGATAAGTATAAAATTACTTGTGACACAGACTTACAGCTCTTATTGATGGAAATGCTGTGTCGATAAATTAAAAGGCAGGCTAAAATAATTTCTGAATACATGTTTTTATTATGCATAAAAATATATGTTAAAAGTATCAATGAAAACCTTTTGAATATGTATTTTAACTTCCATCATGTTTATATATAGTCATGCAAGTGTTAGTCATTACAAAGGTTACAAACTAGAACAAAATGACAGAGCATATCTCGTTTTTTATCACTTCTCGTGATTTAGGATGATTAGGGATGACTGGTGTAATGTCACGTAACTGTAAAGATTATAAGGCGACTGAATATATATTATAAAGATATTTTAAAGAAATCTACTTAAATTAATAAAATACATTGTTATTGTTGTTCTGAAAAGCGTTTTGCAAAGTTGAATCTAGTTGAAGTAATTGTGGTAAGCCTAATTGATCTTGGGTTAGTTGTATTTGGTTGTTGAAGTATATGTGGTTGGTGACTTAAATTGGTTTGGTTGTATCTGGTGATTTTTGTCTGGTCAAGATTTTCATAGTTGATGTTTTGCTTATAAAGTTATTTGTAAATTTAAGTTGTTTTGGTGTTGATTTGATGCTGTGGGGTTTAATGTTTGTGGTTTATACTTTATCTTAGAGTTATAATATATTTCATTGTGTGTTCATCATTTTTGAAATCTTTTTGTTTGTTTGGTCATAAGTTGTGGAGGAGAGCTTGGGCTCGCCAGGTGTTTATTATTGTTTTTGAGTAGAAGACGTATCCGTGAACAGATATGTTTTATAAATAGGTATGTGTTTGATTAAAGTAAAAATTGATCAAATTCGTTGGTTATATTATATTAATATATGGATTTGAAAAAAAACTAATATAAGAACAAAGTGTTAACTAAACAATTTCTTGCTAATTATCCAGCTGAGAATATTTTAATTATAAAAGTCAGACGGTGCTTTTTTGCCTGCATATCTTGGCCTCAGATTAAATAACATCAAAGTCATTCATTCTCCTTACTGAAGACTGATATAAATCATGATCAAACATAAGCTTATTTGTTTAAACCAGTTAATATGTCATGAAAAGGCTTCAGAATACAATATCTTTTTTAATCTCAGTGTCGTACTGTTTACTTCAAGTAGTTCACTTATTCAGATTGCATGTCGCTCATGTGATCTGTAAACATCTGGTTATAATATTAAATAAATGATGGTTTAATAAATTACGCGCAGGCATTGATTTGATATAGTATTTTAATAACAATAGCAATATTGTAGTTCCAAACCCATCCAAAATAGGAAATAATAGAAACCCACAAAGTAATTAAATATGATAATAAAACGGTAAAAATTGAAAATGTTGCATGTTCAGTTTGATTCGTTGGCTGTAGTTGTAAGCTACCGTAACTCTCCTAGCAACGGCTAAAGGATAATTCAAATTTACATATGATTATGGTGGACTTTGTAATTAAGACACATCCGCAGATGTGTTCATATAGCGTCATCATAAAACATTCAATGTGAATAATAAAAACGGTACTGTCTCAAAGTAAAAGAATGGGTGTATCCTGAACGAAAAACAATGAGCGTATGTAAATAAAATGAAATTAAAAAGCCTGAATATCACAGGAAGTCTGATAGACGTCAAATAAATTTAAAAAAGCAGGCAACTAAATGATTATGTAAAATCTTATAAGGAACCACACATCTAGAAAATGGTCATAAAGACAGAACTAAAAATATAACAAACACAACAATTATGAGTTCAACAAAATAAAAATTAACATGCACGGCCGATGCAAATAGCTTAATTTCAATAAAATGCAGCAACACAGAAATCCAAACACTGAACACGACAGAGCACAGAACAAAACTAGAAGCCTTAGGACAAAACATAAGGACAAAGAATGGGCGGAATATTAATATTCAATACAGTAAATCTTAGAAAAATCAAGAAAATCTGCAAATCAATTTAAAAGGCCGACAAGGACTATTGCGTAGTGGAAAGGGAACCGACAGGTGCCCCGGGATTTTATATGGGTTATCAACAAATAACACAAAACCTGTTACACATTAAGTGTCATCCGAATTTACAAAACATAGTACAATATATCTTATGGGACGGTCACATAAAGGGGCACCTTCTTTGTACAGTCATCAAAGGAAAAGCTTTACAAGGTAGTAGTAGTTAAAACCTCAAATTTCACATTTAGCCCCTACAAATCCTGGAAAACCGAGACAGTCGCCGATGAGAAATGGTCTGAAACACGTTGTTTTTTAGAGTAAAAATATTTCCTTTTAGTCCCATGACGTTTTTCCTCCCAATGAGGAGTATATAGTTGATTGATTGTGGAAATGTTTAGAAATTTCTGATAGATATACTGTAAATATGTCGAAATATTTGTATTATTTGGTATTATTTGTCTCGTAATAAACGGTCACTCGTACTTATTAGGCAGTGATACAAGGTAAAATACACGGGATGTGTTATGTGTTATGTGATATTTGTAGTAAAATGCGGATGCTTTATATAAACCGCGGGACATAAATTGTGAAAATTTATCTCGGATGTCGAATATTTCAATTTATAATTCTCTCTTTCAATTTTCAGTCTATAGATAATGTGGTTACTAGAGTGCAGTGCATGTAGCTTATACCCGCAGCCCAATAAATGTACTGTCCTTTTCTGGTTTACAGTGTATGTCAGCCAGGCACATTACTAATGTGCAATCTTACATTTATGTAAATATTTTCAGTCAGAAATAACATTAACTTCATTTCAGATACATTGTGTATTTCGTTCCTGATAATCAAATCATTTACAAAAGCATCATTAAAAGTAAACTTTTCTCACAGTTTACGGTCATGAAATGCAAAAATAAAAATATACATGAAATGCGTTGTTTTCACTTCGTTCAAGTAATATTAAGATATCTTACATGAGATATAGACGCCAGATTACCTTACCGCAAATATTGTTTTAATGAAATAACCAAAAAGGAAACTTGCCCCATAAAGAACAACCAAAATGAAAAAAATATATGAAAATGTTGCAGACCCAGGTAAATTGTTCGTTTAATTCATTTTAGAATGTCAAACAGCGTTAAGAAGATTGTGAAGAATATAATTTGTATGCAAATGTGTTTTATTTCTGCAATTAAACGAAATTAGATGAAAACAAACGATTTAGTTCGCAATTAAACAAATTTTAACAAAGGAGGAATAAAACAAATTTTAAAATTGAATCTTACCTTTCCTCAAACGTCTGAAATCTGACTTGAAATACAGTTCTTTTGTTGCATGCGAAAAATTCTCCCATTGCATCATACAATCACAACCGCGCTGTTGTGAAATGTTATTTTTTAAATTTGCGTCTATTTCAACATCAAGGGACATCAGAAGCTTTTTGAATTATATCTAAAATATTCTATATATGCATAAATTGAAAGAATATGTCAGATTTTATCTTTCATACATTGAAAATATTTAAGAGATAGTCAGTTTATTTCATACAAAGAAAATGAACGCGTCTAATAAACAGTTCATACGTGTTATAATTAAGAAATTAAGATAACAAGTTTTTATACTGTGACAGGACAGGTACGATTCAGAAAATTTTTAGTAATGTGCCAGACATCTGATAACACGGTTCTCATTTATATATTTAGAAAGTGATGGTTTATAAATGCCTTGAATAAAATTAATTATATCCCGAATAAACGATATATAAACTTTTAATAAACAAATGACCATCGCTAAAACATCAAATTTGAGCGTAAACGTAGCATTAGACCCATTACCAAATCTAACCAAAATAAAGCAGCGCACATGTTACCTCACTTTACTTTATAGAAAGCGGTTACCAGAACTATGCCCGCGCAGCACTATTAAAATTATCCAAAAAGGAACAATATAAAACTTAAAAGATAAATTTATTCAAAACGAACATGTTAGTCAACAACAGATGGATAGATAGAAAATTCAGATGCTATATAACAGTGCAATGCACTTAAATCTATACGTCTTGTCCAAATACGAAACAGTCCCCCTTTAGGTTTACGCATGATTTAAGTTTAAGCCTGGTTAAACGATATTAAATTTTGGTAAACGTGTGACAGTTGCACAGTCCATTGTATGCAAACGGAGATAAAAAGCCTTCTCTTCCTATAAAAAGAAACTGTAGATAAAATGTTTTGCAACAAAGCTAGACATTTAAAATCGGTCATGAAGTGTAAAGTTATGAAGTGTAAAACTGATGTATGTGAATGTTTTTGCTTTGCAGCCGAATAATTTTACTGAATACTTCGTTGCTAGAGGCTTGAAATATGTGCACCTTCCATTATTTCTCGATCAAACCGACTCTACAATTTTCTTTATTTTGTATGCAGTGTTCTGCAGGGATCTCCATATTGATAATTTTATACACATGCAAGCATTAACATAGCCACGCGCAATAAAAAAAATATAAAACAGGTTATGTATTTTATGATAAGATAATACCTTAAACTTTTTTCAGAGTATGTGAACGTATTTCTTTTTGATTTTCTCCGTCTTCATGCTGTATTAGTATAACCTGCTCTCTGCAAATAACTGTCAGCTTCCACGCATGAAACAGAGATGAAAGACATATGGGCCCGCGATGTACTTGTTTTTAGTGTGGATAAGAAAAAGAATACATGAAGAGTAGCACGTGAATGACAAAAATAGCTGACTGAAATGACCATCCGGTAATAATATTTCATAAAAACTGAAATTGAACTGATCAATTTTTTTGTATTTTGACTTTTATATAGTCATAAAAAGTACTTGAACATGTTTTTTATGATGAATTAGGTCTAACAGTGCGTTCACAACGAGAAGCTATAACATATCAGTTAAAAGAATAAAAATTTGGAAAAAGGGTGTTCCCTCTGAGGCATTAACAACAACAAAATTATATTAAAAAATTGCTGCCCAGGTTCATGAGATTAAATGCGAAAAGACCTCATATCTCAAGCCCTAAGCACCGGTTTAAGTGTAATTCAATTTTTAATACTGAATGTGCTGGAATCAATGGTCCTAATGTTCCGGAAAATATATAAAAACACTGTAGTGAAGTACGGGGCAATTTTTTGCAGCTACCCCAAAGCACTTGACACATTCTTTTATGAAGTTTAAAAAGTTTTGGAAAAATGCAAAATCAGTGCCAAAAAGGAAGATGAAACACACTGTGGTCGCCTATGAATCGACTTTTTCTGCGCTTATTTAAATCTGTGGAATTACTTTTAAATAATAAAGGCAATTGATGTTAGTTTATTGCCTAAACAATTCTATCACGGATAGCGGGAAACATATGTAAATACAATGTATACTGCATGCAGTTTTCTACGTAAACAGTGATTTGCATTCTGTACTTCACTAACAAATATTTCAATTTTAATTGTAAAAATACACACAACAATCAATCAAAAGTAAAATGTTATTTTTACATTGTTCTCCCAGTCACTGTGATCGATTAAACATTAAATGTATGTGTTCTTTGTTCTAGTTGTATTGTTTAATTAACTGTATTTGTTCTATGTTCTGGTTGTATTGTTTAAAACTGAATACATTTGACATTTCAAATAGCGTTTAACACTTTATTGAAATATGATAAACAAGATTAACAAGAAAAGGCGGCGTTCAATGAACGCCGAGCAATGGACAATGAAATTTAAACAACACAGTGCTATTTGCCAAGCACTTATTGGGAAAATATGCTCCATTTTCAAACTCACAAAATCACATTCTGTTCCAAATCAACAAGCACAATAGAAGTTGAAGGTTTCACATACATATATCAAAGGAAAACCCATGACGCTCAGGACAGGCAGATCACACGATGTTTCATACAAAATATTTAACTCTGGCCCTTTGGGTTTCAGAAAAGAAACATTTTAAGGTTTAACTATAGATGTATACAAAACATGAAAACAATAACTCCCGTGATAGTGCCAATTTTCACCCAATTGCTCACATATTTACAAACTTAGTAGATATCTATTTAAAGATGTCCCATACCCAGTATCTAAGCTCTAGCAGTTGGGCTTTCAGATAAGAAGATTTTGTGACCCATGGTGAACACAGTTTGAGCCCAGGATCATATTTTGAACAATTTTGATAGGTATTGATTGGATAATGTTTAATGCACTAGTATTTGGGATTTCAGAGACAAACATTGTGAGGGTTTCACTATACACATATAAGGAAAACCTATGACCAAATAACAAAGCTACTTGAAATTTCATAATAAATTTGTTTTGAAATTTTCATTTTAAAGCACCATTTTAGGCCCTGGGACTTGATTATGTCACTGACCGAAACTATTGAAATAACTTTGATAGGGCACCATCCAAAGATCATTCCTGTGTGGTTTGCTTAATATCGAGTGATTGGTTTCAGAGGAGATCTTGTTTAAAGAAATTAATGAAAACGATATACGAACGACAAACGACGACAAACGCAGAACAGAGAGGAATCATCATAATAGCTCACCAGGAGCACATTGCGCTCAGTTGAGCTAAATGTGTATTAATAGTAATATGACACTTAACTATAGCTATTTACGTTAGCAGTATAAAACAGTCCATGTTTCATAAGAAGTGTAAACAGAATGTTTATCGTTTAAAATCTGACAAAAAAAAAAACAGGAATACTTGCGGCATGGTCATAGGCTAATTGTGTTTAGTTTCGGTATAGTCTCTAAGGTCGATACATTGCCTGTTAATAGTCGATAGATTTTCAGCGGGAGTCGATTCTTTATCGCGGGGATGAGCCATTTATAAAAAGTAGGGGTCAATTTTCTACGTAGAAAATTGAAAATTAATTTTATGTTAAATCGGCATATTTATGTCACTACATATATCGTTTCCAATATGTGATTAAAATGTTGCATAAATGTAAGAGAGAAAAAAAGAATAGAAAACATCAAGCTTACTTCTTCAAAATGACATATCAGATTCAAACAACTGAATATAATAACTTAACATAATGAACGGAATTATTTAATTTTAATCTGAAAAAAGATGTACTACAAAAATTCTTGGTTAGTGAGTCGAATCAACGTGTGCACGAAAGTATTGCGAACAAAAGTGTACACAAATACGGAGATGATTCAAATATTTTTCCTCGCACAAGGACAGTGTTTAATACCCGTAGCTTTACGACAAGTAGGTAAAGGTTAATATTAGTAAATATAAAAACCTAAATTTAAAATAATCTTTGAAGAATGTCGGCAGTATTTGTGGATTTTAAGTATTTAAATTTACAAATATGATGTTATCAATTGCTTGGTCAGTCGAGTATTTCTTGTTTTCTTATATTTGAGAAGACCTGGGATTGATAAGTTTAAAATTACTAGTGACACAGACTTACAGCTCTTATTGATGGAAATGTTGTGTCGATAAATTAAAAGGCATGCTAAAATAACTTCCGAATACATATATTTATTATGATTAAAAATATATGTTAAAAGTATCAATGAAAACCTTTTGAATATGTATTTTAACTTCCATCATGTTTATATATAGTCATGCAAGTGTTAGTCATCACAAAGGTTACAAACTAGAACAAAATGACAGAGCATATCTCGTTTTTTATCACTTCTCGTGATTTAGGATGATTAGGGATGACTGGTGTAATGTCACGTAACTGTAAAGATTATAAGGCGACTGAATATATATTATAAAGATATTTTAAAGAAATCTACTTAAATTAATAAAATACATTTACATTCACATTAAGCGTTTTTAATTTTAATAGTACCATAATATTTTTATCAAGCAAAAAAAAATTGTTTTGTTTAGGTCACCCTGCCCCATCTAAAAATATGCCGGACCCTACAATTTTTTTTAGGTCTGTAAAAAACAAAAACAACAAAAAAAAACAATTACAAAACATGAAGAAAATTCACAATTTTCATCAACATTTTGATAACAAATTGTTTAGTCATAAAATTGATGAAGGAACTCTTAAATGTCCGCCAAAAATTTGAAGAATTTAGCCGATAAAATTATCCAATCAGATACTACAAATTTGCCGTACAGAAATATCGTATGATGACTTTTGTCGTTAACTTCCAGTCAAATAGATGCTCAAGGACTTATAATTCATTTAAAAAAATGAAATTTGTTTGATATTGACCAATATTTATTGTTGTACGATGCCTAATGAAATGGCTGATAGACACCAATCTTGTAATTAACAAACATAATTGATTTGTTATAAAGCTAAATCACCAACAACTAAAATTGTAACTGTTTCAGCAGAAAAATATTTTCGCGATGCCGCTTTTTATGTTTAAAAAGGTCACCAAAAACATGCTACGTCTTATCAAAATGTGTATTAATCACTAAAAATGTAGTTTATGAATATAAAATACCTTAGGTACTGTTTATATTAGTGGAGATGGTGATAATTGTCAGTATGTGTTGGTCATTATTAAATGGATGTTTTCTAAAAGGAGGAGTGTGTTTGGAGTAAATCAAACAGAAAACATTATAATGGTCTAATATGTCATGCTTTAAAAATTATTATTTAAATCTGATCAATCACTTCTGTGTAGTACAGTGTTACCCATTTTGGACATTTTACATTTGTCTGCATGTAATTGTTTTAGAATGTTTGATTCTTTTATATTTAAGAATAAAAGGGTTAATGTTTTATTTCAAAATATGTTTGTCGCAATTTGATCTTTAATGCATTTAAACATTCATAATATGAAAATTTTGGGCAGTTAAAAAAAGGGGGAAAATCACTTGGTACTGTCAGGTTTTATAGCAGCACAGTAACAAAAATGGTGGTTCAGGTTGTCTGTGATTATAAAACAGCGTGTGGACATTCCATCACACTGTTCAGAATTGTAACATCAAAGTTGTTGTTTGAAGAGTAAAAAATTATGCTTTTGTGCCATCCTGGCCCAGTTACGATTCTCATTTCCAAACAAAACGTCCGACCTACCCTACCTATTCCTGGTGAGCTTCTTACCCTAACAACACAATTTTTATAGGCCTAATATACTTAATCTTTTAATACAATGTATAAGAACAAGTAAATTAATTGTGTTGAACAAATAGTTCGTCTACACAATAGTAAAAAATGTCAAACGCCAGATTATAAATATACATTTTTCTTGAATAAAAGTGACGTTCTTTCTCATTCAATATCCTAAGATCTTGGGTCAGTATATTTAAACTTCCACATAGATGAACCACTCATTTCTTTCTTCCAAATGTCATCAAACATTTCATTCTGGGCTTCTGCAAACCAATTTTTCCAATCACCAATTTGACCTAGAAAGAAAACAAATTTTAACCTTAAATTTAATACGTAGAACGTACATACAGAAATTGTATCGATTTCACTTTAGAAGGATGGGGAATCAAATAATAAATAACGTTCGTTTCACGAAAAAAGATAACTGGCATAACATGACACTCTATTTTATCAGGACATGTTCTAAAATAAAACCTCAGTGTCAAAGGATATTTTCGATAAAAAAACACGTGAAATATGACTCAAGTAATGTCATTGTTATACCAAACGAAATTTATTATTATTATATTTAGAAATATCGTTTGATTCAATTAAAAATGTGAAATGTGTAAAAGGACTCAATAACTAAATGACAATAATGTTTAAAAAAGTATATTTCTAAGATTTTTCCTATTCCAGTTTTGATTATTTAAGATAAAGCATATTTTTTCTACGTATATTATGATGAAATCTAGGAGTTTTAATCACTCTCAAGTGTGCCCCTGAAACTAACTAGTATTGATGTCATATGTGGAAAGATAAACATGAACCCAAAAATGTCTCTAACTCATGATCCCTGGTTTGAGAGGGATAGACCTTACCACTAAGTCACCTTTCCCCCTTGAATACAAAGTTTACAGTTTTTATAAATTGCAAGTTAGCATATCATATTGATAGAATTTCATATTTGGTAACACATTATTTTCTCTTGAGATGAAAATCAAAAGAAGACAAAAAATGTAAAGAATATCATACCTTTCCTTAAAAATCTGAAATCTGACTTGAACAACATTTCTTTGATAGCAGGTGGAATTTGTTTTTTCACCATTATATCAAACCCGCAGTTATGTAGTATATCTTTCTTCAAATTTTCTTCTAGTTCAACATCAAGGAACTTCAGCAACTTTTCAATTTCTTCAATTCCATTCTGTGTGTAGATTTATGTTAATATTTTACAATGTTCAATAATGGTGAGATACAAATTGTTTATAACTTTTGTAAGTGATTTATTTAGATAACCTTGTATGATCATTCTCTTAATGTATGATAAATATGTTTGAAAATATTTTGATTTTGAAATATAAAATAAAATTTGTAAACCTACGATTTTCATGTCTTCGTAATACATGATGTGAAGGGGATATCCAACGCCATTTTGTATTTCTTTTTCCCATTCTTTTAGATAATCTGTGTACTTTCCGTACTCTACTGTAAAATATGTTTTAAACATCTTATGCATACTGTGAAATTCATATATTTCTTTATTCTTATATATGATTATTTTTCAACTTGAACGTTACATTAATTTGTTCGTTAGCCCTTGGCAAACACAAAATAATTCAGGAGAAAAAAAACAAAGGTAAATATATAAAATATAAAATAAAAAATTGAAAACGGTGGTGCCATAGAGAAATCAAGGCATTCAAATAAAGTTTTCAGCACTCCAACAAGTTTTTATATTTTTATACCCACATTGTCAATTCTATACTTTCAGATTTTTTCGCACTTACATTTCCCCTGAAGATACACAGGCAGCCAATCGCTCCATTTACCCTCGTAATTGTACGGCTTTAAACCCGTCATATGATTGTAGTAGGACACAGCGGTGTCTTTTGGGTTACGACAACACAGTATCGTCTTTATCTGTTTAGCTTTCATGTCCTTCAACGGTAGGTAACTGAAATATTTTGTTATGTAAGCATTTTTTAGATCGAACTAACTCGAAAAGCTATCGAGAAGAAACCTTCTAATAATACACATTTAGGAACATTTCAAGTAACGATTTTTGTATATTTAGACATAAGTATGTATTCGTATTTAGTTAAAACTACATCTTTCATCAGATAGCTTGCTGGTCTGATAAATAGAAACATTTATTTTATGCTTTTCAGTGGATTACTCATTTATCCGTGAAAATTATATTTGATAATTTCACAGTGAAAATTATCAAAATATAATTTCACACTTTTCAATGACGAAGCTACTTTTTTTAAGATTTTCCCCATGTGGTACCTCAATTTTATTTTTGCTGACTATTCAGTCAATGTCAGGCTGTTTAAAGAAAAGCAAAGCTGAAATTGATAAATAACTTATATGTCAAAAGTAATAAAAAGAAGAAAACTTACAGTAAGTTACTTCTATTCATTCAAATTACCAATCACCAAATATCGTCTCTTTAATTTTTTGTTTCATTTTTACAGTCTGAAAAATACATTCCTTCCTCTTGCAAAACTGCTTTTGACGACATTTGGGAATATTTAAGTATCCTACGAGCAAAAACTGCCGTATGCTTTATGAAAACTTGAAAAGCAATGCCGCAGCTTTCAGTCGAAGAATATGTAAACAACCCAGCGTTCGTAAGGCTTCCAAGTTTTCCAATTTCCTATCCTCTTTTTTGAATGTTTACACATCTGTCAACACTTATTTATTGTCTGTTACAATCCTCAAATAAGTTTTCTTTCTTTTAAAAAGGTGTATGACTAACAAATCCAAATGATATCCCTCTGAATCAAACACAATTATTTTCCTCCAGTGAAATACACAACTTTGAAAATGGCGGCCGCTTACATTTAACATAGCCAGGTCTAATATAAATTCGCAGTCAGTAACAGAAATATGGATGGATGGTTGGACTTTTTCTCCTACTAGAATTGTTTGTTTTTATTATTTAAACATGCGATCAGACATATTTTCTAATAAAATGAATACTATCACCACCATTTAACGTTGATTGTGGAACTTATTTTTCAGCCCATGACTTCTTGTATTTAATGAGAAATTCGACTTTTTTGAGGCTCTAAATGGGGAAACAGATTTTAATATTAACGTAAATATTAAGGAAATTTCGTTTTAACTTGTTTTTAAGCATAAAATAAAAAGTAAATTTGTTTGTTTGTTGTGTAAGATGTAATTTTATTTCATCTCGTGAACTTTAAAAACAGTATTCTCACTCGTGGCTACGCCACTCGTGAGAATACTGTTTTTAAAGCCCACTCGATGAAAAAAATTTCATCTTACACACAAACATACAAATATCCTCTATTTAATCTTTTAAATAATCACAAAATAAAGCTAATTTGAAAAAAAAATGTATGTTTTGTGTGCGTGCGTGGATTCTTATATTCGTTTGTGCGGGCGTACGTGCTTGAGTGTGTTGGGGAAGTTGCCGACATTTATTAAAGAAAAGAAAAATGTAAAACACGAAACCAGTGCGGGAGGTTCACCCGCAAAGTTCGAGCATTAATAACTGTCGCTGCATAGAAACAAATTGATAATGTCTTCTTTGTATAAAAATATACAAATATGAAACATATAACAATGCTAATAACCCTTTTATGTCTGGCATTAACCAGGTTGTTCAGTTATCATTAATAAAGTTACAAAAACTTGCTTATGATAAGGTCATTAATTTTGAAATATGAAAAGACCAAATTAGCAATTGTACTACAACTCATGATTCTATTGGCAAAGGTTCGTGTTTACATCTCTGTTATAAATGACAATCAATTTCTTCAAAATGTATACACACCGATAAGGCAAGTGACAGTTAACAACTCTCGGCGAAGGTTGTTTGTCGAGATTTTCAACAGATTGGAACTCCAGCATTAAATCCCCCTTGTTGCCTTCTATTGGTTTAGAGCTCTTCCTTAAAATCATCATAAGTAGTTCATACAGCCAGTTTGTACCTAAAAAAATAGATGTTACTTTTATATGATGGCAGTGAAGCTTTGGAAAATCTATGAATAGCAACTATATTAACCTTTGTTTTTTACTCGGTCGGTAACAGGTAAACGGAACCTATTTGTGTGTATAAATAATATATATATTTCATAGTTTCCTTTTTCAAAATTACTATCTTTTTATACTTTTAGCGGTGACATAAAAACGTCAAAAAATGTTTGTACCTGTTTTTGGATATGTACACAACATCAAATCACCATCCTTAAATTTGAACTCTGGAACTTTATCGAAAATTTCCTTCGTCTCTTCAGGCGTCTTCATAAATTCTGGAATCACAAAGCCGCCGACATCGGTTGCACATATTGATGCATTTCCAAGATCGGTTATCTTTACTGAAGTCATTCTGAAAATGTAACCCACAAACCAATGATGTTATATGAGCAAGCCTTATTTCACAAAAGGATTTTGGTAAAGTTTACGTGGACGGTAACTTGCACTTTCCAGTACCGTCCATGAACAGGCTCAATCAAACCGAGCCTGCAACATTTTCAATTTTGCCGTGTTGGGCTTTCTTTAGGGATTCTGTATTTATCTATTTTACCTCACGCCATCTTTGAAATTGGCCGTGCACTGTATTTGTTAAACGAACAAAAAGAAATCATTATCGTATAAATAGAAATCATGTTGATGAATATTAAAAAAAATATCATTTTTATTGAATGACAGACAAAAATGTATAAAAAATATTATCTAATGATTGAAGGAACAGTTACTTCAGGATTTTATAACTTTTCATCATGTTTTGTATATTGAGCGGATCTGATTCACGCCCGTGTGATTCTCACGCCACGATTAGACAGCTACATCAGCGTTGTCATTGCTGTGTTCAGGCTGTAAAAATCGCCCCGTACATTCAATCAGAGATGTTATATATTTCCGATCAGTAAAGATCGTTCAGTACGACATTATTGTTGGGCTTGTGGTAATTTAGTTACTTCTATTCGGCTATTTTCCTGTGGGTGGTTTGAGTATTCCTCACTTGAATACTGTTGAATCACCCATATGTGGCCTGCTCTTTAAATTTGTCTTTTGACGTCCTATCTGTGATATGCAGGCTTCATAACCTCTGATCTCCTTTCAAAATACTATTTTATTTAGTTCCGCCCATTATTTTCTAGTTTAGGGCACACGCATTTTTTTACTTGAAGACCACAAGCCGCTTTCATGGAATGGCACTTACGTGTCACATTGAAGGTTCCATGATAACCGCCATATTAACACATCCGCTGATGTTTCAAATTCAAAATTTTACCAGTAAATGTTAAAGGTTGAATTCTGCTTAAGCCGGTGCTAGGGTGCGTAGACGGTAGTTTGCAATTGACAGTATCGTCCAAGAACAGGCTAATCAAACCGATCCTGCAACATTTTCAATAAAGCCGTGTTGGCCTTTCTTAAGGGATTATTTTGTTCTCTATTTTTTCTGAAATCACCTGCGTTATGACACATCATTTAATAAATGTGTATAAATTTTAAAGCAAATTGCACTTTAACTGCTATTGAAATATAATACGTCACACCTGTAGTTTGCAATAATGTCTGTGACATTACAAATGATGACTATTTTGAATGATAACAGACTAGTAAAATTATTGCTGAACGGTCTATTCATCAACGTATTTCCAAACCTCTAGACTTTGTTTTATCTTGTGAGATATTAAAACATTATCTATTTAAGTTCGCTTTTGACAAAAATGGTAGTTAATATCGCTATGGTTTTTTACTATAGCACCTGCTTGCCTTATCAAATATGCCAGGTTGTCATATTAGACTACATGGTTGTTTCTAAAGTATTGCTCGAACACGCAACCTTTACTTTGAAGTGAAATCGATTTTCTTAGAGTCTAGACAATACAGGTTATTAAAAAATTCTGGAAACAAAGTGATCCCTCAGAAGCATTAATCACAACAAAATAACATAAGAATTGCAGACTCGGTTTGATTGAGTCTGTACATGAGGGATAATGAATAAGTGCAACATCCCTCACGCCCCCTAGCACCGGCTTGAGCGGTACTCAATTCTCAACACTTTATAGTGTTGGCATCAATGATCCTGAAGGACCAGAAAATATAACAACACTGAAGTGAAGTACGGGGCAACTTTTCACGGCTGCCACACAGCACTTGACACCTGCTGTTGTGAAGTACAAAATTCTGGAAACAAAGTGATCCCTCAGAAGCATTAATCACAACAAAATAACATAAGAATTGCAGACTCGGTTTGATTGAGTCTGTACATGAGGGATAATGAATAAGTGCAACATCCCTCACGCCCCCTAGCACCGGCTTGAGCGGTACTCAATTCTCAACACTTTATAGTGTTGGCATCAATGATCCTGAAGGACCAGAAAATATAACAACACTGAAGTGATTAAACCTATTTTTTATTCTAAGCGTGCCAATATCATATTATCTAAAATAAAAACACAAATGATGTAACATACACTGTATATTCATAAACACAATATTTACGAAGTAAATTCGCTTGATATGCTATAGAATCATTGTTGTCTTCAAAAAGAAATACATTTAATGGCAAAGTGATAATTTTCTCAACAAGGCAACATAGTCGCAATATACATGTACATCCGTCACAGAAGCTATCAGTGGCATTATAGATATGCTTATAGGCGATATTCTCTTGGCAAAATCCGGAAAACATCTGGATATATTATCATCTCTAGTGATTTTTTATATGAATTTTGACCACTTTATGTGACCTTGACCGCAGGGACCTCAATTTTGCACGCTACACCCCACCTCACAATTGTAAATATTTGTGCTATGTTATATTGAAATCCCTCTATGCATGTTGAGGTTTTGTTCCAGACAAGCGTTTTTTTGTGACCTCTATGTGTGACTTTGACCTTTGACTTAGATGCTTGGTTAATGCACACGACACGGCTTCTCAAAGTGTTGAACATTGAATGAACATTTGTATGAACTTTCATTAGAATCCCTCCATATGTGTAGGAGAGATGCTCTGGACAAAATCTTAATATTTTATCATTTTTAGTGATCTTGACAATTATCTTTAGAGACCTTAACCTTGCATATATTAACCTTCATTAATTGTTTTACACAAATAGTCATGAGAATGACTATTTGTGTTTCAATCCCTAAATAAATGATGTCTTAATTGTCCCAATGCACATTTTAATATTTTTATCTGAACTTTGACCCCTATGTGTGACATTGACCTTGGTCGCAGGGACCTTAATTTTACATTCGACACTCCGCCTGACAATAATGAACATTTGTGCCAAGGTATATTGAAATCCCTTTATGCTAGTCCAAATATTTAGACGTTACCGCGGATTTGAAGCTATTTTTTACATGGGTCAAATCCGCTTTAACGTCTAAAGATATCTATTTAAAAATCCATAGCAAAATGAAAAACAATAAACATGCACAATCATTCAAATTTCCGATGTAGAATGTTACAAATAATCATAATCCTACCACAAATGTGTCTTTTCCTTATCAAAATCAACTCCTTCAAATTTTAAACAATTTAAAACAAATCCCGTGTAAAAATTGTGTAAAACAGCCTCCATATTGTGTGTACTACGCAATGCGGTGATTACTGGAACCATATTTTTTAGACGAATTTTTTAATGCGCGCACCTGTCAGCGTCTTAAATTACAACAGAAAAATCTTTCGTTCAGACTAATTTCGTACTATTGTTTTTTGGGGACGTCACAGCATGACCGGGAATTTCCAATATGGGGGTCACCGCAAACTGTCTTTCATGTGTCTTCTTAAAAATATGGATAAATAAACGACTTATCGCGAGTAATTATTGTATATTTTCACAGTTTTTGGGAAAATATGCTTCCGTCTTTTATTTAATCAATTGCTTTTGTGATAAAAAACATTTAAGTTGTGATTTACCGGTAAATTCAAATCGACTCGAGAAGCGTGTCGATTTGTGCTATGGGAAATTAGCCAGTTATGGAAAGACTTCGCATTTTCCGATAAACGTCAAAATGTAAAAAAAAGAAAATGCGATGTCTTTCAATGAAGGACTACCCTTTATGCATGTAGAAGTTTTGTTCCAGACAAGCGTTTTTCAATGAGCTCTAAAAGTGACATTGGACTTTGACCTAAAGGCCTGCTTTATGCGTACGACATGGCTTCTCATATTGATTAACATTCGTATAAAGTTTCATTAAAATTCCTTCATGGATGAAGGAGATATAGGACAACAAAACAAACAATTTGAAAATAAGCTAGTTGCGTACCAATAATAAAGTTTAACATATACTATGTAAACATGATATCAAAAAGGGCAGTCACGTGACCTCTAGAAGATTAATATTCCCATTGCCATTTTTAAATAGACAATTAAATTTGCTACACATTTCTTAGCAAATTTCTTCAACACAATTATTGCATTTATTGACAAATATTGTTTCAATGTATGAATTTCCCTTGAAACATACAAAAGGTGAATTAATATTTCACTTTGAAAACCAGTAATACTTGTTTACATTTCATACACATCTAATACAAATACTAAATTTATTTAAAAATTGCCTTATTATAGGTTTTAATGACTACGACGAAGGCAAGGAACTTGCAGCAATAGCAATATCTTTTAAGGTTATTTAAGGGGAAGCCCCCCCCACCCCCTAAAAATGTGTCATCATAAACCTGAGACAAACACAGGCAGGGAATGGATAAATAGTGGTTAAAAATATATAATGAATAAAAGCAAATATAAACTTACCCTACAGGCAATGTTTCACCATGAACTTAGTCTTCAACCACATTCACGAATTAACTGAACTGTTCTACAAACGACATTCGAGTATTTAGATGATAACCCATTTTAACAGGGGTGCAATTTGTATGACGCGGAATATAATTAATCAATACGTTACATAATGTCACGATGACTTTTAAATTTCCCTTGTCTAGTTTCTTCTTAGCGGCGGGGAGTAATAGATACCGTACGAGGAATATGTATTCATGCGCGTGGCGGAAAAAAGGCCAAAAAACTATGCAGACATATTCTTAACTCGGCATTTTACACTCCTACGAAGCAGTGGCTCTTTCACATTTTGGTAATATGTTTAATGAGAGCCCTCTGTTACGTCATGGGTTTAAGAACGACATAAGTATATGTGCTCTAAGAACGTTTATTATTATAATCTACAATATGTTTATAAGACAGTTGTTAACATAGCAGTTTCCGTGATGGTAGTACGAGGGGTGTTGAAATATGAATGCAACTGCTTCAATTTTCAGAAGTGCTTAACAAACAGTGTCAAAACAATTATATCAATCATTCAAAATACTCAAGACCATGTGATTTACAAAGTTTAAGTCTTTCATCCAATTCCTAATTGCGTTTTCATAATCTTTTCAAAGTAAACTCTTTAGACACTGAACAATAGCCAAACCGAGATTTTTTACGTTAAAACTTTGATATTTTCTTCCAGGGAGGTGTTTTTGAGCCCGGGAAATAGGGAAAAGTCACACGGGGCAAGATCTTGCGAATCAGTAGAATGAGAATGCTCGACAACCATTTCCTGTGTACAATGACTGCTTTGTGTGACGAAGCATTGCCATGCAACAATCTAACACCACGGAGATTAGTTTCTTGTGGGCGGTATTTTAACATTATTAATTTATGAAGGACATTGCCTTTGTTAAACTTTGCATCTACAGATTAACCTTTTGGTACGGCATTGTGAATAGCAGGTGCTTGATTAGTAAAGAAAATCACATAAATGACCTTTTTGAGAGCCCTTGGTGCGTTTTGATATACAAGGTCTTTGACTTCCTTTGGTTGTCCATATGTTGTTATGCATCTTTTGCTTGGGTTCATAAAAGTGACTTAACATCTCTTCGCCAGTGATGGTATTTGAGAAAGAAATTTAGGGAACTGCTTCCAAATTGTTTTGAGATTCTTACCCGAGCAAGTTTTTGCTCTTTTGTAAGGGGATAGGATATCCATCTGGCACTTATCGTTCTTATTTCTAAGTCATGTCTGAGGATTGTATGAGCGGTTCATACAGAGATACCAACGCATTTAGCTATATACCTAATTGTAAATCTTGCTCCAGTAGCTATCAAAGACCCCTCTTATATTTACACCCAGTGAGCTATCTGTTATAAAGGGGCTATACGCACCTGGTGTATCATGTTACAGTTTAACTCTTCCATCTTTTACAAAATTAATGTAATATTTAAACATCATTTCATCTTAGGTGTTTTTTAATCACCCGAAGGGTGTGCATATAGTCGCCGCTTTGTCCTTCCGTCAGTCCGTTTTTCTTGTCCGGGATGTAACTCTAAGGGATATCAACATAAAATAGATAAATACAGAATCCCTAAAGAAAGCCCAACACGGCAAAATTGAAAATGTTGCAGGCTCGGTTTGATTGAGCCTGTTCATGGACGGTACTGGAAAGTGCAAGTTACCGTCCACGCCCCCCAGCACCGGCTTAAGCAGAATTCAACATTTAAACATGAAATAGTAAAATTTTGAATTTAGAAACATCCGCAGATGTGTTCATACGGCGGTCATCATGGAACCTTCAATGTGACACTTCCGTGCCATTCCATGAAAAGCGGCGTATGGTCCCCAAGTAATAAAAAGCGTGTGCCCTAAACGAGAAAACAATGGGCGGAACTAAATAAAATGGAATTTTGAAAGGGGATCAGAGGTTATGAAGCCTACGTATCACAGATAAGACGTCTAAAGACAAATTTAAAAAGCAGGCAACATATCCTAAGGGTGATTCAACATTATTCAAGTAGGAATATTGGAACCACCCAACTAGAAAATGCCGAAAAGTTGAAACTAAAAATACCAAAAGCACAACAATAATGTCGTGCTGAACGATCTTCAAGGATCGAAAATATAACATCATTGATTAAATGTACGGGGAGACTTTTTACAGCCGCCACACGGCACAAATAACACGGATGTGATCATAAAATAGATAAATACAGAATCCCTAAAGAAAGCCCAACACGGCAAAATTGAAAATGTTGCAGGCTCGGTTTGATTGAGCCTGTTCATGGACGGTACTGGAAAGTGCAAGTTACCGTCCACGCCCCCTAGCACCGGCTTAAGCAGAATTCAACATTTAAACATGAAATAGTAAAATTTTGAATTTAGAAACATCCGCAGATGTGTTCATACGGCGGTCATCATGGAACCTTCAATGTGACACTTCCGTGCCATTCCATGAAAAGCGGCGTATGGTCCCCAAGTAATAAAAAGCGTGTGCCCTAAACGAGAAAACAATGGGCGGAACTAAATAAAATGGAATTTTGAAAGGGGATCAGAGGTTTATGAAGCCTACGTATCACAGATAAGACGTCTAAAGACAAATTTAAAAAGCAGGCAACATATCCTAAGGGTGATTCAACATTATTCAAGTAGGAATATTGGAACCACCCAACTAGAAAATGCCGAAAAGTTGAAACTAAAAATACCAAAAGCACAACAATAATGTCGTGCTGAACGATCTTCAAGGATCGAAAATATAACATCATTGATTAAATGTACGGGGAGACTTTTTACAGCCGCCACACGGCACAAATAACACGGATGTGATCATAAAATAGATAAATACAGAATCCCTAAAGAAAGCCCAACACGGCAAAATTGAAAATGTTGCAGGCTCGGTTTGATTGAGCCTGTTCATGGACGGTACTGGAAAGTGCAAGTTACCGTCCACGCCCCCTAGCACCGGCTTAAGCAGAATTCAACATTTAAACATGAAATAGTAAAATTTTGAATTTAGAAACATCCGCAGATGTGTTCATAAAACCTTGTATGTAGATTTATCTTATTAGGTAGATGTGCCGTGCACAAGAACCGTTACTCCGCTTTGCCTAATTTTTGAGTTATTGCCATTTGATCTTTTTACACTTTGAACTTTGTACGGGACATAACTCTGAAACCATACGAGATATAAATGTTTTTATGGAACTTTGTAGGTAGATAGATATTATTAATGGGTAGAAAAGCAGTTCAAAAGAACCATAAATCTGCATTGCCATATTTTGGACTTATCACTCTTTGTTCATTTTTACACTTTGAACTTTGTTCGGGACGTATCATTCTTTGTTCATTTTTACACTTTGAACTTTGTTCGGGACGTAACTCTGATACTAAAAGAAATATCAGTATGAAACTTTGTAGGCAGGTAGATGCAGTGTGACTTCATGTGTAAAAGTCATAACCCTACCTTTCCTAATTTAGGTATTAATGCACTTTGAACATTGTCGGGGACATAATTTTGAAACTACGAGAGGTATACTTTTCTGTGTCCAAAGCCTATTCGGAGAGCATCACCCGGTTCACCCGGTTCAACCTGTACTTGTTTAATAAGGTTAAAATAAGTTTAAATAAGGAAGAACAAGCTATATATCAGATGATCATTACGAAAACATATAGTAATTTGTCATTATCATGAATCGCTTACATCGAATACTCATGAGTATTAATATATAATAAATGCCCGTTTCATAAACGGGTTGTATTTTAAGAACGCCACTGACTGAACGGGGGGGGGGGACAATGACGTCCAATTTTGTCCGGAGAATATCTTTTACACACATGGAGGGATTTTTTAAACAACATAGACATGTTCACCACTATGAGAAACCGTGTATCAGGTATATAAAAGGTATTTAGGTTAAAGGTCAAGGTCACACTACGAGCTTTCTGGAAAACTGTTGTCCGATGCAAAACGTTTACATACATTGAGGGATTTCTATATGTTTTAACGCAAATGTTAACTGTTGTGAGGCAGAGTGTCGTGCGTTAAATTCAGTTTCCTGCTGCAAAGGTCAAGGTCACACATAAAGGTCACAGTTAAGGTAAAAATATGAAGCTTTCTATAAACACCATTTAGTCATCATTTATTTAGGGATTGTAACACAAATGGTCATTATCATTACAGTTGCTATGACACTTGTAATTTATGTTAATGAATGCAATGTCAAAGCCACAAGAGATGATGAAATATACAGATTTTGTCCGGAGCTTATCTCCTACCCGCATGGAGGGATTCTAATAAAAAAAATGAGAAATGTTCACTATAGAGATAATCGATGTCACGTGCATGAACCAGTTCTCTATGTTAAAGGTTAAGGTCACACTTACAGGTCATTCATCAGGGGAATTTAAAGTTACTTGGCACAAATGTTCACCATTGTGTATTACACACATAAACCAGGTCCCTGCTACTTTTAGTGGTCACATAGAAAGGTAAAAAATTAAATAAAAACAGAAGATGTGTAAGTGGCCTATCTAGTCATCATTTATTAGTGGATTGTAACTCTAAAGATAACTATCATGACTACTAGTGTGACACATGTAATTAAAGTCAATATTTGCAGATTTCAAGGTCACTAGAGATGATAAAATATCTTGATGTTGTCCGGATATTGCCCTAAGCCTATCTCCTATATACATAACTATAAAGCCCACATCTCTGTCAAAAACTATTATGTTAGGTGTATTTTGACAATGTTGCCCTTGTTAGCATTTATCACTGCATATTTACAAATCTATTACAGAACGTTGTTTTACCATTCAGCCAGTGCTTGTGAAATAATTAGCATAATCCGGAGAACATAAAACCACAGGCTGTTTATTGTTGTCGTTACGCTATGACCCTGCGTTAATCATGATATTTCGAAAACTATGAAAACTTTTCAAATTCAAAACATGGACACCCATCAGTGACAATTTTATCACATATGCCCCAATGGGACAAAATATCTTTCATGTGGAAAATAACAGTTGAGCTCTTTATGTTCGAAAGTCCACGAACTATTATATGCCTTGAATAGAATCAGACATGACCATAAATTCTTTCGCATTAGATGAACTGCCTCGGAACTGCCTCGGCTATTATCTATAATAACCTCGGAAACAATACGGATTGAAAGTAGTTCTACCAATTGGTTTCAGATGTTAACAGAAACAGAGATAATGTAAAACAAATTATTTGACATCTAATGTTTGTTCCGGTACTCTTATGCTTGAAAATATGTCTGACAACAATCTGCAATTCAGTTAAGCCCACTGATGTTCAATTTTAAACAAGTCCCACTAAATGTCAACAGGTTGTTTTCTTTGTCGCCTTTACGGAGTAGTGGCGATATATAGGGATCACTTCTCCGTCGTCTGTCTGTCCGTCTGTCTGTCCGTCTATCCATCCGTCACAAAACTTGTCCAGACTACTCCTCATAAACTACTGGTGCAATTTCATCCAAACAAGATTGATCAGTACCAAGTCTAGTTGTGCATATTGTCAGCATTTTCCGGTTCAATGTTTTTTGTAAGAGTTATGGCCCTTTAATAATTTTTATTTTTGAAGTTTGTCCGGACTACTTATCTTATACCACTAATGCAATTTCAATGAAACTTTACAGGATTGATTTGTAGCTCAAGTCCTTGCGCATATTGCACGGGTTTTTCGGTTGAATGATTTTTGGCCGTGTTATGGCACTTTGATAAAAATGTGTTATTTTTTTATACACAAAAGCTTGTCCGGACTACTCCTCATAAACTACTGATGCAATTTTATCCAAACTTTACAGGAATGAACAGTACCAAGTCTAGTTGTGCACTGTCTGTCTGTCTGACTGTCCGTCTGTCACAAAACTTGTCCCCACTACTACTCATAAACTACTTAGGCAATTTCATCCTAACTTTACAGGAATTTATGTCGCCACTACTCCGATCACTTCTCCGACTGTCACAGAACTTGTCCCAACATGAAATTGGCCATCATTAGGTGACACATGTGATCACTGATCGTTCTAGTTTGTACGTCATAATAATAAATATATAAATAATGTATTGTTTGCTTTTGTACCTATGAATTCACATATTTAAGGTGGACTTTTACTCCATATATTGGAAATAAACTTGTCAACAACACCAAGCGTTAAATTACTATTTGTTTACATGTTTAGTTTCTAAGCGTAGGTTAGACCGAAATACCGCATCTGTTCTGTGTATTCATACTATTGTGTTCGAGGTCCTTATCCGGACTGGCGGAAAGGGCCGAGTAGTTGCGATTGACTTTGCAATTTATTACGGATAATCTGGTATTTCAGAGCTAACTAATGGCTTAAATTTCGGTAAGCCGGTAAACAGTTTCGATGACCTGTATTTCAAACAAATTTGACATTGCTTATACCATTTAAATTATATTATTAGAAAATTCTGGCCAAAACATTATTGACCTTGCTCTACTGAGACAGTACTGTGCACCCAGATGACTGGAATGCAGCACTTTGAACATTTTAGGCCTAAGTGACCTTGGTAAAACAATGTTTTCTCCTTTCATTATTAAAAAAAAACAATAATAAAGATCATCAAGGTAGAGGGACATGCTACGTACGAAACAACAAAAACATAAACGGGCCCACATGGAAACCAAAGGGAAAAGGGCTATACGTGTGAAAAGGTGGAGGTACAAACTGGGAGAGGGGTGAGAAAATGCTAACTGTAAACGACAATTAAGTAAGGAAGACATTACAAAACATGCAAACATTCGAAACAAGTAACAAAACAGACATGTGAAACACGTGAAGAAGCACAGAGGTGTACCATCTTAGAACGGTCGGTGGGAGTTACAACACTGGGGAGTTTAAACCGGGTTTAGGTGCGCCAAACCTTTTTATAAGCCCTTATATTTTCCAATATGACAAACAAGTTTAAATAAAAATTAATCCCCGCCAAGTGAAATTCTTACATTGTCATGGTTACATAAGACGAAAGAAATAAAACACATAAATGATCGTGTACATATGTACAAAATGATACAGCCTAATGACCAAAATACTCGGTGACAGAAGGCAGAGCAACAATAAAATCACCTACAAAGGCCCAACAAAGCTATACAGAAGACGAATTTAAGACAAGTCAGTCCCAAATGGCTTTACGAAATGTCCATCATATAGTCTTCCCCTTAGTCCGTCAAATGTAATTAAAAGAGGAAAGCGTAGCTTCCAACTATCAAATGGTTGAACACCAAACATGTGGTATACCTTAAAATAATTGAGTCATAACCTCTTTTAATAAGCCGTTTGATAATTTTAGTGAAGACAACAGAAACATTACTATGACCCTACGACGTTTGTAAACCACCTCGCCATAGAAATAAAATCAGGCTTGCTAATACCTAGTCGTTAAAAAATAATTACAATTAAATTCTAAAACTAAATCTAAATTACGATGGTAAAACTTAGCAAATATTTTAAACATAAATCATCTCTATAGTTGTTCAAAAGGGCAGTAATTAACTGATGACAAACTGTTTTTTACTTCCATTACATTATTAAAAAAATCATGGGAAAAACATCATTTTCTACTGAGACAGTATATATTGTGCACCCAGATGACTTGAATGCAGCTCTTTGAATATTTCAGGCCTAAGTGATCTTGGCAAAACAATGTTTTCTATTTCATTATAAAAAACAAGAATAAAGATCAACAAGACAATACGTAATGTGCTAAAATCAATGATCCCAAAGTACTAGGAAAAAATAAAAACATGAAGTCATGTATGGGGCAACTTTTGCAGCTTCCATATGGCACTTGACATCTTTTGCAATGGATGGTAGTTAATTGTTTTAATTGTTCTATATGGATAGAGGGAAACATATGTATATACATAGTATACTGCATGCAGTTAACTATGTAACTATATATAACAGGGAATAGCAGTCCATACTTCTCTTAAGTATATCATAATTATGATTATAAAAAATACACATAAACATCAATCAAATAAACAAAATGGGTCAAAAAAAGAAATGGCCGGGTTGCATTTGTATTCCAAACATCTTGAAACTGTGATGTTATGAAAAAATTCTACCAATGACCATAATTGACGAAAATTTAATAAGTCGGTAAACATAAATTGGATTAGCGACTGACCTGAAATCGAATGCCACTTCATGGGGCCACGTGTAAATATTGTTTACGAAGTTAAATAGTATCAGTGAAAGTCTTTGAATATGTATTTAACTTCCATCATGGTTATATTTAGTCATGCAAGTGTAAGTCATCACAAATATTACAAACAAGAACAAAATAAAAGAACATATCTCGTTTTCTATTATCGCTTGTCGTGATATGGATATATTTTTTTTAAAGGGGAGAAGGAATTTTACAAATATACATATTTGTTCTTGACTTTCACTTTCAATATCCTAAGATCTTGGGTCAGTATATATAAACTTCCACATAGATGAACCACTCATTTCTTTCTCCCAGATGTCATCAAACATTTCATTCTGGGCTTCTGTAAACCAATTCTTCCAATCACCAATTTGACCTAGAATAAAAAGAGAAGTCAAATACAAAATAACGTTCATTCCACGATATGAAGATTACTAGCATAAGACTGCACTATTTTATCATTGCGTATTCTAAAATTATATCTCAGTGTCAAAGTGTATTGATGATTTAAACAACCTTGGATATGACTCATCAATGCCATATTATCAAACAGAAAGACAATTTTACAAAAATCTTTCAAATTTGAAGCGTCTTAAAAGACTCAATTATTAAATCACCTAAATGTTTAAAAGAAAAAAAAGAAAATATTTCTATGATTTTTCCTATTCCGGTATAATTTTGTCCATTTAAGCATGTCTTTCTCAACGTATATTATGATAAAATCTTGAAGTTGTTTTCAATCACTCTCAAGTGTGCATAATCATGACCCTAATAGGGCTCTAACCCATGATCCCTGGATTAAGAGGATAGACCTCACCACTTAGTCACCGCTCCCCCCTAGAATACAAAATTTACAGTGATCATAAAATGCAAGTAAGTATATCAACTGATAGGATATCATATTTGGTTACACATTATTTTGAAATATATCAAAATCAAAAGAAGACAAACAAAAAATGTAAAGAATAAATTAGAATCATACCTTTCCTAAAGAATTCGAAATCAGACTTGAACAACATTTCTTTGACGGGAGGTGGGAGTTGTTTTTTCACCATATTATCAAACCCGCAATTATGTAATATATCTTTCTTCAAATTTTCTTCTAGTTCAACATCAAGGAACTTCAGCAACTTTTCAATTTCTTCAATTCCATTCTGTGTGTAGATTTATGTTAATATTTTACAAATTTAATTATGGTGAAATACAAATGAGCCGCGTCATGACAAAACCAACATCATGGGTTCGCGACCAGCATGGATCCAGACCAGCCTTCGCATCCGTGCAGTCTGATCAGGATCCATGCTGGTCGCTATCAGTCTTCCTACTTGTAGGGTTGGTAAGCGAACATCATGGATCCTGATCAGACTGCGCGGATGCGCAGGCTGGTCTGGATCCATGCTGGTCGCAAACCCATTATGTTGGTTTTGTCGTGACGCGGCTCAAATCTTTAATATCGTCTGTAAGTGATTTATTTAAATAACCGAATCCCATAATTTTCTAGGTGTACGATAAATATACTGAAATTTTTTAATTTTTTTTTAAAATATAAAAGAAAAGTTAAACCTACGATTTTCATGTCCTCGTAATACATAATGTGAAGGGGATACCCAACGCCATTTTGTATTTCATTTTCCCATTCTTTTAGATAATCTGTGTATTTCCCGTACTCTACTGTAAAATATATTTAAACATCTTATGCATACTGTGAAATTCATGTATTTCTTTATTCTATATATATGATTATTTGTCATTTATTGATTATTTGTTTAAAAGCCATTGGCAAACACAAACTAATTCAGGAAGAAAAACAAAGGAAAATATAAAAAAGATATGGAATAAAAATGTGAAAATGATGATGGCAGAAAGAAATCGATACATTTTAATTGCCAAAACATTAATCAACATGTATTCATATAATATTCTAGAAAGATTATTCGGAGTGTTTCAACATGTGTATACTAGTATGTGCTTCTATATATTCGTATAAAAGGTAAATAACTTTACAAAAACAATGGGTTTTTTACAAGCTATAAGAAAACATTCTCCTTGGTATCTTTATATTTTACCCACATTGTCAATTCAATATTGTCAAAACAAAAACTTTAAAATTTAAAAAAACATTTATAACTTTGCGCAAATTACTTTTCCCCCCTGAAGAAACACAGGCGCCAAATCCGCCCCCCCTTTTTTAACCTCGTAATTGAAATATTTTAATCCCCCTTTCTTTATGGTTGTAGAAAGGACCCCGGGCGGTGTTTTTTTGGGTTTTACGAAAACCCTACCCAGTTACCGGTTCCTTTTTTCTTTTTTAGCTTTAAATGCCCTTTTCCAACGGAAAAGGTAACTGAAAATATTTTCTTTTGGGGGTTAGTTTTTATCTGACAAGGTAAAACCCTTCAAAGGGGTTTTAAAATTTAAGGGAAAAAATTCCCCAAATTTCCGATTCTTATATTTTTCGAAAACCTATTTTAAAATTTAACTTGTTTATCTTTTCATCAGATGTTTTGCTTGTCTGAAAAATAAAATTTAAATTGGGTATGTAAAAAAAACAATAAAACTTTTGGGAATTTAAATCAACTAATTTACACCCTATTTGGGAAAAAAAAAGAAAAATTTTGCGTAGAAATTTCCCATTTGTTCGGGGGGGAAGTTTTAAGGGGGGTGCTTTTGGGGTTTTTGGGGCCAACTTTTCCAATAAAGGATAGAAAAATTTAAAAAGGGAAAAAAATTTGGGAGGGGTGCGGTGTCGGGGTTAAATAATTTCAGTCGAAAAGGGCCCCAAAGCATTAAAAATTTTTGTTCCCTTAACTGTTAGCTGGTTTGAAAAAATAGTGCCCGGGCAAATAAAATAAAAATTTTGCAACCCAAAACCCCCAAAGTGAAAATTTAATGGCTATGTCCGGGAATTTAAACCAGGGGTTTGGCCCAATTTTAAAATGAACCCAACTAAAAAAAAACCTTTGCTCTTTGATAATTTTCTTAGCAAATTTTTTTAAAAAAAATAAAACAAAAGTCAATTATGCAATGGCTGAAAAAAAAGGGGCAGGGATTCTTTTGGGAAAAAGGTTTTCTTTTGGTATACATCACTCTTAAAAAATGGCAAAAAATTTATTTCCCCAAAAATGAAAGTAAAACACCGTAAAAAGGAAAATGCCCATTTTTTACAACTTTTGGGGTGATGGTTGCCCTGCCCCAAAAAATTATAAAACAAACCGATTGGGAACTCCAGAAATTAAAAACCCGGGCCCTTGTTTCCCTTTTTAAAATTTTGTTAAAAGAAATTCTTTTTTAAAAATTCATCATAAGTATTTCATACAGCCAGTTCGTACCTACAAAAGTTGTTGCTACTTTTAAACAGAAAAATGTAATACAGTTGGTATATCTATTAAAAAATTCCTTTTTTATCCCAAATTTGAACATATAAATATTTTATTAATACTCTTAACGGTATCATGCTGAATAAATGGGTGTACCTGTTTTTGGATATGTACATAACATCAAATCACCATCCTTAAATTTGTATTCTGGAACTTTTTCGAAAATTTGCTTCGTCTCTTCAGGCGGCTTCATAAAGTCTGGAGTCACAAATCCGCCGACGTCGATTCCACGCATTGATGCATTACCAAGATCGTTTATCAATACTGATGTCATTCTGAAAATATTGCACATACTACATTGATTTTTTACGAGCAACCCTTTTTATACAAAAAGTCATTAGAGAATTTTGTAACGTTTATATGTACATGTATTTGTTAAACGCACAAAAAGCTTAAGAAATCAATATGAAGAACATTATTAACATACGAGAAAAATGAATAAATATATCCACTAATGAAAAAAAATATTACTTCAGGTTTTTATAACTTTTCAAAATGTTTTGTAGAATAAGTGGATATCGTCAAGTCCGTGTGATTCTCACGCCACGCCGGAAAAAAATATGATCTAATAGCATACCGCAAATGACTCATTAATAAATTTGTACAAATTAAAAACAAATTAAACTTAATCTAATACGTCACATCTGTCGTTTGCCACATAACTAACAATGAAGATTTTGAGTGATTAAAGACTAGTGAATGGTTGGTGAACGGATTTTCCAAATCTAGCTTGCTATTTAAGTTCGCTTGCGACGGGAAATGGTTGTTAACTTATAAGACTACATGGTGGTGTTTAAAGTTCTACTCGAACTACAACCTTTACTTCGGTATGTAAACAGTGAAATTGATTTCCTTAGAGTATAGACAATACTGGTAACTTAATCCATTCTTAATTATTATCATGCCAATATAATATTATTTAAAGTAAAGACACAAATGATAGTATAAACACTGTATAGTCATAAACACGATATTTATGAAGTAATTTTCTTTGATATGCTATCGCATCATTCTTAACAAAAATCAATGTGTTTAACATTGTGTAGTAACATTCTAAAGCCTTTATCGATACAATAAAAAGTGCGAGAGTACAAAATGCTTCCCATATATAAAGTTTGGCATATATATACAGTGTAAAGTCGCGATTTAAACTAATGAATAAAAGTAAATTTAACCTTACCCTACAGGCACTTTTTAAACATGAACTTAATCTTGAACCACATTCACGAATGAACTGATAGTGATAAAATATCTAGATACGATAACACATTTTAACAGTGGTGCAACCTGTACGGCGAGGAAAGTGTTTAACGATTTACTTTTTAAAATGTTATTATTCTCTATAAAAATGCCATATTTTCACAAGAATGTAAAAATATAATATATGTTAAAGCTACAAATGTCTAATGTTTTGCCAACCATACATTGTTCTTAAAATAATCATAAAATGACAGAGAAATAACTTAAATTACCTAAATAAAAACACTTAAAAATCGTACGAGATAACCTATTAGTACACCCCAGTAGGCTGTACGCGGTGAACACATACAAAAGCCCTATATCGTAAAGGTGTTAATAAATATTTTGAATACATATAAATTTAGAAATCACTGGTAGTGATGGATATATACTTCAAAGTCATATTATCGAACCCTTGTTGCCGAAAAAAACACAAAGTTTTAACTACAAAAAAAAACCGGAAGATCCCTTCGACCCTAGCCCAACCTTGTCCTCCGCACAAAAATAAAATGACATAAAAAATTTTAAAAGTACTTAAATTTTCATTTCACATAAATAATCATTATTATCAACATAAAAATATCTTTAAAAAATAAATGAATAGATAGCAGGCAGATTCTATGAATGTGCCTGACTATAATATAACGAATTGTTAACAAAATAAGTTAAATTTTACTACGCTCTCTTTTTTATCCCAATAGAAACATTTAAATATTTGTTAAAAAAAAAACAACAAACAAAAATTTTAAAAAACAAGCATTGTTCAAAGTACCTAGTATTCGTTTACCCGGATGTGATCTAATTTAAGTGATTTTGTAATAATATTGAAAGGAAAATACAAATTAAAACAAGCGTCATCAAAGTGAGTTTTTTTCACCAAGTAGAATGAATAGCGAATCGTTTAATGAAAGAAAGTCACGCAGATCCTTCTGTACACAAAGGTCATATTTGTTTTATTACCAGAACAGAATATGAAATTATTTATTTCACGCAGGAAATTACGTACAGAAATGAATGACCTGTGTTTTGTATTTGAACAGTTATAAAGTCAAGTCAATTCAAGCGCAAGGCATCATAAGGAAGTCCACATTTGATAAAAGTAGTAAAATTCAGTCTTGGATACACATACATTAAAAGAAAGAGAATTTAAAGAATAATCAACAAGTTGTTTTTGTAAATAAAACACATGTATACAACATGACTTACAGTCGAGCATCTGGGGGAAAAGACAGGTAGTTGTAGTTATTCAGCGCGCAAATTGTTTAGGGCATGGCTGGCTTCAGCCGTGCTTTAAATTATCAACAGAATTTACGAAACTTTCGTAATTTTAAAATGACATATAAATGTGAAGTGATTGATGTTTATAAATGAATGGAATTGAAAAATTGTTTTAAAAATCGCCTGCATTGGAGGAAAAGGGTATTTTACTGCTCTTGAAAGATAACCAAGGAAAATGTAAAATTTCTCCGCATAATCTTCGTCAACAACAAAAACGCTATTTATAACACAATTCAAACAACTTATACTTCGAGGTCCTTACATATATGCCGTCAATGAATAAAGGATATAATTCCTGCGTAATCGCGTGAAAGAGTGATCGTGTTACTGAAAAAAAAAACTGAGTTTCTAAATCGTTTTCTCGAGATCTTCTAATTTTCACATGTTTATTTTTATCTTCATCTACATTTTTCTATAAAGATTTATAGATTATGTAAGAAAAAAGATTAATATGTTATTAGAAATTAAACCGCAAACTCATTGACAAACGCAAACATTGGAGGCTGCTACATTTTGTGAAAAAGATATTTATCAAGTTTCCAGAATGGCTCGAATTCTTCGTATCAATAGAAATAATAATAATAAAATAATAGGAAAACGTGTATCTTTGCCGGAGACTTTTTATTTTAAGGTTTTTTTTTGTTTTTGTTTTTTGTGTTGGTGGTAATATAGAATTGAATAGCCCAATTCACTATGTGGCACTTTTTACAAACTGACGCAGATTTAACAAATAACTAATAAACTTTCTAATAAAAATGTATACACGAATTTTAGGGAATATATGCTGAAAAAAGACCTACTGAACACCACACAATGCTGAATTGAAACATCGCATTTTTATTCCGTTAGCCTGATAATTACGGGTATATTGTTTCTTTTTATACCATACTTTATTAATAACTATAGAATTATAGATCTTTACTAAACAATGTGTTTTATTTGACGAGGACTGTTTACTTGCTGTTTAATAAATAATATACTATTTGATGAAAAACTTTTGAAGGTCGAATCTATCTCCAAAATACCAGTTAGATAAGTGACTCAAAAGATTAGTAAGTCGGTTTGTTTAATTGTTTTCGAATATCGTCATAAGCAGAAACCCCACATAGAAAGGATCGTTTTTCGACCGACGTTTCTGAAAACACAACAGAAAGAACGCGAAAATATGAGATCGAATAATGCGGTGTCTACCCAAGTACACACGTTGTAACAAATCACATCAAATGTTTAAAGCAGTGTAACCATTTCAAACGACTTGTATTGTATTTCGATCAGTCATATGATCTGAGCGGACAAAAAAGGCGATCAAAGCAATATTTTTCAAAGTACGCCCCAGCTGTTTTCACTATAATGACTTGGTTGGTTTAGCATTTTGCATGTACTGAAGAGTAATTAGCTTCAAATTAAATGACAGATTCGATGGAATGTAAAATTTGATGATGTTACCTTGTTTGGTGCAAATTATTACCTGCTTTTTGTTGTATGCAGGTTTGTCATCTATTTTGTGTGACAGAAAGATACGGTGTCTGTCAGAAGTAAACTATTTTGTCGTTGCGTGGAAAAGTTATAGTAAACGCCCTATCACCGTGATTATGTCAAGTTCTACTAAGCGGCGAGAAGTAATAGAACTTTACTGTACGAGATATAGGTCTGCACCAGTGTGACAAGATCGTAACGATCGAGGTTTATAGTAGTTCATTTCCTCAAAGATGGAAAAATTAAGTATATATATATGTAGATTAAATAAAGTGAAATTTTAACAATTAAGAACCCAAATAACGAAGCGACCGGTAGGGAGCGACCGTTGGTTCTGAATTGTTAAAATGTTCACTAAATAAAATTTAACTCAGTGATTCTTACGCAACTGCAAAATTTTGTACCGGAAGTATACACAAGTTGATAAGTAACAACCGGAAAGATACATTTTTATGTAGAGAAATATTTATCAAGTGTCTCAAACGTTGCTCCATCTGGGTTAGGGTGTTCCGTACATTATCTGCTTATAAATTAGGGTGGTATTAAAATATCGACAGAATAATTCGAATTTGCACGAAAAGTATTGAAAACGAGTAGAATATTTTATCATTTTGCCATTTTTACAGATAAATAGGTTTAGCATAATTGGCGAATTTAAACAAAATAAAAACATTATTATCCTGCCCTGAAAATAGCATTTAAAACGAAATCTCAAGAAGTTTATGTTTAGCTACTGTTCAGATGAATAATCATGCAATGACTATATTTCATTTTCCTTTTAAAGCAGCATGCCTCAAGATCCATGCTTACTTTCATATGTAATTAAAGTGAGCTATTGTGAAATGAACAAAGGAACTATATTAAAAATTCAATTCACGTAAATTACAAAAAGAGGTCAAAATATGGAAAAGACCTTACTTCGTTCGCACGCAAGTAGTTCTATGGTGATAAATACTGCAACATCAGCAAATAATAGCACATAACATGTTAATCCTTAATTGGCTCTTGAATGTTGTTGCTTTTCTTTATACCTTATGATCAGTACCTTCTTATCAAGTTTGAATTTGTTGAATTTCTTGAAATAGTTTGGCTCATCTGGAAGTATGCAGCTTTTATATTAAGTTAATTAATTGTGATAGCTTGTGACGTACGTCCTATACATTGTCACAACATATGAATTGTTTATGACTAACAGTATTTATTGCTGAATTACTATATACATGTATTACAAATAATTGTTACATTGTAATAACATCCTTTTCTAAATTGTATATCCTACACTTCACTTGATTTTGTCACTTTACACAAGCAGCGGAAACGCGTCACAGGCTAATTTGTATACGGTTACCGCCGAGCTAGATATTTCGGTCTGTTTCGGCAGCGGTATATAATTCTTTTACGATGTTTCTGTTGATACTTAAAATTACTCAATTATCGACTGCTACATGAAACATTACATGTCTTTTAAAATGGTGAGGGTGCAGGGGCAAAAGCAACTGAACAACTGAATATGTTCATCATCTTAACGCTTCAACAACTGAAAACTGATTCATAAACAGATCTGGCAATAAAACATTTCTGCAAGGAAGCCTTCTACGTACACTTTCTATGTACAAACCGGGGACAGAAGTTAACTCCAATTTAGACATATTTGAAAACTATGCTTATAAGAAACAAATGTTTTAATTCGCAGTAACATTCTAAGACACAGACAAAAAGATTTCATGAAGATAAGTTAGTCTAAGATCGATTTTACCAGGCGATATTTTAGTCCACTTATATTAAAACTAGTACCAGGTAAAATGCATATACGCTATACAAACAGGAAAATAATATTATATATGAATGAAATAATACAAATATATAAGATTGTAATGTTATTTCTTATTGTATATTTAATCTGCTCTTGGGTCAGTATATATAAATTTAAATGATGAATCTTTCATTTCTTCTGTCCACATTTCATCAAACTTTGCATTCTGTTTGTCACTAAACCAATTCTTCCAATCTCCAATTTTCCCTAAAACATTACAAGTATGTTAAAACATTAAGCGAATATAGTAGAAAAACATAAACCAAAACCCTAAAAGTGCAATTGTGTTTAATCCCATTGCACTTCGTTTAATGTGCATGATTAAGGTAGAAGTATTTTTGACATATCCTTTACATAGGTCCTTAATATGAAGCACATCAATCCCCCACCAGTTGTAACAATTTCCAGAGAAAGTACTCATTTGCAATACAGCTAAGACATATTGAGTTTGTTTATTTTTAGTAATCCGAATGGTTAATGCTATAATCTGATGAAAGGCATCTAATATGCTTTAAAAGTACAATTAAAACATTACTAAACACATGTTTGCCCTTTTTTAAAGCACAAATGCTATTCTTAAATGAAATGAGCCGCGTCACGACACAAAATCTATAACAAGTAGAGAACTGATAGCGAACAGCATGGATCCTGATCAGACTGTGCGGATGCGCAGGCTGGTCTGGATCCATGCTGGTCACAAACGCACTATGTTGGTTTTGTCGTGACGCGGCTTATATATTTGCCTTTAACAATAACTTATTCATAAATAACATTTTTAAATAAACACCTTGGCCATTTATACAAGTATACCATTAACAAAGTATAGTAATAATTTTTAAATACAATGCTTCCTTTAATTGACAAAATAATTGTAAATATATGAATATGGTGCTATTACGGTGGCATAAATTGAATATGATAACTATTTTATTTACAACGGCCGAATATAAGTACGTACCCACGTAAAACAAAAACGTGGTCATGTGATAGCTATTATGGTATGAACACTGGTAAGATATTTCGTGGCAATGCGATAGGCATTATATGCGATATGTATTACGTGCGCACGCGGTTGTTTATAGTCGTCACCACGTAGTAGCTCACGTGCGCTCGGAAATAATAAAAGACTTCCTACGTCTGATTCATTATATCGTAGTGCCTGTCGTTTTACCTTTTCGGAAAATCCTGAAATCGTCTTTGAAGTAGGTATCTACCACTTCCTTAGGTATTGGCTTTGAAGCCATTACATCAAATCGACATTCCTTAACGATGTCTCGCTTTAATTTGTCATCCAACTCCACACCTAGAAACTTTAACAGTCTGTCCATCTCCTTATGTGTATCCTGTTATAAATACATGTATATGTATCAGGACAATATGCTTTCTTTTCTCAGTAATCAGGTACGATCAATCATTCATTTGTTTCTGACTAAAATAATAACTGGAACAAATACACCGTAATTATTAGAAAATAAATAAATCATATCCATTTGGATATCAAATTGTTCTTTTTACAATATACATGTTTAAAAAATATAACATGTAAATGGTATAAACGTATCATAACATAACGCTGTCATCATAACATTTATATAAATCAACTCAACTCTGAACTCAACTTATTTATATGTGATATGAGCCACTGGCCCTTGACACATGTATGTACAATACAAGAAGCAATTAGTGTCATTGACATTTGACGTGAAACAACATTATTGAAAAAAGATCAAAGAAAATGTAGTAATTTTTTGGGAAAATGCTTAATATAAAAAGCGGACGCTAATGACATCAGCACATTCTTTGCTTTAACTTTTTATTATAAAGTTGTTTAAGAATCAAACCAGAACTTACAAGTTGTAAATCCTCGTAGTACACTACATGGAGTGGAAATCCGACGTCTCCTTTCATTGCCTTCTCCCATTCTAGAAGATAGTCGGAATATTTTCCAAATGCAACTGCAAATAACATATTTTAGCTTGATATTTGACATTTTGACATTGATTTTGTCTCATTACGACTGCCAATTGCCCATTGTGTGTTCTTAATAAAACTTATCAAAACAATAACGGAATAAGAGTCATTTTCACATATTAATTAAGTTTAAATAAGAATACATTTGAAACAGCAGTAGTTAAACAATATCGCTCCCCGCCCCCCACACTTCACATAATGAAACTAAACACCTGAAGAAAATGATTCAATGGAAAACATTTTAATTTAACAACTTTATTAATTGATTTACAGTTCAATGTTCCTAAGCATATACTTGCAACTCTTCTGACTCAAAATTTCCTTTATAAAGTTACAATTATGATTTGTTATCACAGATTGGTCTTTAAATAGTAGTAAAGTAGATTAAATATTATAAGTTACCCTTCACAACAATGAGTTTTATATAAATTAGAAATCTGTGTGATAACAATGTCTTATGCGGTGACTTAAATTGATAATAAGTGTCCGTAAAACATTGATATTTTTGTTAAGCTTTTAAATGATAATCTTGCATACGTTTTCCTTCAAGGTAAAGTGGCAACCAGTCATCCCATTTACCGTCATAGCTGTAGTATTTAACACCACGCATGTGATTGTAGAATGACACAACAGTATCTTTGGGATTTCGGCAACATAACACTGTCTTGATCTGTTTCTCTTTTATACCTTTAACAGGCAGATATCTGAAAGGAAAACGGTCCTCTCATGGAAAAAATAATTTTTTTTAAGTCCAAAACGGCAAATTTGAAAATGATACCGGCTCGGTTTTATTGCGGTTTTATTGCGCATGTTTTATGGACGCTAGTGATAAGTGCGGGCTACATTAGGACTAAACATGACGCTCTTGTAACATGACAGATTATACATGTCACACGAAGTATTATTCACAAGGAAATATGTGGACATAAGGCTCTTTTGAAGGACGTGATGTTAGTATCTACACAAAGGTAACTGATGTCATATGACAAATAATTGTAACATGTCAAAACGTTTTTCTTTATTCACAAATCATTATAAAACTGTGTTCTGAATGACAAGATAGATAAATTAATTTAAAAAAGTAGAGTCACACAACAAAATTCATTATTCATTATAAAGGAATTGAAAACTGTTTAACGAAAGCATATAAATAAGTTTAAAAATATAACTGATTTTCATTTATTCATTTATGGCATATACATTCACATACAATTATTACAACCTTTGGATAACCTCTTTCATGACTTTTCGTTACAATATAATTGCACTGTTAGATGTTAAGTACAATTCGAACCTGAGTGGGTTGTGGCTGTTGATAACTCTAGGAGACGGTAACTTGTTCATGTCATCTAGTGATTGACACTGCCACAGTGGCATCAGCTTATTGCCTTGTACAGGTGCTGCTGACTTCTTTAATATCATCAGCAACATGTCAAACGTCAAATGTGTACCTTTAAATTATACTGTATATGTGTAGGTTATTCCTAATTGTTTATATTACTTTGAAATACTAATCGAAATAATTGTCAATTCTGCAAAAGAAAATTTCCTTTTTTTCAAACATTTGTTATTTATTATGTTCCGTTTTTATTTTCAAAAAGGTAACCTAAACGTAATACAGCCTTTTATGTCCTTTTTACAAGATAAGATATTTATTTGGTTATGAGGTAGTATGTGCCTTGATAGAAGAATGAATTGTTTCACTTAAAATAAATGATACAAAATATAAATATTGTAATAAAAATACTGTAAATGCTCTACTTTATATAGCCAACTACTTAGTTACGTAAAATTGAATAAAGATGATTTTTTTGAAGTATGGATTTTATGTGCCCTTCCGTGCATAACTTCTGGCAAGAATTGGCACATGAGTACCACAGTCGTGTCGTAAGTTTGCTGAATAGCTTCCTCACATAAAATAGTCTAAAGTCCTTTATAATTAGAACACATAACAATAAGGGGTTAGTGGTTTGAAGACAGCGATCTTAACCATTCGGCCATATAGGATAAATAAAATTTAATGCTGGTGTATATGTTTTATAGACAAGAGCGGTCTTGTAAATAAAACTTTTGCTATTTGTGTGATATGACCTTGATATTTTCTGTGTTTGAACTATTTAGAGCTATGGAACGGAAGTGGATATTATATTCTTTGTAAAGGAGACCAAGGGTGAGAGACCCATTTTACAAATCAATCTGGAAGCAGTGATCTTCCCTACATCATACGAAATAAATTGAACTGAAATAACCACACTTACAAGTGTTTGGTTTTACACGTTTTATCTTAAATTTAATAAATGAAATAGCATTAAAACCGATGATTAAAATGATGAACTCTATCTTTAAAAAAAGTGGTAGAGGACCGTTTTAAAACATTACACATTAATTAACTTTCAATTATAAATGCTTTCGATATATTTTTCGTGTAAAATAATCAATTTGTTTAAACAAAGCCTTATACCTAATGCGCCTAGGAAATCTACTAACATCATCAATAATTAAAGTCACTACCTGTTTTAGGATATGTACAAAGCATTACATCGTCATCTCGGAACTTGAAGTTCGGTGTGTTATCAAAAAGCTTTTCAATCCCCGAGGGAGGCTTGAATTTTGAAGCTATGAATCCACCAACATCTATCATGTCTATAGTTGAACCACCTGCATCCTTCACCTTAAATGCAGACATTTCTGAAATACAAATAATAAAATTCAAGCTTTAATCATGTTTCTAATGTGCGCTTTAAGTGGACATTTCGGAATATTTATTTATTTTTTTCACAATTTTACATATGAACGACACGAGACCTAAAGATGTAAATGTCATCCCTGACGTGCCTACAGAAGCTAATATTTTTCTTCAAAATTTAGATATGAACGACATATGTTGTCTCTTTTAATTTAATGTTTATTAGAGTCTCATCTATACATGCAAACATATAATTAAGATACACAATGCAAATATGAAATACACGTATAGCCATTCTAAAATTGAATCACAGGAGACTGTTTTTACGTCTAAGGGTGACAACTCTCTAGACAACAAAAATTGGAGATTTTATGCACTGCAGATTTGTCTCCCTTAGCTACACACATTTCTTACACAACAGCTGTATTTGTATTTCCCTTTTATATACATAATGATATGATACAGGTAAAATAACATAAAGTTTCCATGTTTATCATATTAAAAACTTAAAAAGCAGATGTAAAATAATTGGAATATAACAAAATAGAAAAGAACACTTTAGGCATCAATTTAAACATTGCATATATCATTAAAACAATATACTACTGGGGTACTATAAACACTAGGACAATACATCACATATACAAGAAAGTGTTTTTTTATGATTACTTATGATATAAAACAAGTTTTCTTTTATTTAGGATGTTATAGCAGGTTTTGGCACTGACTACTTCTATGTCTGCATTAGATAAAATGTATCTAATTTTATCAATATTGGTTAAATTAACAAAACCATTACAAAAGCTATTTACCGATTGAAGTAATTCTAATCTAATTGAATCTTAAAGAGGGCAATGTAACACTACATGTGCTTCAACTATATTCTTACAATGGAAACAGAATCTTTGTTCTACTTGTAGTCCGTGATATCTTCCTAGTTTGATAGCTATTGAACATATTTCACTTCTGAGTTTTGCCAAGGCACCGCTGTATGATATTTTATAAACAGTTCTGACATGATATTCTGTTTCAAAATTAGTTTTAAAACGTTTTTTATGTACGAAGATTATTACTGCCTGAACATGTCCGTGAAGTATCTCGATTCACAATCAGTCATCATACATTTTTGGAGGCAGATTTTTAAGTATACATTCTTTCGCATAAAGTGTATCATTATTGCAAAATTTAATGAAATCATATTGTCTAAACTTCTGACAGACCTTTAAACTCCAATTCTTGTGTCTGTTATTTGACAACCTAATTGCCCACATTAATATTTTCTTATTAAGTCTGTTTGTATCCATTAAAGTGTATCTACACTAACTTGGCAAAGCAGTTTTTCCATAATGATTACGTATTTATAGGTTTCCAACCAATATCTCCAGACGTTGCTGCATTTGGAGTATATCTCCCGACATTTAAAAAAACAAAAACGAACAACCCTATTTTGTACTGCATTTATTCAAGAAAAACTTTCATAGCATCAAATAATCGAAGCATATGTAATTACAGATAAAACAGTTATCTCAAACAATTTTGGTAAAAGCTTCATACGGGATGCCTCCAAATGCTTTTATCCTTGAAACTAAAGCTCTATGGGCAGACTTTGATACTGTCTTAAATAGCAGTCATTGCATAATCTAAATACTAGTATTCGGTTTATACCAAGTCCCAGATACTTATGCTGTTTAACATATATGATATTTCAATGATACATCACAAATGTTAAAAATCGGATTGAGAAACAGACTGATTTCTAGAGTGTACAATATTAGATTAAAGAGGATTGACAAGCAGGCTATTAGTTTTACACCATAAATTAAGTATTCTTGACATATTTAAAGTTCAGATTCAGACTCGACTACCAGGGCAATATCATCTGAAACATTTTCTCCGTCAATATTCACTTCTTTGCCTGATGCTTTTAATTACAATGTCGAGTCGTTGATATAGAGGTTGAATACGGAGATAATGAACAATTCTGCTTTAGGTCGGTATTCACGGTGAACAACTTGGTATTAAAATTATTTAATTTAACAGAGTACAAAATATTCTGATATACTGACTTAACTGCATTGATAACGATCGTAGCTTTTCATGAAACCCAAGCTTATCCATTTAATTGTAAAGTAAATTTCTATAAATGGAATCAAAATATGTGAAAATCCTTTTTTAAATCAATTAAAGCTCACAAAGTTGACAATTTACGCCTTTTCCTTATATCAATAATGCTTGTTAAATATTGTATATGATCAACAGTACTTTTGTTTTTCTAAAACTATTTTTTCTTCATACAAAATACTGTTTTCGTCACACCACATATCTAGTCATTTATTAAGCATAGAACAGGAAACTCTTATAAACAACAGGTGTGATGGTAATTCCTCGATAAAACAATTGGTCCCTCGGATCACTTGTCTTGCATTTTGAATTGGACATATGAATGTTTTATTCCAAACCTTTGGTAATATCCCTGTTTGGAAACACATAATTAACAGTTTATGCAAGAAGGAAATAATATTGTCATTTTTATACTTCCCCGGGATTTTCATCAACACCAATTGCTCTATTTCTTTTTATAGCAAAAACATCATTTCTAACCTCTAACCTCAAGTAAGTTAAAGTCTGCTACAAAATTACTTTCATCTAGATCAGGTTCTATTGACAGGTTTACATCAACATGAACTTTTGCAATATTTGAATCAATTCCTGGATTGTACAGTGAACGAAAATCATTTTTCCTTTTGCTGAAAATGACATCTTCAAATGAGAACTTTCTCAATTTGAATTAATAATCTCCATGAGAATGTCATTTTTCAATCATCTCTTACACAAGACCTTCCTATAGACTTACAAAAGTCTTTAGAATTGCTCTTTGCCTGAGCTATTAATTATGTTTATTTTTAAGAATATACTAACGAATATGATATCTGATTAAATCATACGAGTGACATATGGTATATCACATGTTCCGACCATGATAGAAAATTGTATAAATTTCGTTCCGTACTGACGCATATTCTACCTTTATAGCTTTTTTAATTTTCTGTTTAACTATGCATTCAATGATCACATTGTGCTCTCAGTCATTACGATATCAAATATATGCAATTTTCTTGTCGCAAACAATTTAACCGTTTTTGTATTTGCCTTACTGTTCTTATAGTATAGTTATTATAGTAATAATCATCTATATAGTTGTTATACTAAAATACTAAAAGTCACCACAACTACGTAGTTTTTATACTTAATATACTAATAATGACATCAACTACCTTGTAATTATGTTAAAAAGTACTAAAAATCACCACAACAACATATTTATTACAAAAAATTACTACAAAAATTACATAGTTACTATGTTAGAAATACTAATAATCACCACTACTGCATAGTAATTATACCAAAATACTAATAATCATCCCAACTTCATCGTTATTATACATAATCTAAATACTAGTATTCGGTTTATAATTGCCACAACTACTTATATCAAATATTTTAACATATTAAAACAATATTCAATGAAAAAATAGACAAACACTTTTTTTTAAGACAAGATGGTATTTCTTTGAAGATTAAAATCTGTATGTGTCAAGATGATTTTATGGCGACTTTCCAGCTTAACAAGTTGCACAGCTGCAGGGCCCCACATGTCACTCCTTGTAGTATTACTAGCACAAACAGGCTTTAACTACCGGCGTTCCGTAAGCTGAATGGATATCTTCCTCCCATAAAACAGTCAAAGTCCCTGTCGTGATTCGAAACCAAGCGATGAGGGTCAAGTGGTTTGAAGGCAACTACTTTAACCCCTCGACCTTGGACACCAGTGTAAACTACTTTCCGTTGTTGTTACTAAAACATATTTGACAAAATATGTTTAATTTATCACTTTATATTCAGAACGTTATGATTTAATCTTATAAATAAGAAATGAAATTTCTATTTAAAGTGTAAAACTAGAGTATTCATTTACAAAAATAATGACTGCATACAGGAATAAAAAACATCAAATCAAAAGCGTTGATATACATCTATAGATCATACTAAGTATTATCTCTTACCGTGGTTCTTGAACAAACGTTAATCCGATCAAAACCACCGCAATTAATAATGCAGTATGTATATACTGGTACACATGCTTCAGTTAACCAAGTAAATATACACTTTTACATGTTAGTTAAAGGGTGATCTATTTCAATGAGTTGGTATTGTAAACGGGAAAACGCACAGTCTTTATGTACATTTATACAATTTTGGTATTATAAAACGACACGCAATATATAGTATCATAAATTCACATTCCTTCTTTTAATACCACATAATTAAATTGTATTTGAAGACTACATTTTCAACAAATTTCAATTATATCCTGTGTTACAAAGGGTAACAACAAGTTATGTGAAAACTAATTCCGTAACGTCACTGTCATAATTAAGCATCATCGACTGTAACTGAAAAGATGCATATATAAGAGTGTTTTGGATTCGCCCACATATGGCACTTTTATAAAATGCATATCGTACTTTTAATGTGAAACATATTTACATTACTTCTAAAGCAAGACTTAACTGATTATTTTTAAGGAATAAACAATGTTTTTATAAAATCAAGGGAATTGCGATATACGATTGATATGTACGGCGAAATAGAGACAACCATCCATTATCTTCTCTACTGTCCTATCTTTGACACTATCAGACAAGCGCTCTAATCCAACAAACCCCAACGACATTTCAAAGTCTTCTTTACGGATCTGAAAACCTAATTAATATTGTTGATAATACGACTGTTTTTTAAACGCGTACACTACTTTATTGTCGCCTTGCGTCGCTTTATATGGCAGGGTATTTCTTGCGTTACATCGTGCTTTCTAACTTGTACATCTTGCATTCTTACTTGTACATTTTGCATTCTGACTTGTACATGTTGCTGTCTTACATGCGCATTATGCTTTCTGCTGTGTATGTCTTGCTTTATTGCATGTTGATATCGTTATTTTACGATCAATTATTATTCATTTGTTGATCTGGTATATTTATTCAATAACTTAACCTGCAACTGTTTGTATTTGTGTCTATTTACTCAGCTTGATTGACAAATGTCATAAGGTAGAACGACGCATAACCGCAAGCATAAACGACGCGACATCTGGTGTAATAAAATGTGACACCAAAAGTATGCTAACAGGTGGCGCTACAGTTATATTCTCGGTAAAGTCCGTATTGCGGTTCGGATTCAGTCAACCAAGTCACGTCCCTTTGATTTAAAATTGCCATTTCCACTATAGAGCAAATAAGGTAAATACATATACAGAACGATTTAACTAATTTTTGTATTTATTACTGATACTGTGTGGGTCAAATTATATTTCCAGCTGACAATGACAAGTTGTACATTTCCAAATCAATGATTGTACAATTATTTTTTTTTCATCAACACAATAATTATGAAATAGAACAGTTGTTCAAAGTGCTTGGGCATGGAAGGTGATCGATATTCCAGATACTCGTATATTTTCGGTAATTTCCGTATGGTTCCGTACATGTTTCCGAACTTGCGCCCTCTGTCGTAAAAAAGAGTGTAGTTTGCAACCTGCCTTGTTGTATTGCACACAGTGCGTGTTTCCAAGTATTATTTATACATGTATAATCGATTAACATAGGTTTCCTATTTTTGTACACATTAAATACAGTTTACGATCATTATAATTATACTGAACTGATTTAAGCATCAAACATGTAATTTTAACGTAGACATATTTGAGGATAGCTGTTTATAGTCAAATAACGAACGATTCATGCAATTTAAAGCAACATGTGCAAGTCATAATGCAAGATGTAATAGTAAGAATCCAAGATGTACAAGTCAGAAAGCACAATGTAACGTAAGAAGGCATATGTAATTTGTGCTTTAATACCCTTCCATACCTATACGTAGCAGCGGCCCGATATAATTGTGTACCCTAGTAATTTACACCACATTCTCAGACCATATATTATTGAAGAACCTTGTAATTTACACTACACTATATCAGGCACTGTAACAGCAAAACCTAAAAATAATTATTATTAAATCTATATCTAAACACATTACAATACTTTTCGAATCACAGCCATTCTTCTTATAACATCTTAACAGATGAATCAACATCAGTATTTGATACTTATTTCATATCCTATTCCAAAATGTATAAGAAAGATATTGTGTTCAATCTTCGTTTTTCTTTACTTTTCATAATATGTTAATTTTATATGTATGACAAACTCAATACTATTTGTAAAGGAATTGGTTTAAGCATATATTTCCTACTAAATGCCCCTCTCTCATGGACAATGCATACGTAAGTATTATTATGCAACTCTAAATGATTTACAAATCATTCGGAATTTTGCAGAATAGTAACCTAAATAGTATCCGTCATGAGCGCATTTTAGCGCGGAGTTTCTCAATTGCTGCATTGCAGCAAAATTTATACTTCTGTCTTTTAAAGGTAATCCGGGTCTGTTAATACAATGCATACCTATTCCGAGTATTTTAAGTCGGCATTTTATGGTGGCTTATTTGTGTCACTTTTTTCGCTCAGTGGTGCGCCATACGAAAAAACAACAAAGTTTACATGGGCAATTAAGAGTACAAAAAAGTGAGGAGTAATAATTAGTAAATATTTGATGGAACTCAAATATTGACGCTGTTGTCAGTAAACTTCAAAATAATCGTTTTTAGTTTACACCTTTTCAGTTTATCTTACCTTTGATATACAAATCAACAGAAATAAAATATTTTTTCTACATTGTATGCATGTCAATTAATAATTTGGTTGCTTTCATATGTTTACGCGTTAGTTACTCTGTTTTACGTTACTGATATATTCATTGTGAAATAAGCAATAAATTGTCTGAAATTGTAAAATATGTTAAACAGGATCAACAAGGAAAGGCGGCGTTCAATGAATGTAAATCCATCTAGATTAAACATGTTTTTTCTATCTATGGAATAATTTTTCTATAACAAAACAGCTACAGTGTGTATTTAGAACGATCAATGATCAGTGTATTCAACAATATTACTCTTAACAGTCTGAACAACCGGAAAGATACATTTTTCTGTAGAGAAATATTTATAAAGTGTCTTAAACGTTGCTCTATCTGGGCTAGGATGATCCGTACAGTATCTGCTTATTAAATAAGGGGTGGTATTAAATTTCGACAGAAGAATTCGAATTTGCACGAAAAGTATTGAAAATGAGTAGAATAATTATCTTATTATTTTTCCCTTTTTACAGAGAAAATTAATAGATTTAGCATAATTGCACAAAATAATTAAACAAAATTAAAACATTATAATCCTGCCCTGAAATATAGCATTTAAAACGAAACCTCAAGAAGTATATGTTTAGCTACTGTTCAGATAAATAAAAATGCAATGACCATATTTAATTTTTTAAACCAGCATGCCTCAAGATCAATGCTTCTTTTCATATGTAATTTAAGTGAACTATTGTGAAATGAACAAAGGAACTATATTAAACATTCAATTAACGTAAATTACAAAAAAGAGGTCAAAATATGAAAAAAGACCTTACTTTGTTCGCACGCAAGTAGTTCAATGGTGATAAATACTGCAACATAAGCAAATAATAGCACATAACATGTAAATCCTTAATTGACTCTTGAATGTTGTTACTTTTCTTTATACCTTATGATCAGTACCTTTTTATCAAGTTTGAATTTGTTGAATTTCTTGAAATGTTTTGGCTTATCTGGAGGTATGCAGCTTTTACATTAAGTTAATTAATTGTGATAGCTTGTGACGTACGTCCTACATGTATATATTGTCACAACATATTGAAGTTACAATATCACAATGAATTGTTTATGACTAAAAGTATTGATTGCTGAATTATATATACATGTATTACAAATAATTGTTACTTTGTAATAACATCCTTTTCTCACTTGTATATAATGCAGTCCACGTGAATTTGTCACTTTACACAAGCGGAAACGCGTCACAGGTTAACATATATAAGGTTATATTGCGGTCTGTTTCGGCAGTGGTATATAATTCTTTTACGATGCTTCTGTTGATACTTAAAATTACTCAATTATTGACTGATACATGAAACAGGGCATATCTTTTAAAATGGTGAGGGTGCATGGGCAAAAGAAACTGAACAACTGAATCTGTTCATCATCTTAACGCTTCAACAACTGAACACTCTTTCATAAACAGATCTGACAATAAAACATTTTTTGCAAGGAGGCCTTTTACTTACACTTTCTATGTACAAACCGGCGACCGAAGTTAACTTCAATTTAGACATATTTGAAAACTATGTTTATTAGAAACAAATGTTTAATTCGCAGTAACACTCTAAGACACAGACAAAAAGATTTCATGAAGATAAGTTAGTCTAAGATCGATTTCACTAGACGATATTTTGGTCCACTTATAGCAAAACTAGTACCAGGTAAAATGCATACACGCTATACAAACAGGAAAATATATATAAATGAAATAATACAAAAATATATCCTAAGGCTTTCTTTAGTGAAAATATGTCAGACAGGAAAGTGTGTACACTTAAGAAATCACAAAGACTTATTTCTAAACCGCAAACATCTCAACTCCATGTTTTTGACTATAATGCAACAATACATGGCACACAATACTAAAATCCCATTCCTGAATCACAAACTGGTCCCTATTACACCATAGATTGAAATGTTATCTCTCATTGTATATTTAATCAGATCTTGGGTCAGTATATATGAATTTAAATGATGAATCTTTCATTTCTTTTTTCCACATTTCATCAAACTTTGCATTCTGTTTGTCACTAAACTAATTCTTCCAATCTCCAATTTTCCCTAAAACATTACAAGTTTTGTTAAGTATGTAAAAACATTAAGCGAATATAGTAGAAAAACATAAACCAAAATAGTATTTAATCCCATTACACTTCGTTTAATGTGCATGATTAAGGTAGAAGCAGTTTTGACATGTCCTTTACAAAGGTCCTTAATATGAAGCACATCAATCCCCTACCAACTGTAACAATTTTCAGAGAAAGTACTCATTTGCTATACAGCTAAGACATATTGAGTTTGTTTAGTTTTAGTAATCAGAATGGTTAATGCTATAATCTGATGAAAGGCGTCTAATATGCTTTAAAAGTTTTATTAAACATTATTAACACATGTTTGCCCCTTTTAAAAGAATAAATATTATTCTTAAATGAGCAGCGTCACGACAAAACCAACATAATGCGTTTGCGATCAGCATGGATCCAGACCAGCCTGCGCATCCGCACAGTCTGATCAGGATCCATGCTATTCGCTTACCAAAATCTACAAGTAGATAAACTGATAGCGAACAGCATGGATCCCGATCAGACTGTGCGGATACGCAGGCTGGTCTGGATCCATGCTGGTCGCAAACGCACTATGATGGTTTTGTCGTGACGCGGCTTAAATGTGCCTTTAACAATAAATTATTCATTAATACTCTTTTTAAATAAATCACTTTTGACAAAACAAAACAAAGGAAAAGGAACATTAAATTGCGACCCTTCAAATTTAAGATTGGTGATTATGTACGAATCAGTCATTTGCACACTGTCTTTACACGGGCGTATGATGAGACCTACACTGGAGAATTGTTTAGAAATCACAAACGATATCATAGAGGGAGATTTCCAATCTACCGTCTTCAAGATTAGCAACAAGAAGAAATCAAAGGAACATTTTATGAGAGGGAGCTTCAGAAAATAAACTGTGATCCTGATCAAACAATTAGAATAGGGCAAGGGAATTAACAAGCAGTATCTTGTAAAATTGAGGTATTATCCAAAAAAAGTTTAATTCATGGATAGATGTCCGAGACATGGAGTAAATGTGCATCTTATATGTTGTACAGTATTTATCAAGTTACTTGAGTATATTCTTATATATATTATTAATGTAAACTAGTCTAAATAAATGTAATAAACAGGATTATATCTTTTTAATTGTTTTCGTTTGTCATAAGCTACTATTACTAATGAGAACTACGTATTTGGTCGAAACACTTATTAATGCACTAAATCTTTGGCGTAGTTGCGTCCCACAAATACACATGTACACCGCGTTAACCGCTTCACACTCAAAATTTTAAGTTTTAACCAGCAACTAGTCAGTTTAACTATCGTAACATAGTGTCAGGGGCGTACCTTGGCTTATCATGGGTGTACGCCGAGTGCCGGTTTTTCGCGGAAGGATCGCCAGATACTTAATTATTATATATCAAAAATAGCTATGTGCTATAACTAAGGATTTAGGAGATATTTAAGCTAATTGTACTACTGTTGTCTTTATCTATAGTTATGAAAATAACATCAAGTACATATATTGAATGTAAGAGAAATAGCACGAAGTCTAACGTGTACACTTTTACGCTTTTAGAAAAACAAAATATAGCCAGGTGTCTCTTGTAAAAAGATGGGTTTTATTTCCTTTTGTAACAATTAAGTTTAGTTTTTTTTCTTTGTTATCGGCTTGAACCAGCTGCAATCATGCCAATCGCAACTTTTCGGCCCTTTCCGTCTGATAATAGCCGAGTTAGTTCCGATTGCAATCGTGACAATTCGGGCGATTCCGTCATACTGCAGAATCAGACGAAGAAATATTACGGAAATCTAAGCTGTTTTAGTTACTTCGGTAATCCCAGTTTGTTTATATAAAAAGGTTTTCTATTTTTACTTGATTCCGTTTCAATTCTTTTTCAAGACGCAAACGTTAGTTTCTTTTATAATTGGTTTTTGTCTTTATTAGTTTTATACAATAGAGAATGGTTACTTCTCCAAGGGCGGTCCTGCTTACCAAAAGATCGTGACCGAATCACGCAGAATATTAGTGCATGATCAAGTTATATTTAGATCTACTGACAGAGTTTAAACGTCTTGGTGAGGTAATCTAAAAATAGCCCATGCATATCATTAACCTTACCACGTGCTGATCTCCTGTGTTGTCGATCTGTAACATAGTTGATACATGCTTATTAATTGATACCACGTAACGAAGTCTTTTAGTGCATTAGCTGCTATATAAATGAAATTAGCAACTACCAAAACGAATGACTCTCTCTGCGAAAAAAGTAAAAATGAAATGTGCACACTTGTTTCCCTTCGGTATGATAGATTAATCTCCACGTGAGAGCCAATGTTAGTATTTTTACGATTGATTTATTTTCTTTATTAGTTTTATACAATAGAGAATAGATTTCGAATCGTGTTTGACAAAAAAATATTCCTTTTTACAAAAAAAGTTGCTACTGTTATCGTCAGCATGTTCCCGTTCAGTTATAATCACCTATTTTGTCCAAATTTGCACGCATAACACTGGTGGTCAAACAAATGGACACAGGTGCTCGTCCAGTCTTGGGCTTACCCTACCTATCCCTTTAAAAGTGAAACTTTTTTTCGAGAAAAAACTAAATAAACCCTTTATGATATACAAATGCCGTAATTAAAAAACAATTGTGATAATAAATTGAAACAAAAAAAAATGTAAAGGGAAGGGATGATGGCACAACTGAGCAAGCCTTTCCTTTTAAAAGGAAACTTTATTTTTCTTTTGTTTCACCATAACTTAACGTGAGATATAATCAAGGAAAATATGCTTTAAGATGATCTGTATGACTTTAATACAAACTCAACAGCTTAAATGTTTAGTGTAACGAAAGTTATCGTATTCACTGCTAAAATGTAGTATCGCACGATCATTTAGCTTCCTTAAAATATTTTAAATGCGCATTAGGTCAATGTTGTAGACAATCAATATTGTCTTTAACATTTTTGTTCTCAGCTCTAGTCTTTCAATTTCCATTCGAAATATTTCAGTTATTTCATTACGTAGTTAAATGTATGTATTTACAAAATATATCACTACAGAAAATTGTTTCTACTGTATTATTTTATTGAGTAAAAAATGCACACTTCTGAAAACAATGATGTATATATATGAAAATTGTTGCTACTGTATTATTTTATTGAGTAAAAAATGCACACTTCTGAAAACAATGATGTATATATTTGAAAATTGTTTCTACTGTATTATTTTATTGAGTAAAAAAATGCACACTTCTGAAAACAATGATGTATAAATATGAAAATTGTTTCTACTGTATTATTTTATTGAGTAAAAAAAATTCACACTTCTGAAAACAATGATGTATATATATATATATAATTTTCTGTAGTGATATATTTTATAAGTACTGGTATTCTTTTTTACGGTCAATAAACAAAAGTTGAATTTGGTTTGTGACGATGGATGTTGGCAAAAGTTAACTGCAAAGATCTGATTCACAGTGTCAAAACTATTCTACATAATTTGAAATGAATATAAGTTAAATGAATATTACTAACTTAAAAATAATATACTGATTTATAGTTACAAGGTAAAATATAAAAGACATTCTAAATTCTTCTGAAAAAGGTGATTGTAATATATTGGCCAATTTCTTATCCTTATTTGGATTATGACGAGGTTTATTAGAATTATAACACTTAACTCAAGCTGAAAAAAAAGAGAGAATTCCAAAGAAATTACTAATATCATATTTTTACTCCCTTTCTTCATAATTGAAGTTTTGATTGTGCATAAAAAGGTAACGCATATTCGAATAAGGTAACATCCTGAGCATACCTGTAGTATCATTTAGCAGCTACGAATATTTTGATCGATCTACGCCCAAATTAATGATTTCAAATTTGAAATTTTATTTTTTTCGAAACTTTTTCTTTTTATAAGCCCGTGCGTATTTGCGTATCGGTAGGTACGCCACTGAGTGTATCGTATTAAGTTTACCTGTATTTTGTCGTCTGCTTTAAGATTTTAATGTTATGCTACCCGCCGATAAAGTATAAAATACAATGTATTGAGGGGAAAAAAGAAGGTATATCATGTCAAAAATTAATTTTGGTTTGTTGATCATCATTACTTAATAATATGTTGTCATAAAACGTGTCAGTGAAATCCCTTGTCTAAAAATAGATACAGTTTTCTCCATTATATGACACTAATTTTAGTTTGGAAAACCCTCGATATATAAATAAATAACCAATATACATTCTCTATAGAATATTAAATGGTCTTGTCAGTTTTTGGTAAATATAAAACTAATATTGAAAGGAAAATAACAATGCAATTGTTTGAAATCTCAGTGTCACGGTGTACAGTATCATATAATTGAAGATTATTTGGCTCCATTCCTTGGCGTTTTGCTTTTTTTCCTAACTTTAGCGGACAGCTAGGTTTAAGTACATTGTTAAACTTTACAGTCAAATATGTGCCGTTTATACATCTAGAGTATAATATTTTGTCATCTGCTCTCTTTCACAACTGGAGTGTTTGAATGGCCGTTAAAGCTACACATACCTGTTGAAATAGCTGAACGTTAATCAAGTTATCGGCAGTAAATCTACGTACGACAGATGTGTTCTGTTTTGAAGAGTATTCGCCTATTTTATGTATAGGATATCGACCGAGTGTTCAGGAAAGACCTGGTCACGAATTTCATGTGACACCGAGAGTGCGTAGCGCTCGAGGTGTTTCATGAAATTCGTGACCAGGTCTTTCCTAAACAGAAAGATCGATGTACGAGGCTGATATCCAACTTACACACCGTAAAACTATGAGCAATGGCTGATTCGGAACATTTGATGTAAGGGGCCAGTTACACAGACGGTCGGTCCCAAATCGGTCATTTAATTTTAAATTCACTCGCTGTTATGATCGGTTGTCATGCGTGATTTTTTCTGGTTTTCTGTGTAAACGACAATCGGTGACAGTAAGCAATCTCAAACGGGGTTGGGTCGATGATTAAAATGCTGAAATACTATCGGTTTTCATCGTTTGTAAATCGGAGCTAAATTGGGCGTAACGCTGACTCATCGGTTTACTGTGGTTTCTCTTATTATTTGATAATTTCTTTTTTTCGTACTTTGTGACCAATTGGTCTAGTCATGTCATAACTTTGACAGTATTTGAAGGAACTTTTTGGGGGTAAAAATATGGTTTAATCTTAATGGCAGCATATATAACTTTTTTTTATTTTATAGACAGCTTTATAAACGAAAAGCATATTCAGCGCATGCGCATAAGACTTATTTCAACTTCCCTCACGCGTTTAAACACGGAAGTAAAATAAAGAAAATTGAAAGGTAATTTTTACAATTATTTTCACTTTCTGTTGTTGTCAGATTGATCGACAGCAAAAACTAATCTATGGGACCCTCAGGGTTTGATGGCCGTCTGTTTTTGTTGGTCGCCATCTCAAATTCCTCTAAAATAAAAACATGTACACTTTCTTTTTATTGATTTTTAAGGAAGTTATCGGGAGTTTTCATATAGACATATAGGCAAAATTAAAACTGGTCAATATAATTTCTATAAGCTTGGCATGTTGTTAAAATGTGATAACAGAAACATTTTAAGCGGAAAAAATGTGGAGTCATCGTTTTCATTTTTGAGTTATCTGCCCTTGAATGTTTTTTTTTTTGTTAAATTCACGGGCATGTATTTAACGGAAAAAAGAAACAATACCTTATTTTTTCTTTTTTTCAAGAAGCTTACCTTCGTTTTAGTCAATATGCAAAATGTCAAAAACGAGTTAAGAGTGGAAAGTTTTTGTCCACCTTTTATCTAACCTCTGCATTTATTCTTAAAAAATGACCTATTTTTAAGAATTTTAGGTACCTTTATTTTTATTTAACAAAAATAAACAGAAATTATATAATGAATTGCATGTTATTATGTATTTTGCTCAACAATAAAAAAAGAAAAACATAATCGAAAAGTACAAACAAAAATCATTGAGGTATGTGTCATTTATTCCCCCTATAAATGACCTCAAATAAGTAGAAAATTCTGATTCAGGGGCAAATAACTCAAAAACGAGAATGGTGACCCAAATTTCTCTTCGCCTAAAATGTGTCTGTTATCACATTCTAACAACATGCCAAGTTTAAAGAAATGTTATTGAACAGTTATAATTTTGCCTGTATGTCTATATGAAAACTCCCGAAAACGTCGTTAAGTATATTGAACGGGACCGGAAAGTACATGGACATCGATATAGCAAAACCATTTAGCATTTAAACTTATATTTATACATATGTTTTACATTGATAGATCAAATAAATACACTTAAATTGTTTGTATCAAACTTGGATGTGTTTTAATATGTTTTTTTTTTCTTCTAAGAAAACATTGTGCTTTTTGGTGATGTATTATTTTTCTCACACACGAAATCAATAATTTAACAATGCATTCTGCAAATATCATTAAGATTAATAACAAGATTTGTCAATAAAAAACGTTATATAATAGGTTTTTAACTTTTTTATCGATACTTTACACAAAACAATAAATAAAATAATCATTTAAGCTTATCATTTCGTTCTATCTCACTCTATAATTTGCTATCGATTATATAAAAGTTATGTACTTCAAAGTTAAATTGTAAGGCATTGTTAAACCTGAAATATGATAGGGTAATATCTCTACATGTCTGAATGTTTGCATTATCCAACTTTATGAAAAGATAATGTTTGTTTGCAAGGTAGTTGCGAAAAAGATTTATTGGATTTGTTCGAGATTTAAAGAGGATTACTATGATGTAGGTTCCCTGAAAGATTTGAATTGATGATAAATCGTATTTAACCATCTGGTGATAAACTTAAAATTGTATTGTATGTGTCAGTTATCTGCCCTTGAAATGACCTCAAATAATAGAAAATTCTGATTTAGGGGCAGATAACTCAAAAACGAGAATGGTGACCCAAATTTCTCTTCGCCTAAAATGTTTCTGTTATCACATTCTAACAACATGCCAAGTTTAAAGAACATGTCATGATTTATTATGCCCATCTGGAGGATTCTTTTTGGTTTACATTGAGATCAACTTTAACTAAAAATATCACATTTTTACCTTTACTTTAAAATAAATTAACTTTGATGCGAACTATCCACCAGGTCTAGTTTATATTCAATTTTTTTAGTCAAATTTTCCTCCAAGTGTGGCCATAAAACAGAAGGCCTTTTTCTCACAAACTAAAGCCGACCAATCGATCAACAATCCGCGTCCCAAAAAACGTTCATTTTAACCATAAAACATATACATTAATCTTTGCAATGAAATAAAAATGCTTAATAATTTCACATGTATTTATCTTCATGCTCCTAAAACCTTAAAGATCAAAGGACCAACTTGAGCTCTATTTACTTAAACAAGTTGAAAGGCAAATCATTCCACATCCTTCAAACTTCACAAATTCAGCTACTTTTATTGGTTAGATCTTCTAGACCAACTATGTCGTTGTCAAAGGTAATCGTCATGCCTTAGGCCGGTATTCCATCTTTACGGGAACGTGTAGCGTGAACGTGAAGCGCGAACGTGAAAAATTAAACAAATGTTTTTCTGTTGTATGTATTCGTTCCTTATCGGCGCGAGCGCGACGTGAGCGTGGAACACGAATTTATGACATGTGACCGTGTAACTCGAGCTTGAAACCGATTGCTACATAAAATAATTTATCACGTTCACGCACGGCATTCATTGACGAGAAGCCACCATGAAAGGTCCTCTGTCTATGCAAGATGCAACAGAAAAATGTATTGAAGAAACTAGAAAATGCCCTATTCTGTCCGACCAGTCCCTAAAGGAGTACAGGGACACAGACATCAAAAGCCGGGTGTTGCAGACAATTGCTTACTCTCTCAACATTCCTGGCTTTAAAGGTAAACCTAACATAAATTAACTTCAGTTGCAAAACAATGTTAATTTAAGTGTGTATAGTTTTTGCAAACATGCTATGACAATTCTGTTGTAATTACAAAATTCAAACATTAAATTATTTTTTCATTACAGATGAGTTGACAAATTCTTGTTATGCATGAAAACATTAAAAATACCCAGTTACCAAGCATATTTATAATTAAGCTCAAACCTTTTTTAATTGAGTTCCCCTCGCAAGATAAACAAAATAAACAAACAAAATACAATTTCTTCACGTTTGCTGAAAATTGAACCCACTATTTGATCACACACTACTGTTCTACAACGTTCCATACGACATCGTGGGGCCTCTGTCATTGCAGCATTTTTTCAGACCTATCTTTTAATTATTCATATTTTAAATTTTCAAACCAAGGTGGTGATGTGTGGAAACGATGGCGAACACTGCGTGACACTAATGTAAAAAAGAAGCGCGAAATCGTATCAAGTAAAAAATCTGAGAGGGAGACTAAAACCAAGAAGTCCTATACTCAAGTTTTTGACTCCTTACGTCCAAGAAGTAAGGTAATGGAAGTATAATTATTTATGTATGGAACAGAATTAGTGCATTTATTCCATCTTGCTTGATGATATTGGGACTTACATTATGCTTGCTTCCATACTTTTTTATAACAATGGGAACCTACGTTTTGCTGAATACAATCTTGCATTATGATTACTTTATGCACTATTATGTAATTGCAACTTCATGTGTTCCTTTCTGAACCATCAAACTCACATATTTTAATATGCTATGTGTTTATTTTAATCTATGATCAAGGACAGCGTATTATGTTCGCTGTTTAAAAGAACATTCTTTGCTTGTTCTTGATATAAGTAGATGCAAAATGGCAAGTTCCTGTCGGTACCTTTTATTTGTTCTAAATCTGCCACTTACATTGTCGACACTATTTCACAATAAATAATTGATTTTGATCAATGCTTGGCGAATTCGATGTGTCTTAGCATTCATGTTTCAATACATTCACTGATTACAAATATAATGCAATACATGATCACTGCGCATCGACAACGAAGATGACAACCATAGCGATATTATAGTCGCATGTTACAGTACGCACTAAGCGGTTGACAGTAATCATAATGCGAGTTGCAATATTTTGTTTTCATATTATGACAGCAGGTGTCGCTTTGTCGGTACATCCCGTTATTTTCCGGATGGTCCCGCTATTTTTGCACGTGGAGTAAAACAAAGTTACATCCCCTTATATAGGGGCGTATACCGTACAGTGTTATTTGGGGGCTGACATGTAAGTGGAAGATTATAACTGTTCACGAATATATTTTTCTATCAGACTGCATAAATATATAAAGTTATATTGCATAACCTTTTTCTACTTATATTTATATTCTTTCCTGGGCAATTTATATATTTAGTGCTTGATACGCATTTTTACGCAAAATAGTCATCGCAGTTTGTGTACGGAAAATACCGATGATAGGCGAAATGTGGAAAAATTCCGTTGATCTCGATAGCAGAGTTCTCGCCCCTTAACAGTTCACACTCGTTAGACATTGTTTAAATTGCTTATATATATTGTAAGATGATCAAACACAACCCACTAAGCATCAGACACCGGACTTTATTTAGCATAAACACTGAATAATGGAAATAAGCGAAAGCTAACAGTAATCACGCCATGCCAGCGATAAATCATATAAGTCACACCTTAAAAAAATCCATCGTGTAATTTAAGGTGTACAAAAGGAAGTAGGGAAGAAGAATAGGTCTTTTTTAAATCACTTCTACATAAAAGTAATACAAAAAAGAACTAAACCGTATAAAGTTTGTAAAGAGCATGAAGAAAGGTAGCTTATACATAAAGGTATATGACGTTAACATTTTAATATTCCAAAACAGTACGATAAATGGCTTGTGCAAGTTTAATAGTTATCACTCAATGATAGAATTAGTCACTACGAAAGTTTTAATGAAATAATGAAAAATAGAATGCAGCTTAAGTTAAGATATCATAAAGCAAGATGGAATCAAGCATAATGCAAGTTCCAATGTCATCAAGCAAGATGGAATCAAGCGTAATGCAAGTTTAAATATCATAAAGCAAGATAGAATCAAGCATAATTCAAGTTCCAATGTCATAAAGCAAGATGGAATCAAGCATAATACAAGTTCCAATGTCATCAAGCAAAATAGAATAAATGCATTAAATCTGTTTAATAGTTATGTTTGCCTTTCAATGTCATTGTACTTAGTAACATTTTTTATTTTTCATATCTACCATGTTTACAGTATGTTTATATATGTGTACATTAATTTCCAAGACAACATGAAATATTTAAACATTTTCTTATATAAATTAACCATTCAATTATATCACAAGCGCATTTGCGTACATGTCAATCACAATTATATATGTACCTATATTTTATACAAAACATACAAACAAAAGTTTAAATTTCAGCACTGACAGTAACTTCCCAGAGCCGAAATCTACTGTACGAAGAGCTTACATCCTATGACACAGATTCGGTCGTCGATAGTCAAGATAACTTATCATTAGAGACATACACTCTCTAGCAATTATGGTTCACCAAAATACCCGCGTCTTATATTGTATTGTCCTGCCAAGGAAGAACATTGAAATGATTCAAGCAATTCCTTAAGGTGTCTCGAATATCTGCTGCTTGCTGTGATCCGTGAACACCGATTCTTGGCAGGTCCTCGACACCTCCTCGGGATGAACACTGTAGTCGTGTAACATACTCGTTTATTGTGTTGCAGTTGTTTCCTTCTTGGACAGGTTGTGCAGAGCAACAGTTGCCTTAATTCCCTAAAGAAAGAATCCCTAAAGAAAGTCCAACACAACATAATTGAAAATGTTGCAGGCTCGGTTTGATTGAGCCTGTTCATGGACGGTACTGTAAAGTGCAAACTACCGTCCACGCCCCCTAACACCGGCTTAAGCAGAATTCAACATTTAACATGAAATGGTAACATTTTGAATTTAGAAACATCCGCAGATTTGTTCATATGGCGGTTATCATGGAACCTTCAACTTGACACTTCCGTGCCATTCCATGGTCCCCAAGTAATAGAAAGCGTGTGCCCTAAACAAGAAAACAATGGGTGGAACTAAATAAAATGGAATTTTGAAAGGGGATCAGAGGTTATGAAGCCTGCATATCACAAATAAAACGTCAAAAGACAAAGTTAAAAAGCAGGCAACATATCCTTAGGGTGATTCAACATTATTCAAGTAGGAATATTGGAACCACCCAACAAGAAATGCCGAACAGTTTAAACTAAAACTACTCTAAGCACAACAATAATGTCGTGCTGAACGATCTTTAAGGATCGGAAATATAACATCCCTGATTGAATGTACGGGGCGACTTTTTACAGCCTCCACACGGCACAAACAACGCTGATGTGGCGATTACATAGAGAAAATAAGAATCCCTAAAGAAAGTCCAACACAACATAATTGAAAATGTTGCAGGCTCGGTTTGATTGAGCGTGTTCATGGACGGTACTGTAAAGTGCAAACTACCGTCAACCCCCTAGCTCCGGCTTAAGCAGAATTCAACATTTAACATGAAATGGTAAAATTTTGAATTTAGAAACATCCGCAGATGTGTTCATACGGCGGTTATCATGGAATCTTCAACGTGACACTTCCGTGCCATTCCATGAAAAGCGGCGTATGGTCCCAAAGTAATAGAAAGCGTGTGCCCTAAACGAGAAAACAACGGGCGGAACTAAATAAATGGAATTTTGAAAGGGGATCAGAGGTTATGAAGCCTGCATATCACAAATAAAACGTCAACAGACAAAGTTAAAATGCAGGCAACATATCCTTAGGGTGATTCAACATTATTCAAATAGGAATATTGGAACCACCCAACAAGAAATGCCGAAAAGCTTAAACTAAAAATACTCTAAGCACAACAATAATGTCGTGCTGAACGATCTTTAAGGATCGGAAATATAACATCCCTGATTGAATGTACGGGGCGACCTTTTACAGCCTCCACACGGCACAAAAACGCTGATGTGGCGATAACATAGAGAAAATAAGAATCCCTAAAGAAAGTCCAACGCAACATAATTGAAAATGTTGCAGGCTCGGTTTGGTTGAGCCTGTTCATGGACGGTACTGTAAAGTGCAAACTACCGGCCACGCCCCCTAGCACGCCAATATTCGTGTAAAATACCCTCCATCTTGTTGCTAAGACACCAAATGCGCTCTCAAAAATATGATAAACAAGATCAACAAGGAAAGGCGGCGTTAAATGGACGCAATCCCCACACGACCTAGCAACACGAACCAACGGCAAGGAGCCCAGGTGGACCCAAAACAAAAACAGGACAGGGCACAAGGCTGAGCATGGACAGGCTAATCACTAAATGATAAATAATTCGGAACTGATAAGGAATTTAAAGAAAACAAATAAATGAAAGAATAATAGGCCCATGAAGACAAAGGGCACATGGGAAGGGCACAGGAGACCTGGGAAAGGGGGCAAGGTAAATTAAAGAAATAAGACTAGGGGAAAAGGGGGAGATACTTCCCGTAGATGAGGAAACAACAAGGGACACAAGCAAAAGTCTCAACACACTTTCTTGCTCTAGATAACCTGTAGTTAAAAACACTCTGCTCATCTGTACACACACGCCCTGGATAGGGACTCTAAATATGCTCATGTAACGAAAGGGCCTCGTCTCCGAGGAACAAAAACGGAACATTCCCGAGTTGTTCAGCGCCTGGCTAATGTGACGCATTGGGCAAACAGTGCATTTGTATTGAGTGCCATTCCGAAGTTAGAGTGGGCAAATATATCACCATCTCTGTTTCTACCATAAGCCTCAACATCAATCATACAGATGTCACCCAGAGCTATCAGCACACTAGAGAAAGTCCCCTTGTAATTGAAATATAGTGAATCAGAGTTGTCTGGTTGTCACTTTATTACGATGTGCTTTCCGTCTTTTGCTCCAAAACAGTGTGGATTCTGCCACTTTGCACAAAATCTCGAGGCGATTTCAAGCCAGTCGTGCTGAGTAGTAGGCATCCGCATGTAGAATGGTGCAAGCCTTGACCACCACTACCCTGTACAAAATACGAGTGATTGTTGTCTGCCCAACCCTTTACGAGTAGCTCAATGATACAAATGTCTCTCCGGTTGCTAGAAAGCTATAGAAATTAGCAAAACACAGTTTGCTACATTATTATAATCCGGAGACTGTTATGATGTTTAGAGTTAAGTTTTGACACTATTGTACCTGTACACATGTTTTGAATACGTTACGGTCTATCACAACGTTTATCATATTCTTTGCGAAATTTTACTCTCTGCCAAACCTTCAAGTTAAAATATATCAAAAAATGACGCATTTTTTCACACTTATAAAATGTTTGATTGATCTAGTTTTAATTTGTTAAATATCTTTTGCCCTTCAGAAATACAAATAACGACGAACATAGCAGTAAGACGCAGGTATGCCAGCCACAAACGGTGTCAGGTAGCTCAGTTGCTTGTGATACACCCGATAGAAATAATCAGTGTTACCCTGAAACCAGACATCAAGTTTGACAACGAAACACCGAGCTATTGTCCACTGTTAAGGGCAAAGGGTGGCCACCGTTGGAACGGCAAAAGATGACAGAATATGAAGAAAATTGTATGCAATTTGCCAGGCAGAAGTCGCGTAGGCTAGAGTTAGCAACCAAGGCGCATTAAGGACGCCATTCAATGGATGCTTTCTTTGAAAGCTGCTCGTTAAGAGCTAAACAACTTTCTAAAGAAACACAGGGATGGCTAAAAATGCAATTTGCAACTCTTCTATATAGCGCGGAATGCGCTAAGAAGCAAGGTGTTATGCAAAAGAACTTTACAACCGCCCCATCGCAAGATCACAGCTTAGGTTCAACAGCAACATCACCTGTTCCTAAAGATATGACACAACATCACTTGATTGGACCACTTCTAAGTACACAAACAGCTAAAGTATCCAGACAAGTCAGGAGAGGTTAGTTTAACGCCAAGAGACAGTGACCTAACAGATAAACCACAAAGTGGTCTCGACATTCTTGGTAATGCTATGGCTGCCTTACAAGAATAAATTCTACAAATCTTGCACACATACTATAGAGTGAACAACTCTCTACCTTTAGTTCCAATAACTGTTTTTGTTTGTGTTTGATGTTTAACAGAAATCATACGAGATTTATTCGAGAACTTTCTGAAGATAAAACAGAACAGCTCTTGTTTCAAGTTGTTCTAATGGTTGTGTGTTTATGCTATATATTTGATGGCTGAAAATTACCTTTTTTGTAATAATGTAGCAAGCAGAGATCTACTTTTGAGTTTTCTATAATATGTACACTTGATTTTACTGTAACAAGTATGTTTAGAAGTTGTATGATTCTTTGCTATTTTATTCTATATGGATTACTTTCTTAAAAACGTGTTCTGTTTGATAGATATTGAATTGTTTAAGGCATTTTCACTTGTATTTGCATTTTTTGCAATAAAAGAACATTAAAAATTTGTTTATTGTTAACAAAGTTTGTTTTTATACACATTACCTCAAACAAATAGCTAGTCGTTGTTTGGCACCGATTGGGTCCCTTGTAACATGTCGCTAGGTCAGATCTTCTTCAACAGCAACTAGTATACGACCAAACTGTTCCTTGTTTAAACGAAAGAAACACACAAACTCTTCTTCAATGAGTTCTAACTCTTTCACTAAGAGGTGGTCTGTTCCAAAGATTCCTCTGTTCTTGTTAATGTTACATATCCACCATCTGTGTTTTCGTTTGTACTTGCGTGCATATATATAAGCAAAACCACCCAAGAGAGTAAGAATTTGCGACCACTCATCTAATGACATATTTTCTTTCCAACAAAAATGGACGAAACAGTTTTCACGCTACCCGGATATATGGAATAGTGTGAGCGTGAATACTTACGCCTCACGTCGAATTCACGCTCACTCTGAACGTTTACGTTGCGCTCACGTATGAATGGAATACCAGCCTTAACGTGTACTTGTATCTTACATAACTATTGTGTTTAAAAGATATTTCAGCTTCATAGATAGATAAAGGGCAGTAAGACTGCATTTTTTTGTCATTGTCCTGTATTTTTTATAATCCAAGATACAATTCATTAAGTATTCGAGATATTAATTTGCAATTTCACAGCTGTGAATATCTCATAAGTGCAGATTTTCACACAAAAGAAATTCTGAAAATACTTAGGTCCTTTTATTGTCTTGAGTGGCATTGTGTTTATTCAGTTTTTTGCTGTCGAGTTGTGCTAAATTGACTATATATTTAAAAAGTTGACTTATATAATGGCCTGTGAGCAATAATTGCATAATGATAATTGAATTGAATAATTTAATAAGTAAAATGTCAATGATAAAATATAATTACTGCCTAAAATATAAAACGACTACCCCACTCCTTTTTTAAACTGAAAGTGAATGAAATGTTCCAAATTACATGCATATATTTATTGTGATTCACGTAGGTTATTAATTTAACACATGAATCATACTTTCAAAATGTAACCAATTGTGGCTAAATCTTAAGTTGTTTTGAAGCTGCATGTTGACGAAAATAACATTAAGTACTGATTTACCACTTTACATAAGAAATGTTGAATCAAATGACAAGGATGCAAAATCTTTTTATAACATGTAACATAGCGGACCTGTATGTACCTTTTGCAACAATGACATAGACACAATTGAGCACCTGTTTTAGCAGTGCAATATTGTAAAACAATTGATTTTTTAATACTGAAAGACCCTTTTTATACACTAATGAATGTGATATTTTTGGCTACATTTGTGATGAATTGTTTTCTAACAAAAAGAAATAACTTATTTTTTGCATATTTTGAAATGTTTGTGTACCGATGTATAATGCTTATCAATTCTGTATTTCTTGTAGGAATTAAAATGTTCGTTTCGTAGCAATATAAATTTATAAATAAGCAGTAATCCCAAAAATACCCTATTTTGGTTAAATGAAATATGGAATCTTTTGCTATAGCTTTTGTCATTAACACTACAAAAAAATAATGATTCGTGGGACACTAATGTCGTGGTTATAATTCAATGAATTCAAGCCAACGACATTTTATTTCATGGGCTGTAAAATAAGTTATGTTAAATCTTGGAATAAAAAAGTCTAAAAAGAAGTCCTTACGGAGAAAACCAAAAATTAATCATGCCTGCAAAATTAAGTGAAATTAGAGAATCGATTAAAATGCCTAACTTTATTTATTATCATTATTTCAATCTAGACACGGACCTGAACTTGTTTGACCTTTTAATTTTTATTGCCTAAATTAAGATCATTATCACCTGAAGGGTCTTTATGGATGTTTTACTTTTAAGATCAACGCAAAAATACTTTTAGATGTCGCAAGGAAAGAATGGTTCATGATGTTCTTTTGTTTTTGTCTCTTTTTTTTACATTTGTGATATGAGAAAATATAAATTACACATGTATATATAATAATCTTTCATGTGTAGGAAAGTTTTCTTTTATTTTTATTTTTCACGTCTTTTTATTTGCGAGCGTGCGTGGGCAAGCGTATTTGTATTTCGTGTCCTTTTTGTCTGTTTGACTGTTCTCTGCTCTATCTATGTTTAAGTGTCCATAATTTTTAGCTCATCTGAGCTAGCTCAGGGTGAGCTTTTTGGATCGTTAAATGTCCGTCGTCCGTCCAGTCTTGTTCGTTAACACTCTAGCGGTCAAATTTTTGCATCAATCATCATCAAACTTTGTCAGGATGCTTATCTAGTTGATAGCTTGGATGAGTTCGAACATGGGTCATCTCGGATGAAAAACTAGGTCACAAGAGCTAAAAATAGAAAAAAATCTTGTTTACACTCTAGCGTTCACATTTTTGCCTCGGTCATCATCAAACTTGGTCAGGGTGCTTGTCTAGGTGATAGCTCGGAGGAGTTTGAACATGGGTCATCTCGGATGAAAAACTAGTCACAGGAGCTAAAAATAGAAAAATCTTGTTAACACTCTAGTGGCTACTTTTTGGTTCAAATATCCTGTATATTAGTTATAAGTTTGGGTTGATGATTTCTAGGTCAAGTTCAAATATGGGTCACCTGGGGTCAAAAACAAAGTCACACTGCCCAAACATGAAAAACCTTGTTAACATTCTAGTGGTCACATTTTTGACTCTATTATCATCAAACTTGGTCAGGCTGCTTGTCTTGGTCATTGCTCAGATAAGTTCGAACATGGGTCATCTCGAATGAAAAACTAGGTGACAGGAGCTAAAAATAGAAAAATCTTGTTCACACTCAAGTGGCTACTGTTTTGATCTATATATCTTTGAAATTGGTTTGAAGGTTTGTTTTGATGATTTCTAGATCAAGTTTGAACATGGGTCATCTCGGATGAAAAACTAGGTCACACCGTCCAAAAATGGAAAAACCTTGTTAACACTAGTGGTCACATTTTTGACTCAATTATAATTAAACTTGGTCAGGATGTTTATCCAGCTAATTGCTTGGATGAGTTCGAACATGAGTCATCTCGCATGAAAAACAAGGTCACCGGAGCTAAACATGGAAAAATCTTGTTAACACTCTAGTGGCAACTGTTTTGATCCAAGTATCCTGAAAATTGATTTGAAAGTTTGTTTTGATAATTTCTAGGTCAAGTTCGAATATTGGTCACCTGGGTAAAAAACTAGGTCACACTGCTCAAATATGGATAATCCTTGTTTACACTCTAGTGGTCACATTTTTGATTCACCTATCATGAAACTTGGTATGAATTCTTGTCTAGGTAATTGTTCGGATTAGTTCAATGGGTCAGGTGAGCGATCTAGGGCCATCATGGCTTCTTGTTGTTAGAATACCTTTTATTTTGTATTTAAAATTGCCTGAAAAAAACAACTACAAAAAGAATGTGCTTTGACCAACTGTGGTTATGTGACGGAGCAAATAAATGGGGTTACTCAAAATTTTGTTTTCTAATTCCAGTTCGATTCAATTTTAAATCAGACAGTGATGTATAAAACCCATTCAGGACCTTCTCAGAAGACGGATGCCTCTTCACGTGATTTCTCTCACACTTTTCCATTAAATGATCCAGAAAGAAATATGAGTGAGGAGGAAAAGGAACAAGAAAGACTTATGATGGAGATACAATACATGATGTCAGATGAAATTTTTGACGACGTTGTTATAACACCTACACCGTCAGATAAAGTAAGTTTCATTATTATTATTTTATTATTACTATTATAATTATTATTATAATTTTATTATCATTATTATTATTATTATCTCATTTAAATAAAAGTAAATTATGCCTCAGAAAAGACTTAATATTGCGTTCTGCAGAAAAGACAAATATTACATGTTTGAAAATGTTGCAATAATGGATTTTGGAACGAACGTGTGATATGCATATCACATGAAGAAAACTAGAACTGGATTGGAGATAAATTGTCATAAAGGTAGCAAAGTGTAAACAAAGTAGTATTTTGACTTCCAACCAACTACTATCTCACTTTGACTGTGCTCTTCGAAAACGCAAAAGATGCCAATGAGTACCGTTTTGAACACCAAAAATGAAAAGTATGTGCAAAAACAAAATGATAGCATTTCTGAGTCTTACTGTGCCTTTAAATTGGAATTCAACAGTCGAAATCAATTTAAATGGATCAACATATTTGCCAATGTGAAAAAGGTATTGCTCGAATCGGAAATTATTTACTGGAACAAGATCTATATAATTGATTCTATAATTAACAAGTATGTCAAAAAAGCAAACAATTCTTTCAAGTCATGTGTTCTAAAATACACTGAAATTCAACTTTACCGTAGCCAAAGACATATGATCATTCGCCCATATATTAATACATTTAAACCGTTCTTATTTATATTTCAGTTTAGTTTAACAGAAAGGTGAGTGTCTGATATTTTAATCTGAATAGTTTCAGTTTCGCATATTTTTAAACTGTACATAAATTAATTTTGTTCTTGAAGCTATGTTCAATTAATAAGATGTACAAATGCCAACAGTTATATCAAACATTTTTCCACTGTATTTAAAGTCAGTGACCGTCGGTGCTAGAAACAACTTTGACAAAGTGGCATGATTTATATAGCTTTTACAGAGTACCACAAGAGGTTTACTAGGCAATGCTACAGACAAAATATGTATGCACATGTAATTGTAGTTTCAAAAAAAAGCTTTAAATGGTTTCTGTATGCATGTCTTTTACTGTTTATGGATAATTTGAATGGCAGTTTTAATTTTTACTTTATCTACGATTTAAAAAACCGCGATTTATTTCTATTTTCTATAAGAAATTTTGTTCGCCTGTCAACAATATAGTAAGGAAGTTTACTCTAAAATAATAGTTTCATTTATTGTAGTAAGTATCAAAGAAATAGACTAAGCGGTTAAACATTTAAAAATGTTAGACCAACTTTAAAAGGAAAATAAATGTTTAATGACCTGGATGCCCATTCTGAAAGATATTGATGACAAACACTTTAATATTGTTTTTAAAGTGCTATTATTCCCAAAAGAGGACATGTTTTAAGGAAGAGAAACTCCTCAAACTCCACACAACGCCTCAATTTGTCCATTCTCTCACATAATAGACAGTTTCAGGGTTACTCCTAAACATAAATAGAATAAAAATATGTTCCTAACAAAATGCCATGGTTTGACCCTTCCCCGGGTCTCCTGTCCCCTTCCCCTGTGCCCTTTGACTTTATGGGCCTATACTTCGATTATTTATTTGTTTTCTTTGAATTCCTTATCAGTTTCTTATTATTCCTCATGTATGATTTAGTAATTAACCTGGCCGTGCTCTGCATTGTGCTCTGTCCTGTTTTTGTCTGGGGTCATCCTGGGCTCCTTGCCACTGGCTCTTGTTGCTGGATCATGTGGGGGTTGCGTTCAATGAACGCCCATTTTCCTTGTTGATCTTGTTTATCATATTGAACCATTTAGCAGCAAAGATTTTGAGCAGACGTCATTTGCTGCAAATATACTTAATTGCCATTTTTAATAAGTGTTACTTAATCTAGTACATTCATATTTGTTTCAGATTTGGCAGGCTAGAAGTATTCAAAAAACCTGTGTTGTTTATCTACTCTGACAGTGACAACAACCTGAAAATTTCAGAAGATGTTATGGCACAGATAAGTAGTATAGATGTAACGTTAAATGTTGTTGCTGTATGTGGCTTATATAGGACAGGAAAGTCTTATCTGATGAACAGGTTGGCGAAGGAAAGGAAAGGTATTTGCATGCTCCGATAACGTTTATAAACTACGTATTCCTATTGTTATTTAAATTTGCACAGGTAGTTTATAGAATATATTATTTTCATACTATTTTTCTTTGCTTAAATACCCAGGCTTACACTGTTGTTAGCTCATTTTTTGTATTTTGATATTAATCTCCCTGAAACTCTTAGTACAGGGGATACTTTTTTTCCTTCTACATAGCAAAGTTCAGACTGAGTCAAATATGTATAACTGTTTAGTTAGCACCGAATTTACTCTTTTAAAATATTGTAATATTTTACTTTACTTTCGTTATGTATTTTTTTTTATTTGTGTGCGTTGTGTTTCAATCGTTTTGTTTTGTTTTGCTTGTTTTTGTTTTGCTTGTTTGCATTGCTTTTTTTCTTGGGTTATAAAGGATTTTCACTTGGGAGCACAGTTCGGTCTGAGACAAAGGGTATTTGGGCCTGGTGTAAACCTCATCCAACACAAACAGAACAAGTTTTACTTTTACTTGATACAGAAGGTTTAGGGGATGTAGTCAAGGTAAAACTCTATTAATATCTTCATCAAACATTTTTGTATATATAAACGACTTATATTATTGTATCTCTTAAACTGATAATTATCGTTCTATTTATATAATAAAATGGTTAACAGATTTTATTCAGTATTATGTATGGAAAACAAGTTATCATTCTTGTAACACATTTGTAATTTTGACAAATCGTTTTATATCTACCCAACCTTTATCACGTGGTCAGCTTTTAAGACACACCTCCTAAAGCCATTATCAAAAATATATTACCCATGTTTGCCTGTTTTGTTTGACTACATACTAGGATCATACAGCTCTCATTTGAACCAGATATTTTAAGAACTTAATTGAATATGAACTTCACTCTTGAATTACCTTTCTTTTGAAGGTCAAATAAATGATTTTTGTGTGATTTTTGCTATAATAGCACGCATGGTTAACAACAGTGCTAGGTCATTCAGGGAAATACGGTTAATTGCTCTGTCGCTACTTCCGAGGTAGTGCATGTCGCCGAATTTTATTACCAACAAAGGTACAGTGTGTTGTCTATTTATATAAAAAAAAATTAAAGTGACATATGCTCATCCAATGGTATAAATGAGTGAACAAGTGAATGTCATATTTAGTTTTCATTTTGCCATAATTCCTTAAAATATAAATGTTTATTTCGTATTAACAGTAAACAACGCATGGATTCAAACGACATTTTCGTAAATATCCGCTAGAATTGTCTTGTAACGTTCATTTCATAAAAAGTTGGGGGCGGTCTTTTTATACTTTAGGCAGATTTAAATTTTATCCTAAACTTTTTCCAATATGAACTGTTGGTCAATCACCATTTTAAAAGTCAATCTTTTGAAATATATAGTCAGTTCAGCTCAACTTGACTATGAAAATATGAGCATAATGTCACTGCATTGCATCGTATATCAAAATTCAAAGAATGCTATACTATGTCAACTTGAATTATGTTTCTAGAAAAAAATTGAAATACGAAATTTCATCCTGCATTGTGAAGTAATGTAAGACAGTTCACACTTTTATATCTTAAAACTCATTCTGAAGTTGTTACATGTTACATACAAAAAATATAACTACTTCGTTTATAATATGCATTCGCTGAAGCAGGAGTTATTGCAAATCTAAACCAAATATCAGGATACAGGGTCTGAAATAAGACAAACAAGATCAACAAGGAAAGTAGGCGTTCAATGAACGCAACCCCCACACGACCCAGCAACAAGACCCAGTGACAAGGAGCCCAGGCAATTCTAACACACATTTAAACGTTACTTATTTTCTTTACTTGTTGTAACAACGCCTAAGATAACAAGCAAGGTTTTACGCACGCGTAAAATGGCTGCGAAGGAATGGTCAGCTGTACATTACATACCTTTAGAATAGCCCAACAAAATGCTACTAAGACAAATGTCTGTTTAGATCTGCACAGTTGTTTAAATTAAAGGAAAAGCGTTACGACAAGAAAATTCCGTTAACGTCCGTATTTTGTAATATTTGTTTTGTATTGTGACAGGACGGGTACACTTCAGTCTATGCCGTAATGTGCCGTAATGTGTCAGGAATTCGACGATATGCGTGTAAATATTATTTAGAAAGTGTTGCTCGTAATGGTTTAGCAAAATGCTTTGAACTTAAATTAATTATATCCCGACTAAACGATACAAAAACTTTTGATAAGCCAATGACCAACGATTAAACATCAAATTTAGAGCATAAACGTAGTACATAAGACATTTAAGGCAAAAAAAACGTTACCAAATCTTACCAGTATAAAACAGCACACGTGTGACCTCGCTTTACTATATACAAGGCAGCTATTGATGTTTTTGAGAACAGAACTGTGAACGCACAGTCCAAATCATCTCATAAGACAAATACAAAACTTTAAAAGATACATTTCTTCAACACGAACGTATTTCCTAGTTTCTAGAAGTCAACAAATGAATATATTGAAAAATTCAGATGTTTTATTAACAGCTCTTACACCGATGCGATTTTTCCAAATGCGTAAGTCTAGGTGGAGGACACTTGTTTTCGCATAATTTAATTTTAGCGTTGCTCCATGATATTAAATATTGGTAAATATTTAGAAAAAGGTGATCCATCGGAAGCATTAAAAACAGCAAAATTACATGAAAATTTCAGAATCGGTTAGGTTGAGTCTGTACATGAGGGATAATGAAAAAGTGCAACACCCCTCATGCTCCATAAAATTCGCTTAAGCGGTGCTCAATTATCAAAACTTAAAGTGCTGGATTCAATGATCCCGAAGGTCCAGAAAAATATAACAACACTGAAGTGAAGTAAGGGTGCCATACAGCACTTGACACCTGCTGACAGTTGCACAGTTCATTATTTGAACACGGAGATAAGAAAACATTGTCTTTCCATTTGAAGAAAATGTTAATAAAATGCTTTGTAACAAAGTCAGTTAAAATTGGTCATGAAGTGTAAAGCTGATGTGTGTGATGGCGTTTTTAATAACGACTCGTAAAACTTAACACTGTCATTCTGCAGTAAACTATGCGTCTTATTCAAAATCATATATTAGTTGGCTGTTTTGCAGGCGAATGAGCTTCTTATGCATTTTATTTTTAACCTATTGTTAAAAAAAAACCTCAAGCAAAAACAATCTTGAAATTACCTATATGACCGTAATTATAACTATAACATTTATGCCAAATGTCTGACTTAAGATCATTCAATTTTAGTATTTATTGTAGTGCTAGTTCATTTCTTATCAATGTTCGTTTTATTTAGCAATCAGAAGCATGTCAGTATAGAAAATAAATCAGGAGTGTAAACAAAGAACAGCAAAAGTTACATAAGAAAAGTCGCACATATAGAATTATTACATTATCCTATACATAAGAAAAGTCGCACATAAAGAATATAACTATAGGCCTATCCACTTGGCAACATGACTACTAGTACCTCCTGTACTCCCGAAAACTAAATAAAAATTTCGTTTATAAATTAATTTTTCGTTCCGAGTAACATTTTCATTGCTTTCTAGACGAAACATCAACTATAAAGGTATTCCTCTTTAATCTAGTTTTCTGTAAAAAGTCAATAATACCTCTTTCATGATGATACAAAGCTGTGGCTACAATTCAAGCAGAAATTTTTCAAATAGAGAAAATAGGAAACCCTAAAGAAATGATGAAAATGTTGCAGGCTCAGCTTGATTGAGTCTGTTCATGAACAACACTGTCTGGTGCAAACTACCGTGCAAGCCCCTGGCACCGACTTAAGCATAATTCAACATTTTAAAAATGAAAAATTTGAATTAAGAAACATCCGCAGATGTGTTTATTCGGCGGTTATCATGAAACATTCAATGTGACACATTAGTGCCATTACATAGAAAGCGTCGTATGGTCCCGAGTTAAAAAATGTGTTTGCCCTAAACGAGAAAACTATGGGCAGAACTAAATAAAATGGAATTTTGAAAGGGGGTCTTATTTTATGAAGCTTGCGTATCACAGATTAGACGTCCAAAGACAAAATTGATAAGCAGGCAACATATCCTAAGAGTATATAAACATTATTAAAATAGGAATATAAGAACCACCCAAGTAGAAAAATTCCGAAAAGTTAAAACTAAAATGTACCACAAACACAAAATGTCGTGCTGAACGACATTCAGGGATCGGAAATTTAACATCTCTGATAACCTTACGTTCCCGTGAAACTTTAATTAAATCATAGCATCCAGGATTTGCAAAATATATAAAATTAGACAACTTTATATTTTTGTTGACTCTTAAATTTGTTATTTAGCAGGCGCGAATTTGCAATTATGTTTTTTATGAATGGTCTTAATACTTAAGCACAACTACCTTAAGGACAATGTCTTACGGAACATTAATTTCAATTTGACGTTGACCAATATCTACCTTGACATTAGAGGTAAATTATTGTAACTTCAGATATTTGCTATAAATTGCTAAAACTTTGTAATTAATGAACAAAACAAGATGCGACAAGACATTACAAAAGATTTAAGTGCACTTGACCGTGACCTTGACACTTAAGGTCAAATAAGTGAATTTTACTACAGTTAACCATAACTTTGTTATTATGCCCCGCTTCAAAGAAGAGAGGGTTATTGTTTTGCTAATGTCGGACTGTTTGTCTGTCAGTCTGTGTGTCGGTCTATCCGTTTGAAGACCACATGGTTTCCGCTGATTTTCTTGAAAACTATTATCACAAAGTCTTCATATATCACATAGTGATTGGTCATAACTAGTAGATGACCCCTATTGATTTTGGGGTCACTAGGTCAAGGTCAAAGGGGCCTTAAATGTCAAAATGGTTTCCACTGATCATCTTGAAATGTATTCATCACTAAGTTGTCATATTTCACATAGTGAATGGTCATTAATAGTAGATGACCTTAATTGATTTTGTGGTCACTAGCTTAAAAGACAAGGTCACAGGGGCCTTAAATGTCAGAATGGTTGTTTCTGATTATCAAAAAAAAGTATTCATCACAAAGTCTTCATATTTCACATAGTGATTGGTCATAACTAGAAAATGACTCCTATTGATTTTTGGGTCACTAGGTCAAAGGTCAAGGTCACAGGGTATTTGAATGTTAGTATGGTTTCCGCTCATTATCTTGAAAGCTATTTATCACAAAGTCTTGATATTTCTAATATTGATTGGTCATAACTATTAGATGACCCCTATTGATTTTGGCTCACTTGTTCAAAGGTCTATGTCACAGGGGCCTTAAATGTCCCATTATCTTGAACACTATTTATCACAAAGTCTTCATTTTTTCTCATTTCCATATTTGAACACTTCCATGTACCCATTTATGGCAAATTTGTCTTACAAAATTACCAATAATGTTAGTTAAGGGCTAGAAAGGTGGCATATGTGTCGTTCGGCATTTCTTGTTTATTTGTGGATTTGAGTTAACGATAAAGAACCACAATGACAAAACCTGTTTTTGTATAATTCAAATATGACAGTGAAATTTGTTATCTTGACCGTTAAGGTCAAGTTAATAAAATTAACTAAAACTGTCTTTACTTTGATTTTAATTTGATTTGATTTATACGTGGACAAAAGAACGGATTTGACAAAACCTTTGATTAACCTTGGCTGTCAATTGACCGTCAATGTAAAATTATTGAAATTTGCGTAAATTATCATTATTTGCAGATTGGATTAATACTTGGACAGACAAACATGTTGAATCCTTTGATATAAATGTGAACTTTGACATACTAACATTGACAGTCATCGGCAAATTATTGAAATTAGTTGAAAAAACTTTGTTATTTATTTACAAACTTTATTTACACTTGGACAGAAGAACACGTTTGACAAGACAGACACGTTCAATAGTTTCATTATGACTTTGACCTCATTTGATCTTGGCTGTCGGGATAAAATTATTGAAATTTACTTTTAAAAATTGTCATTACTTTGTTAAATATTTATGTATTTGATTCATTCTTTGACAAAATCGACATGATGATTTATTCAAATGAGATTTCTCAGTATCAAATATGAAATATGAATTGTACTTGTCACCAAAAATGTTTTGTAGGACTATTCCTTTCTATTATGTTCTTACGATGATGTGTTTGACTTAAGAAGAATTATTTTCCATTTCAGGGGGACACTGAACATGATAACAAGATGTTTAGTCTCACAATGCTTCTCAGTAGCACACTCATTTACAATAACACGGGCGTTTTCAATCAAGATGCTGTTGAAAAATTAGCGTATCCTTTTAGAATGATTGCAATGAATGTTTTTTTGTTTAAGTTCCCTAGAGACAACTTATATCCTAGCCCTGGGGTCAAAACTGAACCCGTCTCATATTTTTTTTGCTGATATGTAGAAAGTAAACACTTAAAATTGTCTGCTCTTAAATGACAAAAGCTTCAAATTAGATATCATTTGCATGAAAGTTTGGGTAGTGGACCTTTACCAAATTTGTTCAAATTATTGGTCTGGGTTCAAAATTTGCCCTACCTCGACGGTCATAGTTTTTCTTATATGTATATAGTAAAAACCTTATTAAAAGATATTCTCCTCCGAAATGACAAAGGCTTAAGTCGAGATATTTGGCATGGATCTTTGTTTGCGGACCTCTATCAAGTTTGTTCAAATTATAGCCCTGGGGTCAAGATAGACCCTGCTCTTAGGCAGTGTTAGTTTTTCCTTGTATAAATGTAGTAAAGACATTGTCTAGTAGACCTCGATCAAAGTTCAACAAATTATGCCTATATGTCAAAATTTGCTTAGCCTACATTGTGAAGTGCACTTCTACCAAGTTTGTTCTAGCCATGTTGGATGCAAACATTGCCTCCGCGTCGATGTGACAAACGATTTTAGTATGTACGTATAGGATATCGACCGAGTACGAGGTCTTTCTGTAAAGGAAAGACCTGGTCACGAATTTCATGTGACACCGAGAGCGCGTAGCGCTCGAGGTGTTTCATGAAATTCGTGACCAGGTCTTTCCTTATAAGAAAGATCGATGAACGAGGCCGATATCCAACTTACACACCGTTAAACTATATTGGCTTGAAATTTGTTGAAATGCACAAATATTATTTGTAATACAACGCAAAAACAGGTAAGCTTTTATTAAAGTTCTGCTTAAATACAATATATACTTTGCTTTCCCCTTTAAAATCAAAAAATCAAAAAAGCCAAATGTGCAATTTGTCAAAATATAAAGTGAATAGATCTGTTATAAAAAGTATTGAATAATTATGTTGATAGTATTTCGTATCCGACAATTCAGATTCTAGGACATTTGCCCTCGGACATTTGCCCCGCGGACGTATGCCCCCTTGTTGCTGTTGCGACTTGTGACTTGTCATCTCGTGTATAGATTTTATATTTGCCAATGGAAACATTTTAGTTTTATTTATTTATGGATGCTATTTTGACTTTCACAAATTTGCGCGAGAGTTTTTGTGTATTTAAGCACAATAGGCGATGAATTATGGTAGCAAATATTCAACAATAAAATATTTTTTAAAACAGGGAGGGGGACAAATGTCCGCCCCTTCCAAAGACATGAGGGGGGGGCAGTAGAGACCGCCATTGCAAAATGGGGGCAAACTAGCGAGGGGGCAACTGTCCGAAGGGCAATGTGTGGATACCCAGCAGACCACGAAATACTTACATATGTATATTGTTGGCAAGTGTGAGATACATAAACCGAAACTATATTTTATAGATTATAAATTGTTTTAGAATAAAACATGTTCGTTCATCATAAAATGTTTTAAGTTAAATCACCTATAACTTTATTAACATTTTAAAATGGTCATGAGTATGATGTGATTTCTGCTATATAGTTTCATACATATGAAGTTTAAGCGTTAATTTTGTTATATTATGAACTTAATGACAGAATTAAAATTACTTAAAAAATTACGAGATTAAATAAATGTTAAATGTGTCCTAACTCTGATATGCTATCCATTATATTAAATTTTATTGAAAAGATTTAATATAGGGATGCTGGAGTAATTGCTTAGTTAAAGTGGTTTTAATTTTTGATTGCATTTCATGTTTTCTTTGTCTGCGCATAGGCAGGTCTATTTTTTCACGTGTATTTCATGACCGGGTCTGTCTGTCTAGAACTGACCTGTGCACGTGCAAAAAATAGACCTTATAACGGACTTTCTTTTGTTTAAACAGGTCTATCCGAAAAATATAGACCTGTCACAAACAATAGAGGAGGTGTGCAAATATAGTAAAATATTGCTAAAAATTATCCTTCAAAGCATCAAGTCCTACTGCTTTAACATTTAACATAAAACAATGAGGTCCTCTAGACAGATTTTTTAAATTACGACTCTTGTGTCAAATTAAGCATTGCCCTGGTAGTCATGAGTATTCTTCATATACATAATTAAAAACTATAATACATGATCTCTAAAACATTGTCTGGTGTACCAATATTCGGATTGTATGAATTAAAGCCAAATTTGCCCTACGCAATGGGATTCTATGTCATAGTTTTTGTTATTTGATTTTAAACTATTAAATGTAGATCATATACACAATTTCAAATGTAGAATTGAACTTTAATATGAGCTGAAACTTTGACAATGTGCACATTTAATGTGTAGTTTTGAAATCATATTATTGATAAAGTTGATATAGTGACCTGTGTTTTTGTTTTTAATATACAGGTACGAAATTTTGACCATATGCAAAGTTTAAGATATTAATTAAAATTTTGATTACCTAGAGTTTGACCTAGTTTCTTACAGTTTTGCTGTTTACTATCAGCTATGAATTTTGGACCATGTCTCCACTGATGCTCTAAAGCATAAAACATAAAATTATTTCATAGATCAACATGCAAAAGATAAAAAGAACTATATCCATATAGTTCTGTAAGATTCTTAGCACGATTTCAGTTATGACCATTGCGACGCATTTCTTTTTTATGCGTCATTTTGCAATTGATATTTTCTCTACAAACGTTTTAAGTAGATGATCTACATATTTGCATCAATGTTTTTTGAATAGACCTTCTTTGTACGCAAATCTAAAAAAAGTATTTTAATGTTTATAAACTAATCCTTTTCATATCTTAAGTTTTTGAAGATGTATTATTTAGATGTGTTTTTCCAAAGAAACAGATATGCCATTATAGTGGCCTTTGATCTTCGGATTCAGTTTAAAAAATAGTTAAGATTTTTGACACTTCGCTTAAAGATTTCTGTTGAATATACATTTAAAACTCAATACTAGAGACATAGTTTTAGTGTTATATCTTAATAATTTGCCAATACTGATATTGTTACTTTTCCTTTAACATGTGACAGTTTTATAACACGAGTATCGAGAAATGTACAGGTTTTGCCAAGATTAGACAGAAAAGAAAATGAAGATACTATGAAAATAATCACTCCGATTTTCATTTTGTGTCTCCGAGACTTTTATCTCGAGGTGAAAGACGAAGATGGTACAGAAATGTCTCCGGATAAATACTTTGAAAAATGTTTATCAAGGTCAGACGGCAAAGGCAATGAGAAAATTGACGAAACGAGGGAATGTATCAAAAAATACTTTCCCAGAAGAAAATGCTTCACGCTCGCACAACCAGCTATGGGCAGAAAGCTTGCCAAAGTTGATGATTATGAGGATTATCAACTCAACGACGAATTTGTAAGTGACTGTAACAGTCTTCAAGAATATGTGTATGCATGTGAACATAAAGTTACAGATGGCGTAACAAAGGCTCCAATTAAAGGTTATGGTAAGTAAAAACTATTTTAGTATCATATACACATGTATCAATATAAAGATTCTGTTTTTGCATGAATAAACAAGACATTAAAAGGCCGAATTAAGCATAATGTTCATTTGTTATAAGCAGATTCGTATTACTTTTTTATTTATATCATGGTGTATTAAGTTTTGAAAATGTTAACATTTAATTTAACAAGTGCTCAAAGAAATTTTTTTCTGTACAGAAACCATTTTTTACTTCTGAGGAAAGGGCAAATATGAATTTTATAATGTTTAAATAATGGTTTAAGAGAAAAAGTAGTGATAAATCTGAAATAATTTGCCACACAGTATGTTTCTTCAAAATACTAATTCATTATCACTGTACTAGTTACCGAAAAGCAACAGATAAAAAAGATGGTTCCGGTATATGGCCAATAACTCTTTTGCAACAATAAAAGTACACTTATGATTAAAAAGATTTTTGGGAAAAAAATAAAAGCATTTCTGGGGCATGATGAGCCTTTAAGTAAACATTTACTTGTAAACGAAATTAACATTAAGAAATTGCAGAGTCAAGAGTTTAGATATTCGATGCATAGCATATAAAGCTGTCGATCCGTTACAGAGCCTGCATATAACATTAACGGTTAAAAATATTGACATTAAAAAGCATGCAAAGTATCCTTAGGGTAATAATTCAGTATTCAAGTAGGAATATCTGAACAACCAACTAGCAAAAAGGCAACAACAATAATCGCATGCTGAATGATCTTTACGAACATCGTAAATATATGTATTTCATTGATTGTACTTGTCTTCATACTTCACAATGTAGAAATACATATTTAAGGAATAATCAATAGTTTTACTGTTGAGAGCTTTCTTACAGTGATCTGTTTTATTAAAAAATCGGTTCACCTCCATCATGAATAAAATTCATATTAAAAAGAATATCGGAGAATTAGAGAAGTGGGAAAAAATAAATAGTTTGCAAATTTGAATATTTTTTGTAGTTACTCTCGTAATCATGTTTTCATTTTGTGCCTCGTGGAGCGAAAATACGACATAGTTCAAATCACCCACCATGATATCCTTCATTCCGGCTTGTATTACCCCACCTTTGCCGTTCTTTCATTTTGGGAGGATTCAAATAATTTACCGAAATATAAATGGTTCTGTATAAAAAAAATATGCTACATAAATGGAATCAGTTATTGAAAATTACAAAACTATTTTTTTTATTGTTGCTCCTCTTGATAGAAGAGATAATATATCGCCCGTACAATGAACAGGTGTTGTCTTTGATGACTGCTAATGATTTCAGACTTTGAATCGTTTACGCGAACATATGTGGGAGCAATGCGAACAGGATCAATGTTGTCATACGAGAAAGCATTTGATCAAGTGTCCAAGTTTCACAACAGCAAGCTAGTTGTAACATCTGTACATGAATTTGAAACTGAACTAAAAGAAATGAAAATGCCCGTAAAGCGTAAAACGGACATAGAAGGAAAAACATTTGAGATACTTAACAAAAAGCTCAAACAGTTGAGGGAGAAGATGTATCCGTACAAAGTTAATATTTTTGAAGATGAAGCAATGGTATGATTCTGTTCTATATTTTTTCATCATGTTTTCATTAATGATCTGGCAACACGTTCATTAATAAATCTAAAATGTAAGCTTTAATTTTTCAGTTTAAAACTGAGTGAGCAATTATCTAATATGTCTGGTAGTAATTTTTACATTTTTTAGCGGTATTGTATATAAGGATAAAAAATAACCAACAATTACAACAATTAAATTAACTTACGTTTCCATATCTTTATTTTTCTTCAATTTTTCTTAACATGTTTAAAAGTTCTTTTATTTTTCTTGATAAGTTTAAACGTCCTAATTTGTGCATTACGTGTATTTATGCTATAGAGCTATACGATTTTCCTTCACTTTTTTATGTTTATATATTATTATTAAGGTTGTTTTGATTAGGAAGACCAAAGTGCAAATTGCTATAGTGAAAATGTTATGTATATTTAACACAAAAATGCATATTATTGTTACCATTTTACATACTCTTTGAGATAGTGAGTTTCTAAAAAAACTTTTCAAGCTTCCTACTCAATCCGTACTATATATTACTTGTCAATTATCATGTAAATGTAATGTTTATAAATAAAATATTGTTAAAACTAAGGATATAAAATACAAAAATGTAGATGCAAAAAAACTCTTTATACTCTGTATGGATGTTGTTTAAATTTTAAATTCCTACGTTTTAAGTACTGCATATTGACGTCAAGAAATTAAAACTTTAAAGTTTAATAAAAATGATATTATAAGTTAAATGTTTGTTTAAACCTTAATACAAAAAGGCAAATAAAATGCAAATATCTTTAACTTCTCAGAAAAAAATGAAGACAATTGCTGATGAATTTCGTGAACAAAACAGTGCACTGGTTCTACACACTTTACTAGAAGCTCTTGAAAAGCTTCACGATGACATCATTAAACAAAATGAGATTTGGTTTGATTCAAAGGAAGGCTTGAAATTGTACAGCCAGAATATCGATTGTATGAAAGTCATGTTCAACAGCGAAATGCAAGACTATGACGAAGATGAGGTATACTCTCTCTTTCTCTCTTTCTCTCTCTCTCTCTCTCTCATGTCATTTTCATTTATATATTTAACGTTTCAAAAGGGCATCCTTCTGATTAAATGTATTTTGCACTTAGTCACGTTACATATATTTAGTTTATTTATTTATATGCAAACGTTTGGAATCTTAAAACACATATGTTTTTCAATTATTCATTTCAGCGGTTGATAGCAATTATCAATTTCGAAAAGAGTATCGATGATGAGAAAGTGAGAATCGCTTTCAACGCACAATTGCATGAGGAGAAGGAAAGAAAAGGTAAGACAATTTTACAGAATTTTACTCCTGCAAATTAAGAATATTTTGACAGAAGTTTCCTAAAAAACATCAGGATACACTTTCTTAAAAATAAAATTTCTTTCAGTACCAAAGCTAATTCAAGAATGTTAGTTTATTTTTTAATTAGATGGCGTGCCTGTCATTATTATTTTAACTATATGTATGTATACTGAGAAAAAATATAAGAAATTCCAACCAAAAACCTTAGTTCCTTTTTTAAGTTACCACAGTTTTATTGGTTGTATTTACAAATTTAGTATGGATATTTTTAAAAGGGCAATTAATGACGTATTCCATTTTTATTAAACACGATATTAAATTAAAAGTTATTACTCTTTAAACAGAAAGTTGCATGTTTCTTGTATTGTGCTTCTTCCGCATTTCAAACATAAGTTGTAAAATCTAACTTGAACATTGAAATTTTGTCCTAAGAGCATTAAGGGTGAGTTGACGTAAGTTCATCCTAGGCCGGGATATTTCTAGACATATCCTAGTATCATTTCAAGAAACACGCGATGTAGACTATATACTGTTGATTCGCTCGTTTGTGTTCATAGAGACTATCCTCAAGAAAAAGTGAACGCTAGGAAAGAACTCTGGCCACATCATAAACATGTCGCTAACATAACAATTATTTGATGCATACTCTGTACCATTCAATGCTGTTCTTTGAATATGCTCCTTTTGACATCTTTGTATACTATGTTGATACTCCGTTTTGCTCCTTTGGTTTGAGCGCAAAAGTATTATAATATTACTTTGCTCCTGATACATTTCCTGCCATTTGATTCCCGCCACACACATATTCACATGCTTTTCATGATATAAAAGGAGATCGCATGGTCACAGAAGTGTAGAAAAAAGGAGTTTACTGTGAAATGTTTCTTGTTGTAATTAATATTGTGTAGAGAAGAGAGAAAACATGGATCGTTAAAAAATAAAAATGTGTTTAAAAGGCATATTAAAACTGAAAAGAGAAAGTATTTCTTTTCAATTCATTGGTTTTATGACAAAACATCACAGAAAATAACATGGGGTCAAACAAGTTAAGTTCCAATTCTCAGCAGCCATTGAAGTGATGGGCCTATATCACTAAAAACATTTCAAGATTGATATGAAGTTCTAAAGGAATCTTAACATATAAATGCCCCAAAACAATAAAACATAACATATACAATAAACCTATTCCCAGTTTTTGGGCATCGCAGTTTAAATCTTATCAACCAGATCCCACTTAAACCCGATCACACATTGATATTGATCAATACATCTCCATACATTAAACCGCGTGTGAGAACGCGAACAAATGGTCAAACAATAACTAATAAAATTCGGCAATAGAAAAATGATACCCTGCAACAAGATTCACACTGATCGTCATAAAACCTAGAGACAACGACAATTAATCACTGGTCCATCAGAGTCGGTCATTGTAGGTTAATAAAAAAAATATTTCGAGTTACCAAGAACGTAAATTGAAACATTAAGGTAGTACACCCCTAATGCAGTATCTCCACTTTGAAGAGTATTCAAATAGGCTAGAATCACTGTAAATTGTTTTGAAACTGAAGGACATGGGTTCAAACCCCAGAAGAGGCAACTTTTTTTTCTTTCTTTTTTTCCTTTTTAACATTTTTATTAATCTCTCAGATCCTTAATGGAAGAAAAAAGTGTTTCATTTTAATTATATAATTATTGTAGGGATATATTTACTAAATAATGCCAAATTTAATAGCAAATATGTTACCAGATATTTTCAAAATTTAATAAAATAAAAAATACACGGTAAAAGTATTTTATATTTTGCAAAACCAACCAATAGACATTTAAGAAAATTTAGGCAAACTTTGAAAACAGCCCGTCATTGTGGAAAATTTTAGGGATATTTTAAATAAGGCTTATTACATAGGGAAATTGTCATTTAAGTGTTAAAAGTGGGTGGGTCGGGGTTACATTTTTATACATATTAAAAACATTTCGTTTAAAAATAATCATTTTGCTTGTTTAATTTGTTACCTAAATGACATTATTTGTTTCTCAACAATGAGCGATAGGAAAACATTTTCATAATGATGATATTACAGCTTTTTTAGAGTTTCCTCATTTCCGTAAAAAACCCTTCTAATAGCAAAGTTTTAGTTCAGAAAAATGTCAATAACTCATAAACCACACGGTAAATTTTGTTTAAATTTTGCATACAGGTGACATTTAAGGCATATAACTGTCCTATGTTGTCAATTTTACAGTTCCTTATAGTGCCCATTATGGATGTTCTACCTTAAAATTGCAACTTTTTGTAAAGGTGGTTGTGTAGATCACAAGGAGCATTTTACAATGTGTTACTTTGATAACATTCAGTGCGTTATTGTCCATAGATAATGATTCTATCATCAGTTCTGACTTTTCCAAAACATTTAAAGATTTCTCGTTTTCAATTATGTTCTTTAATAATGACGTTGTGATAAGTTAGTGACTATATCTTATTACATTATTATAAACGTATATCACACCACAATGCTACTCTAAAATAATTATATTATTTGTAATTTTTTAAAAATGAGTTTATTTCGTTTTTTAGAGGTAATTCAAAGATATCTTTCAATAAATATCAAATAACAAATTTGTTATTTTTCTCACAATTTACTAAAGATGTAGTACAGTAAATTAGAATAGTTAAATAATGTTCTTCAATTGCAGAGCTTTTGGAAAAAGAATTAAACAAAAGCGTTAAGCTTATGTTCGATCAAAGGTTTGAGAAACTTGAAGCTGAGCGAAATGCACACATGGAAAAGAAAATGCGTGAATTCGAAAGAAATTTCACAGAAAGGGCTGGTGAAGAAGCAGTAAAAAAGAAGTCGTTTCTTGAACGCTTCAAACTACTGTTTATATAGAGAAAATGTGTTTGTGGAAGGAATATTATTAACATATTTTGAAAAAGTGCAGATATTAATTATAATCATGTTTTCTTTATGATTTTTTTTCGCAAACATTCGCTCAATTTAAACACATATTTGTTCGCTTTTGTGTTCGTTTGTTTGTTTGTTTGTTTGTTTGTTTGTTAGATCGTTCGTCATTTGTTTGTTTGTTTTTGATACTGGTCTTACCGCGCCGAGCACTATTATTATTAAGGTTAAAGTGTCAGTACACGTTTATTTAATGTTTAACGTAAATCTTAGAATATAAGGTTATTTTCTCTAATTAATTGATTGAGCTTTTTAATTGAACTATTTCAAAAAGATCTTTACGTGAAATTTTTCGAAAAAAAACTATCATTAAAAAAAAAGAAAAAAATTCAAAGTGAAATATTATGCTATACAAAATGGATAATCGTCTCTTGTTAAAAGGTGAGAATGTGTTACTATAGTGTGTACAATTCGACATCTAAGAGAAGCCTTATGATTGGTAAGACATGTATATGATACTAGTATCATGAATTATGTTTATTTCGGCTTTTTCACACTTTGATATCAATTTCTCTATATAAGTTTCCTAAAAGAAGGTTTTAATCACTTTTTGGTAATAATAAGTCTACTGTTTGAGTATTGAATGATTCTTAAGCAAAAGATTATATTTTTGTTATTTCCTCATATGCCTACGTAGCTTAATTTGAATCCAATTGAGGGGTTGCCTAAAAGGGTTAAGACATCAAAATTGCAGCCAACGTTTATCTGTGCGTGATCGTAAGAGACAACTTACTGGGTTCAAACTACTGAAGTCTATGCATCACTTAACTCCGTCACATGAGGTTGTTTTGATCCCTGGTGTTTTTAAGTGTGTTATATCCATAATTATGTTAATAATGATTTGACTGACTAAAGATTTAAAACATCGTAAACTGTACTTCAGCAGAAGTCTTTTTTAAGTCATTGTTGTTTGCTATTTAAGATCTACTAGGTGAAACTAAGTACTAATAAGGAATAACTTTGTCATAATTAGGCTTTTATTGATTCAAAACAAGTTTCATTCAAATTCAACAATATTGAAATTTGATTCTACTGCGAACTCATGTGTCTGTGCACGTGTTTGTCACGTTACTTTTCCTGCCAAAATGTTACGTTTTTTTGAAAAGTTATATATTCAAGCTAGGTTACAGAGACTATGCATGCAGAAACATAAATTTTGTATTTATGTTTGTTGTTGTTTTTTGTTTGTTTGTTTTTGTTGTGTCTCTTTGTTCTTTTGTTATTGTTGTTGTTGTGGGTAAGTTGTGTAAGGGTGTTTTTTAAGTTGGCCCCGATGACATTTACATGACTCCCTGCGCATGACGTAACCTTTTTTAAATGACTTGCTTTAACGAACGTGTTTATCTCATAGCACTTAATCACGTTTTTACGAGGTTAAGTGCCCACTACGCTTGAGGGCAGGGAACATGTTTGCAAAAGTGGCAGTTCACATAATGGTAAATATCATTAAGATTTGACTAAAAAGCGACACCGTAAAAATAACGTAAATATACAATTAAGATTTTTGAGCTTATGTTTATCAAGTGTTTAGTTATAGCTTATATTGTGACTCTGCTATGCTTTATTCATAGCTTGGTTCTATTCAAAACGTTGTGTTTAATAACCTTTTCAAAATTAATATTTTTATACTTAAATGTGCATTGATAAAAAGCTGAAATTTTGCTTCGAAACGTCAATGACAATCAAAGTTAGAAATATTGAAAAATCACATATTCAAAATCTCCATAACTTATTTAGACATATCACAGATATCATACGTTATTGTTCAGAAGATGATACAGTTTTGATAAATCTTGTTTCATTGTTTTATTTTTGTTCTGTCAATAAATAACAAATTAGTCGTATAAATCAGTACATTACTGAAATTCGTTAATTTGTACCTTAGGATTAAGTACATACATAACTTCAATAATCGTTACATGATATAAAATACGGACTTTCGAAATGTATTATGTTCGCACATCACAATGCCTTGTGAATTCATGAAAATAGATCATCATTCTGGCAAGTAATAGTACCAGCGTTGTTTAGGACGTAAATTTATCTCATTACAAGACTTGATGTCTGCCTTGTTGGATTGTCGTTTACGGTAGGTATTGTCTCACCCCACTCCCCCTCCATATTTTTTATCCCTTCCCTTTTTCGCCTTTACAGCCCTTATCCCTTTAATTCCAATATGGGCCTGTTTTAATTGATATTATTTCACACATCACATGTCCCTCTCCTTCCCGCTCTTATGTCCACTCCGGGTTTTGTTTGGTGCCTTATGGATGCCTGTCTTGGGTGTGTCAGGGGGGGGGGGGGCTACGTCCTGTGAACGTTGCCTTTGCCTTGTTGATCTTTATTCTTGTTGTGTTTTAAACACTGATCACTTAAATGCTGACATTAAAAAGAGAATGCCATGTACATGTTTTCCTTTCTTTATCCAGTATAACCAACAAGTAAAATGGTTTCCTGCGGTGAACATTTTAATGATATATATAAAGATATTTCTTTTAACTATTTTCAACATTATTTGGGGGTGGGGGGATAAATAAACGTTTGTATCAGGGATAAAGTTGAATAAACGATCACTATGGAAGAAGGTCTTTGGAAACTGGTGACCGTTGAAGACCGGAGAAGGTCATGCATAAAACAATTATTTCTTTTTAAGAAAATGATTAAATAAGCCTTCAGTTTATGAATAATTCCGAGCAAAAAATAAATAAAGTAAACACACAAGTTTACGCAGAAAATATCTCTATTTATTATGGCTGATGCCACTGCGGATATTTTAATTTTGTAGATTTTCAGTTTAAACAATTTATTATAAAGTTTGAGATAGATATTAAAGAAACATTGATAATTTTCAATTATATCATTCAAGTTTTTTCCAACTTTAACGGTAAAATAATTATAGAAAATTAGAAATAAACACCGATAAACACTTTCAGAACTAGCAGACGACTGGCTCTTCATATCAGTAGAATTTCGAGTAAAGATAACGGATTGCGTATCTCACTGTATAAATCGTATGTAAAATGGTCTGACATATGGTAGATTTAACAGTTAATTAAAATACTTTGAAGTCCAAAGATGTGTTGAATTTTATACAGTGACGAAGCTAAGATCCAAAGCTTTCTATTGGTGTAATACATTTTAAAATCGGACATTTAATCACAACAAATTAGCGGTTTAAAAACAGCTTATTGGCTTGCAGCCGTGAGCCACGGCTGCAAGCCATTTCATCTGGAAAACTTGTTCCGGTTAGGTGGTTTCCTGCTTACATCTGTTGGTGCATGATTGAACGGGAAAGCAGCTGCAATCGTGCCAATCGCGACTTTTCGGCCTTTTCCGTCAGTCTTCGGATTAATGATAATAGCCGATGTAGTTCCGATTGCAATCGTGACAATTCGGGCGATTCCGTCATACTGCGGAGTAATATTACGGAAATCTAAGCTATTTTAGTTACTTCGGTAATCCCAGTTTGTGTATACAAATAGGATTTCTATTTTTACTTGATTTATCGGTTTAAAACCGTAATAAATTGTAAACGAAATTGTTCCGTTTCATTTGTTTTTCAAGACGCAAAGTTAGTTTCTTTTATAATTGTTTTTTTGTCTGTATTAGTTTTATACAATAGAGAATGGTGACTGTAGTATTTTTCCGTCTTCAAAGGGTGGTCTGCTTACCAAATCACGCATGATCGAGTTATATTTAGATCTACTGAACGCAATTCAACTTCTTGGTGAGGTAATCTAAAAATAGCCAATGCATATCATTAACCTTGCCACGTGCTGATCTATGTACCATAGTTGATACATGCTTATTAATTGGTACCACGTAACGAAGTATTCTAGTGCATTTACTTGTCTATAAAGCAAAGGAATGATTTCGCTGCGAAAAAGGGGAAATGAGATGTGCAAACTTGTTTTCCTTCAGTATCTCGTTAATATTTTTACGATTGATCATTTTCTTTATTAGTTTTATACAATAGAGAATAGATCTAAATCGTTTTGACAAAAAAATATTCGGTTTTCCAAAAAAACAACAACTAAATAAACCCTTTATGATATACAAATACCGTAATTCAAAAAAAAAATGTGATAATAAATTGAAACCCAAAAATAAAAACAATTTTAAAGGGTTGGGATGAAAACACAACTGTGCAAGCCTTTCCTTTTAAAAGGAAACTTTATTTTGTATTGTTTTAGCATAAGCGATATCGATTTTACTCGAAGATAAGGGAAGCAACTCGCATTTTTTCACTCGATATACCTCGGTTATTTACGTAGATCATATTGAAAGTGTTTACAGGTAAATCCGTAACGTACCGGCAAACGGTATTTAGCTAGGTTTTCGAAAAGGTCAATTAACCAATCATGTACGGTTTACAGACCACATGCTCCTCCATGTACCGAAAACAGGTCACGTGCTCCTCCATGCCTCAAAAGTAAAACGCGTACCAATGAGTAAGCTAAATCACGTCTAGAGGCTAATACAGTTGGTTTCGTACAGTGATATTGAAGATAAAACTTTTTTTGTTCGATTCTCATGCTTCAGCATAGATACTTTCTATTGACGATGTTAGGAATGCGTTAAAGTGAAACGATATATTACCGAGCCTTTTAGAAGAGACTTTTTTATTGTTTTAATGATTAAGGGGATTCGATCCCTTGATTCATAATACAAAACATTCAAAAACTTTTTAATTTTTAGGCATTAAGATTTACTTCTTTTGATCTTTTGAAACGATGTGAGATATAAATTTGTGTAAATCCGTGTTATTCGTTCGGTTTAAAATTAATACTCATAACTAAGTTTAGTCTGAGAATGGACTTTTACAAGATATTAAAATTTAAGATTATCAATAATCAATAATTACCTAAATGAATTCGATTACTTAAAAAAATATATGTTTATCATTGACTAATTGTCTATCTGAAACGTTTTTATCGTCTTTAACCTGTATTTCTGTGTTGCTTCGTATGTATGTTGTTTGTTCTTTGTTGTTTTTAAAGGGGAGCTTTGTCGATCGCCCATTTTGGTATTTCCTTTTTAAAATTTTCAATTGTTTCAAACATGTTTATTCATTGAACATATCTTGAATAATTATGTTGAGATTTAATATGATATAAATAAACAGAAAAAAAAACATTTGGAACAGAACTTTAGAATTTTCATTGTACATAGATGCGTAGACGGCAGCTTTAACTTACACCTGATCAGGCACAATCAAACCGACCACTGCCGTCCATGAACAAACATCAAAACAAACCTGAAGCTTTTTTTAATCTTGCTGTTTGGCATTCTTTTACAATTCTTTTTTTAATTACTTTTAGGACGGCAGAGATAATTTTAAGCTACAATCAACGCCCCCTTATATTTGTTGTTACTGTTTTTTATATTCGACCATTAGCGATATGTTTTTAGCTTCCCTTGATATTTTAAATGTTAATTGTATTTGATATGGTAGACAACATATATTGCTGTACACTTACACTAGTATTGTCTTTCCTTTAGATTTTAATTCATTAACATTGAACAACGTGTACTAGTATTTGAATAACACAATAAAGGTAACTTGACAGTTAAGATAGGCGTAAACAGAAGACATCTGCATTAGAAATTGTATACAGAAATAATCTTTATTGACTTGAAACAACGTATCTATAATTGACAAAATGAACCTCAACCTAATTTGAAAAGAGAGTAGAAAAGAAAATATATCTACTTTCAAGAAAGCTTCTTCTTGCAAAGTGTTAGTGTTCAATGCCATAGAAGTTCATGTCTGCAACGATTTTATTATGACCTTTTTCAAACAATTGATCATAGGTAAAAGATCTAGGGCAATCATTGCCCTCTTACTTCATAACCTCTGATCCCCTTTCAAAATTCCATTTTAATTAGTTCCGCCCATTGTTTTCTCGTTTAGGGCACACACTTTTTATTACTTGGGGACCATACGCCGCTTTTCATGGAATGGCAAGGAAGTGTCACATTGAAGGTTCCATGATAACCGCCGTATGAACACATCTGCGGATGTTTCTAAATTCAAAATTTTACTATTTCATGTTTCAATGTTGAATTATGCTTAAGCCGGTGCTAGGGGGCGTGGACGGTAACTTGCACTTTCCAGTACCGTCCATGAACAGGCTCAATCAAACCGAGCCTGCAACATTTTAAATTTTGTCGTGTTGGGTTTTCTCTAGGGATTCTGTATTTATCTATTTTATACTAGAAAATTTCGGACACTTTGCCCTTGAGTTGTTTGAATTGGACAGTAGATAAAAAAATCGTCACAATAACAACAAAAGTCTCCAGACGACTCATGGCTGCGTTTTCTAACGATTCTTTCCTATCTAATGTAAAGCCATTAACACTCCAGTTTGAATATTATCTAACATCTATCTATATTCCTTCCTTCATGATGTCTTTACTCGTAAACTTTAGCATACACCTATTATCTATATAAAAGAAAATTAGAAAAAGATAACTGCACTAGATTATATCTTGATAGACATGTAATGAACATTTTCTTACATCCTTATATTCATCAGATATCATTCATACTGGGTATATACATTATATCTAAGGGGGTCAATTTTCGTTTCCATAAATTAAAAGCTAGAGTACCTATTTACAAAAAATAATGACAACACAATGTCCCCTATATACCAAATTAAAGGAACATCAAAACAAAAGCGTTTGAGTTACATGTATAGATACTAAGTTTTACTTCTTATCGTCATTCTTACAGCTGCACGCCTCCAGATGAGCCAAAGTATTTCAAGAAAATCAATATTGAGAAAAATATACTAAACTTTTAAGAAAAGTAAAAACATTCAAGATCCAAATGATATTTTATATGTTATATTATGGTTAAGTCTACTTTTGCAGTATTTTATCACCATATGTCTACTGCGTTACTAACGCAGTAAGGACTGTTTGTTTGCATATGTTGACCACTTTTTTGTAATTTTCTTGGATTTTAGTGCCAAGTGCAATATGTAAATTGCTTTATTTGTTCATCTCACAATAGTTTACTTTTAAATACATGTACATTTTCAAAATTTTCATGAAAACGTTAATCCAATCGAAACCACAATAATTAATGCAGTATGTACTGCAGTATGTACATACTGGTACGCATTCTAAAGTTAACCCAGTAAATGGACACTTTGACATGAAGGTTAAGGGTGATCTTTTTTAGATAGTTGGTATTGTAAACGGGAATACGTACAGTCTGTATGTATTTTTGGTAATATAAAATGACACGCAATATATAGTTTGATAAATAAGCATTCCTTTATTCGTTTATAACTGCATAATTATATTATATTTTAAGACTACATTTATTACAAATGTCAAAATCGTAAGTACTCATAATTTATAATAACAATTGTCAAAATCGTATGTACTCTTAATTTATCATAACAATATTTGCAAGAAAGGGCGGCGTTCAATAAACGCATCCCAATGCAACACAGAATTTACCCTTTCTTAATAAATACAATTTTCTTTATTATTTCGATTTGACTATATAAAGAAATATATAATTAAATCAACAAAATTAAACAGCATATCATTTTTTACATAAACTAGCTCAATTGGATAGTTACATTATATAAAATCCTAACATTCTGTGCTACAAAAGGTAGCAAGAAGTTAAGTGTTGGTAATATTCAGTAACGTGTCTGTCATGATTAAACCGGCATCATCGACTACTGCTAAAAAGATGCACATGTAAAGGTGGTTTGGATTCGGCCAGATATTGCTGTCGTATATTATACATAATGATGGTACTCACGGTGCATATCCATATCGGTACCCTCTTTGCGAAATCTGCTGAAACGGTACCCTCTTTGCACATGCACAGGCCACTCTCTGCTAAAAACAAACCAGCGATGGATAACAATCCAGTAAAATTTCAATATAATATGGAAAGAAGGTATGACACGTAGAAAAGATGTAAACCACGGAACACTAGAATGTTTTATCTATGTGCTGATTTGTCATGTGCCCGTTTTTCATGTACTACAACTTTACAATAAGCTACACAAATAAACATGTCTTGCTTCGCCCATCACCTCGACATATTTTTCGGGCTGAAATGAACCTGTGGCTTGATAATATATGCATCATACATATTTAATATGTTCATTTACATATCATCTTCGGACAAATGGCAGTATATTGTCAAAAATAATTGTAAAATTCATAAAAACACCCTACTTTCGGGTTTGCAGCGGCACGGGCTACCTCTCTTCATTTGAATGTTTAAATCACAGGTACCCTCTCATTTTTTTACACATGGGTACCCTCAAGGCACGACGTATGCTTTTATTTCCGTTAATCGTTAGGTATGTAATATTTCTTACCTTTATGTAAATATTACATACTTAACGATTAATGTAATAATTAATTGCACTCGTTGAATAAAATAATATTATGCTCGCCAGAGGCTCGCATAATATAATTTTATTCAACTCGTGCAATAAATTCAGTATTGAACTTACACTCATTCAATATCCTCTATGGATGATATAGCGATATTTAATGACAGCCCTAGTCTGTACTGGTAGTCGGTGAAAGATTTTTATTTTAACTAGAAATGTGTCCATAGGACACGGGTGCCCCCAACGCGCCACTGTTCTGTCAATCTTATGACTCTAGGTCAAATATTTTTTGAAAACTAAAAATCTTTTGCAAGAACTTTACAAATACTGAATAAATCCACAAGCAAACCCCTAGGTGCATAAGTATACATGCTGACCAACATTCTTGTAAACTTTCAGGCCAACAAGTGAAATACTTTTTGAGCTATGCATGAACAAGTTGAAAATTGCAAATTTATACAACTGTAAGTCAAGGGCAATAACTCTAACAAAACTGAAAAAAAATCCACATGCATAGCTTCACAGTGATGTGAATTATTATTCCTGTAATTTAGTGATGTTGATCATTATTCCTGTAAAGTTGGTTGATTCTAACTCAAGCACTCAAGGAACAAATAACAACATAATGAAACGGTTTTTACTATGTCAAGGGAAATAACTCTACAAATACTGAATAAATCCCCAGGTGCAAAACTAAATATGCTGAGCAACCTTCCCGTAAGGTTTAATGACTCTATGTCAAATCCTTTTTGAGTTACATGCACAGTCCCTTGAAATTCGAGTTACTGAGAGTCAACTGTATTGTAAATAAATATTGTAACATCTGAAATTTTGGCTGCATGCGGGGCCATCCGTGGCGTGACGACACATTTCTAGTTTATTTTCTTTTTATTAACTTAAATATTTTATACTAATTTCAATTAAAGTGAAAGTGATATAACTAATTAAATGATCATTCTATTGAAATGTTTGAACCTTCTTTGATATATATATATTAAGTAAAATACATGTATATAATGACAGTACCTTGCTTAGTGGTTTGAAAGCAAAACAATAATACAAATGTAACTGGCAACACATAGCATGTGATACCGGTAAGTTTACTTAATTTGTTAGTTACATGTAGGTAAATACAAATTGTTCTTTTTTTAGCTCGACTTTTTTTTTTGAAATAAAAAGTAGAGGTATTGCTATAGTCGCGGCGGCGTTGCCGTTCCCGTCCGCAAACTTGTGCCTGGATCATAACTTTTCTTGGTGTATTGTCTTCATACTTGGCCACAACAACCCTTGGGACAAGACCTTTCAGTAGACTACACTAACCTTGACCTTCATCCATAAATGACCTTGACCTTGAAGGTTAAATTACTGAATTTTCTCAAATTTGTGCATTAAATGACCACGTGTCACAACCATGTGACACCACATGTGCTACCACCATGTGACACCACCACCACATGTCACCGCCGCCACCACCACGTGTCACCACCACTACATGTCACCATGTGTCATCACCACGTGACACCACATGTCACCAACACGACGTGTCACCACCACATGACACCACCACGTGTCACTGTCACCACCACCCCGTGTTGTGTTAATAATAATCAGTACTCGGCGGGGGATATAAATTCAACGAATTTGCTTGTTTGCTTTTAGAGAAAGTAAAAAGTCGAGCGTTGCCCCCGCCAGGCGGTCAGGCTCTTGTTATTTATTAATTTATTACAATAAGTGGATAAAAAATTTATGTAGATTTCATTCATTCATTCATTTCTAGTCATTTTATGTTTACTTATTTATTTATTTATGTATATTTTTATCTTTCATACAATATTATTTATTTTACATACAATATTATTCAGTCACTTAATTTAAAAGTTATTAATAAAATAATATTAAAAATAATAAAAAATTGGATGAGGGGTGAAGTGTCCTACTGAATTGGGGGGGGGGGGTGAATTGTCTTGAGGTTGAAGTGTCTTGGGGTGAAGTGTCTTGCTACCCTTCAGACAATAAAGCTCTATTTTAAACAGTAAATATAACCCTAGTCGCTAGTTGCATCATGTCACATTACTACTTTTAAATCTTATAATATTATGCTTAAATCCCTTTTATCTGAGTGTATACTAAAGAAATACATATCAACTTACATCTACTTACCGGAAGTTTTTAGAAGAACAAGTCCTGAATCCAGGTGAATGATTTGTACCCATCTTTTTCTTGAGTGTATATTTGTAAATTGGAGGTTTTTAACTGTTTTGAAACCTCATCAGCAGTGTATTGAATATAAATCTTCAATTTTCTTCCATATCCTCTTATTATTACTTGATTGCATTAATTATAATGTTGACTTTTGTAGATGTCAAACCGTATCCGAAATATCAGTCCGAGCACTATTATACTTCTAGCTCTCCGATTAATCGCATGCTCCCAACATCAATGTAAGGATTGGGCTATCCAGGATAAAACTATTTCTTCTGTCAGACAATAAAAAGTCAGTTCCGCATTCGTAACATAACTACTTCATACAATAAAGCATTTATTTAAGTTGTAAAAATATTCAGAAAATTGCCTCCACTGGCACGGAAGTTGCCGGTTGTTTCTAAATACGGCTAATATACGTACGAATGATTTTCATCGGATAGGCCTATTATGATTGAAACTGCGTTGATTCCAAAATGGAAAGTAGCTGGATTTGTTATTTGAGAAAGGGAATGAACAAATCGTCTGCTAGTCGGCCATTTTATTTCTTCATTTTTATCCCTTAACTTTTTCCCTTAAAAGTTAAGGGAGCTCATGGGGTACCTTAATATTTAAGGGAAAAATCGACCAAAGTTAAGGAATTTTTATCCTAAGGAGTTTTATGAATAGAAACTAAGGAAATTCTTAAAAACTAAGGGAAATCTTACGTTTTTTAAGGGAAATCTTAGAATCTAAGGGAAATTTTTCCCTTAGGAGCTTTATGAATACGGCCCCAGTTCTCATTTTTAGATAGTCAACATTCATTAGTCATTTGAAGACCACTTCAATCGGCGTCTTTAGGCCAATGACAGATACAAGGCTAAGTTGCTTATACCAGAATATGTGTGTCGTTCAACATCTTTTAGTGTCTTGAAAAGTCTTCGCGATTTTCAATTATGTCTTGGCTAATTTCATTTTCTTTTAAATTTCACGTTAGTACTAGGAAATTGGAAATTGTTTTCATTATAGAGAAATTCTTTTTAAAACAAACCGTAAGAAGTTGATAATAAGGGCTTCAAATAAATTTCGAAAAAGTACTTCATCCGTGGACTTAAAATCTCCAGAAGTTTACATTAGTCTCTCAGTTTCAGCTTTAGAAATGTCATCCAATAGTCATAAACTGTTCAAAGCTCGTTTTTTTAAAAAAAAATCAAAGAAAAACATGAAGACTTTATCCAAATTAAAAGAATACGGCTCGATATTTTTAAAGTGGGTGCCGCAATCTTAAAAAAAATGTTTTACATCTTAAATGAGACTACCAGATAATGCGTCTGTATTTACTTATATTATACATGTTATACGTCATTTGCGTCATCATACACTTCACAGCAAAATGAATCAAACGTGTAATTTCTTTTTTCAGATTCGCTCTCCTTGTTAGCGTAAGTCCGATGAAATAATGATTAAGAAACTTCTGCTGTGATTTAATAATATTTCAAAACTTAGTCAGTCATGTAATGTTTGATCCCAAGTCACGTAGGAATATGCGGAAATGAAAAGGTAACTGCATAAATATGTTCAGTCCCATCATGTCAAAAAACCTCAGTGGAGTCCCTTTAACTTATTTCCTCTGAATGGAAATTAAATTAGGGCAAAACCGTCTTCAACAAACTTTACGCTATTAGCCCCTGTCTTGATGTATCACAATCTCTCTTTCTTTTACACCGTTATGATCAAGAAGAAGTCGAATTGGACAAAATTGAGTTACTTATCATTTTCCTTGTTAAAGGACATGATATTCAATTTTGTATTTCTTGCATATTTTTTTTTCAAAAATTACCTTCTTGATTGACATGATCTTGAACAGGTTCGTTATAGATACTATGGAGTCAATTCAGTTTCAGAGCTTTATAACTCGGTACTATCTAAAGTATTGATTACTTAAAGGATAACGATTTAGATCCCAACAATAAAACTTAAAGATAAACTTTACAGAGATGCGTCCTGAACCAAGTGCAAAAGAATGTACAAATCTGTTTGTTTTTGTCCTCTTAAAATCTAAAAAAAAGATATTCTCTAAATAACAAAATTAACCCAGCTTGTTAAAACGTAAGAAATATTGGGATTTTTATTAAGCATATTAAATATTTTGTCATTCATTTTGTTTACAGAACTGTACTATTCTGTAACAAAAAATATCATAGGAATTACTAAAAAAAATGATATATGCTTAACCAAAATCTATTTTACTTTTATATTTCTTTATAAATTATGCATATATCAAATTATCGTTGATTCTTTAGAAAGTTTACAAACAAAGAGCTAAAAGATCCGTGCGTGCGTATTTGACTAACTCAGCGTTTATAAACACGGAAGTGAAAGTATCGACAATTGAAACGGCATTTTTTTACGAACATTTTTGTTGTTGTTATTGTTGTTGTTGTTAGTCTGACTGATTGAGTGACAACAACAACTAAACTAAGCGTATCCTGTGTATTTGTTTGTCTTCCGGTTTTGTATGTCGCAACCATTAGCGTCTGTTTTATGATTATGTCAATGCAATTTGAACTTGAAAAGAAATTAATATTCTGTGTTACTAAAAAATCAGAAACATGATCAAACATTAATGTGTTTAGATGTTTTGCATTTGTTTTCAGAGATATCGCCCTAGACAGGAACTTTATCATTGTCCCTCATAGTAAACAGTAAACAATGTCAATATATTTTGCAAATACAAATAAATTTAGAAAAATGTGTATTTGGTTAGAAAAAGGCTGCCGTGATAGATAAAATAAAATGCTTATTTATACAATAAAAATTAGCATTTCTTCGATTTTAAGTCAGCGATTTATTAGATCCACTTTTAATCTGCTTTACAGAATTAAAATTGCGATTGACAAAGTAATTAAACACAGGTCTCTTATATCTAAAACTGCTTAATCTATGTTGTTACTTATTGAAAGATAATGAAAAAAGTTGCAGACTCTGTTTCATTGAGCAGTTTTCTTGACGGTAGTTGTAGTGCAATCGACTGTCTAGTATTTGTTTATTGATATTGTTGCTACAATACTCAAAGAATATTTCCTGTAAACTGTCATTCAATGTGATTATTCCCTCCGCATCTTTAAAACGAACAACCACAAATTGACATCAAACAAGCCTTCAAATAAAATACAAAACACGGAAAAAGGCCTTAATAAGAAAAGGTCTTTGAGAGGTCAATATATATTTTGAATAATTCGGTTCTGAGTGTTTGTTTTGTGTTTGCATCAATACATGATAAGTTGATTTAAATTTCATAAACTGAAAATGCCATGGTAATCATTTTAAGTTTTAATCATATGCTCTTCAGGCAGTATGATAATTTTATTCACTGGTCAAAGTCATTTGGTCAAAATATTAGCCATAATGGAGTTAGATAACTTAAATTACAGAATTCAAATATTTTTTTGATATTTGTCATATAAGGCTTAAGGCAATTAAAACTCAAGGTCATTCTTTGGTTACTTCACATAAAGGTTTTTTTTTAAAGTGTTGTTAGGTTCAAATTCATTCATGAATAAGAAAGATTTCAGTAATCTTATAGAAAATTTAACTATTTGTCTTTAAAGATCAAAGGTACTTATGGGTCAAGGTTATTTTTGCTCCACTTCACGGCGTTATCCTTGCTGGTGGTAGATAGTCCAAAATGAAAATCAAATCAGTCTATAGAAAATAAAATTATGGCGAGTTTAGCAAAATGCATTGACTTTGCCTTAACTTACAATGTCAATTTTATGTCAAGGATACACCTGTATTGTTCTGCATGAGATTTTCATGGTAAAGGTTAGTTTGACCAAGTTTAATTCAAATCCGTTTATTAATTAATATGTTTTATAATGGATAAAGCAGTTATTCATCATAATGGTCAAAATAATTTGAAAGTTGAGCTCAGTTTGACCTCATAGACGTATTTAATAAATGTTTGTTATTCCAAAGAATAATTGGGAGTAAAAATTAAGCAAGTTGTTATTATTTTATTTGGCTTTGCAGGTCAAGATCAATTTAAAGTTAAACTTGACTTATTTGACATGACTGTTTTTATTCTTACATTGTGCCCATAAAAGTGTCAAGATGAGTGCACGTGTAAAAGTCAAACTACCTTTACATTTTGCCAAAATAATTAATAACCCACGTCACTCAGAGACATGTTTATTAAAATCATAAGGAATGTATGAATAATTTATTTTTTCAAAGTGTTGAATAGTCTTTTTATGACTTAGATAGTTCTTTTATTGTTTTTCATTATCAATTATTGGGAATCTTTTTTTTTAAGAATGTTACTAATTCAACTCTACTTGACAGCGAAAGAATGAACATTATGCCACTTTTAAGTAAAGAAGGAAAAAGGCCACAAACAAAGATACAAGGCATCCGTAAAGTACAAAGTTGTAGCCTATGTTAGTAAATGATAATGATATACAAGCAAAAACCTGAAATATCGGTCAGTTATTTAATCAAAGTCAAACCCCTAACGATATCCATTATAATAGACACAATGACAATAAATCTATCAAGCTTTATTACATTTGGTTCATAGGCTTAAAGGAATACTGATGGACAGGCTTAAACCAGTATATACCGCTTTCAGCTTGTGTGCCTCTTCCAATTACCAACTTGAGTACAACTCGTACTTTAATCTGAAAAAAAGTTAACATCAGCAAATTTGGCCTGGTCAGCATCTATACATATACTATACTTCAATGTTTAAATTTTAGTTTAATAAAAAAATGATAAACCCGAAATATGAACAGTATTATCTCCACATTTTAACATGTACACAGCGTTTATCAAGTGTTTAGATATAAAATTCGAAAGTGTATTATATATTATCTGTATGAAAAGATACGGTTTGTTCGCAGAGCAAGGTTTTATGAATGTGTTAGTGTTTTATAGAGGATACATTTTAAATGTAGGTGATTAATATATTTCAGTTTTATCATTTTAATTGAGCAAAAAACAGGCACAATTTAGATATTTGATCTTTAAGTTCAAGGTCAATTATGAATGAAGGTCACGGTTAGTTTGGTCAAATATAATGTCTTTTCCTTATCAAGTATGAAGACAATACACAAAGAACTTGAAAAATTATGGTCTTGGTACAAGTTTGCTGAATAAAACGGCATCGGCAACGGCAACGTCGAAGTAACTATAACAATTTCTCGAAACACTCATTTTTCAATCACAATCTAAATTCAACCACATCTTTAATTCTGTGGCGCAGTAGTCATGTCTGACTAAAATGCTAAAGTCACGTGTTGTATTAACTTCAACACTTGCAGAAATTCCATAATTGATTGTCAGATGTTATCAGAAAAAAACAATAAGAAACTGTTTGTTTTAAGTGACACAATATAGATTGTCCAACGTTAACTATAACAAAATAGTCACTTGTTTAAGATAGTTATAAAAATCCAAGCATCATGTTCAATTTCTTTTTTATAAAATATTGGCTACAGAGACTTACCATTTAAGGTGTTTTTGATAAATTTATTTAAATGTTGTACTATACAATATTCATTAGACTTTACATAGGGGTCCTAATTTAACAACACCCTAATTTGTAATCAAGTTTTTTTTTCAAGTGATGACTGAAGAATAAATGTTTTGTAAGTGATGCCAGCTGGCAGATCTGGACAAGTTTCTATATTTAGTAACATTATAACGTGGGTAAGGTAAAATGGCTGTTATGGTTTGATGCATTTATCAAACGTACTAAGAAGTGACACCTTCAACTGCCCTTTTGGTACTCATTTATAGTAGCCATACAAATGCTTTGTTCTGTATGTATGTTATATTATTAAGTGTAAAAATTTTAAAATCTTGAAAGCTGAACACTGAAATTACTGAATAGACTTTTGTGAAATTTTCTGCCGGACATATCTGGAACAATTATTCAGTGATAACCCTGCTGTTTGAATTAAGGTTGAAATATTCATATGAGTGCGTCATTTTGTTTTTTATTGATTGTTTTTTAGAAATGCCAAGTTATGTTTAAAATGTACCAACCTTAAGTGAATAAATGCTGATAGACGCCTTAATAGCTAAAATGATTTAAAGCATAATTTCCCTTACCATTTATTATTGGCTGAAAACAGCTTTAACTGATTGAATATTGGTTGTGTCGGGATATCTCTATTTTTTATTTTTTATTTTATGATTATTTCTTTTTTTTCACAGACAATGAATCAAACACTTATTATGGCCATTTCAGTTAGACGCCATTGTATGGTGTCCGATAAAAGTCATTTCGAACCCGCGAGAAATTTTATCGTTTTATCATAAAATGTCGCGGGCACTTACAAATGCGCGAGATTTATAAGCCAAAGTTGTACAAAATGTCGCGGGGAATGTATAAACCTAAAAATGTTATAACAGTTGTTGGACACAGCAAGGAATATTTTGACTCCAATGCACGGTTTCACTCACGTGTCTAGCAGAAAGAAATCAGCGGCATTTTTGCCAGTGTAGTAGAAATTCTCATTACAATCGACGGGAAAAATGTTGACTGTATACTTTTTGTTCCTTAACAACAGTCTCATAAAATATCGCGGCCAGTAATCGCAATTTTTAGCCCCGATTGATTGCGCAGAGACATTTCCCGGCAAAAAAACGAGGCTTACTGCTCAAAGGCACTTTTTACAAGGTATGCATCTTAAGTAAACATATGTTTGCGTGGCTAAGTCTACCATGTAGACAGAAAATATTGCAATGTCATTCTTAAAAGTCGTTTTTTTACGACAGAAGTGTGACAGAAAATCTCTGGAATTTCTATAGGCACCGACAATTTTATACAATTCCGATATAAAATCTCGCGGGATTAAAAGTTGCCATTTTATGAAGTGACGATGAGATTTCCGCGGCTTTAAAATGGACACTACAGACTACCATACTTTTGTAATTCAATTAAAAGTGACTGGAGTTTCCTGAATAAAAAATTTTCCTTTAATAAGATTTGCAGCAGTGTTCTGTTAGCCGAAGGGTTTTTATTGACGAAATATTTTACGATCTTGATGATGAAACTTGTGTCGTGATTCCAAACGCTCATCTTGAGGTCATTTTGAAGGTCTTGGTCAAAATCAACTTGACCCCGAAATATCATTTTCATCAATATTCATTTTTTTCTTAATTGCAATGAGAAAGAAATCCTGCCTACTTCACGAATGTATTCACTTGGATTCGATCTATCCAAAAATTCCAGTGTGAGCCAAGGTTTTAGTCAAAGTTACCTCAAATGTCAAATATTTGCAATGGCCATTAACAGAACGCCTTTAACCCAAAAACTTTAATCTTTACTGTGTATCCACATTGACAAGAATGACAATACCTACCAATTGATCAACATTTCCATGTTCAAGGTCATTAAAACCGTAAAATATATATGCATTTGCAATGAAAAGTAATTCTACCCAAAACATTATGATTTTATATGTGAGCATATTAGCTCTCCCCTCCGTAAACCTGAAAAGGTCCACGTGTCAAGGTCAACTATATATTCAGCAAAACGATTGAAGGCAAATCCATCCACATCCTTCAAACACCATATATTTATCCACTTTAATAATGCTCTTAGCGATAATCCAACTTTCACAATCCATCTCGGGAAGTTTCTGCAGAACCCTTATCTCGGCCTAACGGCATTGACATTTCTTTTGAGCAGAAACATCCCTCGGTGTTGCCCGACCCAGGGTTATATTCTCGCATATACTTTAACTACTACAAAGGAAATTAAGGTATCAACATTAAACTGTTCTTATTACAAAATAATTAAAAGGTCAGACTTGTAAACAGAATCTGAAGTACACATTATATTCACAGAAAATGCAAAATATAAAGAGAGACCTTAGCTACCCTATGCAATAATGGCGTAGAGACAATAGAGCACATGTTCTTGCAGTGCAAGAATGTCAAACAACTGATTCATGTATTTTTTGCTGAAGAATCTTTATCATCCATAAATGAATGTGATACGTTTTTGGCTACAATTTTGAGGATGAACTGTCCAAACAAAAAATAAACTTAATTTTAATATATTTTGAAATGTGTGGGTACCAGTGTAAATTTGTTAGCATATCCCTATGTCTTACCGGAATTAAAATGTTCGTTTCATAGGAAACATAAAATTGATAAAGGGACAGAAATGACAAATATACCCGACTTTTGTTTATTGAAATAAAGATCTTTCGAGAAAGTTTTTTACAAAATATTTCACGGGACACTTATGCTCGCTGTTTTCATTCAACGAATTTAAATCAACGAAATTTTATTTCATTGACTGTAAAATTAATAATGCTTATTCTGGGAATTTAAGCCGAAGAAATAGTCCTTATTGATCAAACCAAACATAAATCATGCCTGCAAAATTAAGTGAAATTAGAGAACCTGTTAAAATGGCTAACTTAATTTATTAGCATTGTTTCAATTTCGGCACAGATCTGACTCTATTTTATTTTCTTTTTTTATTGCCTGAATTATAATCATTATAACCTCTGAAGGGTCTTTATGACTCATCATGTCCTTTTGTTTTTGTCTCTTTTTTCACAAACGTGAAATGAGGCAATATTCATTACACACGTATATATATGATATTCTTTCTTGTGTTTGAAAGCTTTCTTTGATTTTTCGTTCTCACTTCTGTTTATTTGGGAGCGTGCGCGCCCGCGCGTGTGCGTGTGAGTGTGTGTGTGTGAATGTGCGAGCGTGTGTGCGAGCGTGTTTGTATGTGTGTATTTCGTGTCCTCTTTTGTCTTTTGACTGTTCTCTGCTCTATTAATGTTTTAGTGTCCTTCATTTTTAATATACCTTTCATTTTGCATTTGAAAAACGCATAGTAGAATGTGCTTCGACCATCTGTGGTTATGTGGCGGAGCAAATAAATGGGGTTACCCAAAAAGGTGTTTTCTTATTTCAGTTAGATTTAATTTTGAATCGGGCAGTGATGAATAAAACTTATTCAGGACCTTCGCAGAAGAAGGATACCTCTTCTTCTGATTTCTCTCACACTTTTCCATTAAATGATCCAGCAAGAAATATGAGTGAGGAGGAACAGAAACAGGAAAAAGAAAGATTTATGATGGAGATACAATACTTGATGTCAGATGAAATATTTGACGACGTTGTTATAACACCTGCACCGTCAGATAATGTTAGTTTTATTATTATTATTATATTATTATTATTATTATTATTATTATTATTATTAATAATAATAATAATAATAATTTGTAAGAAAGGTAGCAAGGTAGCAAAGTGTTAACAAAGTAGTTTTTTTACTTCAAATAATATACTAACTCACTTTAATTGTGCCCTGCTAAAAGAAGCGAAATATATCTCATCTGTATGGCCAATGAGTAACATTTATGGAACAATAAAAGAACACCTTAAATGAAAAGCTTCTACAAAAACATAATTATTGCAATTCTGAGTATAACTGTGCCTTTAAATTTGAATTCAAAAATCGAAATCAATTTAAGTGGACCAACAGTTTTGCCAATGAAAAGAATGTATTGCTCGAATAGGAAAATACTTCCTGGAACAGTATCATTATAATTGATTCTATAATGAACAAGTTTGTCGAAAAAAGCAAACAATTCTTTCAAATCATCTGTTCTAAAGTACACTGTAATACAGCGTTACCGTAGCTAATGTGATCATCCACCCTAATATATTTACATTTAAATCTTCCTATTTATATTTCAGTGCAGTTTAACAGAAAGGTGAGTGTTTGATATTTTAATCTGAATAGTTACAGTTTCACATATTTTAAACCGTACATAAAATAAGTTTGTTCTTGAAACTATGGTCAATCAATTAGATCTACAAATGCCAAAAATTAAATCAAATATTTTCGACTGTATTTAAAGTTAGTGACCGTTTTGGCTGGAACAATTTTACCCAAGTGGCAAGATTTATATAGCTGTTGCAGAGTATTACAAGACGGTGCTGCTTGCAAAACATCTTAACTCTTGGCATTGTACTTTCAAGAATTTTAAGAAATTCTATGTAAATTAAGCTGTAATAGCGCGTAGCCATTTTGGACCTAAGGGGCATTGCTTATACACATTATATAGAGGTTCACTAGACAATGTTACAGACAAAATATTTATGCTCATGGTAATTTGTATTTTTAAAAAAAGATATATTTAAATGATTTCCGTATGCATGTCTATTTTCTGTTTATGGAGAAATTAACTGGAAGTTTTTATTTTCTCTTTATCCTCAATTTCAAAAACCTCGATTTATTTATTCTTTTTTTAACAAGAAATTTTGTTCGCCTGTCAACAATATAGTAAGAAGGTTTGCTCTAAAATAGTCTTTCAATTTATTATAATCAATATCGAATAAATATAAAACTCATGGTTTACGTGGAAATATTCCTGAAATATGCTTGAAATGTTAAAACAAGCACGACTTATAGCATTATATATGACACACAACAGATTGTGTGATCCCCAATAAACGTTTTCATATCAAGTTTGGGCTCCTCGCCGCTGGTTCTTGTTGCTGGGTCGTGTGGTGGCTGCGTTCATTGATTGTTGATTTTGTTTATCATATTTGTGATAACGACGATGCCCAGAGGTTAGTATCTACTAGAATACTTCTGTGCATATAGTTTAGATATATTGCATATTACATAACTTGGTTTACATAAACTAAGGTTTATGATGATCCTGTTATAGTCAAAAATAGTGTCCGAGCGTGACGAAATTAAAGTTTACTTTTATTTTCAGTGTACTTTACTCGCTGGTTTTGACATATTTTTTATTAATTTGCAAATAATGAAAACTCTGTTAACACTCTAAAAATGACATTTTCAACCCAAACATCTTAGAAATATGCCAGAATGGATATTTGCAACATTATATATGCATTTACTAGTGTCATTAACGGGGTTACAAAGCCCAAATATGGAAAAACCTAGTTATCACTCAAAAAGAAGAATTTTGAGCCAAAATATCCGAGATATTAGTCAAAAATGTTGCTTCTATGACTTCTAGCTAATGTTCAAATCATGATCTTTTGGACTCAAAATTAAGTTTCAAAGCCAAAATTATGGAACAACATTGTTAACAATCGACAGGTTACATTTTCATTCTAAGTAGCCTGGAAATATGTCATGTTGTTTTGATAATTACTTTCGCAAATTTAATTTGGGTTATCTTGGGTAAGAACTAAGACCACAAGCATTCTAGATGTTTTATTTTTGAAATTTGCCAGAAATGTCGTTTTTATGATGTCTAATTCGAGACTTATGTTTATCAAAATAATGGACATTTTTTTTTCGTACTTGCAGATGTGTAAATATAATGTCTTAGTGTAGGACATAATAAAATGTAAACTAAGCATTATATTTACAAATCTGCTAAAAAGTGTTATTTTCTAATACTTAAAAATATCGTATAAAATAAGTGGAACCCTTTGATTTGAGGATGAAAAAAATATAGTAGAAGTTGTTTTTATCATAGACTTTTCCCCATAATTAAGTAAATATTAGCGCTTCAGTTTCTTATATTTGTAATAATACATAATTCAACTGGAAGTGACCATTTGTGAACAAGAAAACCTTAACATCAGTTTGGGTGTGATTTTACTCAGAGACATTCTAACTTACCAATCACACTGATAAACAAACATTTCTCAGTTTCACAAAAATAGTGTAATTCTTTATAATATCAAATGCCAAAAATTCATGCATTTCTCATTATTTGATGAAACACACACATGCCTTTTGATGGCTTAATGAATTATAAGCAACATAGGTAATATAGATTTTTAGATATTTTAGATTAGATTTAGATCTACTTCAAATAAATTTTAGAAGGTCATAGACCCATGAGGAAAACATATTTACAAATAATCAACATATTTACATGAAAACGCATACATGTATAAAGAAATCAGCATTTATGCTCATAATATATATTTAACATTATTTCCTGCCATAATTTATCCAAAGAAAATGTTAACATACAATGTTCTATTGGTAGAGATAAGCAATATTAAAAGTATCTTTTTTCCAGAAGTGATCATGTATTTTAACTTAGTATACTCGAGTTTGTATTATACAGAAATTAACACTATGTTTCAGACACAGTGTTATTAAAAAGACAGTAATAAAAACAGTGCAAACGACCATGTGCAACAATTGTACATTTGTTATGAATTGCTTCTTTTCATTAGGATAATTCCCCATGATTAATTGCAGCAAGCGAAACGGTTTGATTCTTTTAAAAGTGTTTTGTAGAAACAAAGAATAACAGCAATTTCCAAATTTCAAGTCTGTAAGTAAAAAAAAAACAAGATCGTAGGTCAAACTATATAAAAATATCAATAGTAGGTCAGCTGATATGAAAATTCAATTCAGCATCAGAAATTACACCCCTTGTATAAATATAAAGTCTGTACTTCGCATTACAGGAAAGTAGGTCACATGGTATTAATTTTTTTATGTTATAAGTATGTAAGCAGATATCAACAATCAATTTGACATAAAAAATTACCCATGGTCCAAATGTCAAGTCTATATGTCAAAAAAATAAAGTAGGTCAAATGGTGTCAATAATACCAAACAGAGGTCAGCTTTATTAAGATTGAATTCAACATCAAACATTATACCCTTAGTCTATATTTCAAGTATGTATGCCAAAAAAACAAGGAAGTAGGTAAAATGATATCAAAAAATCAAAAGTAGGTCAGATTTTATCAAAATGTGATTTGATATCAGAAATTACTCCCTTGGTCAAAATTCCATGTATGTATGTCAAAAAGCAAGCAAGTGGGTAAACTGATATCAATTATATCAAAAGTAGGTTAGCTGATATCAAAATTCAATTTGGCATGATAAATAACACCCATGGGGCAAACGTCCAGTTTGTTCATCAAAAAAATCAAGAAAGTAGGTCAAGCGATATAAAAATATAAAATAATGATCAGTTGAAATCAAAATTCAATCTGTCATCAGAAATTACACACCTGGTCCAAATTTAAAATCTGAATGTCAAAAAAATACAGAAAATAGGTCAAATGGTGTCATTAATATCAAAAATAGGTCAGCTGATATCACAATTCAATTCAACATCAAAAAGTGCACAAGTTACACCCCTGGTCCAAATTTCACATCGGTACATAAAAGACAAAAAATTAGGTCAAGCAATATCAAAAATATCAAAAGTTGACCAGTTCATATCAAAATTCAATTCAGGATCAGAATTCAAACCCCTTGTCATCAAAAAATACGAGAAATTAGGTCAAAAACTATCAAATAATAATATCAAAAGTAGTCAGTTGAAATCTTAATTCAATTCACATCAGAAATTATATTTCTGTCTGTACATCAAATAACAAGAAACTTGGTGAAATGGTTTCAAAAATATCAGAAACCAAAATTCAATTATACACATGAAAATTAATGTTCAACAGTTTGTCCCAAAATATATTGAAATGTGCTTCCTCCAAGTCTGAATCCAAAACAACAAAAAATGGGGAAAATACAATTTTTAACAATATTCAATAAAAATAATTGAGCGTATTAACTCATCTTTCTTTGTAAGGTAAGAAAACAAATGTAACCTTTTATAAGCCTAATTTTACTTCCTGGGGATAATTCTCTACTCTGGGCTACAACCGACGCTTCGAGGATGCAATAGGATTTCAAAATCCAAGAGCTGAAATATATTTACAAGTAATTCTTTTGTTGCCTAGCTTAACAAGAATGCGCTTGTGAACATTGAATAGTATCCAGAATTAAATTTTCTTCTATACAATTGAACTTTGCCAAAGTATAGTTGTGTCTAGTAAAGACTTATTTTAACATGTAAAATCAAAGACAATGTGCAGATATGTTTACTGTTCAGATACAAAGCACATGACCTCAGATCATTTCTTAAGCAAACAGGTCAGGATATTAAGACTTTCTCCCTGATATTGATTGAAAAATTGCATAACATGTACACATGTATGGAAAATATTCCAACATAAGTTGTTTCCCTTTCATTATGAAAGGTATGCTATGCTCATAATTGAGTAAAATATTTTCATCATAGAAATTTATTGAAATATAATAAATTCTTAAGCTACACTCCCTTATAGACCAACTTAAGTTGGTATTTACTACAAAAAGCCAGCTTTTTTAATGACACTATATTCACCTATTCATACTATGACCTCCTATAGTGTGAAGTGAAGAGTGTTAAACATAACACATCTACTTTGTGAGACCAAACACTATTATTTTATATTTATAAAGAAACTGTGTATCCATTGCCAATAATTTCTTAACTGAGTATATGATATCTTAAAACTATAGTTTGAAGAAATACCATGGCCTGGGGCATTTTAGTTTTAGCGGCCCCTGAAAAGGGCAATCAAATCAATATGAGCAAGCATGATAACAGACCTAAGAATGCTACAAAGTTTGGTAATCATCCATCAAAAAAGTCAATAAGAGATGATATTCAAAGGTTTTTTTTTTCTATTTTTAGCTTTAGCGGCCTCTAAAAGGGGCCAATCAAATTAATATGAGCAAGTTGATAAAATACTACCCAAGAATGCTACAGACAAAGTTTGGTGATTGCTCATCAATTAGTTCTGTAGAAGATGTCTGAAGGTTTTTTTTTATTTTTAGTTCTAGAGACCCTTAAAAGACGCAAATCAATTTAATATAAGCAAATTTGATAAAAGACTACCTAAGAATGATACAGATACATTTTGGTGATCATATTATGTAATTTAGTAGTAGAAGAGGATTAAAGGTTTTTCTATTCTTAGCTCTGTTTACCCCTAAAACGGACAATTCAAATGACATGAACAAATTCAAGGGTAACTTGTACAAGGATGCTGCAGACCAAACTTGAGGTAAATCAGCTCAGCAGTTTCAGATAAGAATAGAATTGTTGACGCATGACGTCGAACGCCGGACCATCTCCATTTAATGCTAATAACTCACGCTGAACCTTCGGTTCTGGTGAGCTAAAATGTTCGTAACAAAATGCTATGCTGTTTTTAGTAGAATTTAACCATTTAGTAATGATTTTGAGCAGATGTCATTTGTTAGATATTTAATAAACCTAATTAATGCTTTTAGTAAGTGTAACTTAATCTAGTACATTCATATTTTTTCAGATTTGGCAGGCTAGAAGTATTCAAAAAACCTGTGTTGTTTATCTACTCTGACAGTGACAACAACCTCACAATTTCAGAACTTGTTATGGCACAGATAAGTAGTATATGTTGTTGCTGTATGTGGCCTATATAAAACAGGAAAGTCGTATCTGATGAACAGATTGGCGAACGAAAGCAAAGGTATTTGCGTGTTTCGATAATGTTTATGAAATACGTATCCCTAGAGTTAGCATGTTATATTTAAATTCGCACAGGTAATATAAGTTTATAGAATATTTTATTTTAATACTATTTTTTCTTTGATTGAATACCTAGGCCCTGCACTGTTCTTAGCTATATTTTGTATTTTGATATTGATCCCCCTCTAACTTTGAGTGAAGGAATAATTTTCTTTGCTTCTATATAGGAAAAATTGAGTTCAGACCGAGTCTCATATGTATAACTGTTAAGTTATCAAGGAAATTGCTCTTTCAAAATATTGTTATTTTTTGTCATTTTTTACATTCTTTCTCTATTTATTTATTTATTTAGTTTTTATTTTCGCTCTTGTGTGTTCGTATTGTTTTTTATGTTTTGTTTGTTTGTATTAGCTCTTTTTCTGTTGTTATAAAGGATTTTCACTTGGGAGCACAGTTCGGTCAGAGACAAAAGGTATTTGGGCCTGGTGTAAACCTCATCCAACACAAAAAGAACAAGTTTTACTTTTACTTGATACAGAAGGTTTAGGAGATGTAGCCAAGTTATACCTCTACTAATATCTTCATTAAATGTCATTTTAAATAAAACGGCTTATATAATTGGAGCTCTTTATCTGAAAAATATCGTTCTATACATAAAAAATGTTAAACAGATGTGATTTAGTTTTATGTATGGAAAAAAATAATCAAGACAAATAATTTTATATTTACCCCCATCTTTCTCACGTCATCAGCTTCTTTGACACACTTAAGCCATTATTAAAAATGTAATACCCATCTTTGCCCTTTGTTTTTGTTAGTCTTCATTCTAGGATCATACAGCAATCTTTTGAATAAGATTTTTAAAGAACTAAATTGATTAGACTTGCACTCATAAATGACCTTGTCCTTGAAAGCCATATTAATGACTGTTTGTGTGATTTTCACTATAATAGTAAATAGTTATAATGGTTAACAAGAGCTAGCTCTTCCGGGGTATAAGGTTAATTGCTCTGTTGCTACTTCCGAGCTAGTGCATGTCGCCGAATTTTATTGTCAACAAAAATATAATGTTGAATGACAACTTGAATTATTTTACAAGGACGCATATAGATAACGAATTCTTGTTTGAATTGTACTTATGGGGGCATTGCTATTAGTGAATTTGGCCATAAAATGTACCGTTCCAAAGTGATGCTATTACTTCTTTCTTTATTGAAAAATCAGTTCCCCTTTTGGTTGATGAAAACATGTTTACGCATGATTTAATTTAAGTCTTGGTCAACAATATTAAATATAGTTAACCACAGACAGTTGCACAGTCCATTATTTGTATACGGATATAAGAAAACTTTGTATTTCCATCAGAAGAAAATTTAATCCTGTCATTCTTCAGTGAACTATGCGTCTTATTTAAAATCATATTATACTCGGCTGGGCTTCTTATGCAAACCATTTTTACCTAGTGTTACCACGCCGCCCCCCCCCCCCCAAGCAAAAACAATGTTGAAATTACATGTGTGTAGTATTTAAAACTACAACAAAAATGTCAAATGTCTGACTTAAGAGCATTCAGTTTTAGTATTTATTGTTGTACTCGTTCATTTCCTATCACTGTATCTGTAGGCATATCAGAATAGAAAATAAATAATTATTGTAGCAAAAGTTGGATAAGAAAAGTCGCGCATATAGAATTATTACATGATCCTGAAACTATAGAACTATCCCCTTGGCAACATGACTACCTACAGCACTCTCAAAAAATAAATGTAGCAAACGTCAAAAGACAAAATAAAAAAAGCAGGCAACATTTCCTTAGGGTGACTCAACATTATTCAAGTAGGAATATTGGAACCACCCAAGTAGAAGAATTCCGAAAAGTAAAAACTAAAATGTACCACAAATACAATAATGTCGTGCTGAACAATCTCCAAGGATCAGAAATATAACATCTCTTGTAACTTTACCTTCCCGTGAAACTTTAATTTAGCCATAACATCCAGAATTTACAAAAGACATATAATAGGACAACTTTATACCTTTGTTGACTCTGAAATTTGTTATTAAGCAGGCGCGAATTGGCAATAATGTTATTTATGAATGGACTGTGTTACTACTTAAGCACAACTTCCCAAATGACAATGTCTTAAAAAAACATTGATTTCCATTTGACGTTTACCAATATATATCTTGACTTTAGAGGTAAATTATTGTAACTTCAGATTTTTGCTATAGAAATTGCTATAACTTTGTAATTAATGACAAATACAAGATAAGACAAGACATTTCAGATTATCTAATTGAATTTGATCGTGACCTTGATATAACATTGACACTTAAATTCAAATTGGTAAATTTTACTATAATTTACAATAACTTTGTTATTCTTTTGTGGATTTGATTTAAACTTATGATAAACAACCCTTATGACACAACCTGTATGTTGTATAATTCAAATATGATATTGACCTTTTGAACTTGACAATTAAGGTCCAGTTATTGGAATAACTGATATTGTCATTACTTCGCTTTTTATGTGATTTGATTTATATTTGAACAAAATAATACATATTCTTCAACCTTTAATTGACCTTAACCGTCAATTGACAGTCAATGTAAAACTATTGAAATTGGTGCACATTGTCATAACTCGCATATTTGATTCATATTTGGACAAACGGACAGGTTCAAGTATTTGATATTAATTTGAACTTTGACATACTAACCTTGCAGGTCATGGTCAAATTATTGGAATTAGTTGAAAAAAACTTTGCTTTTATTGACATACTTTATTCATACTTGAATAGAAGAACACATACATGTATGACCAAAAAGACATGTTGAATAGTTATAATATAACTTTGACCTTATATGACATTGACTGTCAATATCAGATTATTGAAATTTGCTTTTACAAATGGTCATAACTTTGTTACTTATTTATGGATTTGATTCATTCTTTGACAAAACCGACATGATGATTAATTCAAATGTGAATTCTCAGTCTCAAATATAAAATTTAAATTATATTTGTCACCAAAAATGTTTTGTAGGAACGCTCTTTTCTATAATGTTCTAAAGATAAGACATTGACTTTAGAATTATTTTCCATTTCAGGGGGACACTGAACATGATAACAAGATGTTTAGTCTAACAATGCTTCTCAGTAGCACTATCATTTACAATAACACGGGTGTTTTCAATCAAGATGCTGTTGAAAAATTGGCGTATCCTTTTAGAATGATTGCAATGAATGCTTTTGTTTTTAGTCCCCTAGGGACAACTTATAAAAATTATAGCTTCATAACAGGCTTCATAACCTGTGACCCCCTTTCAAAATTCCATTTTGTTTAGTTCCATCCATTGTTTACTCGTTTAGGGCACAAGCTTTTTATTACACTGGGACCATACGTCGCTTTTCATGGAATGGCACTACTGTGTCACATTGAAGGTTTCATGATAACCGCCATATGAACACATCTGCGGATTTTAAAAATTCAATTTTTTACAAATTTCATGTTTAAATGTTGAATTCTGCTAAAGCCGGTGCTAGGGGTCGTGGACAGAAGTTTGCACTTGACAGTACCGTCCATGAACAGACTCAATCAAACCGAGCCTGCAACATATTTTGACGTGTTGGTCTTTACTTTAGGGATTCTTATTTCCTCTATTTTATATCCGGTGCCCAGAAGGATCATTTTTCTTTTTGTTGTATATAGTAAACACGAAAAGATTTTCTGCTGTTGTGGCAAAAACTATAATTTAGATAAAATTTGCATGAAACCTTGAGTGAGCCTCTTTCAAGTTTGTTCAAATCATTGCCCTGGTTTCATAATTTCATAATTGGACCTGCCCCGAGGGTCATAGTTTTTTCTTATATATAGTAAAAACCTTATAAAAAGATATTCTCCTCCGAAATGGCAAAGGCTAAAGTATAGAAATTTGGCATGGATATTTGTGTGCGGACCTTTATCAAGCCCTGCCATTTGGGAGTGGTAGTTTTTCTTGTATACATGTAGTAAATACATTACCTAGTAGACATCGATCAAAGTTCAACAAAGTATGCCTTTATGTCAAAATTGGCGTAGTCTACATTGTGAAGTTGACCTCTACTAACTTTATTCTAATTCTCGTAGTCATGGTGAATGCAAAATTGCCTCCGCCTCGATGTGACATAGATTTGCAGTATGTACATATAGTAAAATATTGGAAAAAATTATCATCTGAAGCTTTAAAAGCTACAGCTTTAATATTTGGCATAAATGAGGTCCCCTCTAAATAGATTTATCAAATTATGACCCTTGAGTCAAAATAAGCCCTGCCCTTGGTGTCATTAGTATTCTTCATATACATAATTAAAAGCAATAATACATGTTCTCAGAAATATTGGCTGGTGAACCAATATTCGATTTGTTTGAATTAAAGCCGAAATTGCCCTGCCAATTGGAACTCAGTGACCTACTTTTGTGATTTGATATACAGCTATCAAGTGTAGATCATATACACAGTTTCAAATGTAGAATTGAACTTTGATATGAGCTGACATTTTTGACCATGTGCTCATTTTATGTGTAGTATTGAAATCTTACTATTGATACAGTTGTTATATTGACCTGTTTTTTGTTTGTTTGTTTTTTTTGGGGGGAGGGGGTTATATATACAGCTACAAAGTTTTGACTATGTGCACAGTTTTAGATATAAATTAAAATTTGATATCTGTCGAACTAGATTTTAACACAGTTACTTACATTCTTGTTGTTAACGTTCAGCTATGAACTTTGGACCATGTACGTGTAAATTGAAGAACTGAACTCTTATATAAAATTACCTAAATATTGGCCTACTGTTGTTTGATGTACAGTTATGTATGAAGGACCATGTATATAGTAAACATTTAGAAAAGTATTTTCATTAAGTGTGGTCTAGTGACGAACAAATTCTGTCTGTCCTGAGATGAGCGCCTTTGTGTTTGAATTCCCTGACAAAGTATTTGTTTTTTTGTGATTTGAAATTTAGATGTAAACATTTAGAAAAGTATTTTGCATGAAGTGTTGTCTAGTGACAAACAAAGTATGTCTGTCCTGAGATGAACGCCTTTGGGCATGAATTCACTGGCAAACTATTCGTTTCTTTTGATGTGAAATGTATATGAATAAATTTCTGACAGTCTATTTATCTATAGCTTATCAATGTTCATGTGCATCAGTTTGAGGCATTTCCCTTAAAGGGCGCCACTGAATTTCTGAAGCCTGAAACATGAAATTTGAAATTATTTCGAAGATCAACATGCAAAAGATAAAAAAGAACTATATCCAATTTCTGTGAAATTCCTAGCACGATTCGAAATAATATCATTCCGCCCCTTTTCTTTCTAATGAGTCATTTTGTAATTTTATTGTTATATCCTCTAAGAACGGAGTGAGTGAATGATAAAAAAAGCATTGATATTTTGGAATAGATCATCTTTTTACGCAAATCTCAAAAAAGTCTTATAACGTAAGAAAAACTAAGCAAAGTGCCATTCATATGTTGAGTTTTTAAAGATGTATATTATAGCTGCTTTTTTCATGGAAACAGATGAGCTATTTTAGTGACCTGATCTTCGGCGTCAACACAAAATAGTTAAGATTTTTTACACTTTCGTTTAAAGATTTCTGTTGCATAAACACAAGTAATTTGTTAATGCTGATATCTTTATTTTTTCTTTAACATATGACAGCTTTATAACACGAGTATCGAAAAAATGTACAGGTTTTGCCCAGATTAAACAAAGAAGATAATGAAAATACCATGAAAGTAATCACTCTTATTTTCATTTTGTGTCTTCGAGACTTTTATCTTGAGGTAATAGACGAAGATGGTACAGAAATGTCTCCTGATAAATACTTTGAGGATTGTTTGTCCATGTCAGACGGCCAAGGCAAGGAGAAAATTGACGAAACGAGGGAATGCATCAAAAAATACTTTCCCAGAAGAAAATGTTTCACGCTTGCACAACCAGCTATGGGCAGAAAGCTTGCTAAAGTTGATGCTTATGAGGATAATCAACTCAACGACGAATTTGTTAGTGACTGTAACAGTCTTCAAGAATATGTGTATGCATGTGAACATAAAGTTACAGACGGAGTTACAAAGGCTCCGGTTCAAGGTAATGGTAAGTAAAAACAAAATTTTAATATCATCCAATAATGTAAAGATGCTGTTTTTGCATGAATAAACGAGACATTAAAGGGCAAAATTAGGCAAAATGTGCATTTGTTATTAACAGATTCATATTACTTTCTTCGCATGTTAATATAATGGTGCATAAAGTGTTGAAAAAAATTAACATTCAATTCAACAAGTGCTCAAAGAAGAATATTTTCTGTGCAGATATTATTTTTTGCTTCTTTAGAAAGGGCAAAGATGAATTTCATAATGTTCATAAAATGGATTTAAAGACATAGTAGTATTTGTTACTTGAAATAATAGTGATGAATGTGAAATAATTTGCCACAAAAGTAGCATGTAAAAAAGTAGTATTTTACTTCCAAACAAAATACTAATTTACTATAATAACTGTAGTAGAACAGATGAAAAAGATGATTCCGGTAATTGACCATTGCGTAACATTTTAGAAATACAATAAAAAGCACACTAAAATTAAAAGCTTTTGGGAAATGAATATAAAAGCATTTCTAAGTCATAATGAGCCTATATTCACTTGTAAACTAAAATTAACGTAAAGAAATTATAGAGTGAAGAGTTTCGATATTCGAGCTGTCGATCCTCTACAGATCAAATGTTATGAATCCTGTATATAACAAACAAGCTGTTAAAAATATTAAAATTAAAAAGCAGACAAAGTATCCTTAGGGTGATAGTACAATATTCAAGTAGGAATATCTGATCAATCCAACTAGCAAAAAGGCAACAATAATGGCATGCTGAACGATCTTTTCAAGCATTGGAAATTTAATATCTCCGACTGACTGTACTGGACGACATAATATGGTCTCCATACTTCACAATTTATAGATACTTATTTTAAGGAAAATCAATATTTTTACTGTTGAGTGCTGAGTGCTTTCTTACAGTGAACTTCCATATTAAAAAATCGATTCACCTACCTCGTGAATAAAATTCATATTAAAAGAAAATAGAGAAGTGGGAAACAAAAGTCAATTTGAAAATTGAATATTTTTGGTTGTAACTCTCGTTTTCACTTTTGGGCACGCGGAGGGAAAGTACGAAAAATGTTGACTTTGTCCTATTCCTGTGTTTTCGTCCAGAACCCCGCGGAGTGAAAATACGACATAGCTCAAATCAGCCATCATAATATCCTTCATTCCGGCGTGTATTACCCCACCTTTGTCGTGCTTTCATTTTTGGGATAATTCAAATATTTCACCGAAATATAAATGTTAATTTATCAAAAGATATGCAACATAGATGGAATCAGTTATATAAATTACAAAACTAAATTTCTTCATTGATGTCTTTCTTTTTTATAGAAGGTATAAAATATTGTCCAATAGACAGTGTTGTCGTTTGATGCCTTATTTCCTGCTTATGAATGATTTTCAGACTTTGAATCCTTTACGCGAACATATGTCGAAGCAATGCGGGCAGGGTCAATGCTGTCATACGAGACAGCATTTGATCAGGTGTCCAAGTTTCACAACAGCAAGTTGGTTGTTACATCTGTACATGAATTTGAAACTGAACTAAAAAGAATGGACACACCCGTAAAGCGTAAAACGGACATAGAAGGAAAAACATTTGACATACTTACCAAAAAGCTCAAACAGTTGAGGGAAAAGATGTATCCGTACAAAATTAATATTTTCGAAGATAAAGCATTGGTATGGTTGTGTTCTATAATCATTTTATCATTTTTTCAATAAATGATCTTGTTACACGTTCAATAATAAGTGTTAGATATAAGCTCTTATTTTAAAGTTTTATACTGAGTAAGCACTAATCTAATAGGTGGTCTGGTGGTAAATATTCATATTTTGTATAAGCGGTATTGTATATAAGGATATGTAATTGATAAAAAATTTACTCTTTATACACTGTATTGATGTAGTTAATATTTTAAATTCCTACGTTTTTATATACTGCATATTGACGTCAAGAAATCAAAAGTTTAAAGTTTGATTAAAAATGATATTTAAAGTTAAATGTTTGTTTAAACCTTAATACAAAAGGCAAATAAAAATGCAAATATCATTAACTATTCAGAACAAAATGAAAACAATTGCTGATGAATTTCGTGAACAAAACAGTGCACTGGTTCTACACATCCTACTAGAAGCTCTTGAAAAGCTTCACGAGGACATCATTAAACAAAATGAGATTTGGTTTGATTCAAAGGAAGGCTTGAAATTGTACAGTCAGAGTATCGATTGTATGAAAGTGTTGTTCAACAGCAAAATGCAAGACTATGACGAAGATGAGGTATACTCTCTCTCTCTCTCTCTCTCTCTCCCTCTCTCCCTCTCTCTCTCTCTCTCTCTCTCTCTCATTGCATATTCATTTATATATTTTACGTTTCAAAAGGACACCCTTCTGATAAAAGGTATTTTTTCACTAAGTCACGTTACATAGAGTTAGTTTATATATTTATAAGCAAACTTTTTGAAATCTTGAAAAACTATGTTTTTTTCAATTACTCATTACAGCGGTTGAAAGCAATTATCAATTTCGAAAAGAGTATCGATGATGAGAAAGTGAGGATTGCTTTCAACGCACAGTTGCATGAGGAGAAGGAAAGAAAAGGTAAGAAAATTTTACAGAATTTTACTTATGCAAATTAAGAATATTTCGACAGAAGTTTCCTTAAACACATAACGATAAACTTTATTAAAAATAAAATTTATTTCAGTACCAAAGCTTATTTAAAAACATGTCGCGGAAATGTAAGTTTGTTTTCTGTTAGATGGCGTGGTTATTATTATTTTAACTCTATAATACTCTATAATACTCAGTGAAGATAAGAAATTCCAACCAGATACCTTAGTTTCTTTTTGGAGTAACCACAGTGGTACACGCGATGTAGACTATATGCTGTCGAATACATGTTAAATCGCGCATTAGCATTTAAGGGGACTATCCTCAAGAAATAGTGAACGCTAGGAAAGAACTCTGGCCACACCATAAACAGGTCGCTAACATAGCGATCATTTGATGTATACTCTGTACCATTCAATGCTGTTATTTGAATATGCTCCTTTGAACATTTTTGTATGTTGATACTCCGCTTTGCTCCTTTGGTTTGCGCGCAAAAGTATTATAATATTTCTTTACTGCTGATAAATTTTCTGCCATTTGATTCCCGCGGCACACATATCCACGTGCTTTTCATGATATAAATAGAGATCGCATGGGCAAAGAAGTGTAGAAATAAGGATTTTGCTGTGAATTGTGTAGTTATACAGATTCTGTAGAAAAGAAACAATTTGGATTGGTAAAAAAAATGTTTAAAAGGAATATCAAAATTGAAAAGAGAAAGTGTTTCTCTTCAATTAATTGTTTTTACGACAAAATATCCCAGAAAATAACATGTGGTCAAACAGGTAAAGTTCCAATTCTAACTCAAAACATTTCAAGATCGGTATGAAGTTCTAAAGGAATCTTACCATATAAATATCAAAAAAACAAATCTCAGAACAATAAAACATAACAAATACAATAAACCAACTCCAAGTTCTTGGACATTGCAGTTTTAATCTTATAAACCCGTTCACCCATTGATTTTGATCATCACTATGAGGACAATGGTAAAACTATAACTAATTAAATTCGACAATAGAAAAATGAAACCCTGCAACAAGAGCCATACTGATCGACATAAAACCTACAGACAACAACAGTTAATCACCGGTCCATCATAGTTGGTCCCTGTAGGTTAATGGGATATAAGGGGAAACAACTTTCGAGTTACCCAGAATTTAAAATTGAAACATTGAAATTGCAACTTTGTTAAGGTGGTTGTGTAGATCACAAAATCCATTTTACAATATGTTACTTTGATACCATTGAGTGCGTTATTTTCCATAGAGAATGATGCTATCATCAGTATTCTGACTTTTCCAAAGATTTTAAAGATTTCTCGTATTCAATTATATTCTTTTATAATGATCTTGTGATAAGTAATTGACTACACCTTATTACATTGGCACAACACAAGGCTACTCTAAATAATTTCATATTATTTGTATTTATTGAATAGTGCGTGATTTATTTCGCTGGCTATTAAAGGTAACTCAATATTATCTTTCTAGAAATCGTCGCTTTAGTTCCAGAGTGACGCAAGTCATTTTTTGTGAAAAATGTCGAGTTTGGTATCATTTTTTTCAGCTCGACGAGTTCTACAAGATGAAACTACTTGTGACACTGTGGAACGCCAAATCATGCATTTTATGTTGGTATCTTAATGACGTATGTCGGTTCTGTGACTATTTATTTCGTTCCAAACTGACGCATCTTTTAAGCCAATCAAACACGTTCATTTACTGCATGTCTTGAAGCGCGGCCATTGCAATGAAAGCTGTGTTGAAACTTTTTGGACTTTTTCGATAAGATTTCATTGATCCTGATATGTTTTGGTTAATCTAAATATGTTTTATAGAAACATAACCAGAGTATCTGTTGATTGTGCTCCAAAAGCAATTGTTAAGTAATTGACAGAATTGGAATTAGTGCTCCAAGGAACTGAAATACTTTCGGATTTTCAAGGTTTCGGATAAAATGTAAGTAAGCATTGGAAACTGTTTGTCACATTTTCTATTACTGATATTTTGTAATTTATCTATAAATGTTTTTATTTAATATAATATGAAGAAAGATCTGTTGATATTACAGACTACAATCAATATAAAAAAATTAGAAAACCGACGGAGTATGATTTGGTCTGTTCACTAGTGATTATTTATAGTACAATACCACTCATAGCCTGTTTACTAGTATAAGCGGAACTGTATTATTAAAATATTGTTCTAAGACGATATAACAACACTGTGTCCAGATATCGGAAGATTTTTACAGCCACCACACTAGCACCTAGAAGACCTTTGTTGTGATTGTACATAAAAAAACTACCTTATTATAACCATATATCATAAGAAAAACACATTTCATCTTCTAATGCATTTTTTTCCATTATATTCAGATTCATGGAAAACCAAGTTGACAAGAATTCGATGGTGACTTTAATTGATCTACCTGATTTAGTCTTAGTAAAAATCTTTAGTCATTTGGACATACAGGAACTGCTTAAAACTGTGTCTGTAACACATACAAGATTCAATGAAATTGTGAAGAAAACATCTTGTCTGTGGAAGCATTTTTCATTTGACCATCCACTAGAACTGACACTTACTAATTTCAGAAACATTTTGGATCATTCTTCTGCCTTTCTTGAGTTCCTCATCCCAGGCGTTACACTGCATTTGGGGTCTTCAGAAATCGACTTTGAGCTAGTGACCAAATTATCCAATGCTAAAAACCTGTATTGGCTCGACTTAACAGGATGCAGACTTTCAACACTGTGTTTCCTGCCAATGCTTTGCAACTTAGAAATACTTAATGTTTCGGAATGTACAAATTTGGTTAACGAGGATTTCGAAATAATTTCAAAGTTAGCAAATTTGGATCACTTATATGTATCTTTTACAAACATAAGGCCTGATACTATAGCATTTGTGTGTGAAAGTTTAACATTGTCTGTTCTAGATATCTCAGGCATAAAGTTGAATATAGAACAATGTGTAAGAATTTTACAACCAGATTTGGCATATTTGCATTTAAGTGTTGAAAGTCAAGAAGATGAAATATGGCTCAAAGGATTTGTGTCGAGACATTATGAATCGTTATCTGTAAATATATACAGATTTTGAAATGAATAAATTCAGTGTAAACCAAGTACTTAACATGCTAGAGGATATTGATTCAGATAATGAGATACTTGAAGACTCTGAAGATAACTTAAAACTTTTAAAAAGTATTCCATTACAAACAAATACTAGTGATAGTGATGAATCAGCTAATAATTTATGCGTAAGGTCTATGTCCTTTCGTGACATTTATGAAACAACAAGTAAAAAAAACATTAGAAGTGACTCAAAATCAAGATGTTATGCCTTGTACATTTAATAACACTAACGATACAACCGTGAATAGAATAAGTAATGATGATCAAGTTCAATACACGGGATATTTTCATATTAGTGGTAATAATGAAACAGCTATTAATAGAACAACGGACATGAATAATATTCAATGCCCTGAACTGATGAATGTAACTACAGATGTGATTCAAGTTCACTGTGAAGGGCCTTTATCATTTAATTGCAATGATGAAGCAACATCGAACACATCAACAGACATGAATCAAGTTCAATATCCTATGACAATTAATGATGAATTTGAGATGAAAAGAGCAACTTATATCAATCCACAAGAATCTTCTGTTTCTCTGAATGTATATGACTTGAATAGTTTGCCTGCGTCATTTTTAGACGAACTGAACAATGACAATGTATGTATGGTATCTGAAAATAGTATCGATGTCTTCGCGAATTTTAATCAAACAAGCTGTCAAGAAGTTGATACATTCGTATACTCAAGAGACACAAACAAAGAATATGACATCTTAGATCTTGACAAACATTTAGACAATAATAACAATATATCATTACCAAAACAGATATGAAGCTGCTAAGGAAGATTGTATCTATGAAGAGACGAATTCAAATTTGTCAAATGAGATAGAAAATGAAAATGATAACACTCAGAAAGTGATCAAAGTCAGGTTTTTAATGGACCTATCAATGAAAATATCAACAATCAGTCTTGTCAGAATGGTACTGTTACACGTGGACGAAAACGAGTCAGAAATAACGAAATGTGGTCAAAAACAATTAATAAAAGGAGGAGACAAGCAGGTAAAGAATATATAAACCGGCAAGGAGTAAAGGTACCACAGAAAAGAGTGAGTGTCAAAACAAATTGTAAAGGAACCAGCAATTGTCGAAGAAAGTGTACTCAGCAGTTTAGTGATGAACAAATTCAAGCTATTCATGACGGATATTGGTCATTAGACGATGATGGGGAAAGAATGGTTTCATCGCCCGTACAATAACAAGACGCACTAATGAAAACAAGAAAAAAGATAGTAATCGTAGATATACTTATGAGTTCTTTTTCTTCAGAAATGATGATAAGATACAAGTGTGTAAAGACTTTTATCTAGGTGTCCTTCATATATCAGATAATCGTTACAGACAATACTTCAAAAAAGTTGATACAAAAAGAAGGAAACGAGTTTAGAGATATGCGGGGGAAACGAACTAAGAGACGAAAAAGTGAAGATGAAATCAACGTCATTCGGAAGCATATTGAATCCTTTCAGCGAATACCGTCTCATTACTGCCGTTCAAACTCTTCAAAAGAATATTTAGAACCAGGTTTAAATGTAAACATAATGTACAAGTTATACTTAGAACATTGTGCAAATATCCTAAGAAAGCCTTTAAAAAGGGGTATGTACAGAGAAATATTCAACAAAGAATATAATATCGGCTTCCATATACCTAAAAAAGACCGTTGTGACTTATGTGAAGCAATAAAGATAAGAGCTGATAATAATTCATTAAACTCGATCGAAAAGGAATTTCAAGAAAAATATAAGAAACACATTTGTGATAAAAAATCAACAAAAATGGAAAGAGACAAAGACAGGTTGAACAAATCAGACATGATTGTTTGTTTTGACTTAGAAAATGTTATACTTTTACCGAAAGCGAATGTGAGCAATTTCTTTTATAAAAGAAAATTAGCCACGTATAATCTCACCACACACGTATCAAAGGATGGAACAGCATACAACTGTATCTGGAATGAAATTATCGGCGGAAGAGGAGCCAATGAGATTGCTAGTGCGATTGTTACTATTCTGAAAGACGTTAAAAGAGTCCATCCAACAATAAAGTATTTTACATTATGGTCTGACAACTGCATTCCACAAAATAAAAACTCAATTATGACAATAGCTCTGAAACGATTTATGAACGATTATGACATAGATTGTATAGTTCAGAAATTTGGTTGTCCTGGACACTCTTGTGTCCAAGAAGTGGACAACATACATAGCAATATTGAACGTATAACCAGATACACGGAAATCTATAGTCCACTATCTTTAATTCGGGTCCTTAAATCCTTGAACATGAAACGCAAGAATGCAGTTCGATTTATTCAAATGCAGAAGCATCACTTCATGGATTACCAAAAAAGCATAATGCCATTAAAATTCAATGATATACCTTATACTAAAGTTAAGTGTCTCAAGTATGAAAAAGCAAGACCATTTTCAGTAGGGTACAAACTTTCCTATGAAGAAGATGTATTTAAAACAGTTATAATTGCAACGCGAAAAACAAGACAAAGTTTACCGATTCTAGAACTGCCCAATCCAAAAATGCTAAAGTGTCACAGGATTATGTCAGATCAAAAGAAGAAAGACATTTCAGAAATGCTGAAATATATGCCTGAAGTGGACCAACAGTTTTACAAAGCCAGTAAACTAGTAACTGTTAAACAATAATTGAAGTCAATTAGCGGTGAAACTTATTCAATTGTAGTTAGGATGTTTGTTCAAATATGTAGTTAAACTGATTGTTATGGGATCATAAGTCTTTGAGTTAAAAAGTTGCTTTACCCTAAATATAATCGGTATAATGTGAATAGATAATTACGTTCATAATAATTCTTTCCGTTTGTGCCATATTGAAGACATTTTATCACATGAATTTGAACAGATGAAGGACATGATATCATGATAAATGACTACAATATTTACATTTCATGAAGCGGTCCGAATTTCTTGTGTTTAAATAATAGGTCTTTACTTTATGTTAGTCATTGATGTTCTTATGAAAATGATTTTTATGATAAATATTTGAACTATTGATCTACATAGTTTGCAGCAGTACTTTTCGGTGAATATGCTTGAAACTTTTGATATTGACAACTTACAGTACATGTATATGTCAATGATAATATGTTATTTCTTATGTTTAAAAATCTTTCTTTGTGTTGTTCATTGTTAATTTTTTTTTCAAAGATTTTGTTTTAACAAATTATCTTACAAATGTATTGTCATGTAAATAGAAACAGTTACTTTGTTTTCACTAATAAAAGTGTTATTATCTTCATATTTTGAATATGCTTTCATATTTTTAAATAAAGTTACGTCAGAAAAGTAAGCAAATTGTATTTACTTTAATTCCATTCCAAATTGACGCAAACTATTATTTCGAACCAAATTGACGTATGTCAATGCGTCACTTTAGAAAATATTTGAAACAGCTACAGCGTATTTTTCAATGACATTACTATATTTTGTTTATTAAATATTAAAAAAACAATTCAAGGAATGACACTTAAATTTTGCATACATATATATCTGCACACATTTTGTTTATGTCTAAATTCTCATATTAATTCATCAAATAGTAAAAAAGATACAAGACTTTTAAACTTTAAACCTCATTTTCTCGAAATGAAAGAAATACGACATACGTCACTCTGGAACTAAAGCGACGAAATATCAAATACCAAAATTGTTATTTTTATCGATGTAGTACAGTTAATGAGAAAAGTTAAAGAATGTTGTTCAATTGCAGAGCTTTTGGAAAAAGAATTAAACAAAAGTGTTAAGCTTATGTTCGATAAAAAGTTTGAGAAACTTGAAGCTGAGCGAACAGCACACATGGAAGAGAAAATGCGTGAATTCGAAAGAAATTACACAGAAAGGGCTGGTGAAGAAGCAGTAAAAAAGAAGTCGTTTCTTGAACGCTTCAAACTACTGTTTATTAGAAACAATTCCTCACATACTTTTATTCTGCTTCATATAGTTGATGGAAGGAATATAATAGTCAAATTGTTGTGAAGGTTGATTCAAACTTACAACGGGTTTTATGAACATCCCTTTAACTTAGAATTTAATTTACTTTAAAACTTAATGATGTTGAACGTGTATTGTTTATGGACATTTCAGTCTTGGTATTCAATATGTTTCAATATTGATTATTATGCTTAGTTTGATTGTATTGAGTAACTTTCTAGAACTAATTGATACATTCTTTTACAGTCACTTAGCATGGCCTAAGATTTTTTCATACTTTACATGTATAGTTATATACGAGATATAGGTAATGGTTTTACTTTCTCTTTTAACGTATTGAGATACAAGTTGTTGATTTCGCATTTACATATCTTTATAAATATGTTTAGTTTCTAAAAAATAGTATTTTGGTTCTTTTGATTATTTGCAATACTTTTATAGTAAATTCTCATTACCAGTAATTTGCAGACCGATCAGATTTGTTAATACAATGCCACCTTGGATTCAGAAGTTCATCTTACCCGGCTTCTCTGCGACTTCTGACATTCTGCTGCTTATTTTTGAAAAAGAAGAATCTCTAGAAGCTCTCTAAGGTTAAAAAATATTGATTAATTTATTTTAGGCACTTTGGCATTTAAGAAAAACTTACAGATAACTTAATTCACTGATACAATTTTGACGAATTTGAAAGTAATTTTGTGGCAATTTCGTTTGACAAAATTATTTGATTAATATACTTTGTTTCTTCTAATTTGTAGCCATCTGGAATCTTAAGATTGTCAAAAAAGTTTAATAACACAGAATCGGTGAGGTTATAGGTTATTTTTCTTATTTTCAGTTAATTATTAGATTTTTAACAACTGACGTACTTCTTTAGTTAATTTTTATAATCATATTTATGAATTAATTAACAATAGTTTATATTTAAGTACATATTGTGAAAAAGTTAGTTTTATTTCAGTTGGTTCATTTCATTTGAGTTTTATTTCCCTTTTCATTCAAAATATAGTCATCCTAACGATAAGATTTTTCCTCCATTATAAAATTATAAAAAGAAAATGATGAAAAAAGACACTTATTGCATTGAATTATTAATCAAGATAACTACTAAATTAGGTCATACAGCAGGACTATTTGAATAAAACAAATGTCGTTATTTATGTCAAAACCACGCTAGACTGTTTAATGTTGACTGGATCAATTTCAGAAATGATCGTGTATTCTGTATAAACCTTTGCTATTCCTTTGATGTGATTTTGCAAAATAAAAACTGTATCCATTTCGGTGACAGTATTTTTATGATTTAGTATTTAAAGTCCTTGATGTTTGCCATCTAAGACATATTAGGAAAAACCAAGTACTAATCAGGAATAACTGTATGATAATCAGACTTTTATTGTTAAAAACAAGTTTTATACAAATTCAACAATATTGTAAACTTAAAATCTACGGCGAACTCATGTTTCTGAGCACGTGTTTTTCACGTTACTTTTCCTGCCAAAATGTTTTCGAAAAGTTATATATATCAGGTAGGGAACAGAGATAAAGGTATGCATGCAGGAGACACAGATTATTTTTTTCTTTTTGTTGTTGTTGTTTTTTTTTGTTTTGTTGGTGTTTTTTTTTTGTTGTTGTTGTTGTTGTCTTTTCTTTGTTATGTACCCGACGACATTTACATGACTCCCTGCGCATGACGTAACTTTTTTAAATGACGTATTTTTTACGCGCGCATTTGTCACACAGCACTTTATCAATCACGTTTTCACGAAGTTTAATGCCCACTACACTTCAGAGCAGGGAGTCTTTATGAAAATGTTTGCAAAAGTGGTTATTCTTCTAATGGTAAAAAGCATTTAGATTGAGTAAAGGGCGACACGTTATGAATAACGTAAATATAAATTACTGAGATTAGACTTATCAAGTTTTTAGTTATAGCTTAATCAATTGACTGGTGTCTTTGCAATGCGTTATTGTATAGTCATTGAGTAATCTTAATCACGTCACGACATCAGGAGGATAATAAAGTTGGTTTCCATACAGTGATATCGAATGGCAACTTTTTTGAAGGTTCTCCTGCTTCAGCATCGAGACTTTGTATGGCAATGCTAGGAACGCTTGTATGTTAAGCGAAGGCCTTGCTGATATATAGTATCACAATTAAGTAGCTGAAATGTGTATTATAGAACCATAAAAAGAGATTTTTGTATCGTTTTGATAAAAATGAGGAATTTGACTCATAGAACATACTAGTCAAAACATTAAAATAAAACTTTAAAACTTTTATAGCTGCGTTAGAACCTGTATACAGAAAGAATCTTTGTTAACTTCAAACAACGTCCTTTTGATTGACAACTTGAACCCCACCAAACGTTTAAGATACTTGACACTATAATTTGGAAAGAAAGTGCTAAGAAAATATAGCTATTTTTCACGAAGGTGTCTTCTTGCAGAATGTCGATGAGCAATCTGAGTCCTGTTATGATATAGCTTCAAACTTGCAATAAGTCAGTACATTTACCTCACATTTGGTCTATACCTGAACCTTGAAGTCCCTTCTGTCATACGTGGGTCATGATTTTCATAACCTCTATATAAATAGCTATTGTGTGGATTGAATGTACCTTGATAGGTTACCTCTACTTCACTGCATTGGATCAAATGGTCAAGGCTAATGCGACTTTTAATTCAAAATATTTCTATATCTTGGAAATTTACAGTTTATTATTCTTCAGAAAGAAAAGTGCCGCGCTGTACCTATGATAGTTCTTGGTAATTTGTAGATCTTTAGCAGTTAGTCTCTAGAATAACTCATTCTCAATTTTGTAAATGTATCTTTCATTGATATTTTTTTCTTACGTTCGTTTTTGTTATTTATTTCTAAATTTAGAGATACAGTAAGGGGTTCTATCTCCACAATGTTTGAATAGCACTACTTTGTTATTTGACAAATTAAACAAAAAAGTTCTATTTACTAATCCAAATGCTTGTCAATGAAATTAACAAGATCAGATTTATACTTTGGTTAGAGACTTAAGGTATTAGGACCCTAATGGGCACTATCAGGAACTAAAAACTTGACATCATAAGTCAGATGTATACCTTAAAGTACACCTGTATGCAAAATTTAAACAAAGTTTACCGTACAGAAATCAAGTTATGGCCACTTTTCTGAACTCAAGCTAGGATGTTTTGAGGGCCCTTTTTTAGAAAGTAGGAACCTTTAAATAATCTGCAATAACATTCTAATGAACAATGTTTTCCCATTAATTTTTGGTAAGAAACAAATAGTACCATTCAGCTAACAATCCAAATAAGCACAATTATGGTTTCTACATAATATTTAAGAAATCTGTATACAAATGTTACCCTACCCAACCCATTTTTACCACGTGTCTGACCATTTTTCTACTTAGGGAGCCTAATTTAAAAAATTCTTAAAATTTATCCAAATGAGTGCCTGTTTTCAAAGTTTCCCTAAATTTTTAAAAAAGTATATTGGTTGATCTTGTAAAATATGAAATACTTTTACCGTCTAGTTTTGATTATATTACACTTTGAAAATATCAGGTACCATATTTATTACTAGATTTAGCATAATTTAGCCAATAAATACCTATATAAATTAAAAAATCAAAATTAAACACTTTTTTATTTCCAAATGGGACATGAGAGATACATAAATAATGTTAAAAGAAAAAAAAGAAAGAAAAAAAAAGTTGACCCTTCTGGGGATTGAACCCATGGCCCTCATTTTCAATGTAGTTAACAGTAGTTCTAGCCTATTTGAATACTCTTCAAAGCGGAGGTAATGCATTAGGGTGCTAATACCTTAAGTGACCTTGTTAATCTTAATCATATTTCATGAAAATATTTCTTTTTCTGTGTTTTAACTCAAACGTCTCCGATATATGTTATACACCCATGTGTAGCAACTATTAACGACGTTTACGTAGATGTTTAACGCGATTTGTTATGAAAATGCTTTTAAAACTCTTCCCTTGGAAATGAAACGTCAAAGTTTGGGTATTTAACTTTGGTAAGTAACGCTATATACAATACAACAATACAAGCGAGGTTTACGCATGCGTAAAATGACTGCGAAAGTATATGTCCGTTGTGCACGCACTGCATACATGTAGAATAACCAAACAAAAATGCTACGTAGACGAATGTCTGATCTTCGCAATTGTTGAAATTAAAGGGGAAGTATTACGACATGTATATTGTTATTACGTAGTACTTATATTGCTCGTTTTATACTGTGACATAACGGGTACCCTTGATTCAACGTTGTATTATGTCAGGAGCCCGACAACATGTATCTTATTCATATATTGACAGAGCTAGAAGGCTCGTAATGGTTTATCTTAATGCCTTGGACATGAATAGAAAATCAAATTTTAGCATAAACATATAGTATACATGAATGAGACATTAAAGCCATCAACCCGTTACTAAAATTAACCAAAATGAAAAGGCACACGTGCAGCCTTGCTATACTGTATAAAATGCGACTACTAAAGTTTTTGAAACTGCACAGCACTATCCAAATCATCTCAAAAGAAAAATTACAAAACTTTAAAATATATACATTACATTTTTTTCAAAACAAACTTGTTTCTTAGATTCTAAAAGTAACATACGGATAGATTGTAAAAAAATCAGATGTTTTATCACAATCCAATGCAACACTAATGCGTCTCAGAATGTCAGACATGTCAGAAAGGTTGTAAGATTATAAACCAATTTGTTTGTAAAGTGTCACCAAATTCTGTTTCCAGTGTTATAACTATAGTTTATTGGTTATAAGACTAATTGCAACAGTGATATTCAATTCAATGTTATATTTGGCTTAAACAATTAAAACAAAACAACAAAAAATAGCAAACAAAAAAACAAAAACATGAGTTGCCTGAACTGGGATTTGAACACCGGACCTCTTGCTTCTAAAGCGAGCGTGTGAATCCCTCGACCACGGGGAGATATAAGATAACAGCCTGAAGAGTACCATATTATTCTTAATTAGAGTTTGTAACCCTTATTTATTTCGATATATTGTGTTCACGGTAAACCTGTTGTTTAACACTGAAGTAAATAATCATGGAGCTGAATATAAGCATGTATATCTATAAGAATAACACAATATTAGAAATCTTCGACCAATCGGAAACTATTTTTTCGTTACGAAAATTAATGCGCCTGTCATTTGACAATCTTTACGTAGTGATCTCCCCTTAATTTTTCGGCGTTAATGTACATATGAAGGATAGTAACCGCTTCGAAGAGTTTGGACTACTTTCGGTATTTGTAAATAAAAGCATCAGGTTCTGAAATTTTGCTACCATTATTTGTTTGGTCTGACGCCCCAAACAAATAAAAAAAACATTGTCTTTCCATCCGAAGCAAATGTAAGTAAAATATGTTTGGAACAAAGCAATAAATTTTAAATTTGTCATTGAGTGAAAAGCTGGTGAATGTGAATCATTTTATATACGTTTGTATTTATTGACGACTTGAAAATTTAATCTAGTCATTTCGCAGTAAGTCATGATTAAATACTACTAAATGAAATTACTTTTTGAACATTTTATCAAGTTTTCATTTTTGACATCGAAGATAAGAGAAGTTGACTCAATTTAAGCTCTTGACAATATTATTTTAACTTGCAATAAAAGAAGGTGAATGTACCTTTTTCATACATTAACATATGCACAACCACAATGGCGCGTTTAAAGCCCAAGTCCACAGAGCAAGTGGTTTATTATGTCCTAGGGCTTTTGTATGCACGAATATAAAGTGCATTGGGGTCACTCTTGCATAAGGATGTACGTTTAAAAAGGTAATTTAGCGTTCCGTTATCTTTACTTCGTATAGAAAAACTATTGCTTGTGTCAAGCTTTCAACGTGCTAGTACGCTTTTATTTGACGGTAATGTTGATAATATTACTACAAATTTAAAAATAAATATTTCAAGAGGGGAAATGTGCTGTTGTAAATGTCAGCAACTCTTTCGTTTTCGGACTAGTGTGAGCTGTGACAAGTAAAGGTATTGATATTCAATTTCAGTGGAACATTTTATAAACTTATTATAGACAACTTAGTTCATTAATTACTGCGGAGTAACGTAAAGTATAGATAATATATTTACGATAAATAACACGATTTGAATAAAGACAACTGATACCTAAATATACTTAAAAATGTCAACCTTGTTTTAATGTCATAAATTAAAAAGGACTTTTAAAAGAAATATATCAATGCACTTTATTATTTTGAAATGAAACTTTAATTTGTAAACAAAGTGACAATCACGTAAGTTAAATCATTTGACCTTACTCTTCATTTAAGAAAAAATCATCTATATCACTTCAAAACATAGAAGAAAAACCTCATTTGGCAATCAGAAAAAAATGTCTTATATTATGAAAAAAAAGATTCTGATTTTGAATTAGTTTAGTTTCTGTAAATAAAGAAGATTATTATGGAATTAGATATAAGATATAACACTAAGATCTCTCTATAAAAAGTCAATATGTGACCAATCTTTAATATGAATACTTCATAAGGGGCACATACACAATGGTATCGCGTAAGTGTTTCAAAATAATACATGCTTATATAACATATTGATACATATATATGAGTATATTGACTCCTATAGGAATATAGTTATTTAAGTCCTCTCGTATTAAACAATTATGAGAAACTAGATATTATGCATGTTTCTTTTAAAGCAACCCATTACACAAAATTTCACAAAGATATACCATTCTCATCCTTGAGTTAAATATTATAACCACTAACAATTATTGAAATCTATGAAAGTCTTACTAAATTTGTCTTATTTGAATGAAAACTATGTATGGGAAGGTTCTTTCTCTTTTAAAGGTCAAATAAAGTTGGCCTATTCTTAAAATACTCATGGCTGCGTTATCTAACGATTCTTTCCTATATAATGTAAAGCCATTTACACTCCAGTTTGAATATTATCTAACATCTATCTATATTCCTTCCTTAATGATGTCTTTACTCGCAATCTTAAGTATACACCTATTATCTATATAAAAAGAAAATAATAAAAAGATGACTGCACATATATAACAACACTGAAGTGAAGTACGGGACAACTTTTTACAGCTGCCATACAGCACTTGACACCTGCTGTTGTGAAGTATAAAAATCTGGAAACAAAGTGATACCTCGGAAGCATTAATCACAACAAAATTACAAGAGAATTGCAGACTCGGTTTGATTGAGTCTGTACATGAGGGATAATGAATACGTGCAACATCCCTCACGCCCCCTAGCACCGGCTTGAGCGGTACTCAATTCTCAACACTTTCGCTGTTGAGTATGGACCCCGAACATGTTACCAGTAATGCCATTATAAGTTATTACGAAACATTAAGAAGTAATCATGTGTGAGACGTACCCAAACATCCAACACCCCCTACCACCTTCCCCAGGAGAGGACGCCCCTGCAACCTCCCTAAAGCATATGTTCAAAAACTCCCTAGATATGCCCCTGTAATTGCTTTTTAAATCTGCAGCATAATTACGAATTTTTGAATAAATATGATTGGATAAATACAGAATCCTTAAAGAAAGCCCTACACGACAAAATTGAAAATATTGCAGGCTCGGTTTGAGTGAATTTTGAGTGAGCCTGTTCATGGACGGTAATGGAAAGTGCAAGTTACCGTCCACGCCCCCTAGCACCGGCTTAAGCAAAATTCAACATTTCACACGAAAATGGAAACATTATGAATTTAGAAACATCCGCAGATGTGTTCATACGACGGTTATCATGGAACCTTCAATGTGACACACTAGTGTCAAACCATGAAAAGCGGCGTATGGTCCCCAAGTAAAAGAATGCTTGTGCCCTAAACGAGAAAACAATAGGCGGAACTTAATAAAACTGAATTTTGAAAGGGGATCTGAGGTTATGAAGCCTGCATATCACAGATATGACGTCAAAGGACAAATTTTAAAAGCAGGCAACATATCCTTAGGGTGATTATACAGTATTCAAGTAGGGATACTGGAACCACCCAAGTTGAAAAAGGTCAAATAGAAGAAACTTAAAGTACCACATAACAAGTATACACAACAATAATGTCGTGTTATAACATCATTGATTAAATGTACGTGGAGACTTTTTACAGCAGCCAAACGGCACAAATACCACGAATGTGGCAAAACAGTTTTTAGACCCCCCTAGGACATTTTCCATAGGTAGAACGCTAAACAAAGATCTCTCTGGACAACCAATGTGAGTAATTATCCCTCAAAATCATTCTCGGCAATTTATGGAAGAGACTTTGCTTTAAACGACCCCGTTAAACAACAGGTTTCGATACCCCATGGACAACCTACAGTATTTGACGTCCCAGGATATCTTTTATAAGTTATTCGCTCAAACGGACCTGACTACATCTTTTGCGGGTAAATTTCCCATAAAGTGACCCCCTTGGACAAAACAAATACTTGAAACTCTATTTGACAGCTTACAGAAATTGATATCTTAGAGTAGCCTTCATATGTTCAATATGGTCCTTTCCCCTGAATCTTTATCTTTTGATTGGCACTTTATTGTCGGTTTTTTATTATATTTTATTTCCTCCTCAGGACGACCCCTTGGGTGTAGCAAGTTTTATTTCCTTTGTTTTTGTATTTTTACGCTACAAAAATAACTCTCGATAACATTAATGGGTAATAATAAAATACTTAGAATTATTCAAATGTGTCGAGCAATTCACATAGTGCTGGTGCCATTGTTATTGTGAAAGAGCCCTAGCAAATGTAATGCAGCCAGAACAAACATTTGATAAGAGTCGATATTATGGAACATTGGCGAGACAAAATTGCATGAGTTGATAACGATCTACTTTTTATGAAATGTGTGGCGCCTTGCACGAGGTAAATTTCGCTAAAGCAATGCAACACTATTTAAAAGTTACAGTAAAAACAATGAATCTTCGACGCACACACCGGCGAAAACCAATAAAAGAATGCGCATCAAAAAGCAAATCAAATTAATAAGACCCAAGACACTTTTACTTACAAATTTAACAATTCTTATTCAAGGAAAACATTTAAAAATATTTTTCAGTGATGAACAAGTTATTGAAAATGACACCTTTTATACTAAGACAGATAAATAGCGTTGTCATTGTGTTAGCTCTGCACCATGTTGATTAAACGTTAATATTTTATTGTTAACCAAGCTCTGTGAATTTTTTTGTGTTGAGCCAAAGGGGAAGTAAGGATCATGTTCAATGCACGATAAAGTGGGCAGACATTTTATGGTGACAGATTTCTGATACACTTGACAATTACTGGGTCTTCGACTTTCGGGGCGAATACACGACGACACAAGAATTCGATAAATTTGCCAAATGTCGTGTATTCGCGTTTAGCATTTTGAGGCGAAGATATGACGAAACCACAAATATAGGGCGCCGATTCGAAGATTTTACAGAAGTAGATCTCTCAAGCCTTTGTCTGTTGAAAAACCGTTATTTCGCACAAAATATATCAAGTCTTCGTGTCGGCGTCCTCAAAAAAACGGAGGGAAGACACGATAAGTGGGCATATTATCGTGTCTCCGTATCTTCGCGTTCGACTTTTGAGTGGCGAAGACACGAAATGGCAGACATCATCCACCATAGACATTTTACTTCACGGTAAATAAATCACTCAAGATGTGTCTTAACAGAATTAAACAAGAGCACCGCTAGGCGGGGCATTATATGCCCGAAAGTACTTTAGCTGTAGGTTGATTAATGCTTGAATTATTGAGCGAAAACTGTTTCCAGTTTAAAGGTGATAGTAACCTTGATCTTTGACCTTGTGACCCCAAAATCAATAGGGGTCTTCTACCCAATATGGACAATCATCCTATAAAGTTTGAAAACTGTGGGCCAAATGGAACTTAAGTTATGCTCCGGAAACCATTTTCAGTATTAAGCTTATAGTGACCTTGACCTTTGACTTTGTGACCCCAAAATCAATAGGGGTCTTCTATCCAATATGGACAATCATCCTATGAAGATTGAATACAGTGGGCCAAATGGAACTTAAGTTATGCTCCAGAAACCATTTTCAGTATTTAGCTAATAATGACCTTGACCTTTGACCTTGTGACCCAAAAATCAATAAAGGTCTTCTACCCAATATGGACAACCATCTTATGAAGTTTGAAAACTGTGGGCCAAATGGAACTTAAGTTATGCTCCAGAAACCATTTTGACTTTTACAGTAATAGTGACCTTTGACCTTGTGACCCCAAAATCAATAGGGTTTCTTCTACCAAATATGGGCAATCATCCTATGAAGTTTGAAAACTGTGGGCCAAATGGAAATTAAGTTATGCTCCGGAAACCATTTTCAGTTAAACGGTAATAGTGACCTTGACCTTTGACCTAGTGACCCCAAAATCAATAGGGGTCTTCTTCTTAATATGGGCAATCATCCTATGACGTTTAAAAACTATGGGCCTAATGGAACTTAAGTTATGCTCCGGAAACCATTTTCAGTTAAACGGTAATAGTGACCTTGACCTTTGACCTAGTGACCCCAAAATCAATAGGGGTCTTCTTCTTAATATGGGCAATCATCCTATGATGTTTAAAAACTATGGGCCTAATGGAACTTAAGTTATGCTCCGGAAACCATTTTCAGTTTTATGGTTATAGTGACCTTGACCTTTGACCTTGTGACCCCAAATCAATAGGGGTCTTCTACCTAATATGGGCAATCATCCTATGAAGTTTGAATACTGTGGGCCAAATGGAACTTTAGTTATGCTCTAAAAACCAAATTGCTAACGGACGGACGGACGGACAGACGGACGTTTTAACAGGAGAGTAATAATGTGGCTACTCTATTGTTCTCTCTATTGTTCTTTTCAGCCACACAAAAGAAAATAGCCACATAAAAGTAGTACGGAATGAATGACATCAAAGAGAAAGAACTGTTACCTATTGTCCCTATAGCCACATAATTACAGTCCTGTGAGTGCGGACGGACGGACAGACGGACGCCAGGGGGTATATCATAATATGTCCGAAATTATTTCGGGCATATAAAAAACACAGGCTAATATTTGGTAAATGTTTTAGCAAAGTCATTCTGAGGTATTTCGTATCGAAATTACGTCTAAAATTATTAGAACATTTTTCTACCTGGCTTATCATTCTTCGATATTAAAAAAAAAATAATTAAAAAACGGATAATTTTAGAAACTATATTTACCTGCTTCCGCTTTGTTTTGGTATATGGCTCTACAACAAAACTGTCGAGGGCTCCCATTTAAACAGATGATTAAAATTTGAAAGAGCTACGGTTTAGAAAGGGCGTTTCATCTTAAGCCACGTACAAATATGAGGAAATGGAAAAGTAGATGCTTGACCTCAATAACCTATAAATACTCAACCATTAGATCTATTGTTGCAAAAAGTGATTCTGAACCTTCCAAACGTAAACCAATATTTCTCCAATCTTAAATTTAACACCGTCCTACAAAGTAAACATTAAATTCCACCCCAAAAATATGTAAGGGGAACAACTGTGTGCATTTCCCTTTCCATTTGCAAATATTGATTCCCTTAGATTGAAAATTTAGTGTTGATTCTCCTACTATTTCGTTTTCGTACTGTGTGACCAATTGGTCTTTTCATGTCATAACTTTGACAGTATATTAATGAGCTTTTGGGGGTAGAAAAAGGGTTTAATTTTAATGGCAGCATATTAAACGTTATTTTTTATTCTTAAACGAAAAGCAAAATACTCAGCGCATGCGCATTAGGCTTATTTCAACTTCCCTGACGCTTATAAACACGGAAGTAAAAATAAAGAAAATTGAAAAGGTAATTTTTACAAATATTTTTACTTTCTGTTGTTGTCAGATCGATCGAAAACAACATCTAAACTACGGGACACTAAGGGTTTGATGGTCATCCGTTTTTGTTGGTCGCCAATTCAAATTCCTCTAATATAAAAACATGTACACTTCTTTTGACTGATTTGTAAGTGTTACAAGGCCAAAATCAGTATTTCAACGGTTTGTTTTATATATTTTATCATTGCATTTATAATATGACTTTTCCGAAACATAGAAACGCTCAGTACAGTCCGGTTCTGACAGAATTAATGGCTTAGAAAGCGTTTACCAGAAAGCAATATCGGCATACAATTTAAAGACGATATATGCAATACTATTGTTAAAAGCAAGTTAGATAATAATAATGATACAACGTCTTTGAAAAATAAAACTGATCTGTTTTTAATTAAGAAAACCAGTGCTTTTCGGTGAGGAAATTACTTTTTTAAACGGGACCGGAAAGCACATAAAACATCGATATAGCAAAACTATTCAGCATTTAAACTAATGTAATGAATATGTTTAATATTAATAGATCAAATAAATACACTTTAAAAATTGTATTGTATCAAACTTGGATGTGTATCAATATTCTTAAGAAATTATTGTGCTTTTGGGTTATTGTTATTTTCTCATACCCGAAAACAATAATTTACCAATTTATTCTGCAAATATCATTAAGATTAATGACAAGATATGTCAATAAACAACGTTATATTATAGGTTTTTGACTTCATAATCCATACGTTACCCGAAACAATAAATAAAATAATCATATTTCGTTCTATTTCACTCTATAGTTTGCTATTCGGTTATAACCGGTTCTGTACTACAAAGGTAAAGATGTGCTATGCTCATACTTGAATAAAATATTTTAATCACAGAAATTGATTGAAATCTATGACATTCTTACTGAATATGCCTTACTTGAATAAAATAATGAATAAAATGTGAATAGGAACCGCATTCCCTTAAACATGTCAGTTAAAGTTGGTTTTTAAAAAAAGAAACACAAAAAACTGCCAGTTTTTAGCTCACCAGAGGACAATGCACTCAAGTTGAGCTTTTGTGATGGCCCATTGTTCGTTGTCGATCGTCCGTGAGTCCGTGCGTCAACAATTTCTTGAAACAACTTTTCCTCCTTAACCACTTGGCCAAATTTGTTAAAACTTTGCAGGTATGTTTCTTCCATGCTCTACCAAAGTTGTTCAAAAATTAAATTCCATAAATAACTCTGGTTGCCATCTTTAGAAATCTTCTTGTAATAATACAAAAGCACTATAGATTAGATATTTGGCATGAAACATCTCCTAGACCAAGTTTGTTCAAATAAATGCCGTAGGGTTAAAATTGGCCCCGCACCAGGGGTTATTGATTTTCCTTAAAAGTATATAGTTAAAACTTAAAAATCCTCTTGTGAAAAACCAAAAGAAGTAGACCTTAGATATTTGGCATGAAACATCATTTAATAGATGTCTACCAAGTTTGTTCAAATAAAATCCCTAGGGTCAAAATTGGCCTGGCCCAGGGGTTTATTGATTTTCCTTATATGTATATTGTAAAAACTTAAATATCTTCTTGTTATAATCCAAAAGCACTATAAATTAGATATTTGGCATGAAACGTCATCCAGTGGATGTCTACCAAGTTTGTTCAAATAAATGCCCAAGGGTCAAAATTGGCCCCGCTCCAGGGGTCTTTGATTTTTCTTTTAAATATATTGAAAAAACTAAAAAAAAAACATTTTTGTGACAATCCAAAAGAGCTTAAGCTTAGATATTGGCATGAAATATTCTAGTAGATGTTACCATATTGATCTAATTAAAGCCCTAGGGTCAAAATTGCCCCCGCCCCTTAGGGTCAATTGATTTTCCTTATATGAATATAGTAAAAACTTATAAATCTTATTGTAAAAATCCAAAAGAGGTAGAGCTTAGATATTTGGCATGAACTATCTTCTAACAGATGTCTACCAAGTTTGTTCAAATAAAAATCATACGGTCAAAATTGTCCCACCCCAGGAAGTCATTGATTTTTCTCATATGTATATAGTTAAAACTTTAAAAAAAAATCTAATGCCCTAGAATAAGAATTGTCCTGGCCTGAGGGGTCATTGATTTTGCTTATATGTCCATAAATATAGAAAAAAATGTTTAAAAATCTTCTTGAAAAATCCAAAAAAGCTAAAGCTTAGATATTTGGCATAAAACATGTTCTAGTGTATGTCTACCATATTTGTTGAAATAAAACCCTAGGGTCAAGATTTGCCCCGCCCCAGGGGATCGAGGTTGACAGTTCAATCTCCAGCTAGGACAAATGTTTTCCTTCTCTTTTCCTGACATCTTTTTCACATCACACTTACTGACAAACAGAACTGTTTAATGAAATGGTTGCCAGAGTTAAAATTAGAGAACAAGAACATCTAAAACACTGGTTTAGTTTTGAAAAAAAAATTACACAAAAAATTCTTTGGTGACAGTGTTCATTTTTTTTTCAGATTAAGTCCCTCGTTTTCAAATTGTGCTTCTGGTGAGAAAAGGGGCTCCACTCTGACCTTTTGACCTATTTCTCAGGTGAGCGATGTAGGGTCCTCTCAGCCCTCTTGTTTTGAATGATACTATGTATTCATATTGTGATCACATGCAGTGTGTATAGTTTCAAACGTTACATATCTACTAAGTGTGAAGTCAAAACATGTTTATTTTATATCTACAAAAAGATTGTGTAGCAATTATCAATTATAGTTTATTATGTCGAGTTTGAGCATTGTAAATCTTTAAACTGTAAGGCATTCTTAAACCCGAAATATGATAGGGTAATATCTCTACACGTCTGAATGTTTGAATAGAAAAAGGTGCATTATGCAACTTTAATTGTTTACAAGGCAGTTGCGAAAAAGATTTTATGGATATGGTCGAGATTTATAGCGGATACATATGAAATGTAGGTGATTTAATTTATTAATTCAAATATATATTTTTAAATTAACTTTTCCAACTACTGTTTACAAATAACGTTATTTCATAGCGAATATATTATATCTATCAACAATGATGTCATTTAATTTAAGTAATTAAGACAAAATGAAAACATTAAAGAAAGTGGAAAAATTATAAATTGTTTCGGATAGATTTAATGTTTCAACACTTATCATTGACACTTCAGTAAGACACTTCTTGTCCTTCCATAAAAAGCGATTGGAGTCACCGAAAAGAAAGAGTATTGACCTTAATGCCGGCTCGCCACGGCGAGCCGGTATTACGTTAGGATTTTATTGAGAAACAACCTAAAACGCCGATCCATCCAAAAATTTAATCAAACCTTGGCTTCCAGCTTTCTTCAGAATTTATCTGTCAGGGCTAAAATCCAAAATTATTTAGCCAATCAAATTTAATCTTACATAGCGTCAAAAAACCTTCAATTTTCACGCCATTTTTAAAAAGCAGTAAGTATTGCTTTAAGCGCAAAGATATAATGATGATTAAAATGTTTGTTTTCATGAATTCTTTTCAATAAATCATATTTACACTGACTTTTGATTTAGCGATTTCACCTGTTTTCTCTGTAGTAAGTTTTCGTTTGGTTAATTAACATAAGTGTACATCTGGTTCTGTGCATTTTTTTCTTTTCGTTTTTTTCCAGTCATTCTATCCTTTCCGGTATTTGGGGGGGATCCCGGGATCTGGGATAGTATTAGATATATAGGGGAAAGGAATAAACTAATTTGTGTTGATTATTGTCGTTGAATCTTTGTACAGGAGATGACCATTATACCAAGCCGTCTTACAATATAATTCCCTTTTATGCTCACTATGAGCAAGTTGTGCTCTGGTGAGCATAAACAGGAATTGGGATCCCTGTTCATCTGTTGTCCCTAATGTGTAATTTAATTTCTATGAAACCAAAGACTGCACATTAACCACACTACAGGAGTCCTTTTCATAGTTGTTCAATTTTCTTACAACATAGGTCAAGGACACGTCTTATATAGAAACACATACGCACACCTTATACCTTATTAATGCCTAAACCTTAAAATTTTTGCATGTAGTATTGCCTTGTTGACCACTTTAAAATTTTTTCATATATCTACATGCATATCCATTTGTTTAAAGTGTTTCACTTACCAAGATGAAGGGTGGACATAATTTTTATTAAAATGCTAAGGGAAATATGTTAAGTCTTATTGGTTATAAACTTCAATGCCCTCCAGCTTTAATATTGAATATGTACCAATGCCTTGAAACTTGTTACAAATCAAATGTTAATCATGCCCCCATGAATCTTAATTCGGCCAACAACCCAAGAGAGTTCTTCAGTAATATATTCCTGGAAAGGACTTGTGTCTGTCACTCATTCCAATACTAAATAACATATTACAACTTAATGAATTTCGTATGAATTCTACCCTATCTACATTTTTTTGGTCAAGGTCAACAGGCAATATATAAATGTGCATAGAACATAGGCACTTCATTCTAAATCTGTTACATGCATCTTCATTATATACTCATATTCCTTTTGTTAAACTGAGAAAAACGGGTCCCATCGGGGGTTTGGGTTTCTGGTTTAGATCAAGATAAACCCCAACTCAGAAAAATAAACATTTGACCTTTAACTATAAAAAAATTTTCTAACCAACTTAAAAAATTTATTTTTGTTTCCAAACTATCCACCGGGTTAAAAAGGTTTCTGTCAAATTTTTTCCCCCAAAGGGGCCCATAAAAAAAAAGGCCTTTCCTCAAAACTAAAGCCTCCCTTTAAGTTTTCAACAACCACGCCCCAAAACCGTTCATTAAATAAAAAAAATTTTTTTCAATAAAAATTTAAAATGTTTTTAAAATTTCAAAAATGAAAATTTTTTTTCCCATGTCCAAAAACCCTTTAAAGGCCCAAAATTTGACCTCTTTTGTACCAAAAAGAAGGTGAAAGGAAAAAATCTTTCCCCCATTCTTAAATTCAAAATTTACTCCCTTTATTGACTCAATCTCTAACCAACTATATAGATGCCAAAGGTCGACGTCACGTGTATTTGTATCTTACATAACTAAAGAGGTTTTAAAGATATTTCAACTTTTCATAGATGAAGGGCAGTATTTTATAATCATAGCCCTGCATTATTTTTGAGTTATTGCTCTGTATCTTTTTTTTATAATCCAAGATATAATTCATTTGGTATTGCATGGAGAAATCAATGTGAATATCTCATAAGCGCAGATTTTCACAATTATTTTTTCTGCACATACTTGGGTAATTTTATTGTTTTGAGTGGCATTGTGCTGTGTTTTTCGCTGACGAGTTTAGGTAAATTGACAATGTATTTAAAAAGGTTGACCAAGTGAGAGATAATTGCATAATAATAATTTAATTGAATAATTAAATAAGTACAATGTCGATGACAAAATATAATTACTGAAAAATATATAAAAGACTGCCACACTCTTTTCACTGAAAGGTAATTAAATGTTCCAAAACCATACATAAATTTATTGTGATTCGCTTAGGTTATTGGTTTTACACATGAACCATACCTCCAAACTGAAACCAATTGCGGCTTTATCTAAAATTGTTTTGACTTTGACCTTAGCACCTACCATTTATACTTAGATGGACATAATGTCATTTTAACATTTGAATAATATAATAAGAAATACAATATAAAATTTAATATTCTAACCTATAATGCAATGGTTGATGCAATGATCTTCTCGAAGAAATATGAAACGAGCTGTTTTTTTGTCAAAAAATAAAATTTAGTACTGATTTACTAATTTAAAAATATTGTATCAAATGACAAGGTTGCACTATCTTTTTATAACATATAACATAAAGATATATCACAATCAACTTGTACTTTTCACTTCAGTGTTGTCATATTTTTCTTGTCCTACGGGATCATTGCTTCCAACACTTTAAATAGTTGAAAATTAAGTACCGCGCAAGCCGGTACGTGCTAGAAGCGTGGGGGATTTCGCATTTTTTTCTTTATACAAGACATTTTAAGACTCAATAAGTATAATAATATTTTATTGCCACTATATAATACATGTAAGGTAGGAATAACACAAAAACAATTGTACATGTAAGTATAGAGCAAATGGGTTAGGTAACAAGTTATTACAACATTAGCAACAGCCCTTATCACAAAGACAAAAATTCCCCTACATTGCCTGACCCATGAAACTGACAAAAAAAAACAAAAACAGAGAGATGATGTTTGATAATGTCGACAGCGATCGTTTGAAATCGAATAAGACAATTATTTTTCGTCATATGTCTATTATCGGACAAATGACATTGTGTCAACAATGAAGTGACATATTCACCCATTATAAATTTCTACATAATGTTTTGCAATTTAATAATCATTGACAGATGGAAATAGCGGTCAGTTGAAGTTAGCAAAATATTTATCGGCACCACCATATGTACTTATACATAAATTGATCCATTGTAATAAAAATATATAAACTTAACAGATAGGGAGTTCACAGTAGACATGGAAATTATTATACTGTGAATGGAATACAGATATAAATCATATTTCTTTAGGAAAATTTGCCAACAAAAAATACACAAGACTTAAATGTTCAAATAAACAAAAACATTAACATGAACAGTCAGGTATAACTAGTAGTACAGGCATGCTAGACAGACAGACATATCGATAGATACACGAGATTTGCATGTACACATCTACAAAATATTTACAAAAAACAGTCAGGTTAAATATAAAGATAATACTGCAGGCAGGCAAACAGACGGACCAACAGACAGACCGACAGACACCAACAAACAGGTATTTTATAACACATTTACGAAATACACCATATCATGTTTGAATAAGTGGAGCTAACACAAACAAAAAAGTATATAACTTGACATTTTAATTATGAAGTCGATTGTCGATCGAGTAAATTATATCAAAGAAAGATTACAAAAAGAAAGAGAATGTGTTCATGTTACTTTTGATGATAAATCGTCTGCTAACAATATAAACGATTACAGGTAAATCTATTTACTGTTAAAGTTTATTTATTTTGGAACCGTTGTAAACATAACATGGATCAGTGCACTCCAGGAAAGGTAAGTCATGTGTGTATGGATAGTTTTGTAATACTTATTGGGCATAATATTTGCAGTAAAACATTGTAGTGCAGTGGTAGCGCGCTTGTCTATCAACTATACTGTTGCCGGTTCAAATCCCAGCATTTCATTTTTTTAAATAATTTTTTTTTTAATGCACGGGTACTTCTCAAATGTGTGTCATGCATATAAAAACACAATAAACAAACTCTCATTCGACATTTTAAGGAAACTATTACTATCTCGAAACGACGAAAATAATAGTATCTTATAAATTAAAGTTATAAAAGAATCAATAATTTCAGCCAAATACGAGGTTATGAAATATCATGTTTAATGCAATTCAATTGAGCTTTTGTGCTACAAGTGACACAACGGCTTGCAACGTAAAATATCTATTTATTGCGGCGAACACGCGAGTCCTGAGCTGTTTGGTTGAGGTGGATGTTTGGGCGCTGTTAGAGGGACGTCATCACGATTTCGTTAGAAACTTGTCATCGCAAAAGTGTTATAAGGTGCATTGACTATTAGCACTACAGTGTGTGCTGGAAGATTAGGGATAAGCTTTTGATTAAGGCACTTGATGAAAACCTCGCCATTTATTTCTCCGTGGTAATCACCTATTGAGGTACTATCGTCGCAATGGAACCAAACACGCCAGCGGCAGAACGATTGAGATTGCCACGGAGTTGAAGGCATTGTTTGAATTGTTGAATTGAATTGAATTGTAACTAAAGCGTTCTCGTGAATAAAAACATGGAAAATAGAATACATGATAATAAAATAGAAAGTAAAAAATGAATAATAAAATACAAAAGGTATAACGCCCTTTTGGGAAATAAGGACCATAACCACTTTATTATCAGGCCAGATGAGTTTCAGTCACCTGTTTTCCTGGTAATGGGTTTTCGCACATGGCTTTATTCTTGCCACCCCTATGTACTATTAAAAATAAGATTTCACATTCTCGATCATATTTGAATCGGCAGTACGTTGTTTACACAGTAATGTAGAGGGATGTCTAAAATAGCACTGTAACAGTTACTCTTTATATTGATGTCAATTTCTAGCGCACTCTTTGTCAATAAATACCTGTCAAAATGACAGCACCTGTCACAAAGTTTATAATTTGTTTCGAATTTCCTTAATGTCATCCATGTGTTTAATAAGGCATTTTTTTGTTTCTCCGATAACCTGAACATAGACTCTGCATCCCGCTATCCTGGTTTTAGTTATTAATTTGTCTCTTTTTAATTGTCGTGCTTGGAAGGATAGATTTTCTCTCAGCGGTGTCAAATTTTCTTGGACAAATATGCCATGGGACATCTCTATCCTAGGGTATGTACCCATTGTCTTGCTTTCGAATTAATGAACGTAACGATCACTTTAATATCATAATTGTATTGAGGTTTACCTTTTCGGAGGCACTTGTCAGTATCGCTACTACTCAGCTGAATTTCTCTTTTCTTGGCCTCTGCAAGAATTTTTGACCCTACAATTTCGTCAGTGCTGCCGACCGTGTTGAGCTAATATGTCTTCTTAGTGCCCTCCTTGGGTGTGTCGTGTCGGGGGCTGCGTCCTGTGAACGTTGCCTTTGCCTTGTTGATCTTTACTCCTGTTTTTGATCCATCTCAATTGACTTTAAGTCTGATTTTAGAGAGGCTTATCCAACATTTTTCTCCTCTCCTGTATGATGTTGTAGCTCTTTAATATTTTTTTCTTGCAAATGGACTTAAGTTCTTTAATAAGCAAAGGTGTGAACTGAGTTCTTTAATATCTGCTAGACTGAATTTTGATATTTTGTTCTGAGAAGTCGTTGAATCTTCTTCTGCCTCAAGGTATTCAGGTAGATTACTCTCTCTCTCTCTCTCTCTCTCTCTGTCTGTCTCTCTCTCTCTCTCTGTCTGTCTGCTCTCTCTCTCTCTGTCTGTCTGTCTGTCTGTCTGTCTGTCTGTCTGACTCTCTCTCTCTCTCTCTCTCTCTCTCCCTCTCCCTCTCTCTCCCTCTCTCTCTCTCTCTCTCTCTCTCTCTCTCTCTCTCTCTCTCTCTCTCTCTCTCTCTCTCTCTCTCTCTCTCTCTCTCTCTCTCTCTCTCTCTTCAAAATTTACTTGCTTGTAAAAAAACTCTTGACATTTTGTTTTGATACGAAGGAAGGATCTCAATTTAACCAAGTCTGCATTTTTTATGAAAATTTTGTTTTGGTAAATGCTTCCGAGGGATTGATCATATTTTGTCCAGATTTTTGTAAAAAAAAAATGAAAAAAATTAAATTTACCTTTAATGAAAATCAATATAAAGAAATTTAAGAAATCTTTACCTTAGTGCAATAACGTAATAAGTGCTTCTATTATTAATAGAAGTTATTGCACTCAGGTGACGAAATGTCTTTTAAAATAACAAATTATTCTAAAATACAACGGTTTCAGATCAAACTAGTACAAATTATTCTTAAAATCAATAAAGTTTAAAGACAGACCTGCATGTACCTCTGCAACAATATTATGGCATAAAAAATAATAAAAAATAACAAGAGGGCAAAGATGGCACTGAGTCGCTCACCAGAAACAAATGCTTATCAGTGTTGAAATGTCAATATATTCTTTTAAATTTGAGCATAGAATATGTTAAAACAATAATTTGAAGAAATGCAACGACCTGAGGCATTTAAGCTTTGGCTAAAACGGGGCTAATCAAATTAATATGAGCAAACTTGATAAAAGACTACCTAAGAATGCTACTAAGTTTGGTGATCATCTATCAATTATTTCAGTAGGAAATGATGTTCGGGTTTTTTTTTCTATTTTTAGCTTTAGTGGCCCCTAAAAGGGGCCAATCAAATTAATATACGCAAACTTGATAAAAGAGTAACCAAGAATGCTACAGACAAAGTTTGGTGATCATCCATTAATTAGTTCTGTAGGAGAAGATGTTTAAACGTATTTCTATTTTTGATTTTAGCGGCCCCTAAAAGGGGCTAATCAAATTGATATGAGCAAAATTAATAAAAGACTACCCAATAATGCTTCAGAAAAAGTTTGGTAATCATCCATCAATTAGTTCTGTGGCAAAAGACGTTAAAATGTATATCTTTTTTCTATTTTTAACTTAAGCCGCCCCTAAAAGGGGCCAATCAAAATAATAATAGCAAACTTGCTAAAAGACGACCCAACAATGCTTCAGACAAAGTTTGGTGATCATTCGTCCATTAGTTCTGTAGAAATAGACATTTAAAGGTATTTAAAGCTAGTTCTGTAGAAGAAGATGTTTAAAGGTTTTTCTATTTATAGCTCTGCTGACCCCTCAAAGGGGCCAATTGGAATGAGCAAAATGAATTGAGCAAATTCAAGTGTGACTGTCACAAAAATGCTACAGACCAAATTTGAAGTAAATCGGCTAAGTAGTTTCAGAGAAGAAGACGATTGTTGACACATGACGACGGACGACGGACGATGGACGCCGGAGCATCTCCCTTTGATACTTATAGCTTACCCTGAGCCTTCGGCTCTGGTGAGCTAAAAATGGAGGTCGATGTGTACTGAATTTGTAGAAGTGGTTGTTTAAATTGGACTTTAAATTTGTTAAACTGTTTTGAATATTAATATGTTTGTGCCAAGTGAAATATTTACAATTGTAGCAAATGTTTGGATGGAATTTCGACATATTTGAAGGTGAATAAGTGTTTAAAATCAGAGACATCGATATACAGGTGTATACAGCTAAACTGAGGTATACGCAGGTAAAGCACGGGTAAAGTGTTAACACCGCCATCTTGTTTTTACAAACGATCGTTGTTTACGTACGCTTTAATCGTGCAAAATAGATTTTGTGATGATCTAAATATATGATCTGGGTTACTAAATATTCTGAATCGTAAATATGTGAATATATTATATGACATGTCTCGTTCCTTTAATTTTACACTAAATGCCCCTGGAACACCGGGAACACCTATAACTCGTTCTAAACGAAGTCATAGTGACATTCTTTTTGTAGCCCAAAAATAATGAAAGCTATTTGTTACAATATGAGTTCCATTTTTTGCAAGAAACACCGAGCTGAAAAGGCAGAAGAGACCATCGATTACTTAATATCCAAAACAAACGTTATAAAGCAGTACTGTCGAAGGACCACTATGCGTTTCTTTTATGTAGACCCGAATTATAAAGTAACAACACCAGTAATACCCAGAGCTTCAGTAATAAAGATATAACTATCCGAGTCCCTAAGGGTCAAATGAGTTCGGGATTGTTAAAATCAAATCAACAAACAGCTGTAAAGTTCTATCCTGTTTATATACTGATCCAACAAGGTTGTTACATCACATAAGGTACAAACAAGTAGATTCTGTAGGTACAAACCAAAACTCTGAAATAAGTATATAACAATATGTAAATATAAAGTGAAATAAAGTAGAAACAATGCATTACATGAATAAATATTATATCTTATGTTCTAATCTAGAACATAATCAATTACATGTCTAGTGGCCGATTCAGTTCTTTACACTCAGCAACAGTCCTTAAATCTAATATCATAGCTTATGGAATTATACACACAATTAACATATTTTACCTTATAAACAATACACAATACATCACACATGTAACTTACCATCTGAGGGATGAGTGCAGAACATCAATCTAATTATTATTACTCTGACTATCACACCAGTGACTGTTAACGGCAAGGTTAAATATTAATAGTGAATAAAAGATAAAAGGTGATTTGATAGATACATGTCATTCTGAAACTCATACTTATTTACAAATTTCACAATCAATGGACTGAACCAAAATAGAACAGAATCACAATAATGCAATTCTACATATTTACAATAAAGCATTTAGCAGCAGTCAGGATAAATACATACCAACTTAGAAAATAAAGAACTTGACCACAAACACTAATTTTTCTAACCTCTCTTTTACAACATAACAAAGACACAATGACTTTTTCCCACCAAGAAATCACATGACATAAAAATAGCTTAAACCCAATGATCCGTGAACCAGTCATTTGAATTCTTAGAATACTGACCAATGTAAACATAAGATAAAATCAGTTAAAACCAATAGAATAGTCTCCCTTGAAAGGAATCAGACAAGACCGACGGATTTGTCTCCCTTTGCAAAATTATAAAATCCAACAGTAAAGCAAGAGTATTGTCCCTTAGACCTGATCCTAAAAATAAGACCCTGTTACACTTCCAACGCATCCGCTGAGAACCAATCAATTGAACCATTGGACAACTCTGATCACACAATTCAATCATCCGACATAACCAATCAATCAGATACCAGTATGATAATATTTTAGTTGACATATGTAATGAGAAAATAAACGTCAGTCCACCAATCTCAGAAAATAACTGTTAACCACTATCACCTATACCAAAACAAGTGTTTTACATGTAATGCACTTGATTTATCTTCACAACGACTATCTGATCATGGTTTGCCATTCTTCTGTTACAATCTTGAGATATACATGTACACCCCGGTCCTGTTTCTACCAGCTCCTCTGAAACAGATATTCTTCCAAGCTTTAAGTATCATATCTCTATGGTCCATTTGAATGTACAGAGCGTCCGACATAAACTCGATCTTTTTTTTTTGGCTGAATTTCAAGCATTTGACAAACTTGCTTTCTCGGAAACATGGCTTAACGATTCAGTGGTGTCAAATGATGATCTTTCGCTTTTGACATTTCATAAACATGAAATGAAAGATCGTATAGGTGATTATCATAGTTGGTTTATACTTTATGTCAAAAACAATCTATATTATAAAAGAAGATATGACTTAGAACTTTCTCGTGTAGAAAACATATAGATAGAACTTAGACTTGAAAATAATAAACATGTCCTTTTCGGTCTTTTTTATTGTCCCCCAAATGTAAATACTCATTATAATAAAAAGTGATATTGAAAATTCTATTGCATTAGATGTTAACTCAAACAATATCACAAACAGAAAAAATATTTTTATATGACAACGGTTTTAACATGGAACAAATCGTTGAAGAACCCACGCACTTCACAGAATCATCTCATTAATTAATTGATCTTGTCTTTGCTCTGCCTTGTGCCCTGTCCTGTTTTTCTTTGGGGTCCTCCTGGGCTCCTTGCCGCTGGCGCTTGTTGCTGGGTCGGGTGGGGGCTGCGTTCATTGAATGCCGCCTTTCCTTGTCGATCTTGTCTATCATATTTTGTATCAAACAAAAATACAATTATCAAATCTGGAGTGGGCGAGCATATTCTTGATCAAGAACAGCGGTACAATATTCCAATATTTTGTCTTTTTGAATTTCGGAAACCAAAACAAAACAGGTTTCAACGTACAATTTGGGAATATAATCGGGGTGATTGTGATAAGCTTCATAATTACTTTAACAATTTTCAATGTGATGAATGCTTTTGATTTCAATGTCAACAAATACGCTGAAAACGTTTCGAACCAAATCATTCGTCTCTATAAGGACAGTATACCAAACAAAAATATACATGTCCGGTCATGAGATGCTCAATGGATGACATATACTATCAGATCAAATATTCACAAACGTAAACGACTTCATAGAAAGGCAAAATTAACTCAATCAATCTCTCACTGGCAAAAATCTCAAACAATTAAGAAACGAAATAATATCTCAGATCAGAGAGGCTAAATCAATGTATTACACAAAGTTATCAGACAAACTAAAAGCCAGGTCCTTATCTTCAAAATACTGGTTGAAAACACTAACATCTTTTATTGTGCCTCCACTATAGGGGGAGGGCATTTAGATTAACCCTTGTCCGTCCGTCCATCTGTCCGTCCGTCCATCTGTCCTTCTGTCCGTTCTCTTTTTGTGTCGCACGTAACTCAAAAAGTAATTGACCGAGAGTCGTGAGACCTTACAGGAATGTTGATCATCATGTGAAGTTGTGCACCTGGGTATTTTTGTGTGGATATATTTAGTATTTTTAGAGTAATTGCTCTTGACGTAGTAAACATTTCCAATTTTCAGCTTGTGTCACACGACGCTAAAAAGTATTTGACCTAGAGTCATGAAAACTTACAAGAATGTTGCTCAGCATGTGCAGTTGTGCACCGGGGTATTTTCGTGTGGATATTATTAGCATTTTTAGAGTTACTGTCCTTGACTTAGAAAAAATCTGCAATGTTCAACTTGTGTCGCACGTAACTCAAATATTATTTACCTAGAATCATGAAACCTCACTCGAATGTTGATCAGCATGTGTAGTAATGCACCTGGGTATTTTTGTTTGGATATACTTAGTATTTTGAAAGTTATTGCCATTCTTGAATTAGAAAATATTTCCAATTTTCAACTTGTGTCGCACGTAACTAAAAATGTATTTGACCTAGAGTCATGAAAACTTACAAGAATGTTGCTCAGCATGTGAAGTTTTGCACCTGGGAATTGTCGTGTGGATATTTTCAGTATTTTTAGAGTAATTGCTTAGTAAAAATTTGCAATTTTCAACTTGTGTCGCACGTAACTAAAACATATTTGACCTAGAGTCATTAAACCTTACAGGAATGTTGCTCAGCATGTGTTTTTGTGCACCTGGGTATTTTCGTGCGGATAGTTTTAGTGTTTCTAGAGTTATTGCCCATGATTTAGTAAAAAATTACAATATTCAACTTGTGTTGCACGTAACTCAAAAAAGTATTTGACCTGTAGGCCTGAAGTTTACAAGAATGTTGCTCAGCATGTGTACTTATGCACCTTGGGGTTTTCTTGTGGATTATTCAGTATTTGTAGTATTTGCCCTTTACTTAATAAAAGATTTTTAGTTTTCAATTTGGGCACATGTAGCCAAAAAGAAATTGACCTTGAGACATTGACAAATCGGTGGTATGGGGGCAACCGTGTCCTATGGTAACATTTCTAGTTTCTACTACACATACGTCGACAAGTCCCCCACTACAAAATATAGACAAGAGGAAATTTTATTTTCTGACGTTTTAAACGATTATTTTTAAAACAAAACTTATATTAACGTTCTAATTCAAATATTACTGACGTCGGTCCACCATCAACTTCTACTATCCTTGATAACCTTTTCCTAAATTCATCCAAAACAGAAGCAATTTTCAAATCTCTAAAAGTAGACAAAGCATCTGGACCTGATGGTATCAGTAACAGATTTTTGCATGAATCTTCACGAAAACTTTCTATTCCTTTAACCAATCTTTTTAACGCATCTTTTCCTGTTGCAAAGTACCATCTTCTTGGAAGCCCATGTTACAGCTATTTTTAAACAAGCAATGTGCCCCCATTCTCCACTGTTTTGTCAATCTTATGACTTTAAGTCAAATATTTTTAAGCTACATGTGTCACACGTTGAAAACTAAAAATCGTTTACTAAGTCAAGGGCAGAAATTTATAAATACTGCATAAATCAACAAGCAAACCCCAAGGTGGATTAGTACATGCCGACCAACATTCTTGTAAACTTTCACACCCAAAGGTCAAATATTTTTTATTTATGCATGAACATGTTGAAACTTGCAAATTTATGCTAAGTCAAGGACAATAACTTTAACAAAACTGAAAAAAAAACAAATCCACATGCAAAACCCCAGGTGCATAGCTTCACAGTGATGTTGATCATTATTCCTGTAAAGTTGGTTGATTCTAATCAAGCGCTCTACGAACAAATAACACAGCATAATGGAACGGTTTTCACTACGTCAAGGGCAAAAAATCTAACAGAACAGCATAAATCAATCCACAATGGTCACCCCAGGTGCACAACTACACATGCTGAGCAACATTCCTGTAAGGTTACATAACTCTAGGTTAAATACTTTTTGAGTTACGTGCGACACAAGTTGAAAATTGTATATTTTCACTGAGTCAAGGGCAATAACTTTAAAAATACTACATATATCCACACGAAAATACCCAGGTGCACAACTACACATGCTGATTAACATTTCTATAAAGTGTCATGACTCTAGGTCAAATACTTTTTGAGCTACGTGCGACACAAAAGAGAACGGACGGACGGAAGGACGGATAAACGGACGGACAAGGGTAAATCTAAATACCCCCTATCCCTAAAAGGTGATGCATCTCTTGCAAGCAATTATAGACATATTTCATTGTGAGACACCATAGAAAAAAATGTTTAAGCGACTTCTTTTTAAGCATGTTTTCAATCACTTGAACTCAAATAGATTTCTTACCCCAGTGAAGTCAGGCTTAATCCCAGGGGATTCAACTATTAAACTGTAAATCAACTTGTATATATCTATGACACATTTTGTGAAGCACTTGATAATGGCCTTGAAGCTAGAGTTATATTTTTGACATTAGCAAGGCATTTGATAAGGTCTGGCATGAGGCATTCCTTGTAGGTATATCTGGCAATATGTTGGATTGCTTTCGAGACTTTTTAAATTCTAGACGTCAGCGGGTTGTATAAACAGGTGCAAACTCTTCCTGAGGCCCGGTCCTTGGTCCTTTGCTTTTCCTAATATTTATAGTAATGACATTGTTCAAGATCTTCAATCTATTGTTAACCTTTTTGCTGATGATACTAGTCTCTATCTTGTCATTGAAACTCCACAGATTGCAGCTGCAGCTCAACAATTACAGTCATATATTCAAAAAATAACCGCGTGGGCAGACAAATGGCTTGTCACCTTTAATCAATGTACTTTCGAATCACTTATCACCTCCAGAAAAAGAAACAGTTATGGCCAACCACTTCAAATGCTTAACCAAAATATACCAGAAATAATTGACCATAAACACTCGGGTTAAATCTTACCTAACAATTGCCAATGGCACTCACATATTTAATATATTAACGATAAAGCATGGAAACGGGTATATCGTAAACATTATGAGAACATTAAAATTTGTATTAGATCGCTAATCATTAGAAATAATTTAAACGTCGTTTTTAAGACCAATTCTCGACGTCGTATGGGGAATGAGAATTGAGAATTTAATCCAACGAAATTTTAATTCATGGGCTGTAAAATTATAAATGTTTAATCAAGGAATCAAAAAGCCTAAGAAGAATTCCTTAAAATTAATCATGCCTGCAAAATTAAGTGAAATTAGAAAATCCATTAAAAATGGCTAACTTTATTTATTAACATTGTTTCAGTCTCGAAACGGACCTGGCCTTTTTGTGCCCCCACGTTAGTGGCGGGCATTTAGATTTACCCTTGTCCGTCCGTCCGTCTGTCCGTCTTTCCGTCCGTCCGTCCGTTCACTTTTGTGTCGCACGTAACTCAAAAAGTATTTGACCTAGAGTCATGAAACTTTACAGGAATGTTGATCAGCATGTGTATTGCCCTTCACTTAGTAAAATTTTGGAATTTTCAACTTGTGTCGCATGTAACTCAAAAAGTATTTGACTTAGAGTCATGAAACTTTACAGGAATGTTGATCAGCATGTGTAGTTGTGCACCTGGGTATTTTGGTCTGGATATTTTTAGTATTTTCAGAGTTATTGCCCTTGACTTGGTAAAATTTTGCAATTTTCAACTTGTGTCGCATGTAACTCAAAAAGTATTTGACCTACAGTCATGAAACTTTACAGGAATGTTGATCAGCATTTGTAGTTGTGCACCTGGGTATTTTGGTCTGGATATTTTTAGTATTTTCAGAGTTATTGCCCTTGACTTAGTAAAATTTTGCAATTTTCAACTTGTGTCGCATGTAACTCAAAAAGTATTTGACCTAGAGTCATGAAACTTTACAGGAATGTTGATCAGCATGTGTAGTTGTGCACCTGGGTATTTTCGTGTGGATATTATTAGTATTTTCAGAGTTCTTGCCCTTGACTTAGTAAAATTTGGCAATTTTTAACATGTGTCGCACATAACTCAAAAAGTATTTAACCTAGAGTCATGTAACTTTACAGGAATATTGATCAGCATGTGTAGTTGTGCACCAGGTATTTTCGTCTGGATTTATTTAGTATTTTTAGAGTTATTGCCCTTCACTTAGAATTTTTTTGCAATTTTCAACTTGTGTCGCAAGTTTCTCAAAAAGGATTTGACATAGTCAATAAACCTTATGGGCAGGTTGCTCAGCATATTTTAGATTTGCACCTGGGGGTTCGCTTGTGGATTTATCCAGTATTTGTAGAGTTATTTCCCTTGACTTAGTAAAAATATTGACAGAACAGTGTCGCGGTGGGGGCACCCGTGTCCTATGGACACATTTCTAGTTTTTAATCTATTTTTATTCTTTCTTGTGTGTGAATGTTATTTTACTTTTTAATTTTTTACTTCTTTCTATTTGCGAGCGTGCGTGTGTGCGACCGTGTGAATATGTGGGTATTTTGTGTTCTCTGTCTTTTTACTGTTCTCTGGTCTATTTATGTTTAAGTGTCCTTCATTTTAGACAGCCTTTCATTTTGCATTTAAAATTCGCCTGACGAACTATCTGTTAAACCATAGTAGAATATGTCCCGACCAACTGTAGTTATGGGGCGGAGCAAATAAATGGGATTACACAAAAAATGTGTTTTCTTATTTCAGTTTGATTCAATTTTGAGTCGGGAAGTGATGTATAAAACCCATTTAGGACCTTCGCAGGAGAGGGATGTCTCTTCAAGTGATTTATTTCGCACTTATTCATTTAATGATCCATCAAGAAAAATGAGTGAGGAGGAACAGAAACAGGAACAGGAAAGATTGATGATGGAGATACAATACTTGATGTCAGATGAAATATTTGACGATGTTGATAAAACACATACACCGTCAGATAATGTAAGCTTCATTATTTTTTTTCTTGTTATTTATAGAAAAGCAAATTATAATTCAGAAAAGAATTAATATTTTGTTCTGTAGAAAAGACAAATCACTTGACAAACTATGGAACTGAATGGGAGATAAAGTGTCGTAAAGGTAGCAAAGTGTAAACAAATTAAAATTTTGACTTCCAAACAAAATACCAACTTACTTAAATTATGCCCTGCTTAGCGAAAGATATCTCAGGTGTATGGCCAATGAGTATCGTTTTGGAAACGATAACAAGACACCAAACATTAAAAGCTTGTGCAAAAACAAAATGATAGCATTTCTGAGTCTTACTCTGCCTCACAATCCAAATCAATTTAAGCAGATCAACACACTTGCCAATGAAAAATAATGTATTGCTCGAATCGGAAATTGTTTCCTGGAAAAAGATCTATCTTTTATTAATTGATTCCATAATTAACAAATATGTCGAAACAAGAGCACAGAAAACTTTTAAATTATGTGTTCTGAAATACACTGTAATACAGCTTTATTGTAGCCAAAGACATGTGATCATGAACCCTGATATAATTACATTTTAATCTTTCTTACTTATATTTCAGTGTAGTTTAACAGAAAGGTGAGTGCTTGATATTTTAATCTGAATAGTAACAGTTTCGCATATTGATATACTGTACATAAATTAATTTTGTTCTTGAAGCTATTTTCAATCAATAACATGTACAAATGCCAACAATTAGATATTTTTTCGACTGTATTTAAAGTTAGTGACCGTCGGGGCTAGAAATAACTTTGAACCAAGTGGCATGACTTACATAGTTTTTGCAGAGTACCACAAGATGGTGCTACTTGAAAAACATCTTAATTTTTGGCATTTTACTTTCAAGATTTTTACGAAATTCTATGTAAATTCTGCTCCCATAGCGCGTAGCTATTTTGGACCTAAGGGGCTTAACTTATATCAATTTTAAAGAGGTTTACTAGGAAGCGCTTCAGACAAAATATGTATGGTTATTGTATTGTAGTTTAAAAAAGAAGATTTAAATGACTTCCTGATGCATGTCTTTTTACTGTATATGGAGAAATTGACTGTCAGTTGGGTTTTTTTGTGGTTTTTTTCAAGTTTATCCGCGATTTATTTCTTCCTTTTTAACAAGAAATTTTGTTCGCCTGTCAACAATATAGTAAGGGGGTTTACTCTAACATAATCTTTTAAATTATCATAATCAATATCGAAGAAATAAACTACGCGGTTAAATATTTAAAAATATAATAAATCTTGGGTTATACCAACTTTTAAAGGAACATATAAATGACATGGATGTCCATAATAAAAGATATTTATGTCAAACACTTTATCTTAAAGTAGATTATTCCAAATTCCTTGACTTTTAGTGTTATTCAATCAGTTTTTTTTTTCAAAATAAAAGGTCACTTAACAATGCCTCATATGAGCGTCAGATTACTTTGTTAAGCAGTATAGGCAACCTTTTATTGCTATCTTTAATTTACGATAATGAAAATAAAATTGACTTAATCGACCAGACTAGACTCAGACAGATTTTTTCAAAAGTCGATATTATGTTGTTTTTGTTTTGTGTCATCGAGTATCTTAGAAACTGTTAAATAAATCTATATTGTACTTTTGTCGATCTTAAGACCGCCTTTGATACGGTCTTGCGAAATGGCATTTGGGCAAAGTTATTGATGAATGATATTAAAGGTTACTTTTGAAATGTCATTCAATGAATTTATGAAAATTCAACTGAATGCGTAGCTGTAAATGGTATGGCATCTGACTTTTAATGTGTAATATAGCAGCTGTAAGACAAGTGGGGATTTGTCTCCCATGTTCTCATTCTATTGAAATGGCCCATACGATTTTTTTAAACTTGTTACTTTGTTAATGGTGTAACTCCATTCTAAACTTTTTTGCTACTTTTTGTACTTTTATACACCGATGATACTGTAAAACAAGCTGAATCAGGAGCTGATTTACAAACTTCTTTGCAATTATATAAACAATATGGTGAAATTGGACTTTGAAATTAATATTTCAAAAAACAAGTACATTTTACAAATGAATAATTATTTTTAAAGGTAAACAAACATTTTGCATTTACTTAGAGGTAAAGGCTTTTAATTTAGTAAAAGTGTTTCTTTTTTTTAAAAAAGCAAATGTGTTTTTGCACTGTACGCTACACGGGCAGTCCATTCCCTTATAAAGAAAATAATAGATTTATTAATGCCAAAAGCTTTGCAAATTTAATTTTTCATGAAAACTGTTTAACCAATAATTTTACACGGAAATATTCCTGAAATATACTTTAAATGTTTAAACAAGCACGATTTATAGTATTATATATAATTAAACAAGTGTTCGACAATTGATTATTGACATTGAAATCAGAATTATTACCTTTTTGTCACATTTGACATTCCCCTTAAAAATAAATTGTCAACAACATTGTATTGGTTGTTACTAAGTCAATATAACAATGCAACTTATGTACAAAAGAACATATTTCTATGGTTAACAATTATCAAAAACGTTTATTGCATGTGGTTTAAATGGTATTTGGACACACCATGGGTTAATAAACACCAAATGTCGCACCTTTTCTTGAATGATTGGTACTTAAATATATTCCAGCAAGAGTGCAAATAACAAACATTTTAAAACAAATTTCGCATTTGATAAATACTTAGTAAATGCACCACCTAAGTGATTAAGCAGTGTTTCTTCCATAGCTCGGTTCATCGTCGTCGATTTCAACGCGAGTCAGATATAGACTTTAAACCGTTAATTTATTATAAACATGTACGGAATTTTGTCCGTTGGTTTGACGATGATTTAATGCGAAATGATATGAACCAAGTCCGTGGTTGATAAACGCTTACTACATACATTTAAAACGGCCAGACAAAATTATTTATTGTTGTCATATTAAGCGAACTTATTATAAACTGTTTGCTTGATAATATCTTCTGCTCCAAAACAGCGGAGATTGACAAATTTCTTCACAAAATTACATCAGACTGTGTTTACCCAAAAGATGTATCATATGACAATGACCTTAATTCCCAGTACGAAAGTAAACCCTGATTTTGAATTTCGTCAAGAATAACTAAAATGGTACCTGTGGCTTTACTATAAAAGTAACAAAATAACTTGCAACATTTGCATCAGTGAGAGCAAAGACAACCCCTTTACAGTTGATGGCACCAAATTTCGCAGTTCAACAGGTCTTAGACATACGTATATCCTGGAATCAGCACAGAGCCATTATAGACGCCACATTTTTGCGGAAAAGAATGAATGAACAAATTACTAGCATCATTTCTAAACACTATGAATCAGCTATAGGGGTGATGAGATATGTAAACTGGCTTACAAAAGAACAACTTGCAAGATCTAAAGATAGTTGCAACATTTACAAGGGTGTAGGTTTGTTGCTGATTTTACAGGTGAATCAAATTGACAAAGTAAAACGTTTATAAACTAATAAAACAAATAATTAACATTTTCTTTATTCACAAAAAGTTGCAAAACATGAGTGGAATATATAATATATATCCAATTAATACCAAACTATTTAATGCACACTGTAGCGCCTATATAAGTTACTATACATCAGACAAAAAAGAAGAATATAGAAGTGAACACAATGTATACTATGGAATTATAAAAGAAAACAAATTAAAGTATCAAAAATACGCATTAATTTTATTCTAAATTTCATAATGCAATAAATTAATTTATAACTTAGTCATTGTATTTCAAAATAAAAAATGTAAAGTTATTTTTTACATTTACAATAATTAGATGTGCAAAAAATTATTTATTTTCTTAATCTTTTCTCAGATTGGTACAGCTACATACAGCTCAGATCTTGGTGCTGGAAAAATGCAGAATTCAATGACCAGTGTTCTCCAAGATTCATTAGATGACATACTTTCTTATAGTCCATTTATTTCTATAATGCTGCATAACAGCTGTTATATTTCTGTAAAGAAAACACATCTTCTTTATGCAAAATCAGTTTACGAAAACTCTGACACACTTTGTAGAAATTCACAAATTACAAATGGAACGGCTGATATTATTTTCAATCCATACTTGATGGCTGAAGGATCTTGTTGAGCTGTAGTCATGACTGGTTCTTACAATGGTTAAAACAATGTTTCACCATATGTCATAAGAGTTCACATAGACTTGTCCTTTGTACCAGCCAAGCAGTTGATAAGGTAGCATACCTAAACGATTACCTGATAATTTTGTCTGATATCTTTTTGTCATTTTAAGAAATCTGCTATACGTAAGGAGAAGGTAAAAGAAATTCAAATATTCTTTGCTTGAAGAGTCCCAATTACATTATAAAGAGTTTCATATTGTGAGATGGTTTTTAATGTAAAATGCCTTAATAGCTGTATATAGAACATGGGGTTCTCTTGCAACCTTTTTTGAGTCTTAAAAAATGGAATTCAAAATGACAATGTTGCAAAAGTGTTCTTTGTAAAAATCAACTTTACATTTATTGTATGTAAATATTAACTCAAGGATTTTGTTCCAAGTGTTACACAACTCATGTTTTCACAAAAGAATATTATTGACCTTGCAAATATTTGAATTACTGTTGAAAGGGTTGTGCAACAACTTTCATCGCTTAAGATGAATGATGGTACTCACTTGTCTAGTTTACCTGAGAAACTCACATAATTTAAGGGAGTTTGAGTCACTGACACAGAAGTTTTTTGACATCAATGTAAAAATATCGTACGCATGTTTTTTAACTGTTTGATTAAAGATAAGGTTCCACGCTTAGGCAAAATATGTTGTATCAAATATGACAGTATTGTGTCAAAGGGGCTCTCCCTGCTATCTTAAGGTAAAACAAGAGTATGGATCAACTCAGATCCTATAATCAATAATGACACAGGTGTATAACCTTTCATTCGATGGCACTGAAGCTTTACTAAAACCGAAAGGTGTAAGGTCCTCATTGTATAGCAAAGATATCCATGACAAACTCAGCAGTATATCAGTGTTCAGCAACCTGATGCTTTTTCCAATTAAATTAACCTTGCAATGGTAGCAGTCTCGGTCTAAATTTAGACTACCATAGTAGAAGATGGGTTCAGCGTTCAAAAGGTCTGTCATCAGACAGACTTATATGTTGATGAGAATCAGTTTTGTTTCAATTATTGATCATTTTAATGTGGATTAGGCAGTGAACAAATGGAAGAATTTCTAGCAAAAAGTAAAGTTTATTGTGAACAATAAGCAAATAAAATCTGTAAAGTGTTATTATCTGCTGTTTCAATTTTAATGACATTGATTCTAAGGAATTTGAAATGAGCCCTTAAACTTGATACAAGGGGTTAACAATGATCCTGCTTAAGATTTCGATAAATTTTCGAACAAAAAGCTATAGATTCCTCGTAGAAACTGGATGTTGGAATTGTTAATGGCAGAATATTATAACAGACCGAATATCATTATTTATTAACATTAATGGTTGTCTGATGTTGTTTTTTCACAAGTTGATTATAGAAAAACAATTTCTTCTACTTCTTCTCCTTCTCCTTTGTCTTCTTCTTCGTCTTTCAATAGAGGTTATACAAATATAGCATGCTCAAAATGTATTATGATATACATTTCGACTGCAAACAATTATTTATAATTTATTTTTCATTCCTTGTTCTTGATAATGATATTATTACAAATTACTAGACATAATTAATTATTTATCCGATTTCTTTTCATGTGAATATGTGAGTGATGCTGTCATGTATTTATTGTGCATGTCTTTATGGAAAAAATATATTGTATTGTATAACACTGAAAACCCTGATATATTTTAATCCTATTGTACGAGTCAGTTCCAATGTATAATAATAGTTTATAACACATTAAAGTCTACTAATTAATTCTATTTCTAACGCATTCTTTTACTAGGGGATCATACGCCGCTATTCATGGACTGGCACTACTGTGTCACATTAAAGGTCTCATGATGACCGCCGTAAGATCACACCTGTGGATGTTTCTTAATTCAAAATAAATGTTGAATTCTGCTTAAGCCGATTCTAAAGGCATGGACAGTAACATGCACTTTCCAGTACCGTCCATGAAGAGGCTCAATCAAACCGAGTCTGCAACATTTTTAATTTTGCCATGTTGGACTTTCTTTAGGGATTCTATTTATCTTTATTTTATCATCGAGTCAAGCTTAAGCAAATTTCTTCTTGATTTGACAGTTTGTGTCGTGCATTGAACAGGCATTATGCTACAACCATAGTGCTTAAAGGTTTTATATCATAACAATACAAAACAGTTTATTTGCTTTATTATAAATGTTTTTATTATCTATTCCCTGAAAAGCTCAGTAGGTAAAGCGAAAGACAGATTATCTCAAGGTCGAGGGTTCGATACCAACTCTTGCAAATATTTTTAATGATTCTGCTTATTTGATGTTTATATTATTCAAGAAAGTACTTTTCATGTTTATTCTGGAATATTCTTTTTCTAAGTATTATAGTATTCTAGATTGTTCATTGATAGTAAATATATGATGACTTTTGTACTTCCAGTTGTGTGCTAGTGTGTGCAAACTTGTGCTATTGTGTGATGGTGATTTACTGATTGAGTGCTATTGTACTTCTAACATATTTATATATAATTTTGGATTCTGTTATTCTGTCTGGGAAGTGTTTTCGACATATTGTGATATTTTGCTGTGGACATTAGACATTGATAAAATTTGAGTTGTCGACAATTGAATTTCGAACTGTGAGTTAAACTTTAGGACATTTGTTTAATTCGAAGTCTTGGATAATTGTGAGTTAAACTTTACTTTCTTTTTTATTATTTTTGATAACTATGTTTCCTTAATTGAAAGTTGAAAAAAAAATGTTGCTGCGTTATCCTCTCTGTTGCGTTTAGCTCGTAACAATAGCAATAGCATGTAAAAACAAAATGTTACCAAATTTGTTAGCGGAAGGATGTTTGTTATATAATCATGATTATAATGAAATATTTTTGGTGTGCAACAAAACACAAGACAAGTGAATAAATTATCATAGCAAATTATGAATTGCCTAATCTTTTAAATGTAGATTATACCAGTCTTGATATACTATATGTTTGTAATAAAAAGTAAATAAAACATAATAGATCCTGGACACATTTTCGAAATTAATAAACAATCATTGAAAAATGTAAAAAATGTAAATTTATCTCCAATATTAAATGCAAAATATATAAAAAAAAATTCGGAAAGCAAAATTTGCATTATAAATGTATACACGGAGTGTTATAAACAACATATTGATTTAGATATTTAGTTTTTCAAACATATATTTGTGTTCTGCGAAAATTAATTTTTCACGTTTTAGACAAACACGCGAATTATAAGTGAATTAGTGATTCCTGGGTCCGGCCTTTTTTGATTACAGAGGGTCATAATTTACATAACTTTGAAGACGAACACAAGGTGATGCTTCATACAAAAAACATCTAAGCTCTTGGCCATTGGTCAAAACAATTAATTGGTTTAAGGGGAGGAGATAACGTATTGATAATGACGGACAACTGATGCACTTCCACTACAAAAGTTCTCTTCTGAGCACTTTGTGCTCAGGTGAGTGAGCACTATGTGATGTTAGTAAACCTAACATAAGAACATTAAAAATACTCGTTGCAAATACTTCAGTTCGTTGTTAATTTAGTTGTAAAAGCAAAAGTAACCAAATAGTGTAAACTGATTCAAAACATCGCACTAGCTTCAATACAAGCTTTGCTCTTTTTATGTCCCCACTTCTAAACAGAAGAGCATATTGTCTTTGGATGGTTTGAATTTTTTCTTTCCCGTGTGCGAGAAGGTAAAATAAGTAGACGGTGGTAAGAGACAAAATACCTACTTGATCCTGCCCCTTCATTTTAAAGTTACTAGATTAAATGTGACACTAAATATAAAATATTTGCCTGATAAGTAGTTCGAGAAGTCATAGTATGTTGTTTGGTAGAGACATTAACATTGGTCAGTAGATAAACCTTTAATGGTCAAGGTTACCGTTTTTCCTTATTTTATGTTACTAAGATTTGAATGTAAGTATGGACATCGCACATGGCCAGTAACTGACCCTTGTTTATTTTTTATCTTCAAGTCACAATGATACTAAATATTATTTCCTTGTACATGTACTATCAGACATGTAAGAGGGAATAAACAGTGCTTAATTTTACTTATTCTATGACAATCAGATGATCCCCATTCATTTGAGGTCATAATATCGAAGTAAAAAGTCACTGTAAAGAATGCTAGCAGCTTCTTTTTTTGACATGCATTATTGTTTCGTAAATTTAATTTTATAATGTGCCTGGGGTCAAACATTACCTCGCTCTAGTTAGAATATTCAAAAGATTAACATAGTAAATATGTTGTAAACTTCTTTCGTTCTTTAACAAGAATGCCCAGAGCAGAGATATTTGGCATACAACAGATTTTGTGATCCTCAATAAACGTTTTCAATTCAAGTCTTCTTGTGATAACGACAATGTCCAGAGCTTAGTACCGTTATCTACTAGAATACTTCTGTGTATATTAGTTTAGATATTATGTATGTTACATAGCCTGCTTGATCTTTATAAAAGGTTTTTGATTATCCTGTTATAGTCAAAAATGATGTCAGAGCGTGGCAAAATAAAATTAAATTTTTCTTTTTTGTGTCCAGTTTTCTTTAATAGCTGGTTTGTATTTAATGTGTTAAAAACTAGATCACACAGTCCAAATACGGAATGCTTTGTTAACACTCTAAGAATAACATTTTCAACCCAAGCATCTTGGAAATATGCTGGAATGGTTGTTTTATTGATTTCTAATACAACATTGAACATGCATTATCTAGTGTCATAAACAAAGTAAGAAAGCACAAATGTGGAGAAACGTGATAATCACTCAAAAGGATGAATTTTTTGGCCAAAATATCTTGGAAATTTGTCAAAAATGTTGCTTCTATTACTTCTAGCTATTGATCGAATACTGATCTTGTGGGCGCAAAATTAAGTTTCAAAGCCAAATATATGGAACAACCTTGTTAACAATTGACAGGTGACATTTTCATTTCAAGTATCCTGGAAATATGTCATGTTGTTTTAATAATTTCTAGTTCAAATTTAAATTTGGAAATCTAGGATTAAACATAAGGACAAAAGCACTGTAGATGTTATATTTTATGAAATTTTTCAGAAATGTTGTTTTAATGATGTAGGGTCACAAAGCCCAAATATGGACAAAACACTCTAAATGTCATTTTCTGCCAATTAATCTGGGCATTAGTCAGAAAGATAGCTTCTGTGATTTCTAGGTTAAATTGGAAATATTTCATTTGGGTAATCAGTTTAAGATTTTGAAACAATATCGGTTTAATTCATATTTTACCATATTTATTGTTCCTCGCCATTAAGATTCATTGCGCGAAAGAGAGTGGACAAATCGAGACGCGATGCGTTTCAGTGTTGTTATATTTTTTCTGGTCATATGGTTTGATTGATGCCAGCAATATAAAGTGTTGAGAATTGAGTACCGCTCAAACCGGTGCTAGGGGCATGAGGGATGTTGCACTTGTTCATTATCCCTCATGTACAGGCTCAATCAACCCGAGTTTGCAATTTCCATGTTATTCCTTATGATTAATGCTTCCGAGGGATCACTTTGTTTCAAGATTATTTTTCTTCATCTGTCAGTAAAATGCACACATTAATCTACAGATACAACAAAATATCACGTCACAAACATGCTTTAATACAACAGATATTCAAAAAAACATAGATAAGTGATGAAAGTGAAAACAATGAAATTTTCCTTAGAAACAACTTAGTTGTTTAAAGTAGGGTTTTAACCATTTAGCAATGATTTTGAGCAGATGTAATTTGCTCTCAAGGTAATATACTTAATTGCCGTTTTTATTACGTGTAACTTAATCTAGTACATTCATAAAAAAATATTATTTTCAGATTTGGCAGGCTAGAAGTATTCAAAAAACCTTTGTTGTTTATCTACTCTGACAGTGACAACAACCTCACAATTTCAGAAGATGTTATGGCACAAATAAGTAGTATAGATGTAACATTAAATGTCGTTGCTGTATGTGGACTATATAGGACAGGAAAATCGTATCTGATGAACAGGTTGGCGAAAGAAAGGAAAGGTATTTTCGTCTTTCGATAATATGAAATATGTATCCATATGGATAGCATATAATTTTAATTCGCACAGGTAGTTTATAGAGTATTTTATTTTTAAACTATATTTTTCTTTGCTTAAATACCCAGGCCCTACATTGTTGTTAGCTCATATTTTGTATTTTGATATTGATCTCCCTCAAACCTTGAGGAACGTAATAATTTTCTTTGCTTCTACATAGGAAAAAATGAAAAGTATTATAAGTTCAGACCGAGTCGGATATGTATAACTGTTAACTGTTAAGTTATTATTGATTGTGTGTGTGTGTGTGTGTGTGTGTGTGTGCGCGCGCGCGTGTGTGTGTGTGCGTGCGTGCGTGCGCGCGTGTGTGTGTGTTCGTGTGCGTGTGCTTTGTTTTTTGTTTTGTTTGTTTACACTTGCGTTTTTCTTCTTCTTTTGTTATAAAGGATTTTCACTTGGCAGCACAGTTCGGTCTGAGACAAAAGGTATTTGGGCCTGGTGTAAACCTCATCCAACACAAAAAGAAACAGTTTTACTTTTACTTGATACAGAAGGTTTAGGTGATGTAGCCAAGGTATAACTCAACTGTTATCTTTATTAAATGATACTTATTACTAAATTACTGTAGCCCTTATGTTTTATCTGAGAATCATCGTTCTATTCATAAAAAATAAGATGTTAAAAAGATGTGATTAAGTATTTTGTATGCGAAACAAATTATATTTCTTTTAACGTTTTGCTAATTTTTAGCAAATTGCATATTTTTTCAAGTGATCATCTTCTAACATACCCTAAAGTCATTATTAAAAAAATACAATACCCATGTTTAATTTTTTGTTAGTTTTCATACTAGGACACAAATATATGAATAAAGTTTTCAAGAACTTTATTGATTATGACCTTCATTTAATAGGGATCTTGCCCTTAAAGGTCAAACAAATAAATGTTTGCTTGATTTTTGCTTTAAGCTTTAATTGTTCGCCTGGTAAACAACAGAGCTAGCTCTTTCGGTGGTATACTATAAAATGGCTCTGTCGCTATTTCCAAGCTTATGCATTTCGCCGAATTTTATTGTCAACAAAGGTATAGTCTTATTCTTTTTTATATAATAATATTTAAAGCATTGCATCGAAGAATGCTAGACCATTTAAACTTGAATCATGTTTCTAGAAAACGTATAATAGATAACGAATTCTTGTTTGAATTGTAGTTGTGGCGGCGACTTTTCCATCACGGAAAAAATGATCTTATTGCTTCTCACTTTATTTAAAAACCAGTTCAGATTAAAAACGTTTACGTTTAAAAAGATGTAACGTCTTGAATAAAATAAAATTAAAAACGAAGCTTACTTTTTATATTATAGAATATCATGATAAAATCTGCAAAAACAATTTGACGTGAAGAAGAGTACGCTTGAGTCAATGAGTAATGTACCAGCAATGTGTCTAATTTATATATAGAAAGAGTTGCTCATAATAGTTTATTATTAATTAAGTATATCTCGATTAAACGATATATCAACTTTCGATAAGCAAATGACCAACGATAAAACAACAAATTTGAGCTTAACGTAATACATAAAGCTTTAAAGTCATCAGAACCGTTACAAAATCTAACCAGTATAAAACAGCACACGTGTGACCTCGCTTTACTATAATAAAGGCGGCTATTTAGGTTTTTAAAAACAGAACTATGTCCGCACAGCACTGTCCAAATCATCTCAAAAGAAAAAATACAAAACTTTAAAAGATAAATTTCTTCAAAACAAACGTATTTCTTAGGTTTCTAAAGTCAACAAATGGATACATTCAAAAATTTAGATGTTTTATCAACAGCTCATACACCGATGTCTTTTGTCCAAATGCGAAACAGTTCCTTTTTAGGTAGAGGACAACGTGTTTACGCATTATTTAATTTTAGCCTTGCCCCACGATAGTAAAAAAACTCGGTAAACTACAGACTGCTTAACAGTTTATTTGTTGTATACGGAGATAAAAAAATGTCTTTCCATCTGAATAAAATGTAAATTAAAATGTTTTGTAACAAAGCCAGACATTTAAAATTGCTTATGAAGTGTAAAGCTGATGTTTGTGATCGTTGTGTACTTATGTATTTATTGACTAAATAAAATTAAATTAAAGTTAAACTAAATCCTGTCATTTTGCAGTAAACCATGCGTCTTATTCAAAATCATATAATAGTCGGCTGTTTTGCAGCCCACATGAGCTTCTAATGTATATCGTTCATTTTACCTATTGTTAAAAACCCTCCTCAAGCAAATACAATGTTGAAATTACCTTTATTTCGTATTTATACAACATACTTGACAAAATCTGACTTAAGATAATAATATTTAAGTATTTAATACATTTGTAACTATATGTGGTAATCATTATCATTCTAAGTGAACAAACTGAAACAATGACGTCACATTTAACGTCATCAAAACAGCTTGCTGTAAAAGTGAAAGTAGGATTGAAGCACGAATAGCTTGATTTTATAATTAGTACATAAGCGTAATTTCTACAAACACAGGTTTATTGACATTTAAATAGATTTAAATACCTACAATTGCATTCCGTAAACATATCGTGCTTCTAGATTCTGTTGCATACACTGGAGGGATGCAACTCTGTAGTTCTAAGTTACTGTACTGTACAGTATAGTGCAGTCAACAGATAATGGAATTACTACGAAAGAAATATCAAAGTAAATTGTAGATCTATCAGGTGTATTAAAGACATAAACACACGTCATAGATGGGCCAGAAGGTGATAATCGGTCCTGAAATTAATAATGCTCTCGGGTTGAAGCGGTATGGGCGATTATTCATTTTGCGGACCAATAATCCCCTTCCGGTCCTACTCTGTCGTATAATAATCTCTTATTTTTTGTTGTACGCGTACATTTCTTATCGATATTCGTTTTAGGCACATCAGTATAGAAAATAAATAAACAAAGAATACCGAAAGTTACATAAGAAAAGTCGCGCAATAGAATTATTACATAATCTAACAATACAACTATCTCCTTTGCGAAATGACTTTGTCCTGCACTCTCGAATAATAAATATACGTTTCGTTTAAAAACTAATTTTTGGTTCCGAGTAAGATTTAATTGCATTTTAGACGAAATATTAACTAAAAGGGTATTCGTGTCTAAACTAGATTGCTGTTAAAAATATGGGTCAATAATACCGCTTTCGTGATGAATTGTCCATTAAATAGCTGTGGCTACAATTCAAGCAGAAATTCATCAAATAGAGAAAATAAAATCCCTAAAGAAAGTCCAAATCGGCAAAATTCAAAAAAATGTTGCAGGCTCGGTTTGATTGAGTCTGTTCATGAACGGTACTGTATCATGCAAACTACCGTCCACGCCCCCTAGGACAAGCTAAAGCAGAATTTAACATTTCAACATAAATATGGTGGAACTTTGATTTAAGAAGCATCCGCAGATGTGTTCATCTGGCGGCTATCATGGAACCTTCAATGTGACACGTTAATGCCATTTAATGAAAAGCGGCTTATGGTCTCCAATTAAAAATGTTTGCCCTTAACGAGAAAACAATGGGTAGAACTATATAAACTTGAATTTTGAAAGGGGATCTGAGGTTATGAAGTCTGCATATCACAGATATAACGTCAAAAGACAAAATTAAAAAGCAGACAACAAATATTACGTGTGATTCAGCATTATTCAAGTAGGAATATTATAACCACCCAAGTAGAAAAATTACGAAAAGTAAAAATTAAAATGTACCACAAGCACAATAATGTCGTGCTGAACGATCTTCAAGGAAATAAAACATCTCAGATTACCTTACGCCCCCTTGCAACTTTTATTAAATCATAGCATCCAGAGTTTACAAAAGATAAATAATAAGTTAATTATCTTAAATTTGCCGTTAAACAGGCGCGAATTGGCAATAATGTTATTTATGAATAAATTCTCTTAATACTAAAGCACAACTACCTTAAGGAAAATATCTTAAGAAACATAAATTTTAACTGGACATTGACCAATATATACCTTGACTTTAGAGGTAAATTATTGTAAAACAAATAAGATTAAAGATCAAGGTGCCCTACCTGGGTGTGTTGGGGGCTGCGTCCTGTGAACGTTGCCTTTGTCCAAAAGTCACCAAACCAAAACCGGGAGCGGACACAATAGCGACAAAAGGAGAGGGACACGTAATGTGTGAAATAACAAAACCTCAGAATTTTGCTATAAAATGCTATAACTTTGTAATTTATTAACAAAACAAGATAAGACAAGACATTACATTACAGAAGATCTAATTTAACTTGACCGTGACATTGATTTTACTACAATTAACCATAACTTATTCATTTGTGGATTTGATTTATACTTATGATAAAGAATTTACTGAAATCGTCATTAGTCTGCTTTTTATTTGATTTGATATATACTTGGGCAAAAGAACAAATGTGTCAATGTACAATTTGTTTTAATTTGAGTAAATTGTCATTTCTTGCAGATTTGATTCATATCCAGACAAACAAACAGGTTGAATTATTTGATATAAATTTGAACTTTGACATACTAACCTTCACAGTCATAGTCAAATTATTGAAATAAGTTGAAAAAAAACTTTGTTTTTCTATTGACAGACTTTATTGATACTTGGACAGAAGAACACACATGACCAAACAGACATATTGAATAGTTATGATATGACTTCAGGTCTTGACACTAACTTTTTCAGCAGGTGGTATGCCGGACCACTGGATCCAAAATTCAGGTGGTCCTTTCTGAACACAGGTGGTCCATCTTTTTTTACTCAATTGTTTTTAAGGAAACTTCAGATTTAGAAGAACTACACTTAAAATTGGTGACAGAGACATATTTATTATTAGATTTATAACAACTGAAGAAAACATGTATGTTTTTCTATTTCAATCTAATCAGATACAGTCCGACCCCGGTTATTCGACAACCCTTTATTCGAATACCCGGCATTATCCGAAGTAGATCGGCGGTCCCGTTTTTATCTCTATATAAAACAATATAAATACGAGCGTATTATTCGAAATGCATAATCCGAATACCTCCTATTTTTCGAAGTAAAATTTCGGTCCCGATTATACAATTATGAAAGAATTTCACACCTATTATTCGAAGCCAGCCTAATTATTATTCGAAGCCAGACTAATTGGCGCAGATCCACTCGCTGACCAGTCGACTTGTGAAAAATATCCACAGTCATGCGTGTAATTAGACAATCATGATAATAACTCTTTCAACTTTAATTACCGAAAATGAAAAGCTATGCACCGTGTCCGATTTTGTTGAACATGACAGCAATAATTTTTATACAATCCGTATATGTGAATTTGTCAAAACATACAAAACATTGTTTTCATTAATTGCAGCCTTAATTAAAACACCAGAGTTTAGCTGTAAATACCGTAGTGACGACACGGCCATTATCAAGGCTTTGCGCGGAACGAAACGATACATAATGTAAAATAAAATGCAAGTATTTATGTCTTCAATGTCAATACAATAATTTCTACGCATCTTTTCTTAAATATTTATTTTGCTCAATTGATTACAGGAAGCAAGTGTGTTGTAAACGGTAGTTTTGCGATGATTGATCAAAGTGGAGTAGTTTTCGTCTGTCACAATATTTCGATTTCGATTATTCGAACCCATCGATTATTCGAAGTAAATATTCAGTCCCAGGCACTTCGAATAAACGGGGTTGGACTGTAGTAAGTCATTGTAATCCTATTTAGTATTTATTATCTCATTGAAAAATACATGACAGTACTCATACTTCGGTTAAGTGACTTCTTCCGCAACTCAAGTTAGGGAATAGTGAAACCATTTGTGAATGACTTATTTCCTTACTGTTATTCAAATACTCATTGCTGTTTCCTGGTACATCTTATAAGAATAATAATTGCTTTTTATAGATTAACATTTTTAATTAAACTATTAAGTTATTATATTCTTGTCTTTGAAACAATGAAATATTAATGATAAACAGAAAAATTCCTACATTATAATTGAGCTTATCTTCCTCACAGATTTATTATACATGCTTGTTTGTTGAAATTTATTTATTTTTGACAAAGTATTTATAACCTTTTAAAGTACTTTAAATAAGAAAAAAATGGATCTCTGATCGTTTAAAAAAGTAGCCAAAGATTACTAGATATTTAATTTTTCCTTTGCCTTTGTTTGCACCATTATTCATGTGTTTATCCGATATCCCATAGTGATACAATGTTATAAATTCAATGCAGTACTAGAGACATTTGAATGAATTTTATACTTTAATTATTAAAATAATTTTCTACTTTTTAACTACACTGTTAGCGAGTTAATAAAAAGTTATGGATGTCTTAAGATCTTTTTGAACTAATGAGATGAATGAACATGTACCTGTACATCGGAGAAATGGTTTTAAACAACAATTAAAGAACATGTTTTTCGACCAAATAACCATTCTCCCAGATGAGCCCTGCACCATTTGGAAAATTCAAGTGGTCTAACGGACCAGTTGCCTGTAAAATTAGGTGGTCCTTGCCAAAATCAAGTGGTCTCGGACCAATGGACCACCGCTAATGTCGAGGCCTGGACTTATAAGATCTTGATTGTCAGGATCAAAATATTGAAATTTGCTTTTAAAAAGTGTCATTACATGTACTTTGTTACTTAAATATGGATTTGATTCATTCTTTGACAAAACCGACTTCATGATTAATTCAAATGTGAACTCTCAGTATCCTATTGTAAAAATGTCTTGTAGAAATAATCTTTTCTAATATGTTCTTACGATGATGTGTTTGACTTTCCATTTTAGGGGGACACTGAACATGATAACAAGATGTTTAGTCTAACAATGCTTCTCAGTAGCACACTCATCTACAATAACACGGGTGTTTTCAATCAAGATGCTGTTGAAAAATTAGCGTATCCTTTTAGAGTGATTGCAATGAATGCTCTTTGTTTTTAGTCCCGTAGGTTCAACTGATATCCTAGCCCTGGTGTCAAAAGTGGCCCTGCCCGGGAGGACCATTTTTTGCTGATATGTATAAAGTAAAAACTTAAAAATATTCGGCTTTTGTGACAAAAGCTATCAATAAGATAAAATTCGTATGATACCTTGGGTAGTGGACCTCTTCCAAGTTTTTTCAAATATGTATTTAGTAAAAACCTTATTAAAAGATGTTCTCCTCCAACATGACAAGGCTAAAGTTTAGTAAAATTAGCAATGAATTTGGACCATGTGCAGGTAATGTGTAGAACTGAACTTAGAGGAGCGCTTTTGGGTTTGAATTCACTGACAAAGTATTCGTGTCTTGTGATGTGAAATTTAGGGGGTATAAATTTCTGACAGTCTATTCCCCTATAGCTTATCAATGTTCATGTGCATCAGTTTGAGGCATTATCCTTTTGCATTTCCGAGAAAGGTCTCCACTGATGTTCTAATGCCTAAAACATATAATTTGAAATGATTTCATAAATCAACATGCAAAAGATAATAAAGAACTATATTCAATTTCTGTCAGTTGAGTTAATATTATTGCGACGCATCCGTTTGAGGCATAATCCGTTTGCATTTCCAATAAAGGGCTCCACTGAAGCTTATAAAACATAAAATTTGAAATTTTTTCATAGATCAACATGCAAATGATAATAAAGACCTATCTCAAATTTCTGTGAGATTCTTAGCACAATTTCAGTTTATATCATTGCGACGCATTTACTTTCTTATGAGTCATTTTGCAGTTAAAATGATATTTTCTGTACAAACGGAGTGAGTGAATGATCTATAAAAAAATGCATTAATATTTTTTGAATAGATCGTCTTTGTATCCAAGTCTGAAAAAAACAAAGTTATAATATAGAAAAACTAATACCATTCGTATAATTAGTTTTTTAAGATGTATATTTGAGCTGCATTTTTCATAGAAACAGATGAGCTGCTATTTTAGTGGTCTGGTCTTCGGCGTCAGTACCAAAATAGTTAAGATTTTTGACACTTTTGCTAAAAGATTTCTGTTGCATATACATTTAATACTCAATGCTAGAGACATAGTTTTAGTGTTATATCTTACTAATTTGTAAATACTGATAGCGTTAGTTTTCCTTTAACATATGACAGCTTTATAACACGAGTATCGAAAGATGTACAGGTTTTGCCCAGTTTAAACAAAAAAGAAAATGAAGATACCATGAAAATAATCACTCCTATTTTTATTTTGTGTCTCCGAGACTTTTATCTCGAGGTGAAAGACGAAGATGGTACAGAAATGTCTCCGGATAAATACTTTGAGAAATGTTTGTCTATGTCAGACGGCAAAGGCAAAGAAAAAATTGACGAAACGAGGGAATGCATCAAAAATTACTTTCCCAGAAGAAAATGCTTCACGCTCGCGCAACCAGCTATGGGCAAAAAGCTTGCTAAAGTTGATGATTATATCGATGATCAACTCAACGACGAATTTGTACGTGACTGTAACAGTCTTCAAGAATATGTGTATGCATGTGAACATAAAGTTACAGATGCAGTTACAAGGGCTCCAATTAAAGGTTCTGGTAAGTATTATCATATTAATATAATATAAAGATAATGTTTTTGCATGAATAAACAAGACATTAAAGGCAGAATTAAGCATAATGTACATTAACTTTCTTCGCATGTTGATACCGTGGTACATAAAGTGCTGAAAAATGTTAACATTCAATTTAACAAGTGCTCTAAGAAGTTGTTTTTTTTCTGTGCAAAACCAATATTTACTTCTTTAGAAAGGGCAAAGATGAATTTCATAATTTTAAAGAAATGTTAGTATTTGTTACCTGGAAACGTAGTGATGAATGTGAAATGATTTGCCACAAAAGTACCGAAATGTAAACAAAGAAGTATTTTACTTCAAAATACTAATTCACTACCACTGTACTTATTACCGAAAAGCAAAAGATAAAAATTATGGTTCCGGTAATTGACCAATGAGTACATTTTTAGAAACAATAAAAGTACACTAAAATTAAAAAAATATTTTGGGAAATAAAAGAATTTCTGAGGCATAATGAGCCTTTAAGTAAACATTCAGTTGTAAATGAAATTAACTTAAAGAAATTGCAGAGTCAAGATTTTAGATATTCGATGCTAAGCATATATCAAACTGTCGATCCTCTACAGAACAAAGGTCATGAAGTCTGCATATAACATACAAGCTGTTTAAAATATTTAAATTAAAAAGTTAGCAAAGTATCCTTAGGGAAGATAATTCAGTTTTCATGTAGGAATATCCGAACAACACAACTAGCAAAAAGGCAACAACAGTAATGACATGCTGAACGATATTTCCAACCACCGGAAACAAAATCTCTGATTGATTGTACAGGACGATTTTATACGGCCTCCATACTTCACAATGTAAAGATACCTATTTAAAGGAATAATCAATATTTTTACTGTTGGGTGCTTTTTTACAGTGAGCTTTCATATTAAAAACTCGGTCTATCCCCATTATGAATAAAGTTCGTATTAAAAAAGAATATTGGAAATCAGAGAAGTGGGAAACAATACATAGTTTGAAAATTCGAGTATTATTTGGTAGTAACCCATGTATGATCATGTTTTCACTTTGCGCCACGCGGAGCGAAAGTGAAAGCATAATATTAACTTTGTTGTATTTTCGTGTTTTCGTCCGGCGCCACGACGGCAAAAATACGACATAGCTCAACTCAACCACCATAATATCCTTCATTACGTTGTGTATTACCCTACCTTTGTCGTGCTTTCATTTTGAAGAGGATTAAAATATTTTTCGAAATATAAATGTTATTATATAAAAAAGATATTCTATATAAATAGTTTCAGTAATATAGATTACAAAACTAAATTTTTGCATTGTTGTCGTTCTTTTTGATAGGTGAGGTAACATGTTGTCCGTCCAATGAACAGTGTAGTCTTTTGATGACTGATTTTCTGCTTATAAATGATTTTCAGACTTTGAATCTTTTACGCAAACATATGTGGCAGCAATGCGAACAGGATCAATACTGTCATACGATAAAGCATTTGATCAGGTGTCCATATTTCACAACAGCAAGCTAGTTGTTACATCCGTACATGAATTTGAAACTGAACTGAAGAAAATGGATATACCTGTGAAGCGTAAAACAGACATAGCAGGAAAAGCAATTGAGATACTTAACATAAAGCTCAAACAATTGAGGGCAAAGATGTATCCGTACAGAATTGATATATTTGAAGATAAGGCAATGGTATACTTCTGTTCTATATTTTATCTTGTTTTTCCATTCATGAACTGGTTACGCATGCAATAATATCTCTATCATATAAGTTCTGATTAAACAGATTTTAATGAGCAAGCCCGTATTTGATTCATCTGAATATAAACTGCATTGTATATCAGAATGTATTATAGATACAAAATGTATTATTCTTTATAATATAAATCAATGTTGTTAATATTTTAAAGTTATAAGTTTTAAATACTGCACATTTATGTCAAGATATGAAATACTTAAATTGTGATGAAAATGCTAAAGTCCAAGGTTTGAAACTTGATACGAAAAAGGCAAAATTAAAATGAATGCAAATATGTTTAACTATTCAGAAAAAAATGAAAAAGATTGCTGATGAATTTCGTGAACAAAACAGTGCACTCGTTCTACACATCTTACTAGAAGCTCTTGAAAAGCTTCACAATGTCATGATTAAACAAAATGAGGCTTGGTTTGATGCAAAGGGAGGTTTGGAATTGTACAGTGAGAATATCGGTTATATAAAAGAAGGGTTTCATAGAGAAATGGAAGACTATGACGAAGATGAGGTATATTAGCAGTTTTTCTTTCCCGCATTACATATTCAGTTTTATCATGTCATTACATTGATTAATGTTGATAAAGTGCATGCCTGATAAATGTGGTTTATAAGTCATCCTCGGCTTTATCAGAAACCCCATCAAAACATTTTGAAATTTAATGAAGAAAATAAACAAATTTACATCGTACTAGTTTGAAAAAGGGGCGTCCGTGGCCGAGTGGTTAAGGTCGTTGACTTCAAACTACTTCCCCCTTACTGCTGTGGGTTCGAATCCCGACAGGTACTTTGGATTCTTTCATGTGAGGAAGCTATCCAGCTAGCTTACGGAACGTCGGTGGTTCTACTCAGGGGCACGTTCGTGCCTGAAATAATGCACGGAGGGGCACCTGAGGTCTTCCTCTACCAGTAACGCTGGAACGTCGCAATATGACCTATACTGTGTCGGCGTGACGTAAACCCAATCAAAAAAAAAGTTTGAAAAGTTTAAAGTGTCAAATTTTAAATCTAATAAAAAAACTTTTAACTATAAAAGTCTCTTTCATTTGACTAGAAACATTCAGGTATATTTCTTTCAACAAACATCTTGACATTTAACTTAACGGGTTATGAACCGACATTATTTGTTTCGAAGGAAACGAATATTAAAATTGTAAACATGATACATAAAATACTAAACAAGTGTCTGATATTAAAAAATTGATTATATTCGGCACGAGAAACAAAGAGTTTGACAGAGCCTTGTCCTTTTTCTCGAAGCCTTGCCTGGTAAACTTAGTTATATAAGACACTAGAATGGTACTCTCTCTCTCTCTCTCTCTCTCTCTCTCTCTCTCTCTCTCTCTCTCTCTCAATATACACATTTAAAAAATACATCTTTCTAATACAATTACAATATAATACGCATTTAGTCAATTCACTTATTTTTTGTTTTTATTGAAAAGTTCTTTATTTATAAGCAAGTGAATATAATTGTTAATTACTGATTACAGCGGTTGAAAGCAATAATCAATTTTGAAAAGAGTATCAATGATGAGAAATTGGAGATTGCTTTCCGTGCCAAATTGCATGAGGATAGGGAAAGAAAAGGTGATATATAAAATTTACTCTAAAAATACAATTCATTTTATTTAAATAAAGTGACTAAGCTGATTCAAAATTATTTGCGACACTGGGATCTTTTCTAGTTGATGTCGTGTCTATGATTGATATCTATATACTAGTAAATTGAAGAAAATTAGAAGAAGAAAAAAAGTTTTACGAGTTACCAAAGTTTTAGTTTTTAGATGTATTATATAAAATTAGTATGTGGACAATAGAGCAATTAATAACGTATTTAGTTTTTCGAAAACACAATATTGAATTGGTATTTACCAACCTAAAACCGAAAGTTGCAAGTTTCGTGTCTTGTCTTTCTTCTATATGTCTTTCATTACTTGTAAATTTCGACATGTACATTAAAGTTTTCAACAGTATGATGAATTATTGATATATGGCATCAAATTATTAAACTTAATTCCGGAAATTTTAATGCCTATCATATATTTTCCTAATTTGGTGCTGATGGAAAATCGACACAGATTGAATTTGCAACCCTTTTATTACGGCGGTTGTGTAGATCAAATGCAAAGCGTGTGAAAGAGTAGTTTACATGTTTTACTTTGATAATATTGAGTGCGTTATTTTCCATATAGACTGAAGCTTTTACAATTAACATAAAGATTATAATTAATAAATATCAAAGAGCAATTGCTATTTCATCGTTTACTTAAGATGTAGTACAGTTAATGAGTGTTGTTTATTTGCAGAGCTTTTGGAAAAAAAAATAAACGAAAGCGTTAATGTAATGTTTGATCGAAAGTTTAAGCAATCTGAAGCTGAGCGAAATGCCTACATGGAAGAGAAAATGCGTGAATTCGAAAGAAATTTCACAGAAACGGCAGGTGAAGAAGTAGTGAGGAAGAAGACTTTTCTTGAACGCGTCAGACTACTGTTTATATAGAAACAATGGCTCGCATATTTACATGATGCTTCACGAATATAATGTTATGTTTTGAAAAGTGCAGATATAAACACTTATCGTGTTTTCTTTTTGAATTTTTAAATTTCGCAAACATTGACTCAATTTAAAGACATATGTGATTGCGTTTGTGTTTCTTTGTTTGTTTGTTTGTTAGATCGTTTGTCATTTGTTTTTTTTTTCTTCGTTTGTTTTTGATACTGGTCTTACCACGCCGAGCACTATTATTATTAAGCTTTAAGTGTGTCAGTACACGTTTATTAAATGTATAATTAAGTCTTAGAATATAAGGTTATTTGATGTGAACTTTCAATTGAACTGAGTCAAAAAGATCTTTAAGTAAAATTTTTCGATCAAAATATCACGAAAAAGAGAAAAAAAACTTAAATAAAGTGAAATATAATGCTATACAAAATGGATAATCGTCTCTTGTTACAATGTGAGAATGTGTTACCATAGTGTGTACAATTCGACATCTAAGAGAAACTTTATGATAGTTGACATGTATAATTATGATACTAGTATAATGAATTTGTTTATTTCGGCTTTTTCACACTTTGATATCAATTTCAGTCTATATACGTTTTCTAATAGAAGGATTAAATCATTTTTGGTAATAATAAGTCTACTGAATGATTCTTAAGCCAAAGATTATATTTTTGTTATTTCCTCATATTTCTACGTAGCTTTGAATCCAATTGAGGGGTTGCCTTAAAGAGTTAAGACATCAAAATTGCAGCCAACGTTTATCTGTGCGTGATCATAAGAGGCAACTTACTGGGTTCGAACTACTGGAGTCCATGCATCACTTAGCTCCATCACACGAGGTTGTTTTGATCTCTGGTGTTTTTAAGTGTGTTACATCCATTATTATGTTATTAATAATTTGACTGACTCAAGATTTAAAATATCGTAAACTTACGGAATTCCGACAGCCTATTGTTTACTGTCAACTGCCTACTGTCAACTGCTTACTGTCAACTGCCTATTGTCAACTTCAACTGCTCAATGCTTACAGCGACTGTTTAATGCTTACTGCTAATTGATAAAAGCTAACTGTTACACCTGTGTAATACCCGATTAATTGCCTGAAAGTAAAATTTGGCTTTTTATGTCCTTCTTTCAATGTGTTTATATGTTACAATGAGGCCGTTTGAAACAGTATTGGTCAAGGAATTACTCTGTATCATATATGAAGACTTTAACTGAAACCTTGGAACTTGTTACATTTATCAAATACATGTATAATTCTCGTTTTACTAAGCAGAAAAATAAGTATATATCTTTGCATGCATCTGGAACTTTTCCAAATCATAGACCTGTAAACTTTATAAAAATGTTATCAAACCAAATATTACAAGTTTTTCTGTCATTAAATCTTGTCTAACAAATACCGGTATAACTGCTTGCTTAATTATTTATACATTTTTTATCCCTGTTCAAGGTTAGATAATACTACTACATACCATGTATACTTTAATATTTGTTCATTGAATGATATTGACCCTGCCCTATAATTATAGAGCTTAATGATATTTTTAAACGGAGGCATTGTAATGTCATCACAACGGTCAGTCCTCTTTTTTCTGTATCAATAATTATACTTATTGATAATAAGTTAATAACACAACATAAAAAGCATGTTTAGACCAGTAAGCTAATATTTTCTTGTATACGCCGTTATTTAAAATAAAAATTATGACACGCCTGTAAAAAATCAAAATCTATATAAAATATTTGTAAAGTTTCGGGGAAAGCAATTAATATAAAAGCATAATTATAATTAAAAGTTCTGTTATGAATTATATAATTGTTATGAAATTATATTAATGTAAATATACACTGCAATATAAAGTGATATACTCGTTGTAAGAAAGGTAACTTAAAAATGCTTCATATCATATCATAGAAGCTCTACACTATCACGATGTCTTACCTTAGTTGTCAAACCTTTAAAACCCTGATTGAAATAGCAATGACTTTCATTGGATGATTCTGGCAAATACGAAGGCAGATTTGCTCATTGGTTTTACTTGCGGTAATTGCAAAAAGAAATAGAAAAAATAACCAACCTTAAAGTTCACTTTTAAGTGTTTTTGTTAACAAGATACATGTAATTATAAAAATTATGTAAAAGATGGATTTTAAACAAACACGTCAAAAAAAATATTGTAACATTAACATGATCATTTTGTCTATCAGAACTGTTTAAGTAAATTTAAACAGTTATGAATCTATTATTTCTCTGAGTTTTTCAATAGCACAATTGAATTTAAAAAGAGAATAACGATGGCTTTTCATAAAAGTAAAATAAGCTGGTCCAAACTGTAGTTTTTCACTTCATGTTTGCACTCTTTATGTCATTGAAATATTGAACGTTTTTGAAACAATTTGAATACTTTGTTTATGCTTTCAGGAGGAAGTCGAGTTCAACTCGCATATAAGAACCAATACGTTTATGTAGTCCTTTTCCTCTTCCATTGTAATTTCAATATTTTCATACAGGTGTATTGGTTCTGTTACTTGTCTGTGAAGTAAATGAAAGTAATGGCTGTTCCTCCTTTGAAATGTTTCTGTCAGATTTATCATCCTCTGTACTGGAATAAAATTGATTCTATAATTAACCTTCAAAGCACATATCTTTGCAACATAAACTATCAAGAGTGCAATCAACTTAACAAAAATGCATTACATAACATCTAATAAGGAATTACACATTTATAAGCTATAACTAACAGCCAATGAAAACTGAACCAAAATGACCTCGTAAATGAACTCACACATTTATGATTATGAGAGAATGTTTAGCCTAAATTTCACCCGTGATTTCACCAGTATATTACAAATATTCTTCTAATGTTTTGCATTGTCAAATGAAAGTTTAATAAACTATGAAATTCTCAATAAAATAAGGGGGTGTTGACATAATGGTCCAGATCTCCGCCTCTCAACCGAGGAATAGTGGGCTCAAGTACGTCCATGTTGATTGTTGAACAATGATTCTTTTTGAATAAAATATTATTAAGTTGATTTACCCTAAAATGAGTCCTATATTTGACAATGTGCAAGGGGCACGTGGAACCATTTCATAACATAATCAATGCAGTGTGCAATGGTGGGACGTACACAAGTCATTGAAATGAATTCGAAATTACAAATTATTAGGCTTAATAATAAAATAATCCTTTTTTATTTACTTACCATTGTTTTCCAAGCAGATTTTTTTTCAACAAAATGGCGGGCACACATGTTTGTACATTCGGAATACTTCTATTTGATCCATACATAGACTTAGACTGCCAATAAGCAGTTAGCAGGAGGCAGTGAGCAGCAGGCTGTCCATATGGCAGTAGGCAGTGGGCAGTAGGCTGTCGTTTATTGAATTCCGTATAAACTTGACTTCAGCAGAAGGTTTTTTTTAAGTCATTGTTGTTTGCTATCTAAGATCTACTAAGTGAAACTAAGTACCAATCAGGAATAACTGTATGATAATTAGGCTTTTATTGATTCAAAACAAGTTTCATACAAATTCAACAATATTAAAATTTTGAATTCTACTGCGAACTCATGTTTCTGAGCACGTGTTTGTACGTTACTTTTCCTGCCAAAATGTTATGTTTTTTTGAAAAGATATATATTCAAGCTAGGTTACACAGAGTATGCATGCAGAAACACACATTTTGTATTTATGTTTGTTGTTGTTGTTTATTTTTTGTTTCTTTGTTTCTTTGTTTGTTTTTGTTGTGTTTCTTTGTTCTTTTGCTATTGTTGTTGTTGTTGTTGTTGTGGGTTAGTTGTGTATGGGTCTTTCTTATGTTGGCCCCGATGACATTTACATGACTCCCTGCGAATGACGTAACCTTTTTTAAATGACTTACTTTAACGAAAGTGTTTATCTTATAGCACTTAATCACGTTTTAACGAGGTTAAGTGCCCACTTCGCTTGAGGGAAGGGAACATGCTTGCAAATATGGCAGTTCACCTAATGGTAAATATCATTAAGACTTGACTAAAAAATTGACACCGTATGAATAACGTAAATATACAATTAAGATTATTGGGCTTAGGCTTATCAAGCTTTTAGTATAGCCTTATATGTAACTATGCTATGCTTTATTCATGGCTTGGTTCTATTTAAAGCCTTGCGTTTTATAACCTTCATGTGCGTTAATACAAAGCTGAAATTTTGGTTCGAAACGTCAATTGACAATCAAAGGTAGAAATATTGAAAACTCACATATTCAAAATCTCCATAACTTATTTAGACAAATCACAAATATCGTACGTTATTGATCAGAAGATGATACAGTTTTGATAAATCTTGTTTCATTGTTTTATTTTTTTTCTGTCAATAAATAACAAATTAGTCTTATAAATCAGTTCATTACTGAAATTCGTAAATTTGTACCTTAGGATTAAGTACATACACAACTTCAATAATCGTTACATGATATAAAATACGACTTTCGAAAAGTATTATGTTCGCACATCACAATGCCTTGTAAATTCATGCAAATAGATCATCATTCTAGCAAGTTATAGTACCAGCATTGTTTAGGATGTAAATTTATCACATAACAAGACTTGATGACTGCCTTGTTGAATTGTCGTTTACGGTAGGTATTGTCTCACCCCCTCCCCCTCCCAATGTTTTACCTCTTCCCTTTTTTTCCCTTACAGCCCTTATCCCTTTAATTCCAATACGGGCCTGTTTTAATTTATATTATTTCACACATCACATGTCTCTCTCCTCCCCGCCCTTATGTCCACTCCGGGTTTTGTTTGGTGCCTTATGTGTGCCTGTCTTGGGTGTGTCAGAGGGCTACGTCCTGTGAATGTTGCCTTTGCCTTGTTGATCTTTATTCTTGTTTTTTTTTAAACACTGATCACTCAAATGCTGGCATTAAAAAGAGAATGCCATGTACATGTTTTACTTTCTTCATGTCCAGTATAACCAATGAGTAAGCTTAATCACGTCTAGAGGCTGATACAGTTTGTTTCGTACAGTGATATTGAAGGGAAAACTTTTTTTGTTCTATTCTCATGCTTCAGCATAGAGACTTTCTATTGGCGATGTTAGGAATGCGTTAAAGTGAAACGATATATTACCGTTTATTAAGGGGGTTCGATCCCTAGATTCATTATACAAAAGATTCAAAAACTTTTAAATTTTTAGACATTAGATTTACCTTGTTTGATCTTGTGAAACGATGTGAGATATAAATTTGTGTAAATCCGTGTTATTCGTACGGTTAAAAATTAATACTCATAACTAAGTTTTGTCTGAGAATGGAATCTTTCAAAGATATTAAAATTTAAGATTATCAATAATCAATAATTACCTAATGAATTCGATTACTTAAAAAAATATATGTTTATCATTGGCTTATTTTCTATCTAAAACGTTTTTATCGTCTTTAACCTGTATTTCTGTGTTGCTTCGTATGTATGTTGTTTGTTCTTTGTTGTTTTTAAAGGGGAGCTTTGTCGATCTCCCATTTTGGTATTTGCTTTTTTAAAATTTTCAATTGTTTCAAACATGTTTATTCATTGAACATATCTTGAATAATTATGTTGAGATTTAAAATGATATGAATAGACAGAAAAAAACATTTGGAACAGAACTTTAGAATGTTCATTGTAAAGATACACCCCCTTATATTTGTTGTAACTGTTTTTTTTATATTCGACCATTAGCGATATGTTTTTAGCTTCCCTTGATATTTTAAATGTTAATAAGATTATTGTAGTTGATATTGTTGACAACATATATTGCTGTACACTTACACTAGTTTTGTCTTTCCTTTAGATGTTAATTCATTAACATTGAACAACGTGTACAAGTATTTGAATAAACTGGACAGTTAAGATAGGCGTAAACAGAAGACATCTGCATTAGAAATTGTATACAGAAAGAATCTTTATTGACTTGAAACAACGTACCTATAATTGACAAAATGAACCTTACCTCAATTTGAAAAGAGAGTAGAAAAGAAAATATATCTACTTTCAAAAAAGCTTCTTCTTGCAAAGTGTTGGTGATCAATGTCATAGAAGTTCCATGTCTGCAACGATTTCTTTATAATTGATCATAGGTGAACGATCTAGGGTCATCATTGCCCTCTTATTGAAAGAAACAATGAGATATTAATAAATCATCATGAAATACAGTTAGTTTATATTTTAAAGATATACTATGCTCATCCTTGAAAAAAATATTTTAATCCCAAAAAATATTGTGATCTATGAAAGTTTTACTAAATTTGTCTTATTTAAATAAAAACTATGTATATCAGGACAAATAAAGTTGGCCTTTTATCAAAAATCTGCCAGTTATGTTTATGTATATTCATATCGGGACCACCTATAGCGTACGGAAACGTAAATTGATCCCCTTATGTGTGAGTATATAAGAGTTAAAATGTACAATTTTGTAATTTTTCACATAAAATTTATTTTGCAACGGTAAATATTTAAAAAAGAATATAAATAATCTAAGTTTATCTTTAAATTTGTACACACTTCTGATCAGCGACGATAAAAATAATAATTTAGAAGAAGATAAATATATATGAAATTTACAATTTGTTTTATGTGCAATAACACATTACATTCAAGGATTGAATTTTTAAATATAATTGATAAAAATAAGTCATTAGATCCTGTGCATTACGTCAGACAGTGTAGCTGTCACGATTCATTATTGACGTGTTGTGTCAGTTTCAAATATTTCTTATTTTCCTTCTGGCCAATTTTACGGTCCAGCTAGTTTTAGTTTTGAAGGTTCAAATCTCACAATTTTATAGCTGATCTCGTAAAAGAATATTATAGCTTATACTGCCAGCGTTTGAGTCAGCATTAACTCTGAATGTATAATTTTAGAATAATGAGCCTTTTCTCACTATTATTGGAAATATTTTACTGAGTATTTTTTGGTATCACATGTACCATACTATGAAGGGTCATAACTCTGAATGTACTATTTTTGGAACTATGCCAATTTCATTGTATTCAAATAATAAGAATTAGTGATAAATAATCACTTCTCTTAGAAAGGTCATGTAAAAATAATATGCGTTTTAGTTTTCCTTAACTTTGTACACTTCTATGTTACCCTCTTGAAAAAAGACTATTATTATTATTGTTATTATTATTATTATTATTATTATTATTATTATTATTATTATTATTAATTCATTATTATTATTATTAATTTATTTTCATTATTATTATTTAAATCTAAATTTAAGTTGACCTTTTATACTAGAAAGTTTGGAAAATCGTCACATAACAACAAAAGTCCCCAGACTCATGGCTGTGTTTTCTAACGATGCTTTCATATATAATGTTAAGCCATTAACACTCCAGTTTGAATATTATCTAACATCTATCTATATTCCTTCCTTAATGATGTCTTTACTTTAGTGTTGGTAATATTTTCATTACGTGTCTGTCATGATTAAACCGGCATCATCGACTACAGCTTAAAGGATGCAAGAGTGATTTGGATTCGGCCAGATATTGCAGTTGTATATAATGCATAATTATGGTACTTTTTATATGTACTTAATGTATTTTACATTTCTTCTTAAGCAAGACTTGTTAATTATAAAGGAATAAACAATATTTTCGTAATGTTTGAAAGACAAATAAAGGAAATCACCATATCGGATTGATAATGTACAGATATTGATTTTGTTTCTTGTCGTCAAACCGATAAACTGATGCGCATAAATCATCATACACTAACATTTCATGCCCTATAAAATCAATAAAGTTTCAGCGTTTGAAACACGTGATGTTCCAATATTAATAATTATTAGACCCAATCTTAATAATTAAGCCTAGTTGCCATTTCCAGATTCCAACAAATCCATTTAATAGCAAAAGCCTCTTTTTCATTTTAAGAGCCTAACATATATCATATGCATGTCTTACTTCATCTAGCCTTCTTTATTTTCAGTGTACACAATTTCATATCAGTTCCTTTTTGTACTTAAAGTAACAGTGTCAAAATGTCAAAAAATGTTGGTGTGAAATAAAGAGGTCGTTATATATCGTGATATAACAAAACTCATTTTATTTGGCTCGTTCACAAATGCAAAACATACATTTATATGGATATCAAACCATCAAACCAGCAGCCAGTTGGTTTGATAGATGGAGTTCAGGGCTGTACTCAACAATATACAACAACCTTATAATTATTATTACTGGTTATAATTCATATCTCCGTGGTTTTTCCATCGTTTTTTTAACCAAAGAAATGACTTTTGAGCCGCAAGTAGGTCACTGTACAACGGTGAATGCGTGCCTTAACGCGTAGTAACCAATGACAACAATGAAAGAGATTAGCCCTGAAATGGTTTCACGCTTTCAAAACTGTTTTATCTTTATTTAACGAGATTCACTGAAGTAGGGAAGTGTACTGTTAAGATAACTGACCTCCTTAGTGTTTGATCTATTTTACATGCTTTAAAAAATATAGATTATAAAACGAAGACGAGGGGGTTTTGATAATTTTACAAGACAGCAGCCGACGATTGCGTTCAACCGTTTGTGACAAGAGATATTGTGCATTTCCATTGATCATATGCCCCTACACATAGACCATTTCTCATTTTTAGATAGTCAACATTTTTTAGTTATTTGGAGACCACTAACAATTGGATTCTTAAAGCCAATGACAGCTACAAGGCATATATGATTATACCACAATATATATGTCGTCCAACTTTATTTAGTTCTTGAAAAATCTTGGCGATTTTCAATTATGAATTGGCTTAATTCATTTTCTTTTAAATTACACGTTAGTACTAGGAAAGGGAAATTGTTTTCATTATAGAGAAATTCTTTTTTAAAACAAACAATAGTAAGTTGATAATGAGAGCGAGCTTCAAATTAAATGTAGTTCAGAAACTCTAGATAAACTTTTCAAAACTTCGAAAAAGTAGTCCATCCGTGGATTCGAGGACTTAAAATATCCAGAAGTTAACATCAGTCTTTTAGTTTCGGCTTTCAAAAATGTCATCCAATACTCCTGAACTTTTCAAAGCTCGTTTTTTTAAAATCAAAGAAAAACACGAAGACTTTGTCAAAATTAAAAAACACGGCTCAAACGATATTTTTCAAAGTGGGTGCCGCAAGCTTAAAAATCGTTTTACATCTTGAATGAGACTACCTGATAATGCGTCCATAATTACTCATATTATATGTCATTAGCGTAATCATACATTTCACAGCATAATGACTCAAACTTGTGATTTCTTTTTTCAGATTCGCTCTTCGAGTTAGCGAAAGTCCGATGAATTAATGATTTAGAAACTGCTGCTGTGATTAAATAATATTTCAAAAACTTAGTCAGTCATGTAATGTTTGACCTCAAGTCACGTAGGAATATGCGGAAATGAAAAGGTAACTTTATTGCTTAATTACTCAATCATTAGATATATGGTTACCAAATAGTAATTTTGAACCTTCCATAAGTTAACTTACTTACTTATTTCATCTGAATGAAAATTGTATTGGGACAAAACCGTAATTAATTAAATTTTAGTTTAATAAAGAAATGATAAACCCGAAATATGAACAGTATTATCTCCAAATGTTAACATGTACACTGCGTTTATCTGAGAGTTTAGATATAGAAATGGAACAAGCATTATATATTATCTGTATGAAAAGATACGGTTTGTTTGCAGACCAAGATTTTGTGAATATGCCAGTGTTTTATAGAGGATACATTTGAAATGTAGGTGATTCATATATTTCAGTTTTATGATTTTTATTTACTTTTTCAAATACTGTTACACAAAGTGTTATATCATGGCAAATATATTTCATCAATAAACCATATGCTTTCTGTTGTATGAATTATTAAGATGAAATGGAAATATTAAAGAACGTGGCAAAATTAACAAGAGCCACCGCCGGGCTGAGGCAATGTTTCGATTTTTTTTTACTTTTTCTAAGAGCAAACAAATAAACGTTTTTAAAAAATATGTTAAAAGATAATTAAAGGAGAAAAAAATGTTTTTCTTTTTTTTTAATTCAATACGTCTGTCTAGCTGTTTTGTCCAAGTATGAATCATTTCCATAGATAAATGACAAACTTAAGAAAATGTATTCAAAATTCAATCATTTGACAGTCAGGGTCATTTAAAGACCAAGGTCATATCTAAATTATTTCACGTGTCTGTTTGGTCACAAGTGTTATTATTAATCCATTGATTAATTATAAAGTTACAGTCAATTATAACAATAATCAGTGAAAATAAAATTATTTGACCTTCAAGGTCAAGGTCATACATGGGTATAAGTCACATTGAGTTTGATATACATGATGGTTTCTAACCCAAAAGATGGTGTGTCTTTATATAGGTTAATCAATTTAAAAATTACAAAGATATAGCCAGTTACAAAAAAAACAGAGAATTTCATTTATTTGTCCTTGACTGTCAGGGCCAATAAAAAGTCAAGGTCACATCTAAATTATTCAGTATGTTTGTTTGGTATAGAGTCTTTTTTTGTTCAAGTTTAAATCAAATTCGTACATAACTACTATTAATAATTATTAATTACCAAGTTACGGTCAATGATGGTAAAAAATAGCAAAACATCAGTAATTTAACTTTCAAGGTCAACTTCATAAAAAGACAAGGCTTTTTTTGAAATTAATCACATTACAATAAGGGCTTATCCTAAATAACGTTTTTTTATTATAATATACAATCAATTCATTCAATAATAACAAAGTTATAGCGAAAAGAAATACAAATTTCAATAATTTGGCCTTCAAGGCCAATGTCAATTATGAGTAAAGGTCAAGCCATGTCTAGTTACCTTGAAGGTATGTCCTACCTAAAAGATAAATATGTTCAAGTTTGAAGACATTCCATTCGAAAATTAAAACGTTATGGTCACTTATAGCAAAATCAGTAAAAAAACAAGCACAATTTAGATATTTGACCTTTAAGTTCAAGGTCAATTTGGAATGAACGTCAAGGTTAGTTTGGTCAAATAAAAGGTCTTTTCCTAAGGGTTATTGTTGCCAAATATGAAGACAATACACAAAGAAATTTATAGTCAAGGTACAAGTTTGCTGAATGAAACGGCATCCGAAGTGACTATAACAATATACCGAAACAACCATTGTTCAATCACAACTTAAATTTAAACACATTCTTAATCCTGTGGCGCAGTAGTCATGTCCGACTAAAGTGCATAAAGTCACATGTGTTGTAAACTTTAACACTTGCAGAAATGCCATATTTGATGTCAGAAAAAACAATAAGAAACCGTTTGTTTTAAGTGACACAATATAAATTGTCCAACTTTAACTATAACAAAATAGTCACTTGTTTAAAATAGTGATAAAACTCTAAGCAAGTTCAATTTCTTTTTATAAAATATTGGCTAAAGAGATTTACCATTTAAATCAGTCTAAGGTGTATTTGATTAATTTATTTATATGTTGTACCACTAAATAGTCATCAGACTTTACATAGAGTTCCTTATTCATGACACCCTAATTTGTAATCACGTTTTTTTTCAAGTGTTAACTGTAGAATAGATCTTTTGTAAGTGATATCAGCTTGCAGATCTAGACAAGTTTCCATATTTGGTAATACAGTAAAAACTCTGAAAACCGGACCCTGTCCGGACTTGACCAAAAGTCCGTTTTTCAGAGGATACCGGTTTTCAGAGGTTTTATACATTTATTGATAATTATGATGTGTTTGAACAATGACTTTGTTCAATCATGTTGTATTTAATTTTCAACTCTTTTGTCTAAGTCATATTTTAATTTGTTTTTGCAATTGATGTCTTAAGTAATTTTATTATGCAATCCATGAATATAATTCATAAAATCAGAAATTAAAACAGCATATTGTCTGAAATATATCATAATATCTTTTTCGTTAGCTTTGAAATATGTCACTAATTGAATTTAGTATTACTATTTTTGCATATAATTGATATCAAAACAAAGATAACTTAAAGATCGAAATTTAAAGCAAAACTGGAATCGTTTTAACAAAGTTTACCAACTCTTTTAGACATTTTATAGTAAATAAAAAAACATAACACATTAAAAACATTTTGAAAAATCATATATCAATACGAGGAAAGACACAAATATGATGAAACAGCCATAATTGAATTGACATACTGACAAGTGTTTTCACACTTGCATAGATAAAAGGAGACGTCCATTACCTGGTAATTGAACATGTCACCTGTTGAGATTATGTTTAGATCTACATTAAAGTACACAGAAAGTTGACACTTTAAATTCCTGTCCGGTTTTCAGAGGATTTATTATGCATATTTAGCATTAGAAATCATAGAAAATCGTCCGGTTTTCGGAATTCAGAGGTTCCGGTATTCAGAGGATAATTTTCAATGAACATAAGGAGAAAATACGGGACTTTTAAAATGGTCCAGTTTTCAGAGGATTCCGGTTTTCAGAGGGTTCGGTATTCAGAGTTTGTACTGTATTAAAAAGTGGGGAAGGTAAAATGGCTGTGACTTTAAAATGAGCCTGCGACATTTCCAATTTTGCCGTTTTGGGTTTTCTTTAGGGATTCTTATTTTCTATATTTTGATGCATTTATCATTTTTGCACTCCGATTAGTGGCATAAGAAGTGACACCTTCAACTGTCCTTTTGGTACTCATTAATAGTAGCTATACCAATGCATTGTTCTGTATATATGTTATATTATTTAGTGTAAAATTTTCAATATCTTAATAAGCCGAACACTGAAATTGCCGACTAGACTTTTGTGAAATTTTCTACCAATTTATGTAACCCTCGCATATCATTTAAGTCTTCAGTGATAACCCTGCTGCTTGAATTGAGGATAACATATTCATGGGAATGACCGAAGTGTGTCATTTTCATTTTATTGTTTTTCATTGGTGAAAAATGGCTGTTTTCATTGAAAAGTCTCCCGTTACAAGTTCAAATTGCTATAAAACTATAAATAATGCTTCAATACTAATCAAACTTAACACAAATGTTGACTGGACCATTGCCTTTGAAACGACATGCTCAATCTTAAATTTCATGTTACCATGGCAACGACGGGATATCTCAAAATTGCCAAAAACTACTATTTTGCGTTGATTTTTTCCATCAAAATTGATTTAAAAGTGCTGCTCAATGGATTGAGATAGAGTCAAAGGCTTTTCAGCGTTGGTTACACGTTACCTTATGATCGACCTTGGGTCAGTTTTAGCCTCTCACAAGTCATAAATTTTCTTGGCGATGATTGGGACTGCCGCCCCCTTCAACCCCCCCCTCCCCTCCCAAACAAAAGGGGGCACATCCCCTTTGTGGCAACCCACTGACTTATCTTTTGGATAGGGGCGGCGCCGAAAAAGTAGTCACTTTTTAAAACAAGTACTCTCAAACAAAAACAAGTGTTGGGGGCCTAAATAAGGCATTTTTCACCATTTGAGGCAACAAATAGGGGGATGAAAAGGCGTTAAAAGGCGTGTAAAGCGGAAAATTGTTTAGCAGAAAATGATGAAAATACATGAAATTACCCAAAATCGCGTTTTCCATGTTAAAACATGGCCTAACATATAATGTTATAATTTTGAAGAAAAATTATTTTTTCGTAGATTTTTTTATTTTTTCCATTAACCCATTAATGCATGAGCATTTTGTAAAAAATGGCTGTTTTCATTGAAAAGTATCCCGTTACAAGTTCAAATTGCTATAAAACTATAAAAACTGCTTTAATACTAATCAAACTTGGCACAAATGTTGTTTTACTCAATGGCAAGAATGACCAAATCCACCCATCGATCAACATTTCAAAGTTCAAGGTCATTGAAAACCGTTAAACTATATACCTTTGCAATGAAATGAAAATGTGCTTCCACACAAAGCATGATACATGTCTGCATCTTCATTAGCTTTCCCTTCCGTAACCCTTAAAAGGTCCATGTATCTATGTGAACTAGACCTCTACATATTCACCAAATAGCTTGAAGGCAAAATCATCCACATCCTTCAAACCCCATACATGTACTTTTATATGCTCTACCCGCTAATCTAACTTACGCAATCCATCTCGGGATGTTTATTTGCAAAAACCTTGTCTCGGCCTAACGGCGTCAACTTTTTTTCAGCAGAAACATCCCTCGTTGTTACCCGAACCAGTTTAATATCCTCGCATATACTATAACTATTACAAAGGTAATTAAGGTATCAACATTAAACTGTTATTAACTGTTATAAAGAATAAAATGGTTACAAAATGATTTAAAGGCCAGACTTGTACACATAATCTTAAGTTCACATTATTTTCACAGAAAATGAAATATAAAGAGAGACCTTAAGTACCGTATGCAACAATGACGTAGAAACAAGAGAGCACATGTTCTGGCAGTGCAATAATGTAAAACAATAAATTCATGTAGTTTTTACTGAAGAACCCTTTTCATCCATAAATAAATGCGATACGTTTTTGGCTACAGTTTTGAGGATGAACTGTTCGAACAAAAAGAAATAATACTTTCTAAATGTGTTTTCATTGCATGAAAAATAATCATTATAACATATTAAGGGTCTTTATGGCTGTTTAACGTTTTAGATCAATGAAAAATGCTTTCAGATGTCGCGAGGAAAGAATGATTCATCGTGTTCTTTTGTTTTTGTCTCTTGTCTCTTTTTTACTTACGTGAAATGAGGCAATATAAATCACACACGTATATATTATATTTTTTCTTGTGTTTGAAAGTTCTCTTTTTTTCTTTTTCACGTCTGTTTATTTGCGAGCGCGCGTGTGTGCGAGCGTGTGTGGCGTGTGTGTTTCGTGTCCTCTTTTGTTGTTTTACTGTTATCTGCTCAATTTATCAATTTATGTTTTAGTGTCCTTCATTTTTAGAATACCTTTCATTTTGCATTTAAAAATCGCCGGACGAAACCACAGTGGAATGTGCTTGACCAACTGTGGTTATGTAGAGGATCAAATAAATTGGGTTACCTAAAAATGTGTTTTCTTATTTCAGTTAGATTCAATTTTGAATCGGGCAGTGATGTATAAAACCCCTTCAGGACCTTCGCAGAAAAAGGATGACTCTTCACGTGATTTATGTTACACTTACTCGTGTAATGCTACAGCAAGAAACATGAGTGAGGATGAACAGAAACAGGAACAAGAAAGATTGATGATGGAGATACAATGCTTGATGTCAGATGAAATATTTGACGACGTTGTAATAACACCTACACCGTCAGATAATGTAAGTTTCATTATTATTTAATCTATTTTTATTATGAAAATTATTATTATTATTGTTATTATTATTATTATTATCTCATTTGAATAAAAGCAAGTTATGCCTCAGAGAAAAATTAATATTTCGTTCTGCAGAAAAAACACATGTTGCAATAATGTATTTAGAACTTGTGATATGCTTATCACTTGAAGAAATAAAATTGAATGGGAGATAAATTGTCATAAAGGTAGCAAAGATTAAACAAAGTAGTATTTTGACTTCCAAACAAAATACTAACTCACTTTAATTGTGTCCTGCTAGAACGCAAAAGAAGCGAAAGATATATCATCTGTATGGTCATTGGGTTACGTTTTGGAAACGATAAAAGGACGCCTAAAATGAAAAGTTTTTGCAAAAAACAAAATGATAGCATTCCTGAGTCTAACAGTGCCTTGAAATTAGAATTCAAAAATCGAAATCAATTTAAGTGGATCAACATTTTTGCCAATGAAAAGAATGTATTGCTCGAATAGGAAAATACTTCCTGGAACAATATCTTTATAATTGTATAATTGATTCTTTAATTAACAAGTATGTAAAAAAAAGGCAAACAATTCTTTCAAATCATGTGTTTTAAAATACACTGTAATACAGCGTTACCGTAGCTAAAGACATGTGATCACATCAATCCTGGTATTATTACATTTTCATCTGTCTTATTTATATTTCAGTGTAGTTTAACAGAAAGGTGAGTGTTTGAACATTGTATATGCATAATCTGGTGTCATAAACTAGGCCCCAATGCTCAAACGGGGAAAAACCTAGTAATAAATCAAAAGGGTGATTTTTTAGCTAAAATATCCTGGACATTTGTCAATAATGTTGCTTCTATGACTATAGCTAATGTTCGAATTATGTTCTTTTGAACTCAAAAGTAACTTTTAAAGCCAAAAATATGGAACAACATTGTTAAAGTGACCTGATACCCATCCAAGGGTATATAATGCGTGAACGGGTGAATATCAAATTAAGTTTTCATTTTGCTATAATTCCTCTTTATTTAATAATTAAGTTCGCATAAACAATAAATAACGCAGAGATCCCTACTAGATTTCTGTAAATATCTATTAGAATTTACACCTAGTTTATAAAAAGAGTGGGACAGTCTTTTTAGATTTTAGGCTGATTTATAATTTTATTCAAAACATTTTCCAATATCAACTGTTGGTCAAACACCATTTTGTCAGTTATTCTTATGAAATATAAAGTCAATTCAGCTCAACTTGACTATGAAAATATGAGCATAATGTCACTTTAAAATCGACAGGTTAGAATTTCATTCCAAGTATCCTTGAAATATGTCATGTCGTTTTGATGATTTCTATCTCAAATTTAATTTTGGTCATCATGGGTTAAAATAAGGCCACAAGCATTCTAGATGTTATATTCTAGAAATTTGCCAGACATGTTGTTTTAATGATGTATAATTCGAGATTGTTGGAGGGTCACCTTTGTTTAAAAACTATGTCACAAAGCCCAAATATGGACAAAACACAACAGATATTATTTTCTGCCAAATCTAAAGGCAATCATAGCCAGAAAGATAGCTTCTGTTATTTCTAGGTCAAATTTGAAATAATTCTTTGGGTTAACAGTTAAGATCTAATAATTATATCGGTTTCGTTCATATGTTACAATATTTATTGTTCCTTGCCATTAAGATTCATATCGCGAAAAGACCATCGTGGTCCTGTTGTAATTTTTAAGACGACATGCCTGACGATAGTTAAAAGATATGAAGTTACATTTTTACTGTTCTGAATTAGTTTATATATAAAATCATTTTAATGTCATGCTTATTCAAAGTCGATAACAAACGTGTTTTGTGTTGCATAATCTGCTGCGTAACATATAAACAATACCCGATTTGAAGAAAAGAAACAATTATTTCGACAAAGTTCGGGATGGTTTTTTCAAAACAGGTCAATGTATAGGTTGGTATGTCTCAAACATAATTTCAAGCTAAAGTTTATACCGATACAATGGTTATTATATAATTATGATGTATTTATCAAATTATTACATGATGTATCTTATAAATCATCACATACTGTTGCCAAAATAACAACAATATCAAAATAAAGGCAGTTATTTGGTTTCCTTATATTTTTTATGCAATCCTGGATCTTTTGCGTTCCTCTACCAGCACGTGGCATCAGTAAATTAGCATAACTATTTGGTATTTCCTTCCAATAACTGAGCTTTGTCTTCATCATTTCACAATATTTTAATTCGGTAGATTTTCGAAAGTGTTGTAACATTGGAGTTACTGTTGCATGACGGGATCTTTCGTTGTATCGGTAGATTAATGTGTTCATTGTACGGACAGATGAAGAAACTATCCAATATTTAAACTTTGGATATTTTTCCACCTAATATTTATCAGAATAATGGACAATAATTTTTTGTACTTGCAGATGTGTAAATATAATGTCTAAGTGTTGGACAAAATAAAAATGTTTACTAAGCATTATATTTACAAAATTTGCTAAAAAGTGTTAATTTATAATACTTTATATATCATCCTAAGTTAAACCCTTTAAAAATATATTTGATGATGTTTATATCATAGACTTGTTCCCATAAATCAATAAATATTAGCCCTCGAGTTTCTATTATTTGTAATTATACTGAATTCATTCACACAAACATTTCTCAGTTTAACAAAAATAGAGTAATTCTTTACAATATCAAATGCCAAGAATCCATGCATTTATCTTTTTTGATGCAATATGCACATGCCTGTTGATGGCTTAATGAATTATAAGAAACATAGGTAATATAGATTTTTTTAGATTAGATTTAGATTTTATTCAAGTTAATTCTAGAAGATAGACCCATAAGGACAATATATTTACAAATAATCAACACATTTACATAAAATGCATACATGTATAAAGAAATCAGCATTTATGTACATAATAGATATTTAACATTATTACCCGAAGTAAATGTTAACATACAAATGTTCTGTTGGTAAGATATATAAGCACTATTTATTAAAAGATATCTTTTTTCCAGAACTGATCATATATTTTAACTTAGTATATTCGAGTATATATTATACAGAAATTAACACTATGTTTCAGACACAATGTTATTGAAAGAAAGTATACAAAAGAAATCAGTGCAAACGAGCCTGTGTAGTTATTGCACATTTTTGGTGAATTGCTTCTTTTCATTACGATAATTGCCCTTGATTAACTGCAGCCAGTGAAACGGCTTTGATTTTTTTAAATTTTTTTATTGAAGCCATGCAAAACAACAATTTCGTTTAGTTTTATAATGAAATAAAAACAATAATCACTGATGATGAGACATTCATAATTTTAATTTGTTATTTCGTAAGCCGTCATATACAAATTTCAAAAGCAGACAACTGATTTAACAATATTTATATAGGAATACTCGAACGACCTAGCTAAATCCGTCAAATGGAAGGAACTTTACATATTAGAAACACAACAAAAATGTCGTTCTGAAAGATCTCCGAGGATCAGAAATCATATATTTTTTATTGAATGAACAGGGATTTTATGGCCTTCACACGGCAAAACCTCACTGACGTGACGGTCAAATAGAAAACAACGGTATTTCAAACGTAAAAAGGAACATGTTGAGGCTCGGTTAACTTGCACATGTTAATGTTCGACAGTGGTTTGTGCAGGCTACCGTCTAAATAAATGCTTAAGCAGAATTTAACAAGTTGAGAATTACATTATGCCATATTGAAGTTCTGTTCTCAAACGTTTTTAATCTATCTATGTTATCCTCTTCAATCTCAGTACTATTCAAACAACACACTTTAGTAATGTTTAATGGATAAACATGTATTTAACTATTGAAAAGTGTAAAAGGAAATATCAAACAGGGATAGCGAAACAGCCCCACCACCTTAAAAACAACGACAACGACAACCAAACAACTTCAAAACTAATGATACAAACGCGCCGGTTAAGGGCGATAAAAACGTGGTGGATAGACAATTTTCCAATGTGAAACATATATTTTTCAAGTAATCAAATACATTTAGGTAATTGCTTATTAATAATAATCTTAAATTCTAAAGCCTATGAAACAGTCACATTTCAGGCTAAATCAAGGCATGAGTATCTTGTAAACTATCTTTATTGTGAACCCTAAGAATAACACAGATTTACACGAGTATTTATTTGACATAAGTCAACAGGTAAAAAGAGGTATATCTGAATTCTAAAAGTTTTAAAGTTTTTGAATTTTGTCTAGAACGTTCTGGGGGATCGAATTCCTCTTATTTATTAAAACGATACCAAAGTCTAATCAGTTACATATTATTTATCATTTGGTGATTAACCTGTCCGTGCCCTGTCCTGTTTTTGTTTGGGGTCCGCCTGGGCTCCTTGCCATTGGTTCTTGTTGCTGGGTCAAATGGGGGTTGCGTTCATTGAACGCCGCCTTTCCTTGTTGATCTTGTTTATCATATTTTATTCTCTTCCGATCAAAATTTATTTTTTGGTTCAGCTACTTAATCGGGTTAACACATACTTGAAACTATATATCACCGAGGCCTTAGATTATCGAGACTGTATCAAATTCAGAAAGTGCATTGATATGTATGATTTCGTGATCTGTCTAAATCAGTAATGGTAATTAAGATTAATTTTCAATATTTCTAACGTTGAATGTCATTTGACTTTTCGAAAAAATAATCAGCTTTGTATAAAATCATATAAAACACTTTGGATAAAACCCGGCATTGAAAGACACTTATTGAGCTATTATTTTCAATAACCCTTTGTCCGGTAAATTTGATTTTATATAAAAAAAAATTCATACGGCGTCGGTCTATAGTCGTATAGTCGTATAGAATTATTATGTTCTTTACCACAAGGAGTACTGCCACTTTTGCAAGCATTTTCATAGACTTCCTGCTCATAAAAAAGAGTAAAAACGAATACATGAAAAAATCCCAACACAACATTATTGAAAATAATGCAGGCTCGGTTTGATTGCGCCTGTTCATGGACGGTACTGGCAAGTGCAAGTTACCGTCCCCGCCCCTCTAGCACCGGCTTAAGCAGAATTCAACATTTGACACGAAAATAGTGAAATTTTGAATTTAGAAACATTCTCAGATGTGTTCATACGGCGGTTATCATAGAACCTTCAATGTGACACAGTAGTGACATTCCATGAAAAGCGGCGTATGGTCCCCAAGTAAAAGAATGCGTGCCCTAAACGAGAAAACAATGAGCCTCACTAAATAAAATGGAATTAAGAAAGAGATCTGAGGTTATGAAGCCTGCGTATCACAGACAAGACATCAAAAGACACATTTATAAAAGCAGGCAACATATCCTAAGGGTGAATATACAGTATTCTGGAACCACCCAAGTTGAAAAGGCCAAATAGAAGAAACAAAAAGTACCACATTACATGTATACACGACAACAATGTCGTGCTGAACGATCTTCAATGATCAAAAATATAAAAATCTGGAAACAAAGTGATCCCTCGGAAGCCTTAATCACAACAAAATTACAAGAAAACTACAGACTCGGTTTGATTGAGTCTGTACATGAGGGATAATGAATAAGTGCAACATATATCACCCCCCTAGCACCGGCTTGAGCGGTACTCAATTCTCAACACTTAATAGTGCTGGCATTAATGATCCCGAAGGACCAGAAAAATATAACAACACTGAAGTGAAGTACGGGGCAATTTTTTACAGCTGTCACACAGCACTTGACACCTGCTGTTGTGAAGTATAAAAATCTGGAAACAAAGTGATCCCTAGGAAGCATTAATCACAACAAAATTACAAGAGAACTGCAGACTCGTTTTGATTGAGTCTATACATAAAATCATTGATTAATTGTATGGGGAGACTTCTTACAGCCGCCACACGGCTTTAATAACACGGATGTGACAATAAAATTGAGTAAAACAGAATCCCTAAAGAAAGCCTAACACGATATTATTGAAAATTAAGTCTTAGAACTAAGAAAGCCAACAACAAGGATTTTTAAACTAAATAATACAAATATGATCACCAAAATTGATACATATTTTGGAAAATCACATTTAAATAAGTTTATACAGAATGCGTGCATATGTGTTATTACTGTTAATGATTATTTAAGAAATTATTACAGTCAACATATAACAATCCAGCGTGGCTTTGACTTAAATAACAGTCATTTGAAACAGTTTTTCAAATAGTCCCTACTATATGACATACATACTAGAATCTTGATTCATAATTTCATGCAGTAAATGTCCATTAATAACGTAAAAAAAGTGTAATATCACGATTTTGAGCCCGCGATGACTTTTACGATGGATTCTTTACGGTGTTATTATTTACTAATTTTAGTTTATTTACATAGAAATGCATTCCTAAAGTACAAAAGTTGCTATTGATTTCATTGAAATAGACAACTTTTTAAGGCATTTGTGTAAAAGAAACACTCAAAACAGAATAATCCTTCAAAATGGACTAACAAAACTCAAAAATTTGATATACGTTTTTTATGTTTAATAGGTAATCCATTTCTCCTAAAATAGTTAAAGAACTGTTTTCAAAAATCAAAATGGACCAGAAAATAACTATACCTGTCTTTAAAAATCTTTTTACATATAGAAAGAGAGAACCTGATATGTAAAGCAAATATATTTACTGCTGAAGTCAACGTTGCGAAAAGCCAATATAATGTGGTTGAAAAACTTCTGTTACGATTTCATGATGTTTTAAATCTGGAGTCCAAGTTCTTGTTTTTGTTTAGGTGACAGGAAGCCGAAAAAGGAAATTATGTTCAGTAGAATCCCTTCTTAAGATCACCCCGTTTTTAAGAGCACATTTTAAAAGAACGGAATTTTCTATTCTTTATGTCAATTGTTACATGATCCAGAGTTAAGACCACCAAGCTGATCCACTTTTTAGACTGCCAGATTCAGTCACAATTCATGTTTTGTTCTTTATTTGACCCCACTATTGAGACGACTGATATTAAAGCCAACACCTACCTAGATCTTAATTTTGTCGTTATGTTATTATTATCTATTTGAATGCTCTCAGGTATTGCACTTTATTTCACATGTTGGCCAAAGTTCCTTGTTTGGCTTTACGGCCCACAACACACTTTGTGTCATATGCGCCAAAACAGGAAAAAATGTACAAGCACGTGTAATTGGTTTATCTCGGGTGTAACAAACTAAAGGAAACACCAGGGCTCAAAACCATCTTACCTGCTGGAGCTAAGAGATGCGTCGATTTCAAAGCCACGTAGACATACGAGGAAATAAAAAAAGAATCTTTGCTAAAGATTCATTATATACTCAGCAAGTAGAGTTATTGTTACCAAAAAGCATTTTAACCTTCAGTTAGTAAACTAATATTGACTGGATTGAGAAAGCCCAGATTAATATAATTCATGATACTATTGTCTAAAGCGTCATGATGAAATTGTTTCTCTTTGATGACGATTGTACTCACTAAACTTTATTTAACATTTTAATGTTTAAACAGGTGACGATGCAGCATTTCGAATAGCTTTCAGTGAATATTTCACTCTGAAAAATTTCCTTCTTTAATCTACCTACAGATCAAGATAAATTTTATCGAATTTTTTCACTTTACCTTAAAGACTTTTTGACTTTTTTTTAAGTTACATCAGTTAATCAAATGAAATTAACAAGTATTCTTAGATTTAGCTAATTCATTTAATAAACTTGAACTGACTCACTTTTAGCTATATAAAAGTGCTTGACGCGGTATGACCACAATCAATCAAATATGTGTTTAAATTATGTGAATAATTGCGAAATAAATAAATTTAAAAAAAATCATTCGCGATTATATACATATATGCATTCTTTTCAAAACATTGTTGTGTTTTTTGAAATGAGTAGTATTTCTAAAAAAAAAGTTTTGTCATTGAAATTGAGGGTATTACACTGACGTTCGAACATGTTTGTTTCTATACTAATTTATATACTTGCTAGGGTTGTCCAAAAAATTCGTGTACTGCAGTTATTGTCGTGTGAGTTATTGATAAAAAAACATGAATTATATATCACTTTAAGGGGAAATATGTCTCAAATAAGAAAACAAAAGAAAACAAACGTGTAACCGGCGTGTTGGGAAAACGAATCGTCATACCGTTACATTATTAACGTAATACCGGGTTACTTCATTACTTTGATGCATCACTGTATCCTTAAAACACTATAGTCCAAGAAATCCGTGCATAAAATAGGGTGAATTGTGCACCTCTTGTGAAAAGCATGAAACTTGGCATGGTGGCAGGAAATCGTATTTCAATTCATTTTAGCATGGGATCCACTTTTTAAAAATCCAAAATGGCCGCCAAAATCCAAGATGGCCACCATATATTAAATTTCAGAATAATTTGGTATTTCAGCTGTATTCATAACTAGATTTGTATGAAGTATCCCCAGTTAATTAAATTACACATCAATTCATATTCAAGCCTCGGATTTTTTTCAGAATATTAAAGTTTACAGTTATAGTCATTACAGATCAGTATGAAATAGCACCACTTTAATATATTACACATTTATATATATTCAAGCCTCGGATACAGGTTGTGCAAATCCAACATGGCTGCCAAAATCCAAAATGGCTCCATATGAAAATTTTCACAATGTTATATTTGTTAGCTGTTGTCGTAATTACAGAACAGTATGAAATAACACCAATTTATAATTATTGTATTACATAACTACATATCTATTCATATGCAAGCCTCAGATCTAGGTTTTGCAAATCGAAAATGGCTGCCAAAATCCAAGATGGCCACCATATTAAAATTTTCAGATTATTTTAGTTTACCAGCTGAAATCATTTTCAAATTAGTATAAAATAGCACAAATACATTATATTACATGCTTTTTAAGCATATCAGCATAAAGATAATCTATTAAAGATATCAAAATTGGTGCCAAAGTTAAAAATGGCCGCATAACCTAATATAATTATGAAACTGTTTAAAACATCCATTTCATATTGTTCTCTTCAGCCTAGATTCTTTAGTGATATTAAGTGGTTTGATACCTAAATTATCGGTAAGTTAAATTGTAAACAAATATGTTATCTTGTGTTGAAATATATAGATTAATCTTTTATAAATAAGTAAATAATACATAAAAACTAAATGAACAGATTTAACAATGTATTCGTAGCAATAATTTGATATAACGGCATATTTTTATTATTTCTAAAATATCAGAACAATTCGTACTTAAAATTATTCGAACTCAATGCCATTCGTACCAATATTCGAACCATTATCAATATCTCTTGGATGCTTGATTTCTTCATCTTCAGTAAACGATTATTAAATACAACTACGTTATTGGGTATAAATAGAGCTCAAAGCTGCGGACAATCAGTCTCTGTCCAGCTGCCGAAGTGTCAACACCACAGAATTAATTAATTAATATTTTAGTTTAATTACTTGGGTTCTTGCACTATTTACGAAGTATTTCAATTGCATCAATTTAACATTGCGTTAGGTGTAATTGTTATTACTAAAGTATTGAAAACTCGATATCCAAGTGTTTTTTTCTATATATATTAAATAGCCTTAAAAGTGTTACCCAAATTTTATATTAAGTTCAAGGACCACTTATTATCTTTCAAACACATTACTGTTATAACATTAGTTAATTAAACTTGATTCCAAGCTTGAACAAATCATTGTATAATCATTTGTAACTAATCAACTGGCAAAGTAGCCATAAGAAAAAATATATATAACAGCTAGCCCGTGCACGTTACACTTATAATTAAACTGTCTCAGATTTATCTTTTAAAAGCATTTTTACATTGTTTAAGAACACAATAAAAGAAACAACAAAAGAATATCTTAAACAAAAAAGAATATCTTTGCTAGTTTTAGGTAATTTCAACGGCAAGTAACTTGCAATCAATGTAGCTGACCTCCTATTGGGTCATTATGAAAAGTTAAAGGAATGGAATAGAACTTTTTGTATATTCTTACCAACAGCTTTGCAATTTTCCCTTAAAAAGAAAATACTTCATAATAATAATTTCATAGGATTATAGGCTATAGAATTTATATTTTGATTAGAATAAGAAAATAAAACGTAACCCAAAGCTACTTTAACTATCTATATTTCAGTTCTGAGTCAAAAGAGATCAGTTCTTAAAAATTGTATCTGGATACTAGACAAAGTAAATTGCTGAAAATGTTAGAAATATTGATATTTCAACATTTGTACATCAGTTCGTTTTTATTCTTACTTAAGTAAGGCACTGTTTTAAGTGTTATTCATAACACCTATTGGTATAGTAGTGAGTGATGGTCCAGTTAAGGTCAATTAAGTTTTATTATTAATGTGATTGTAGAAGCTGCAAATAAAAACAAAAAAAAGCTGAACAAATGACAAGATACAATGATTTTCAGCAAACAGTAAACAAATTCATGAATTAAGCCAAATGCAGCATGATTTCACTAGTTCTTGTGTACAGTACTTTTATGACAGTTGTGGAAACAAGTAAACAAACAAAAATAATTCAATCTATGTCAACAACAACAGTATTTAGATTAATAATTTGCTGAAGCTTTTAAATTGATTTTGAAATAAAAATAAAATAAATTTAAAAAAATAAATGAAAAAATAAACTGAGATTAAAAAGCAACAATCTATAATATCAGGAAAGACACATGCTTATGAAAGGCTTTATCTGGCATTTCAACTGCTATAAAATAAAGGAAGAAATAAACAAGAAATTTAAGGGCGTTGCCCCTGGAATGCAGCCCCGAAATTCGCAGTGGTCAGAAAGTTAGTAGTTCAATCTTACAAATTATCAAATATAAAGAGGTGTCATATTAAGTAATGAATTACTAATGTTATAATTCCAAACGCGTAGTTTGATTACCGAAAAACCCAAGATATTGATTTTGTTCAATTTTATTCTGATTTTCTAATTTATTCACAAGACCTTGCCAAGATAATGCCATAAGAGCCTGATTCCGTTATCAGAACAGAACATAACACTTATTTTAAATTTAGGCACATACAGGTCATCTTCATATACAACATATATATACATGCATGAATATGGAAAATGGTAATCTATGACACAAAATATGCTGCTCAAATTACTTATAAAAATAACTCGCAGACGGTCACAAGGATGCTGCAAACTTCAAATTTTATTAAAAAGAATTGACAGGAGAAGAAACCCATACGTCTTCCGACACTTACTAGTATAATTTATACTGAACATTTGAGCCGCCGGCCGGCAGTAAACACGCGGAGCTCTGGCTGATTGGTTTTCCCCTTCTTTCCGGGGAGAAAGAAAGGGACGGCTCGGCGGCCGAGAAAGAAGGGAAGCCGTTAGGAATTATGTGCACTTAAACATACAATACAGTAGAGGATTATTTCACCCTTTTAATGCATTAACATCTACAGAAGCGAGGACCCATTTAAAGCCCTCATCCTATGGGCTCAGGATTTAACTGCTGCAGATATGGATGCACAAAAACATCCATTTAGAGTCATTCTTGAGTAGAGTATAAGAGTCATTCTTGTATATAAGGATATGACTGTTTCGGTGATTCTACGATATGTTGTTTTCCGCATAAAGAAACTGGTTTCGTATTGATTGTAACTCGTTTGTGTGTTATGTTTTGATGATATGGTATCTAGGGGCCATCGTTAAAATTAGCGGTAAGCACGGTGTAAAAATCATGCACATTAACAAGAGCTATCAGTAGGACATCATAGAGTGCTCGACTGTTCTCAGTGCTTGATAGCTGAACATGAAGAATTCGATATATTTAAAAGGGCCATAATTCTGTCAAAATCCATTATAGAGTTATTGGCCTTTAATAGTTACCTTCTATTATGCTCATAAATAAGTGTATTAGGTTTATACCTATTCCATTATGTAATTTTTACAAAACCAATTCCCATGCAAAACCTTAGCCAAACTGGAAAACTGACGTCTTTTGTGTACAATATCGCTCCCTATTCTTCGAAGTATCAAGCTAAATAATGTGCACTCATGCAAGTTTTTTCTCTGTGAATGCACATCTGTGTGTGCAGGTTCTGTGCAGGATGGCCAGTTTATTAGTGTGTTATATGTATGAAGAGTGTTGATCAAATAAATTATCTATATCATAGAAATTTGTCCAAAAATCATTCTTTAATGGCGGCCATCTTGGATTTGGAAGCCATATTGAATTTTCTACCGATGCTACTAAAGCATTTTTCCAAGAAATTACTATTTTTGACCTACAATGTCAATTTATATCATTTTCATGCCGTAAATAACTTCATTTTGTCATGTCCCATGTACATTGTACTTTTGGCGGCCACATTTTGGCGGCCATCTTGGATTTTTAAAAAGTGGATCCCAGGCTGAAATGAATTGAAATACTATTTTCCTGCCACCATGCCAAGTTTCATGCTTTTCACAGAAGGTGCACAATTATTTCACTGATATCTTGAAATACTACGTTTAAACGTCAAAATTTAGGGAAAAGTGTGTGTATTTATTCCTGATGTCACTAGAAAATATGACGTCATTTGCCGTAATGTAACATTCGTAAACAAAAATTTCCGCGTGGTCGTCAATACAGTCATTACGTGAAAATGTCAGTCGCTGAACGTCTGGAAATACGGACGATCATTACAGTTTGCACAAATATTGGTAAAACACCGACAGATACCTACAAAGAACTTAAAAGAGCAAGCAGGACCAGTTCAATGTCACGAAGGCTGGTTTTTAAAATGGCACAAACGCTTTGATGAGGGGCGAGAGTCGGTAGACAATGACAACCGGTCAGGCAAACATCCGTCCGTAAAGGCGGCGCATGTGAAGAGGGTTGTCTAATATATTCGTGCACTGGTGGAATATGTTACATGTAGGTTGTATAAGAACAATAAAAACTACAAAATACTTTGCATCAGTCATTCATATATTGACAGTAAACAAATTACGACATAAAAAGCAAATTGCACTTTACAAGCAACAAAAAATTAATACAATCGCAGTAATGAACTGACTCATTTTTTTGTCGTGCGCCGGTATTACGTTACCAAGGTAACTATATGACGATTCGTTTTCACGATACACCGGTTACACGGCTTTTTCTTATGTTTTCTTATTTGAGACAGATTTCCCCTTCAAATGATATATAATTCATATTTTTTCATCAAAAACTCTCACGACTGCAGTGCACGAATTTTTTGGACAACCCTAGTATTAACATATTTTCGTAAAAAAATAATCATGTGTTAATAAAAAGCTGTTTCACTTAGTATTTCCCACTCAAACAGACACGCACTCATCATTGAAGACTGTAATCTAGCAATATAGCTGACATAGCACTCGCTGATCTTCTGTTCAGTTCATATGCTTATTACATAAATCCAAAATTTTGTTAATCCGGGATATTGTACATTCATTTAAAAATGTCGAGTACTAGTATTTTATTTCATTTTCAAAACTAACTATCTTCTGGAGGTTAAAGATGCATATACTCCAGATATTCGAACCAACTAAGTCGCCGCTCTTGCAGAGATAAACGGTGGTCCCAACCCCTTAAAAGAACCCCTGTCATTGAATACGAAGCCACGTTTAACTACGAGGAACTATTATAGTAAAATTGTTGTTCAAGAGTCACTCAGTATTTAACCAATAGACTTATTGTGACTAAATATTGAATTGATAAAGCTAAAAGGTAGCGAGTCCTGTTTTGAAATTATATTTGCAAGAATGACAATCGTATGATTCAATGGTCAGTGCAGCCATTTAGAATAAAAAAACAACATTTTAATTAATCTTTAATAATTCTGTAAAAAGACATTGCTAACATTACATAGAAATTATCAAAACTGTTTCAGTGTTTGTACATTATCTCGCCCTCTCTAGGGTTTAAATTAATGCCACAGTGCCTAAAATAAATTCAAAAATTAAAAAGTTAAACTTAAAGTGTTTTTAGTGATGTTTATACTTTTAAAATCAGCAGCAGAAACTTCAAAACCTCCTAATATGCTTGGTTGAATGAACTTCTGAATCCCAGAGGGAGCTAATATCTACAAACAGATGACACTGTATGTAACAACTTATCTGATTGGTCTGCAAATTGCAGCTAATTAAAATTTACTTATCAAATGCATAAGGTTTATCATTTGTTTACATTATTATTCTAAAAAAAGATAACTAGATGAATAAATGTTAGATCAGCCTCTTGTATCACACTTAGTTTAAAGACCAGAGTAATAAAAAGTAGAACATTCTTTATATATTATATATAACTATATAAATGAATATTAGAACATGCTACAATAATATCAAACTTAGAGTCAAAATTAAACAAGTAATAAGATTATAAATTTCATAAAAGAAACATATTCAGTATCATTATCTTTATTAACCTTAAATCCAAGTTAAAGGGACGCCACTGAAGTTTTTTGATATGATGGGACTAATTTTTTTTTGCATAAAATGTACCATTTGATGTAGGTTTAGACCTCTAATTTTTTTGCAAAATTTCAGATCATTCGCGCACTTCGTTTTTCCAGAATAATTATTCACATTGTAAATAAATGACCCAAAATGAAAAGCGTTTAAACACTTTTCACTCAAATCGGACTAAGAAAAGCATATAAATACGATTTTCAATTATTTCAAAGTATATTTCTTAATTATCTTTGCATATATATTTCTGTCTAAAGTGCCCCAGCTCATTTATGTAAGAAATTCAAATGTTATGTTTTTAGGCTTTTAAACCTCAGTGGAGTCCCTTTAAAGTTGAAGCACGCACTTATTTCTTTAAAAGATATAAATACACTAACTTATTTAATTAAGAACATACTTTTGTGTGGAAAAAAATGCTCATGATAATTATATACAGCTGTTTCACTTAGTAATTCTACTCACTAACACAGGCCAAACTCATCACTTGAGCCTATGATCTAGCAATATAGCTGACATTACAATCGCTATTCTTCTATTTTGCTCCTATGCAGCATAAAAACAACATAAATGCCCCTCTCGTTTTAGGTTCTTCACCAGCCCTTTCTCTGTAATTTCTTTCGTATTCAGCATCTTTTTCTTTCCTGTGTGCTTTTTGCTCAAATCTAAGTTGCCGCGACTGTCGATCACAGTTTTGCTTTACGCTTTTTTGAATTTCTATTTCCAAAAGCTCTGCAATTGAACAACACTTTCTAACAAAATAATGAACATGGGAATATCTTAAGAATGTTTAAAATGGCAAAATTGAAAAAGTTGCAGGCTCGGTTTGATTATTTCCGTTCATAGATGGTATTGTCAAGTGCAAACTACCTTCCATGCCAATGGCACTGGCATAAGCAGAATTCAATATTTAAATATGAAATGGTAAATTTTTTAATTAAGAAACATCCGCAGATGTGTTCACACGGTGGTTATCATTGAACCTTCAATGTGACACTATCGTGCCATTCCGTGAAAAGCGGCGTATGGTCCCCCAATTAAAAGAAAGGGTATGCCCTAAACGAGAAACAAAGGGCGGAACTAATCAAATGGGATCAGAGGTTTTGAAGCCTACATATTATAGATAAGACGCCAAAAGAAATAGTTTCAAAGCAGGCAACATATCCTAATGTTGGTTCACATTTACTCAGGTAGGAATATTGGAACCACTGTACTAGAAAATGCCAAATAGTTCAAACAAAAATACCACAAACACAACAATAATGTCGTGCTGAAAGATCTCAAATGACCGGAAGTATAACAATTATAATAAAATGTACGGGGCTACTATTTACAGCCTTCACATGGCACAAAGAACGCTGATGTGGCGATTAAATAATGAACGTAAGAATTCCTAAAGAAATCCCAAAACCGTAAAATTGGAAATATTGCAGGCTCGGTTTGATTGAGTCTGTTCATGGACGGTACTGTCAAGTGCAAACTACCGTCCAGGGCCCCTAGTACTGGCTTAAGCAGAATTCAACATTTAAATATGAAATGGCTCTTTTTTAATTTAGAAACATCCGCAAATGTGTTGACACTTCCTTGCCATTCCAAGACTAGCTATGGTGGCTGATTTACGCCATGTCGTATTTTCGCTCTTTCGCCTCAAAATGCGAAAATGCGAAAACACAAAGGGACGACAAAGTTGGACCTTGTCGTCTCTTCGCTTTTACGCATTTTCGAGGCAACAAAGCGAAAATACGACAGGAGAAGGGCGAAAAAACGACACATAAAACATGTCATGTATTCGCATTCCATCTGTCGTATTTTCACCTTTTTGAGGTCAAAATACAATCATGCGAGTATAACTTTGTCGTCTCTTCGATTTTTGCTGTTTCGCATAGTTACATTTTCGCATTTTTGCTTTTTTGCATTGTTACATTTTCACATCTACATTTTCGCATTGATGCATTTCCGCTTTTTTGCATTGTTACATTTTCGCATTGTTACATTTTCTCATTTTCGAGTTCCGGTTGTACATGCGCAAGGAGACATTAATTTATTACCATTATTATTGTTATTATTAAGTTTTGTAAATGTCTGATAACAATGATATATTATTTGATATATAGAGAGAGGATGTTAAATGAGTCTAGGTTTAATGCTCAAATTATTGAACGAGTTGAATAAAATTATATTATGCAAGCCTGGTACAAAAAATGTCAGTAGCGGTTACGTTTAGGTATTTTCAGATTGATGTCTCCATGCGCATGTGCAACCGGAACGCAAAAATGCAAAAATGTAACGATGTAAAAACGAAAATGCGAAAAGATAACAATACAAAAAAAACCGAAAATGCAACAATGCGAAAAATGTAACAATGCGAAAAAGCGAAAATTCGACAGATGGAATGCGAATATAAGACACACACGATTTGTATTTGATCTACACAACCGCCTTAACAAAAACGTTGCAAATTTAATGTGTGCCAATTTTTAATCAAAACCTTAGGACCATAATGGGTAAGTTTTTGATCGGCATTACTGAACCTGTAACACATTTTTAGCTCACCTGAGCACAAAGTGCTCAAAGGTAAGCTTTTGTCATCACTCTGGGTGCGTCGTGCGTCGTGCGTCCTTCAAAAAATGGCGTCAAACTTTTCAAACAAAATCTCCTACTTAACCACATGGCCAATTGCAACCAAACTTTAGAGAAATGATCCTTAGGTTGGCCCCTTTTAAAGTTGTTCAAAAATTTAAATTCCATTAAAAACTCTGGTTGCCATGGCAACCAATAAGAAAAACTTAAAAAATATTCTTCTAAAAAAACCCTAAGAGCTAAGGCTTAGATACTTGGCATAAAACATCTTTTAATAAATGCCTACCAAGATTGTTCAAATCAAAGCCCTGGGGTCAAAATTGGCCCCGCCCCAGGGGTCATTGATTTTCCCTATATGCATTTAGTAAAAACTTAAAAAATCTTCTTTTAAAGAACTGAAAGAGCTAGAGCTAAGATATTTAGCATGAAACATGTTCTAATGGGTGTCTACCAAGTTTGTTCAAATAAAAGCCCTTGGGTCAAAATTGGCCCCACCCCGGGGGTCATTGATTTTCCTTATATGTGTATAGCAAAAACTTAAAAAATCTTCTTTGAAAAAAACCAAATAGCTAGAGTTAAGATATTAAGCATGAAACATCTTCTAGTGAGTGTCTACCAAGTTTGTTCAAATAAAAGACCTTGGGTCAAAATTGGCCCCGCCCCAGGGGGTCTTTGATTTTCCCTATGTGCATATAGTAAAAACTTAAAAATCTTCTTTTAAAGAACCCAAATAGCTAAAGCTAAGATATTTAACATGAAACATCTTCTAATGAGTGTCTACCAAGTTTGTTCAAATAAAAACCCTAGGGTCAAAATTGGCCCCGCCCCAAGGGGTCATTGATTTTCCCTATATGCATATAGTAAAAACTTAAATGAACTTCTTTTAAGAATTCAAAGAGCTAGAGCTAAGATATTGAGCATTAAACATGTTCTAAAGGGTGTCTACAAAGTTTGTTCAAATATAAGCCCTGGGGTCAAAATTGGCCCCGCCCCGGGGGACATCATTGATTTTCCTTAAATAAAAATGTATATATATGTGTATAGCAAAAATCTTTTTTGAAAAAAACAAAAAAGCTTGAGTTTAGATATTGTGCATGAAACATCTTCTAGTAAGTGTCTACAAAGTTTGTTCAAATAAAGCCCTGGGTCAAAACTGGCCCCGCCCCGGGTGTCATTGATTTTCCTTGTATGTGTATAGCAAAAACTTAAAAATCTTCTTTAAAAAAACCCAAATAGCTAGAGTTTAGATATTAAGCATGAAACATCTTCTAGTAAGTGTCTACAAATTTGTTCAAATAAAAGTTCTGGGGTCAAAACTGGCCCCGCTCCAAGGGTGTCATTGTTTTTATTTATATGTGTATAGTAAAAACTTGAAACATCTTTTTTTAGAAAACCCATTGAGCTAGAGCTTAGATGTTTAGCATGAAACATCTTTTTATTGGTGTCTACCAAGTTTGTTCAAATAAAGGCCCCTTGGATTAAAATTTGCCCTGACGGGGGGGGGGGATGGGGAGTAGATCATTGTTTTTCATTATGTGTGCGTAGTAAAAACTTAACATTGTGAAACATCTTCTAATGGGTGTCTTCCAAGTTTGTTCAAATAAAAGCCCTGGGGTTGAAACTGGCCCCGCTCCGGGTGCCTTTATGCAGGTGAGCGACCTCAGGGCCATCATGGCCCTCTTGTTTATGGTTTTATATCATAAATATGGTGCTCAAATTAAGATTTATCAATTTTGTAAGTTCCAAAAAGCATAAAGATGTTATCAAATTTAACATTCCATGTAAATAAAAAAGAAGGTAATAAAAAAAAAAAATTCTATAAAGTCTAAGTCAAATTTTTCAATAAGAAATGAATGCATATATTTTCATGATTAGATATATGTGCAAATATTTGCAGTACATATTTTACGTATTATTCGATGTTTGAAAATTGTTTGATAAGCATAATTATATACATATATACAGTTTCACTTCAGTGTGGTATACAACCTCAATTACAACATACAGGATCTTTAAAATTTGCTGATTTCAATTAAGATACTTGGTTTGATAGACCAACAATTTATCAGACTGTAGATTACTTAAATATATAAGTCGATATTTACAAGTTATTCTTGAAATTTGACAGATATACAAGACATAAGGTAATAAAAAAACATTTCTATAAAGTCTAAGTCAAATTTTTCAATAAGAAATGAATGCATATATTTTCATGATTAGATATATGTGCAAATATTTGCAGTACATATTTTACGTATTATTCGATGTTTGAAAATTGTTTGATAAGCATAATTATATACATATATACAGTTTCACTTCAGTGTGGTATACAACCTCAATTACAACATACAGGATCTTTAAAATTTGCTGATCTCAATTAAGATACTTGGTTTGATACACCAACAATTTATCAGACTGTAGATTACTTAAATATATACGTCGATATTTACCAGTTGTTCTTGAAATTTGACAGATATACAAGACATAAGATAATAAAAAAAAATATTTTCTATAAAGTCTAAGTCAAATTTTTCAATAAGAAATGAATGCATATATTTTCATGATTAGATATATGTGCAAATATTTGCAGTACATATTTTACGTATTATTCGATGTTTGAAAATTGTTTGATAAGCATAATTATATACATATATACAGTTTTACTTCAGTGTGGTGTACAACCTCAATTACAACATACAGGATCTTTAAAATTTGATGATTTCAATTAAGATACTTGGTTTGATACACCAACAATTTATCAGACTGTAGATTACTTAAATATATAAGTCGATATTTACAAGTTATTATTGAAATTTGACAGATATACAAGACATAAATCTCGCAAATTTCGGTGTTGGTGGTAATTCAATATTGTGTACGTTATTAATAGCTCTGATTTGTCAAAACTAATTTTTTATAGTATACAACCAATAAAATTGTAGTAACTCCAATAAAGAAACAAATATTTCTGGTTGGGAAATTCCATTATACAAGTTAAATATGTTTTATCACTAAAACGCAACTTAATAGAAACAAGAGGGCCATGCTGGCCCTGAAGTCGCTCACCTGTATATAGGCCCACAGAGCGAGGTCAGTTTAAACCCCAGGGCTTTTATTTGAACAAAATTGGCAGACACCCATTAGAAGATGTTTCATGCTAAACATCTAAGGTCTAGCTCGTTGAGTTTTTTAAAAAAAAGATTTTTTAAGATTTTACTATACACATATAGTTAAAAGCAATGACATCCCTAGGGCGGGGCAAGTTTTGACCCCAGGGCCTTTATTTGAACAAACGTTGAAGACACACACTAGAAGGTGTTTCATGCTTAATATCTTAACTCTAGCGATTTGTTTGTATTCAAAGAAGATTTTTAAGTTTTTGCTATACACATATAAGAAAAATTAATGTCCCCCGGAGCAGGACCAATTTTGACCCTAGGGCTTTTATTTGAACAAACTTTGAAGACACTAACTGAAAGACGTTTCATGCTTAATATCTAAACTCTAGCTATTTGGGGTTTTTCAGAGAAGTTTTTTTAAAAAGATTTTGCAATACACATATAAGGAAAATTAATGACCCCCGGGACAGGGCCAATTTGAACCCCAGGGTTCTTATTTGAAAAAATTTGGAAGCACCCATTAGAACATCTTTCATGCTAAGTATCTTAGCTCTAGCTCTTTGGGTTCTCTAAAAGAAGTTCATTTAAGTTTTTACTATATGCATATAGGGAAAATCAATGACCCCCTGGGGCAGGGCCAATTTTGACCCCAGGGCTTTTATTTGAACAAACTTGATCGACACTCATTAGAAGATGTTTCATGCTAAATATCTTAGCTCTAGTTCTTTGGGTTCTTTAAAGGAAGATTTTATAAGTTTTTACTATATGCATATAGGGAAAATTAATGACCCCCGTGGGCGGGGCCAATTTTAACCCCAGGGCTTTTATTTGAACAAACTTGGTAGACACCCATTAGAAGATGTTTCATGCTAAATATTTTAGCTCTAGCTCTTTGGGTTCTTTTAAAGAAGTTTTTTAAGTTTTTACTATAATGCTATAGGGAAAATCAATGACCCCCTGGGGCGGGGCCAATTTTGACCCCAGGGCTTTTATTTGAACAAACTTTATAGACACTAACTAGAAAATGTTTCATGCCAAATATCTAAGCTCTACCTCTTTGGATTTTTTAAAAGAAAATATTTTAAGTTTTTTCGATCGGTTGCCATGGCAACCAGAGTTCTGCATGGAATTAAATTCTTTGAACAATTTTTAAAGGTGACCACCAAAGGAACATTCCTGTGAAGTTTGGATAAAAATGGCTCAGCGGTTTATAAGGAGATGTCATTTAAACTAAAAGTTTACGGACGACGGACGGATGGACGGACGACGGACGAAAAGCGATCACAAAAGCTCACCCTGTCACTTTGTGACAGGTGAGCTAAAAAACTCCCATTTCGCGACACGTCATTTTCAAAGAAGCACTGAAACATAAATGTATTTCATTTGAAATAATGTGTGTTGTAGATTCAGATGATCTTTTGTCAAAATAATCTTATTTTGCATGTTGAAATTTTATTTACCGTTTCCCTCATATAGACGTGTTTTGACGGCTTATTGATCCCCCTTTTTGAGGCTTCAAACAGTGAAAAAATGCCATATTTAGACCACAAACACTGTTTTACGTTAAAGAAATGTTGTTTAAAAAAGTGACCACTTTTTTGGCGCCGCCCCTATCAAAAAGATACATGAGGGGGCTGCCAGAAGGGAGACGTGCCCCCTTCTGTTTTGGGGGATTTGAAAGGGGACGGTAGTCCCCCTCATCGCCAAGAAATTTTGGATATGTGACAGGCTAAAAATGGCCTCAGGTCGATCTTAGGTTAACTAGTAGCCGACGCTGAAAAGCCTTTGACTCTATTTCAATTCATTGAGAAGTTGCAGCACTTTGAAATCAGATTTAATGGAAAAAAAACAATGCAAAATAGTGACTTTTGGCAATTTTGAGACGTCCACCCGTTGCCTTGGTAATAGGAAATTAACGATTGAGCATGCTGTTACAGAGGCTGTTGTCTAGATAACATTTGTGCCAAGTTTCATCAGTATTGAACAATTTTTCATAGTTTCATATCAGTTTGAACTTGTAACAGGATGCTTTTTAATGGAAACGGCCATTTTTCACAATGTGCTCATGGGGTAATAGGTTTACTTTTCTTATATAATTATGCTTTCTCACCATTTCGTTGCCTTTCTTCGTGCAAGTTTGCGTTGTAAATGATTCTTATTTTCTCATCAGCGATACTCTCTTCGAAATTGAGTATTGCTTTTAACCGCTGTAATAAGTAATTTATAAACATTTTTTTTAGAATTCCAAATGATTGCTTATAAATATATTGGCTTAATTTATGTAACGTGACCTGGTGCAAATAACAGTTTATAAGAAAGATGCTTTTTTGAAGTATGTATATAAAAAATGAATATGATCATCTGCGAGACAGTTTATAAGAAAGATGTCTTTTGAAATATGTATATAAAATTAATATGATCATCTGCTGAGGGGAAAAAGTTTTGGTATACCTCATCTTCATCATAGGGTTGCATTTTGCTGTGGAACAAGCTTTTCATACGATCGCTAATCATCAGATTGTAAAACATCGCACCTTCCTTTGAATCGATCAAAACCTCATTTTGTTCAATCAAGTCATCGTAAAGCGTTTTAAGAGTTTTTTGTAAGTTGTGTTGAACGAGTAAACTGTTTTGGTCACGAAATTTATCAGCAATTGCTTTCATTTTTTCCTGAATAGTTAAAAAGTCTTGCATTTCAATTTTGGCTTTTTAGTATCAAGGATTTAACGTTTGACTTCATCATTTTTTATCAAACTTTCATCATTTCATTTCCTGATGTTAATGTATATAAAATATTTATTAACTTAACATGTTATAAAACATTTATGAATTTAACATGTTATAAAAAAGTAATAAAATGTATAAAGATTTAATTGTGTATTATCATATGTCCATAGATATACATTACTGCTATTGCAAAATGTATATTTACTGTAAGACCTATTAGATAAGTACCTTCTCATTTAAATACAATTTAATCATAGCTTGAATGTTGAATGAATCTGTTTATATATTTAAAAAAAAAGATTTGTAGAAAAAAACCATACCATTGCTAAAACTTCATGTATATTATTTTTGTACGGATAACTCTCATTCCTTAACTGTTTGAGCTTTTTGTTAAGTATCTCAAATGTTTTTCGTTCTATGTCCGTTTTACGCTTCACAGGTGTATCCATTTTCTTGAGTTCAGTCTCAAATTCATGAACGAGTGTGGCAACTAGCTTGTTGTTGTGACGCTTAGACACCTTCTCATAAGCCTTCTCGTATGACAGTACTGATCCGGTTTGCAGTGCCTCTACGTATGTCCGCGTAAAAGATTCAAAGTCTGAAAATCATTCATAAACTGAAAATTTCAAGTGATTTAATTTTAAAAAAAAACGTTGTCCCTTGCAGTAAAATATTTCATCTCTACCATTAAAAAGCATGAGAACAATACAGAAAATTTGTAATGTAATTAACATAACTGATTCCATTCCGGAGGGCTGTCACACAAAGTCGTGTACAATGGCTATGAAACAAGGATACAACGCCCGCACTTAAATAATTTTGCTCATGTATTTCTCCATCAATTATAGTATTAGTAACACATATTATTTCAGGAAAGTATACATAGATTTTAGCCTTAATATAGCCATTTTACAAACCTAATACATGGTCTTAAAAACTGAGTTAGTAATCAATAACGTAAAAAATCAGAGTTATGTTATTACATTGAAATTTACCGTATGTCAGACGCTATAGAAAAACACGACATATGGTTACAGTGCATATGTTGCAAATAAGAGGACAATAAAAGAGCCGGTCTAACCGGGAGATGCTCCTCGGTAGGTTTTGGACATAGATAAGTAGTTTCTTATTGATATCTTTTGTAGTTGCAAAAATAAATCCCGATCAAAGTTCAAAGTGTACAAATAAAAAAAGACAATTACAGGACAGTGTAACAGTTCCTATGTACTGCACTTCCACTCAATTAAACAGATCTACTAAGTTTCTTGTTGATACCTTTTGTGGATTCAGACTTCATTTCCTCTGATCCTCTTTCAAACTTCCATTTTATTTAAATCCGCCAATTGTTTTCTCATTTAAGGCACACGCTTTCTATTACTTGGGGACCATACGCCGCTTTTCATGAAATGGCACGGAAGTATCACATTATAGGTTCAATGATAATCGCCGTATGAACACATTTGCGAATGTTTCTAAATTCAAAATTCTACCATTTCATGTTTAAATGTTAAAGTCTGCTTAAGCCGGTGCCAGGGGGTATGAGCGGTAGTTTGAACTTTAAGTTCCATCCATGAACAGGCTTAATCAAACCGAGCCTACAACATTTTCAATTTTTGTCGTTTTGGTCTCTCTTTAGGGATTCTTTTTTTCTCTATTTCAGAGTTATGCTTCTACTCAATGTGATCTATCTTACTACAAAGATTATTGTTGATATCTTAGAGTAATGTCTCGGTCAAAGTTTAAAGTGTAAAAGTTGATAAAGGGCAATTACTTAAAAATGGTAAAACAGATTTATGTTTCTTCTGGATAACACATCTACCCAATAAGATCTATCTATTTACAAAATTTCTTTTGATATCTTCTGAAGTTTCACAGTAATGTCCCGGACAAAGTTCAAATTGTAAAAATAAACTCCAAATTTAGGCAAGCCACAGTTACGGTTCTTTTGCACTGCACCTCTACTCGATGAGATTCATCTACCTATTAAATTTCTTGTTAATGCATTTTGAAGCTTCATAGTTATGTTTCGGACAAAGTTCAAAGTGTAAAAATGACCAAAGGGCAGTACCTCATAATTTAGGAAAACAAAATTACAGTTCTTCTACTCAATGAGATCTACAAAGATTCTTCTTCATACCTCTTGTAGTATCCGATTAATGTCCCAGATAGAAAAGCAGACGAACGGATGGAATATGTATGCTATTCCTTGGGAGTATATAAAAAAATGTGGTGATTGACTTTGAGGCTGACGCGGTCCAGGACATTGTTATTAATATTTGCGTTTATTCCTCAATGACATCACCGGTCATGTAAAAGTAGTTAACATTTGTGAAAAGGACCAAAGGACCAGAACATTTTGCGATCGTTGCTAGCACTGGGAAAAAGAGGTGACGAAAAAATTGTAAAAATGGTATGCCTGTATTCAAACAATTGTGAACAGTGTAGAAAATTGAAAACATTGTTAAGAAGACAGACATCACACAGTTCGCAGTATATTAGAAATGTGAGCCAGTCAAAAATTTATTGTGATGAAAACTTCAAAACAACTATTTGTATATATCTCATAAAAAGGCTTTCCAAAAATGTATATTCCTCGTAGAAGTGATACTTTGAAAAGAGAAACATTGACCTAATATACATAATACATAACCTAATTATGACATTGGGCCGCATTGTGTTACTAGATAGCCTTATGATTTGTTCTGTGTAATCAAATAAAATGATATACAGCTGATTGTTGTTCATATTAAATATCAGTGAAAGCCCGTTGTGTACTTTGTATTTACGGACAGTTGTTCATGACTTATTAGACATTTGTGTTTTAAAGCGGTGACGGTAACGGACATCGCACTTGATATTAAAACGGGGGTCGTCTCAAAAGCATTTACCTTTATAATAACTATGAAGGCCAAGTGTGGCTTGATATTCGTTTGCATATTAATAAAAAACAAAATATGTTTTTACAAATTTATTAATTTTCATCGGAACTCGAACTAACGCCAAACATTAGCATTAACTTTTTAACCTTTTTCGTTTTAAATCTATTGTATGCCTCCTGATTTGCCCGAATCTGTTCTGCCAAGGACGTTTCCTTTGTCGTCTATGTCTTTCATGCGTATTGCGTCTTCGTTGTGCTCCCCATCACAGGCGTCAGATGACAGTAGCTATTTCTGCCCTAAATCTTGTTGCGACCGAGTAGGTCCAGTTTCTTCCACCTGCTCATAGCGTAAAGCATTAGTGTAATATAAGAGCATTGCACGAAAACTCGTGTTCAATGTTCATTTATTCCACGACATATTCAGGGTGGACCTAGTTTTGGTACTTGTTTTGCTTTAGTAGCTTAAAATTGTATATCACAAATTTTCATTATTGACCTCAATTGACATCTAGTAACAGAACGACATAGCGCCAAACGGCGCGTTGTCGCACTTTCGTCTTGTCATCAACGAAGCACAAACGACAGGGCGACATCGCGCCTCACGACCACGCGCCGTTTTGCGTGCTTCACTAGCGACAGGATGACTGCGACAAAGCGCCGTTTGGCGACAAGACGAAAAGATGATAATGATATAGGTTGTGTTGTCAGTATCAACAACGCAACGCGCAAAGTGTACCAAATCAGCCACCATAGTTTTTACACGTAACCCACTACAAGATTTTCGCATGTCGAATCGTTCGTGGCATTCGGTTTTGTCTACTTTTGTTCATCAAACTTACTTTTAATTTTTTACTTTTTGCAGAGATTATGAATCGTCAAGTAAGAAGCATACTGTTTTGTTTTAACCAGCATTAGCGCAGCCACCCACGGATAAGAGTGAATTTGTTGACTTATTACGTGTCATTTTCATTCTTTTACGTTTGCCACCTGAACCTTTTCTAGACATTAGGCATAGCTTAATCAGATGAAGATATATATGGTGGCCGAAATCTTTTTCGTTCCTTTGTACAGCATCGGTACCAATTGTTTGAGGCGACAGGCGAAACACCAGAGACGTTTTTTTATCTGTTCGTAGATATACATCATTAACTCAGAATAGGGTTTAACTTGTCATGATGTAGTTTCTGTGTTCCAGCACGTATCATATGCTCGCAGCATTGTTTAATATCAGTGTACCAACAGTAAAAGAAGAAATATGAACTCTTATTCCAGTATTTTATTTAAAACTTAAAACTTTTATCATTTGGCCTTTTGTAAACCAATGGAGAAGTATGAAATACACCTGGGGTAAATTATTTGCCGCCGTAGGGGCTATAGATGGAACTGTACATGAAATCTACAGAACTTATTATGCACAACAGCAGCAATATTATTCTGGGCACAGAAGCATTCCGCAAATCATTCCAAGGTTATAATTGACAATGCAAGCAGAATAAGGTATATTGAGTGCTGCTTTATTGGGCATCTCAATGATGCACAGCAGTTCGGTTTGATGCACCACATTTGAACTGATAAACCTTTCCCAGACGACTGTGTACTACTTGGTGACAAAATATATCCAAATAGACATCCGATTGTAACTCAATATTCCGAAGTTCAGTTACGACTGATGAACACACGACATCAGTTACAATGTCGAAAATTTAAGAGGAATATTCGACAGTATCGTGTACGTGTTGAGCATACCATTGCTGCAATTAAGTCACATGTCAGTCGGAACGATATGGAGACATCGTCGGAAGGTTTTACCACGTGTTGTAACGATGTGCACGGATTTTGTCTGTAGGAAAACAAATATCGGATTAATATTAATGAAATGTTACTACAGATACACAACTGCAGTTCATTTTCGCTGTTACATTGTATTGTTAGACGACCCCTTTCCTTAACTTAAGTTCAATAACCGTAATCGTCACCGTCTTAAATCACAAAGGTCTATTTCGACATACTTGTATAACTTCTTCTAGAAAAATATGGTGTTTTGATAAATAAATATCTATACGGTGCGCAAATTGGTACCATTATTTTGTAATTTCGTAATTAAGAATAAGATTTCGTAAAAAAGAAGAAATTTGTACCATTTTTCTATTTTATTTTACTACACATTTTTTGTTATAATGAAATGTTATTTCGATTTAAAGAAACGTTATTTCTAATTTACGAAATATTATTTCGATTTTACGAAACATATTTCGTTATTATGATATGTGTTTTCGTAGTAACTTGACTTGATAATTATGAATACATGATGTTCTAAATTTTGCCCGAGGATTTTCCACGAAATTCACTAGCCGCCACAACACACGCATAACTGTTTTAGGTATAAATCAAGAAAGAGAGACCTATTCTCCCCAGAAATTGAAGAGGATTCAAAATTGCAAACAGTTTGTTCACCAGAAACTCCTAACATGGACTTTACTTCTGTACAAATATCCCTAGACCAGTATGCAAAAAGAAATGCTTTTGCTGTCGCGTTGTCTGACAAATCCAAGCTAACACTTAAAGTACTATGGAGGCAACAATAACAAAAATCGTTGATGGGGTAGTCACTGGGTTATATTCACGTTTAATACATCTTGAAAATGAAAACACAATGCTCAAGAAATCTAATATTGATCTGGAGAACCAGAAACAACACGACGCATATGATCAATATTCGAAACGCAACTTTTTGCGCATCTTTGGTGTTTCTGAAAAGCCAATGAATCTATAGATACAGTCATTATAACACTATGCGATACCCTTAAATCAGACAAAACGCTGTCCGAGATTAATATGTGCCATAGAACGGGCAAACCAAAAGCTGACGGGCGAAGAGATATTCTTGTAAAATTTGTCACATATGGTGCTCGACAAAAGATGTATACCAAACGAACAGACTTCAGACACGCACACTTAGGATACCGCGGTACATTCATTAACGAGCATCTTTCTTCTATCCGTTCGAAACAATTATACGCAGCACGTAAATTAGTCAAGGGCGGTAAAATTATTTCGACCTGGTTGACAGATAGTAATGTTCTGATAAAAATCGCTGTTCATGGAGTCTCAGATGGAGATGAATTCTCCACCGAAATCAAACCAATCTCGACATTGAAAGACCTCGATGTATACCGGGGGTAACAAAATAATAAAAATGTAAAAACTTTCGGCGGGATGTATACAATCACATACTGTGTATACAATTTTTATATACATATGTAATAGCAAATAGTGGAGATCACTCTTACATACATGAATAAATATCAGTGTTGTTTAAAAAAATATACTAATAATGATTGCAACCTTTTTTTGCAAATCAAATCATAAAGCAATCAATAGTGATCATTTGAACACAAGCTAAAAAAGTGACTATCATTTATTTGTATACAAACCCTCGGCGTGATATATATACAGTAACAATAAACAAACCACAAATACAATGTATTGTGATGGTTCACTCTGTACATTATTTGGTATAATTGGTGTTATTTTTTCTTCAAATGAACTATTTGTGAATTCTATTCAGTATTTAATGTGATAAACGTTTCGTTTAATTTGTTTACACATATTAAATAATATCTATATACATGTTCAATTTACCGTCATGCATCAACGATTTGACTGAATTACATGCACGAACTTTAAATGAGATATATGTCACATAATTAAATTAAAATGGAATGTGCACGTATCGTTTTACAAGTTTGTTTTATTATGCTGACATGTGACACATATCAGCTTAAAAAACATATGTTTAAAATGGAACATTTTCATAATACATTTAAAAAAATGATTTAAGTTACGTTGAAAAGTTTAATATCGTTTTCTTTTGATTTTGTTGTTGTTTTTGTTGTCGTTAAATATATAAACAAATGTGCACCATACAATTTATATATGATTAAGCATAAATTTTGAATGTATGCACATCTAGAGTATAAGTATATGTTAAAATATGCCTAAATGTGATAAAATGAAGACTGCATATTCATTGTATTTGTAAATGTTAAGTTTGCCTTTATTTATTACCGACCTGCTTTAACAAGTTAATGTTCATATAGAACATTTCAATATGTCTTTCAGTTGATAGAATAGATGCTGTACATGTATTAGTATATGTTAAATTAAGCCTGCATGCATTCAAAGGATCATGTTTATGAGGAAAAATTTTAATACATAACTGAGTTAAGCGAAGTTAATACTGCAAATGTAAAGTTTTAGTATATGTTTTATTTGTCGAGAGCTTTAACAAGTTTATGTTTATAGAAAGTATTCTAATGCATTATTATGATATATTTTTCTGAATTATTTTTTTAACTGTTACCTTAGAGTGGACCTTAAACTTAACTTTTCAACGGAATGTTATGCAGAAATAGACATGCACTTTTTTATTGTCAACCATGTTATTGCACTATATTTAAACGTTATTAAATACAAATTTGTCTCATACATCCGATTTGTATTAAAGGAGTAAATTTGAAAGCACATGTATATTACATATCAGTTTAAATTTGAATCGGAATATTGATTTGTATGTGAATATTGAATAGTTTGTCGATGTATTACAATTATGCAATTTGTTTCAAAACGAATTGGTGCGAAGTTTGGAAATGTCGAAAATTTGTTCAATATTGTATATTTTTCTTTTCTCTTTAAATGTCTTTTTTTTTCCATAGAACTTTTTAAAAGCTCAATGTTTAGGTGTCTTTATTTTTTTCTAATATTAATTCAAGTACACAAACTACTTTTGATACCTTGGTTTGAAATTAGTAAAACGTCTAGAAAAAATTGCTTCGTCGTCTCATATGATTTGTAATAATATAACAAAGAACCATATGTTGTCCTATTCCACATTTTCTACTTTGTTATAATCATGCAACCTATGCTTATTCTTCTTTTTTTATTCTCTCTTTTTTCCCGTTCTATCTTTTCACTCAGCTGGAGCGTACTGCAAGTCTCATACTAAATTTTATTTCTGATTATGGATCTTTACTTTTTGACGACCGTCTTAAGAAATTTATTGGACGAGCATGGAAAAATATAATGATTGTAAGTTTAACAAAGCCCGTCGTCATCATGGTTTTCAGACTCAGATCTAGAGCGTTTGACTTTATCGGTTATGGTTTTCTTTTCTTTTTTCTAAACTTTCTTTGATTTCATTGCTAAAATATATCTGATTTCAATATTAAATGCAGAATCCAGTCTTAGAAAGAAAATAAAAACCCTATGTCAAAAATTCTCTCTTTCTCAATGCAAACAAGACCCAGCTCACCTTACAGAACATTCATCTTCTCTCATTGATCTTAAACTCACATCTAAACCTTCTCAAATTATTTACTCTGGAGCAAGTGATCATTGTTTTCATCAAGCAATACGTTATCATTTCCTTGTATATGTTTTTTTACTGTTAAGAAACCTAAGATGGCGTCTTTTAAACGACATATCTGGCTTTTTGACAAAGGTAATTATCAGCTCCTTAGAGAGAACGTTACAGCTGTCAACTGGAAAGAACTGAAAGACACACACATTGATACATTTACCAATAATATTTCTGACGTCATTTTAAATTGTTCGAAATCTTGTATTCCAAATAAACAAAAACTAGTTCGTCCAAGTGAAAAGCAAAACAAACAAAGAATGCAGCTGACTTGACAAAATTTAGATCTCTGCGTAATCAAATAATTTCAGATATAAGAAAGGCTAAAGATAATCACATCCAAAAACTTGCAGCAGACCTTCAAACTTCATCTAGGTCAACTATGTCTGGCTGGTTTTGTCTAAAATCTTTTATAAAACCATCAAATGGCTCTTCAACAATACCGCCGTTGCAAGACGGTGACGATCTTTTTGAAGATGAACAGTGTAAAGCTGAACAGTTATTTCCGTGATAAAAAAATTTGAGACGAAAACCATACACACATTATTGTGGACGAAGAGCTTTCACCTCATAAAATTGTATTCAATTGTTACGTCTGCGACCGAAGTAGAGTCAATACTACAAACGCTTACTTTAGGTAAAGCATTGTGCCCCGATGGAATTAACAACAGGATTTTTATTCCTTTTTCAGACCTATTCAATCGGTCTCTTTGTACATCTAGATATCCTCAAACGTGGAAAGAAGCCAATGTTACTCCAATTTTTAAATCCGGAGATCGATCTTTACTTGAGAATTACCGCCCTGTATCTCTTTTATGTACAACAGGATGGTCTTTACAGGAATTGTTTTCTCCCTGCAACAACTAGGGCCTTTTATGAACTTCCTTTATCTCTTAGAAATGTAGAAACAGTTTCAACTTTTAAGAAAGAATTGTTTAAACAAACAAAAACAGTACCGCAGTCCTTCTACTATGGAAAACTAAAAATCAAACTAGAGGATGCTTTTGTAAAAAAGCGCATATCTCCCCCACTGCTGAGAATAACTGTGAATGGAAACAGGAATGGAAATGGAGATAAAAGAACAGAGTATATAAAACCAGACAACTGATATATCACTGATATATCAATAATAGTTAAATGTCCTCACTGATAAGAACTCTAGTTATCATCCGGAAATGAGAAAATGACCAATGGTCACTGTGACCTTTACCTTTGACCTACTGACCCCATAAACAAGAGGGATCATCTGCTCAATAAGACCAATCATCCTATGAAGTTTGAGGGTTGTAGGTCTAAAGGAACTTTAGTTATCATCCGGAAAGGAGAAATTAACCAACGGTCGCTGTGACCTTGACCTTTGACCTACTGACCATTAAAACAATAGGGATCATTTGATTAATAAAACCAATCATCCTATGAAGTTTGAGGTTGTAGGTCAAAAAGGAACTCTAGTTATCATCCGGAAATGAGAAATTGACCAACGGTCACTGTGACCTTGACTTTTGACCTACTGACCCCAAAAACAATAGGGATCATCTGCTCTATAAGACCAATCATCCTATGAAGTTTGAGGGCTGTAGGTCAAAAGGAACTCTAGTTATCATCCGGAAACGAGAAATTGACCAACGGTCACTGTGACCTTGACCTTTGAACTACTGACCCCAAAAACAATAGGATCATCTGCTCAATAAGACCAATCATCCTATGAAGTTTGAGGTCTGTAGGTCTAAAGGAACTCTAGTTATCGTCCGGAAACGAGAAATTGACCAACGGTCAGTGTGACCTTGACCTTTGACCTACTGACCCAAAAACAATAGGGATCATCAGCTCTATAAGACCAATCATCCTATGAAGTTTGAGGGCTGTAGGTCAAAAGGAACTCTAGTTATCATCCGAAACGAGAAATTGACCAACGGTCACTGTGACCTTGACCTTTGAACTACTGACCCCAAAAAACAATAGGGATCATCTGCTCAATAAGACCATTCATCCTATGAAGTTTGAGAGCTGTAGGTCAAAAGGAACTCTAGTTATCGTCCGGAAACGAAGAATGGACGGACGGACTGACGGACGGACGGACTGACGGACGGACAGGGCAAAAACAATATGTCTCCCCCCGAGGTGGGGGAGACATAATTATTCACGCCCGTATTCGTACAAATTGTTGCTAACTTGCAGATGACATATTTTCCAAATATATCATCTCATCAGCTCTTTGTATCTGTGGATTATGCGAAACAGCTTCTCACTTCTTCTTGCATTGTATGCAATATGATAATATCAGTCTTTCCTTGATAAATGTTATCAATACTAAGTGTATTGTTTATATTAAACCCATTATTTCAGAAAACACATCTTTATCAGTGAAAGGATGAATGTAACGTGTCATTCTGCAGTTCACCCAATTCTATGGCTTCACACTTCTATATAATTTATCTTTAATTTTTTTATAGTATTTTCTTCTTAACTCGGATTTCTTTCCTAATTTAAACATCTTAACAAGAATTATCGTAGTATTGTAAGTAATCCGTAAAGCAACTACCGTTTAGACCTCATCACTATTCTGAAGGGCCATTGACCATTCAATTATTTCATTGAATAAATGAATAACATGAATTAACTTAAATCTATTGAGTTCTTAGTTTGTCTGTATTATAGTAATGTGTTATGTTTCCCTGCCTTGTTTGGATATTATGTTTATACAACAGATAGTCAAATTATTTAAATTGTTTTTACTCGAAATTATAATTTCTTGGATGAAATCTAAGTTTAAGGGGGACATAATTCTGGAATGATTTAAGTGATAGTAAGAAACATATATATGAAGTTTGAAGTAGATTCATTTCATATAGTAGCTACTATATTTCTCTCTTTATTTTTCTTTTAGACACTTAAAGTAAAATAGCCACATAAATGCTTAACGGAATAAATTACATCAAAGAGAAAGTACAGTTACCTTATTGTTTCTCTAGCCACAAAAGTAGCCATAAGTTATCTTGGATAGACATACAGAAAGACAGAGGGTAAACCTAAAGCCCGCTCTGGTTAAACCGGAAGGGGACTAAGCATAATATTCGGCCGAAGTAAAACTGAATAAATTGCATATGTATTTCTAAGTGTTCGATACATATAGAATTTTCGTTATGCTTGCATAACAATGACATAATTATTTTTGGAGCTTAAAAAGAAATCTATTTTAAAATATAGCAGTAAATCAAAAAGATGATTTTGTTACAATAAAATGTTTCTCCTACAACTCAATATGGTACTGATCAATCCTGTGCCGTTTGATTGAAATCCCACAATCAGTTTGACCTGTGAAAACCTGCCAAGATTTTTCTATTTATAACTCTGGCGTCTTTTGTGAAGCGGAAAATGCCGGATATATGCACGCACATGTAAGGATGGTACTGACCAATCCTGTGAAGTTATGACGAAATCCCACCAGCTGCTTGACCTATTAGCTCTGATGGCAATTTTTGGCAGCGAAGCAAAAGACATGGCGATATGCACAAATAGGGATGGTAGCGATCAATTCTGAAAGTTTCTTTGAAATTCCATCAGCAGTTTGACCAGTAAAAGTCGGACAAGATTTTACTATTGATAGCCCTGGACCCATTTTGTGCAGCGAAGCAGAATAAGCCAGCGATATGCACAACTAAGGATGATTATTATAACTCCTGTGAAGTTTCAAATCTAATAAGCAGTTTAACCTGTGAAAGCGGGACAAGATATTTTTCTATTTATAGCTCTGGTGGCTATTTTGTCCAGTGAAGCGATATGCACTAGGAATAGAACTGAATACTCCTGTGAAGTTTTATTGAAATAAAACCAGTAGTTCGTTCTGTGAAAGCTGCAAAAGATAAATGCGGACGGACGGCAGGACAGACAGACGGCTATAGCAAAAATAAATATATGTCTTCAAAAATATTTGGGGGACATCATCATAAGCATATTGGTACTGACTTATCTTCAATGTAGGACAACTTCTATTATTCATTATTAATCAAGATGTCCCTTTTTCTTAATTTTACGTTTGTAATCATATGCAATATTGGCAGTATTATCAAAAGAATTACATATGAATTATATTGCAAAAACGCCGTAAAGGGATAATAAATAGGGATAATACATAGTATGAAATTAATAAACGTTAATCTTTAATTTAATGCAATAAACTCCATAGTTTGGAGGTCCGAAGCCAAATTTAAAAACCCACAAACAAATATAATAATTTATTTCGTTACAATTTCTGTTTAATGAATTCAATGTCAATCGATTATTTTTCATGTATTGAACATCACTTAAGATTTAGAATAAAAAAAATCAAGCAAATTTAAGTTCAATTTAAACATATTTGAAAATAGATTTTATTAATGAGAACGTTTTGTTGGTATAATAATTCCATGGATTTACAAATTGTATAGAGGAATTTGCTGAAAAAGACTTAAAATCAGATAAAAGTTGTAAGTATCTACGTAAAATACTTTTGTGACAATCTAACGTAAAATACTTTTGTGACAATTGACATAATAATCATTTGTTCAATTTAACAATGGTTATTAATTTTGAAAAATTGAACACTGAAAAATATATTGTTTCTATATGAACGAACTCAATTTCTAACACCAACATCTTGCTCAATGCACCGGCAATATAACTTAAACATCTAAGCCGAAGGACAATAAATATCGGAAAATAGTTACATATATTTCCTGTTTATATAACTTTATAAAAATTAGCTTTAACTGTATTGAATATGCATGCAAAAACAATATCTGTACATTAAAATATGACAATTAATTTTTTTTTACTTACCATAACCTTTAACTGGAGCCTTTGACACTCCATCCGTAACTTTATGTTCACATGAATACACATATTCCTGCAGACTGATACACTCTCTTACAAAGTCGACGTTGAGTTGATCATCCCCAAAACCCTCAATTTTAGCAAGCTTTTTGCCCGTAGCTGGGTGTGTGAGCGTGAAACATTTTCTTCTTGGAAAGTATTTTTTGATACAGTCCCTCGTTTCGTCAATTTTCTCTTTGCTTTCGCCGTCTGACATGGACAAACAATTCTCAAAGTATTTATCCGGAGTTATCTCTTTACCATCTTTATCAGTCAGTTGGAGATAAAAGTCTCGAAGACACAAAATGAAAACAGGGGTGATTATTTTCATGTTATCTTCATTTTCTTCTTTGTTATACTTAGGCAAAACCTCTACAGTTCTTGATATTCGCGTTATAAAACTTTCATATGTTAAAGAAAAATGAACGATAGCAGTATACGAAGAGTGTAGTGTTCAAATATGAATGCATCTAAAACATTATATTGTTAATTATTGCAAGAAACACGAGGAAATGAAGGTTACCGGGGAGAAGATAATTATACAAGTTAGCTTTACATGTATTTAAAATGTATGTTTACATGTCATTAAAATCCATTTCTAAAACTGTGGTTATAGCTCGCTATATAGTGCCTACATATGTTATGCAATACAAAAATGGTTGGTCTAATATCAATGTATGCCAATGAAATACGCTCTTATATTAAGAATTAAAGTCTCCTTTGGTTGGTGTGTAAAGACATTTTTAAATCAAAAATAAAATCTCTTCTGTGTATGGACAAAATAAAATGTCTTTTTAATCGGTTATTCCTTGGTTTAATAAATTCAAATGTGGGTAAATTACACCTGGAGACGCCCCATGCTCGGACTAAAACAATAACGTCTATCAAGATTGAAATTCAGAAAGAAATGTGCTAGATGTATTCTTCATTTGCTGACAAATGAGCAGTATAAAGCGTGCGTGCAATGCGCTGAATTGTTTCTTAAACAGTATATGAATTACAATGCACGGTCTGTTACAAATGTCGAAATATGAATCACAATTCTGAATTTATTTTAAGGAGCCAAAATAAAATCAATTAAAATTAAGATCAACAACACGTTATGACAAGTTGGTCAGATTGCTGCATAACAACGCGTCATCGCACAAGACATCTATATTGCAATACGTTCATAAACAGAAAATCGTCGTTTTGCTCTTCCATCCTCTGTATTTACCTGACCTTGCCCCACGTGATTTCTTTTTGTTTCCAAAGCAACAATTTCATTTCGCTATATTTGTTGGAGGTAAATACAGAGGGACATACATATAAGGAATAGAATTATACTTGCTTAAATGCATTCATATTTGAACACAATCGTAACAGCTAAAATTGAGTGTCCAGCATTTGCATTTAGTATTTACTGACAGAAATTGTGAAATTTGGGATTGTGTAATTCCTAAAACGAACGTGTTTTTTCTATAATGGGTCATTCTGTGCTAATTGAAAATAAGTATTGTGTATTTTTTTTTTGGATAAAATTCTATACAAGATCAAAAACTTTTCTCAATACAGTTCCGTAACAGTATAACAAAGAGTTGATTTTTAGCGAAAGTTTCAAAAAATGTTTTGGTAAGGAAGTCGATGTTCAGGCTACTGTAATCGCCCATCTGTGTGTCAGAAAAATGACATCGTTGAAAGCCGAAAATATGAAAGGGGTTCCATCGAGTTTTTCTTGACATTAAACGACTTATAGTATTTCTCTGAGATTTGCATACTAAGGTCTATATCAAAAGCTGTTCTAAAAAGATTAATTATTCACTCATCCCTATAATAATCATTATTGCAAATGACACATTAATTGCATATTGTGTCATTTTCAGTGCACCAGTTGCTTTAGTAAGAATTTCAAATTTAAATGTTTTAGGCTTTTGAACTGACCTATTAAACGGACGTGGAAAGGTTATGCCTTAAAATAATGGATTTGAAATGTGTGTACTTATAAATTTGCTATCAGCAAATATTACCATCTTAGTTTCAAAAATGCTTTACAGTACATTCTTTAAAAATCTTAAAAGTGCATGTAAATTAAATTTGTCATTTCTGGCAATTATCAATATGGAAAAAGATTGCCTCTATCCAAAAATCTTCCACGGATTACGTGATATGTCTGAAACATTCCGCATTATATATTTACTGAAAATTCATCTAGATGAATTTTCAGTTAATAGATAATAGATATTTACTGAAAATTCATCTAGATGAATTTTCAGTTAATAGATAATAGATAACACCTCCGAAACTTTCCGCATTATCTTTTAAATGAAAATTTATATGGATAAATTTTCAGTTAACAAATAATAGATAAGACACGCAAGGGATATGTCCGAAACATTCCGAAGGTCAAGTAAACCCTCTCTATTATACCACCTTATACTAGGAGATCGTTATGCACAAACAACTCACGCATTTGTGATTCTGGCCAAGTAAAGACATATGTTCTGCACTATACTATATTATGTGCAGAACTTTCAATTTCCAAGTTAAATAGTTTATTCCTTTCACTTCGAAAAAGAGACACTTCTCCCACAATACTGTCTTAATCCCACATTAAATTTCTTTCAATATGTACATAAAGCGATTATGTCCACTTAATTATAGTAGCTAATTTTTGCCATTTCGTGCTTTTGTCCCTTGACCACAACGAGAATTAACATTTCAATATGGCGGGGTGGTTGCCGTGGCATTATTTAATAAATTAAACGTTGCCTCGCGGGATGGGGGTGTCGGAGCATAATTTAAGAAATAAAGCAGCGGTGGCTAATGAGCCTATTTTCGCTCTGCAGCCCTGCTATTTTAACTTGCTTATTCTCGATTTTTCACCTAGCGGGGTCGCGGGGCGAAAAGAAAGGGAAGGGGGAAAAATCGCCCTCATATTTACCCTTTTTTTTTCAAAAACCCGGGTTTTTAAAAGAAACCTTTTTTATAAATTATATCTGGTTGGGGGTTGTTTTTTGATAAGATTCAAAAAAACTAAAACAACGACGACAAACGTTAAAGGGGCCTGCAAAAAAATAGGAAAATTTTCCCAAAAGAAAAATTAAAGGGAACAAGCTTATAACCCTTTAAAAAGGGATACGCAAATTGTTAACAGACTTGATTGAAAAAAACCAATCTTGTTTGTAAAAAAAGGTGTTTTTGAAGCATTTTTTAAAAAAAACCTTTATATCTTTAAAGTGTAAACCCGGGAAATGAATAAATATTATAAGAACATAAGGAAAAACCAAAAGGGTCGATTTTTCTAAATACGGGTTTATTTTTAAAAAAGAATTATTTCAGAACTTACAGTTTTTACCTTTATTCATTCTTTTTCACAATCTGTGTATTTCGTTCAATTATTAAATATAAAATATTTAGCATATTTAATCACCTAATTTTGAGCATGAACTATAGATAAACGGTATTGTTTTATTGAGGTACTAGATTCTTATTTTTTATTAAACTCAGATATACATTCGAATCTGTTTTCTTAAGAAAAGTCAAATCGAGTCATGATGAGTTCAACCTTAAAGAAGGTCTTGTCGAAAATTATATTTTATGAAAGTATGAAGATACTTCATTTATTAAATAGCCAAGCTATAGTCAATTAAAGCAGAAATCAGTGGGAAATCAATAATTTAACCTTCAAGGTCAAGGTTATAAAAGGGCCAAGAACAATTTGAGTTAAATATACATGAAGGTTTTATCCTAAAATAATGTTCTGTTTCAATACGAAGTCAATCAATTCAATAATAAAAAGTAATAACTAGTTTCATAGTACAAATGAAAATTTCAATAAGTTGACCTTCAAAGTCAGGGTCATTTATGAGTAAAGACTAAGGTCTGTCTTAATAATTTGGAGGTCTTTCCTAAAAGATGATTAAAAAATGACAATGTTAGAGCAGCTAATATCAAAAATAAAGAAAAGAAAAAAGAAAAGAAAAAAAAAGAAAAAAAATAGACATTTCATCTTGTCTGGACGGATTCCTTAAAAGTCTTGTCCAAAGGGTTATTGGAAGAGGGCCATAATGGACCTTATACCGCTCAATCCCATTTTATTTGTGCAGTGTGACTTAGTTTTTGACCCATGATGACCCGTATTGTAACTTGACCAAAAATCATCAAAACAACATTTCTGGTCAATTTCAAGGATAATTCGACTCAAACGGTAACCCTTTAAGTGTTAACAAGGTTTATCCACATTTGGACTGTGTGACCTAGTGTTTGGCCAGAGATTTCTATATTTGAATATAACCTAGAAATCATCAAAACAACCTTTCACGCCAATTGCCAGGATATTTGGACTGAAAAAGTAGTGTTTTTTTTACTCGAGATAACCAATATTCAAACATGACCTAGAAATCACCAAAACACCATTCCTGATTTCAAAGATATTTGGATCAAAACTGCAGCCATAAGAATGTTAACATGATTTTTCTATTTTGACCTCCTATGACCTAGTTTTGATTGAAGATTACCCATATTCGAACTTGACCTTAAATCATCAGAAGAACATCCCTGATCAATTTCCAGGATATTTGGCCACTAGAGATTTAACAAGATTTTTCTTTTTTTTAGCTCCTTTAACCTTATTTTTGACATGAGATGACCCATATTCGTACTTGATCTAGAAATGATTAAAACAAGTTTTCTAACCAATTTCCAGATTATTTTGACTAAAACAGAAGCCACCAGAGTGTTAACAATATGTTTCTTTTTTCAGCTCCCGTGACCTAGTTTTTGACTTGAAATTACCTATATTCGAACTACACCTAGAAATCATCAAATCAACTTTCTAGTTCAGTTTCCAGGGTATTGAAATAAAAACTGCAGCAACTAGAGTGTTAACAAGTTTTTCTATTTTCAGCTCCTTTGACCTCATTTTTGACCCGAGATGACCCATATTCAAACTTGATCTAGAAGTCATCGAAATAACTTTTCTGACTATTTTTCAGGATATTTGGACTGAAACAGATGCCTTAAGTGGCTTAGCAAGATATTTTTTTATTTTGGCTGTATGACCTAGTGTTTGACCGGAGATAACCCATATTCAAGCTGGACATAGAAATCATCAAAACATCCCTCCTATTCAATTTCCAGGATATTTAGATCAAAACTACAGACGTCAGAGTATGAACAAGATTTTTCTATTTTTAGCTCCTGTGACTTTGTTTTTGATTTGAAATTACCCATATTCAAAATAAACCTAGAAGCCATCAAAACAATCTATCTGACACATTTCTAGAATATTTTTATCAAAACTGCAGCAGCCAGAGTGTTAACACAACTTTTCTTTTTTAGCTTCTGTGACCTTGTATGACCGGAGAAGACCCATATTCGAACTTGACAAAGAAATCATCAAAACCAGCATTCTCTTTAATTTTCAGGGTATTTGTATCAAACCTGCAGCAACTATAGTGTTAACAAGATTTTTTTAATTTCTTTAGCTCATGTGACCTAGTTTTTGACCCGAGATGATCCAAATTCGAGCTTGACCTATACTTCATTATGACAAACATTTTGACAAAGTTTGATTTTTTTGTTTTTTTTTTATTGGGTTTTACGTCTCAGCGACACAGTAAAGGTCATATGGCGACGTTCCAGCTTTACTGGTGGGGGAAATCCAGGTGCTCTTCCGTGAATCATGTCTGGCACGAACAGGCACCTAAGTAGAACCACCAACATTCCGTAAGCTTTCTTAATAGAATCCTCTCATGAAACAATCCAAAGTCCCTGTCGGGATTTGAACCCACAGCGGTGAGGTGCAAGTGGTTCGAAGTCAACGACATTAACCACTCGGCCACGGAGGCCCTAAAATGTTTGATTATGATCCAATCAAAACTGTGACTGTTAGTGTAAGAAATAAAAAAGTGAAATAAAAAGCATTTCTGAAATATGAGTAAAGTTATACTTTGGCTACATCTCCTAAACCTTCTGTATCAAGTAAAAGTAAAACTTGTTCTTTTTGTGTTGGATGAGGTTTACACCAAGCCCAAATACCCTTTGTCTCAGACCGAACTGTGCTTCCAAGTGAAAATCCTTTTATTCAAAAAAGAAAAATAGGTGATAGAAAAAAGTCACAAAATTCAGTAAAAATACCATGTCTAGGAAGAATATTCGACTCGGTTTTTATTAGTAACACTGACTTATTTTTTCCTTACAACTGTTTGTTTGTTTGTTTCATTTTACGCCTTTCCCCAACAGTATTTCAGTCATATAGGCGGGTAGTTTCCTAACCATCGTTCCTGGAGAGTTACACCAGTACTAGACTACCTTCCTCCGCGCTAAACTACCAAAGCATCTCCCGTGGATCGAACCCGCGCCGGAGAGGTAACTGGATTAGAAGTCATCGACGCTAACCCCTCGACTACGGAGGCGGTCATTTTTCCTTACAAATAAGCAAACCAAATTAAAACACATGATTAGAAGACACACATACCTTTCCTCTCGTTTGCCAACCTGTTCATCAGATAAGACTTTCCTGTCCTATATAGACCACAGATAGCAACAATATTTAACGTTACATCTATACTACTTATCTGTGCCATAACATTTTCTGAAATTGTTAGGTTGTTGTCACTGTCAGAGTTGATAAGCAACAAAGGCCTTTGGAATACTTCCAGTCTGCCAAATCTGAAAACATCTGTTTATTAATATAAGTAGATTCAGTTACACTTATTAGAAAAAAAGAACAACATATTAAGTTACCATGCATGCTCTCAGTCATTGCAAAAAGGTAAAAACCCTGCATAACACTGCAGCATAGATTAAAACGCAAGACTGCTAACGCATTTTAGAGATAATTATCAATAATTTATGTAACACATTTCATTAATAAACTAGAAATTGTCACAAGTGCCTAAACCCCCGTCATGGGCTTGTCAGAAAAGATGCATTTAAGATAATAATTTTGCACACAGGGTGAATGCAGTAGTTTATAAAATAAAATTTCCAAATGTTTTTTTTAAATTGTCTTATATCAATAAGATCAATGAAATCTATCTACCTACAAGGTTTTGAGTAGATCTATCTACCTACACAGTTTCTTGTTGATACTCCTTGTCGTTTAAGAGTAATGTCCCGCACAAAGTTAGTTCAAAGTGTAAACAAAACAAAGGGCAATAACTTCAAAATTAGGCATGGCATGATTTAAATCTTTGCACTGCACGTCTACTTAAAGAGATCTATCTATCAACAAACTTTGAAGTTGATATATCTTACAAATTCTAAGTTTTGTCCCGGACAAAAAAAAACTGCAATAAACGGACCGACTGACCAACCTACTGGCCACCAGCCAACTCCAGTATACATTCAAAAAATTTCGTTTCTCGGGGGGAGAGGTATAATCAACAAAAGGCAATAACTCCAAAATATAGCATTGCAAAGTAATTGTATTTTTGTACTGCACTTCTACTCAATGAGATGTATCTACCTACAAAGTTTCTAATAAATACCTCTTGTTGTTTTAGAGTTATGTGCCAAACAATCTTCAAACTCTAAAAATAAACAAAGGCCAATAACTAAAAAATAATGTAAGGCAGGGTACAGCTCTTTTGTACCGCACATCTTCTCACTGATATATATATATATGGGATGTATCTATCTACAAAGTTTGAAGTTGATATCTCTTGTACATTCTAAGTAATGTCCCGGACAAGAAATCGCAACGGACCGACATACGAACCGGCCGACCAACCAACAGACAGACAGATCGACCGACCGACCACCAGCTGACTCTAGTATACCTATTAAGACTTTGTTATTCTAGGGGATTTTAAATGCATAAATACCGCGTAGTTATTTCTTAACAATTTGCATATTTGTATTTAACTAACTTCATAAATCACAAACGGTATCCGTTTGAACTCATTAATCATTTGGGATTTTGAAAGTCACATTTTACGCTATTTCTGTGTTACCAGGGATAAATGATCGAATACTTTCTTCTAGTTCATTCTTTAATTATCGGACCTACAAAAACGAGCCAACAAACAAAATACAAAGGAAATTACGATTGAATGACAAAACAATGAAATTAAACATTTCATCTAATTCATCAATGGAAAAGAAATGACATTACAAATATACAAAATTCTTAGCAAGATCAGCATACAAGAACCTTCAGAAAACGATGTCCAAGTTAAATAACAACTTATATCACACAACTACGGAAGCTTGTATGTACCCCCGCTTTGAAGACATGAAGTCGTCTCCCTCGACTTATAGAACACAACAAGTCGTCCAAATTACGACGACAAGTTTATATATACCATGTCATTTTGACAAAATAAATGTCATCATGTCGAGATACGGTATCCCAACTTTCTTACATAAATAAATTTGTCGACTTGAAGTAACATGTATGTCGACATCTATGTTATTTCTAGTCGACAAATATATTAACGTATGAAAATCTCTCTGAAAATGCCCTTCTCCATACTAGACCAATAAAACCTTTTTCTACCAAGTCGAAATATCTTCTCTTTGCCTTGATGCTCGGCATCATTATTAATACCTTTCATAGTAATGTTCGTAAGTGATTCGGGAATGACAAAATGTTTGACCTGCTGACCATCCAATGTAGCGGTTCTGTACAGAATATTGTCTTGTAATGAAAGCCGATTTGGTTCTCTAAAGTACTTCTGTACAATATATTGCTTTATACTGATATCTTTCCCGCAGGGCAGGGAACCGCTACATGTTCATTAAAAACTTAGCACTGCCATTGGACTGCTCATCAAACAAATCGATCTTTGCAATTGAACCAGCTACATCAACTTCTTCAGTGGCCATCGAAGGATCTGCTGCACCTGAAGTTCTATTGATGATATGAACAGAAATTATTAGAGCTTGGTAGATAGCCTTAAGCTCATCCTCAAAAATATGTCGCCTGGATAGGCCATAAGCATCTATGTTATGCTTGCCGCTACGAAATTCCATAGAAATGTTGAAGTTGGCTAAGTCTGCAAGCCATCTGTGTTGTGTGGCATCTAGATCAGCTGTGGTAGTCACATTGTTGAAAGACTGTTGTCAGCTTTTACGACACATTCATTTCCATACAAATAATCATGAAATTTGTCTGTAACAATCCATTTAAGGGCTCTTTTTTATGAGAGGGGTAGTTCGCTCACTTGGTCTGGGGCTACGACTGGCGTATGCGTTCCTTACCATCTTATTTCTGTAGAAGGACCGAATCAAGACCATGGTTGCTTGTATCCGTGTGTAGGATAAATGGCAAGGAGTAATCAGCATAACCAAATATTTGTGAGGTTACTAACCTTCCATTGATTAACTTATAAGCCTTTTTGTTCTGCTCCACCCCGGACCCACTTACCAAGTATTTAGCCTTTTTCTTAGACCCTTTTGATTGCGTGTTGTCACCATGACATGGTAAAAGTTCATTTAAGGGTTGCACTGTTTTGGTATAGTTTGGAACATATTTACGATAATACCTTGTAAATCGAAGTAATTGTCTAAGTGTTTTTATATTTATAGGGACAGGCAATCTTGTTAAACTGAAAGGTGTTTTTGGTATGTGACAATTCAATGAAAAAAGCAACATGCCCTATATGTGTAACTGAAGACTTGAAAACTTTACACTTAGAAGGCTTGACATGCAGATTGTGATCACCGAGTCGTTTAAGACAGACAACCTCGAAATCTGTGTTCTTCAAAAGTTGACGAATAAAAATAAATGTTGTCTAAAATATAAAACATTCCTTGAGATGATTACCACCCATACATTTTCGATGCAACTCTATAAAAAGAGGGGCATTTGTTAAAAAAATCCGATTTTATTCCACTCATATAAACTAAAGTTTCCTACAGAGGACGCAGTTTTAGGCTTATCACAGTTACCAATTTGCAAGTATGAAAAATACTTTGAACCAGATAAATCATCAATAGTGTCGTCAAAGCGTGGCAACATGTATGCATCTTTGCGTGTTCTGTTTTTCAATGTATGCCAATCAACATAAAATCAACATTTGTGGAAAAAGCCGAATTAGATTCCTTTATAACATTTCTCTGATGTGCTGTCTAACCTACACATATAAAGCTGGAGGAATTCTGCGATATAGATCTTTGAAAGGAGTTTCAATTTCCAATTGTATATGATGTTCAATTAAATCAGTGGTTTAAATTTCTTTAGTAGACGTATAAAAATGCCCTTCCATTTACCAAGAACCTTGTAAAATCTTTATGTTTGTGGTATTAGATTGGAAGTATCAACTAAAATGTCCTTGATTGGTGGTTCTGAGGGAATCTTAGGAGAGACACAGGACGAATTAAATCTTTCACTTAAGCTTCAGTAAAAGTAATGATTTCTGACTTTGGTTTGATAGTCAATATTTTAGCAGTCTTCTTACAAACATTGACTGATATCTTTTGAAAAACACATTGTATGTTTAAATGACACGTGGGCGCTGTAATCACAGATGATATAGACTGATCAAGATTCCTAGCAATACCATAAAGTGTGATACTCTCAAATGGAGGGAGAGAGAGAGAGAGAGAGAGAGAGAGAGAGAGAGGGGGGGGGAGAGAGAGAGAGAGAGAGAGAGAGAGAGAGAGAGAGAGAGAGAGAGAGAGAGAGAGAGAGGGAGAGAGAGAGAGAGAGAGAGAGAGAGAGAGAGAGAGAGAGAGAGAGAGAGAGAGAGAGAGAGAGGGAGAGAGAGAGAGAGAGAGAGAGAGAGAGGGGGAGAGAGAGAGAGAGAGAGAGAGAGAGAGAGAGAGAGAGAGAGAGAGAGAGAGAGAGTCCAAGTGAATCTCAAGCGTTTAAGATTTAGATCTAAAATGTATGTTGTTTGTGTCGTTTTTACTTGTGTTGGAATTATTGTTTTGTTTTTTATTTGCAGTTACTGTTATTGTTGTTGCTGCTGTTTTCGTTATTTGTGATGGTTCCGAAATTGTTTTGTGAACTTGACCTGAAATAAAAAGGTCGATTTTCTAATTTCTGAAGCATCAAGAAAAACTTGGAATCTATGTTTGCTTCAATAGTATCATTTAACAGATTACAATTCAGATTCCATATTGGTTATAAGAATCTAACTTATTTTTTCTTAAGCAAACAGTTGTGGTTCAAAAGGAGATTCAGTTGGCAATGGTTTATGTTTTTCTGTACGCTTAGTAGATGAGACAGAAGACAAATTTGTTTGAGTATGGCTAGTAGAAGTCTCTTTTTCTACTTTCCGTATCTCTCGAACTAACAAATTAATTGTAGTCCTCAAGAGAGTCATATTATGCCTAGTCTGAAATGGTAGCATATCAGAATATAAACATGTCCCTAATTTAGGACACAAAATGTCATTCCTTGCTAAGCATGGGAGTTGGCTTTGGTCAATAATTGACTGTAACAGGGTTTGTAAACTAAATGCATATGCAGTTTCTGACTCATTGGAATTTTGCCTACTATTAAAGAATAATGTCAAGAAATCTTCCTTAGTTGAAGCCTTTGAAGACATAATATCAAGTTTACCAAATATCTCTTTGACAGTTGCATTTTGACCAAATAGTACTGTCATGATCCTGGCTGTACCCCTTAATGATCCCCTAATAATCTGAAAAACAGTAGACATTGTTAGATCTTGATTTGTCAATAGACATTGTACTTCACATCTTAATGCAACATATAGAACTTCACCCTTAGGTAAAGGTTTATCTCCTGAAAACAAAGAATCTAATCTTTGGAATGACTGAATGGGCATTGTTACCTGATTAGGAACAGACAAAGAGGGGTCAGGCGTAGAAGCCATAAATCAATTCATAAATCAATCAAGTCGAGATTCAGCCATAGATTTAGTAGGTTACATAGACTCAAATTTGGCAAAGGAATAGGTTGTGGAATATTTCTGCAACATAAGGTTGTGTATTAATGGTGCCCCTCTGCCAGAAATATCAAATGGCACAGTTGATATAGTTGATGAGAACGGAATAGTATCCTTAATATTTAGGGACTTAGTCTTGGGTATAAACATATATCTGTCCTCTATGAATTTAAAAACATGTCGATTTACCGATTTGTCTTTGATTTTCCTCAGATGTTATCCGCCAGTAATATGCTTTATTAATAATAACGCACATTGTGATATCTTAGATAAAGCATACTTTTTTTAGAATAAAGTGTGCGTTATTTCAAATAAAGAATATTTATCTAGGTACATTTGTTTTATGTATAAACCTGACCGTAGATAATTACACAAGGGTCACTGGACGGTACAAAATTTTTGGCAAGAAAAACAACCAATTTATTCAGACTGGGGAAAAATAATTGGAACTGGAGATATTGCGGTTAGTTTAAAAAATGGTTTATCTGGGACTTGAAAGAACTTGTTTATAATATGTAATTCGGGGCAAGGAGGCACTGCCTGTATAAACATTTTCATAAGGCAATACACTTGCAATGTCAAGTCCCCCCTTAAATAACAATAGTCGTTTTCATTGAAATCGATTTAAAATATATCTTTTGGCATGCCATTAAAACAAATGCTGATCAAGCGGCGGTTAGAATCATACAGGTGCGTCACAAGTATTTACAGAAATGTTTTTGTCTGTGAACATCCAGCCCATCTGAAACATCCACTTATAATTGACTCTAACGTTATGGGTAAAATAAGAAAGAAACGGTCACTTATATGTACCATAAAAAATACCAAGGTTCCGTGTAGGGAATTAAATATATTAAGGGAAGCAAAATATATATTTCAATTGTATGTCTTATCAAAACAAAATAGTTATATTTATCATGTGATAACACAGTTATAGTATATATCACTCGACTGTTATATGGACATATCATGGCTAAGGACGTCGTCTCGGGTTTTCCTTACAAAACAATGATCGAGGCCGTTAGGCATTTTTTTGTAGAAAAAACCCTCGATGTCGCATCAGGCCATGATATTTCCACATAACAGTCTCGTTGCTATACTTTAACTATTACAATGGTATGATTCTATGTCATCGCGCACCTGCTAAATGCTACCACTCGGACCATTTTTTTGCAGAAAATCCGTCGACTCGAAGGTTAAATACAATTCTATCTTTTAAGAAATAGTAAGAGTATCAAATAATTATGTAGTTCACCAAAGAATGGCTATATTACTTGAGATAATTGTAAAAATCGTTTTTATAGATTAATTGCCTGGTTTAGGCCTGAAAACGGGATAAGTTTTTTTCTGAAGGCTGCCACTCAAACTTTTCCCAAAACCTGTAAGAAATGAGGTTATAGTAAGTAAGACTTCTTTATAAAACACCACCATTTTTTAACATCTCAACTTAATTTTTTTCTTGAGATTTAAACTGTCCATTTAAAGTCTTATACGAGTCATAGCTTTGTTGTTGGCAATATTTTTTTATCATCCCTTCGGATAAGATACCAACACAACACATTTAATGTCGACAAACACATATGAGTATTTGACTAAATGGTGTAATAATTGTGAAAATAAACCATATAAGCTTAACACAGCAATGCGCTTTCAAAAAATGTATATATTTGGGTCCGAGTGGGAGCACCTCTGAAATCGAGTCCGAGTGGGAGCAATTTCCATTTTTATAAAAAGATTTTAAAAAACTGACATTTGAATAAAAAATACTTGAAACCAATCTAGACAAAATGTATAAGCATGACTCGGTTTGTATTCCGGTACGTTAAAAATAATTTTCAAAAAGGTTTTCAACCTCTTTACTTGCATGCTTTGGAAAAGTCCGAATGAGAGCATTCTGAGACAAACACTTATCCCGTTTTCAGGCCTAAACCAGGCAATAAATGTAGACACTCTTTTTTACAATTATCTCGAGTATAATAGCCATTCTTTGGTGCGCTACATGTTTTTTGATACTCTTTCTATTTCCTATAATAAAATAGTATTGTACCTCCAGTCGATTGATTTTCTGCAAAAAATGGCCCGAGTGGGAGCATTTTACGCGATGTATGACGTAGTATCCTACCAGAGAATAACATATAGGGCAAACATCCAAAATAAAAAAACAACATATTTAAAACACAAATAGGTAATTGTATTTTACACTTTTTTGATATTCAAACTCTATTTGTATTACACCCTTTTTATTTTTATACATTTTCAACCTTTATACTAATCAGAATCCAAGATTTGTTCATCAAAATAAAGAATTGTCCTATAACTAGATCAACATAGCGTAGGAAAATATTTGCAACATACTAGTACGTCATTTCTCCTACAAAGAAGGTCAATTGATATGTTTTACCTGCATGTATAGTACGTCTTACACAAGTGGTCAATAAGCACAAAAATAATCACGATGAAATGAACCGAAACTGACAAAAACCATGATATTTGATTTGGTAACCATGTCAAGCTTTTCATTCATACCATGAGTGCATTTATTGTATGAGTATGGAATTGGGTTTTGGAGAGAGTTTGAGAAAAATTAACAGGACACAGACTAAGTAGATCTAATAGAAACTCTCGGGTTACTGTTTACCAGCAGGTCAAATCTTCTTTGCTAAATCATTATATGTAAACTGTCAACACAAACATCTATGTACAGACAGTATTAGTAACAACTGTATATCGAGGGTTCAAAGGTAAAAGGTTATAACTGCCATTTTTGCCGAAATCGACTTTTTATGTTTTTTATAATGTACTTATTGTCCTTTATGTCTGACGAAAATATTATTTAAATATTCAATCCTTGTAAGGGCAAAACATTGAAAAGTATAAAAAATGTATTTTGTAATAACTTCTTTTTTACAAATTATGTAGGGGTAAAATGTTCTAAGTGTACTTATTACCTGTTGAATCTGTAGAGGAAAAAGGTTATAAATGATTTTATCACCCTTTTCCTCTGACAGAATACTGCATTCATACAACTCACATGCACTATCTGTTATCTCTTTTCCGAAGAAATTTATCTTGTAGATTTAAATGCTGCGAGAATATAACAGAAGATGAAAGACAGAAAATATTCAGTACATACTGGTCAATGGGTGATTACACAAGTCAGAGGCAATTCATTTGTTTCCAGAACCAGAGAATTTATCTTAACAGAGAAGAAAACAAAACACTATTTCGAATTCGTTTTTCTTCACAGTTGGTGGCAAAGACTTTTTTCTAAAAACTCTCGATGTCGTTTCCAAATCAGTTGTAATCGCAGTTAAGCACAAAGTGGCAGGGTTATATGTTAGAAAAGACAAGAGAGGGAAAGTTGTGCTTGGAAATAAAACCACGTAATATCACAGTTCTTTGTAAAGAAACACATCAAAAGTTTTCCGACTGTTGAATCACCCTAAACTCCAACAGGAAGTATCTCACGCAAGATTTAAGTATAAGACAAATGTACTCACTTTATGTAGAAAAATGCAAAGGACAAAATAGAAGGTGTGTTTCAGAGGCTGTGTGCAGAAACATTTTCAGTACAGAATATTAATTGTCTTTCTTCCATCCTAAGAAAGATCAATGTACACTCTGCAATCTGTATGACACTTTGAGAATAGAAAAAACAATGCTAGAATGGGAAAATCAGCCGATTATGAACGCATAAAGAAATATCCAAAGTTTACTTTGTCGGCATTTGATATCAAGGCTAAATTGACAACACCATGCAGTTTAATTGGTGAACTTTATTACAAAAGAAAACTGTGTTGTTGCAATTTGTCATGAACTGGGAAATGGTAACGAGACTTTTTATTTGTGGGATAAGACACATGGGAAACGAGGCTCGTGCGAAGTAGGAACTTCTGTGTACTTGTATGTAACTTCCGTTGCAAGAAAACATCTGGTATAGAAGAAGTGATTTTATATACAGACAAAAATTGCAATCAGTTTGTTGCAAGTTGCAAAGTTCACTGTGTCCAAGATAATCCTCACATCAAGTGTATAAAATAGATAAATACAGAATCCCTAAAGAAAGCCCAACACGGCAAAACTGAAAATGTTGCAGGCTCGATTTGATTGAGCGGTTCATGGACGGTACTGGAAAATGCAAGTTACCGTCCACGCCCCCTAGCACCGGCTTAATCAGAATTCAACATTTTAACATGAAATAGTAAAATTTTGAATTTAGAAACATCCGCAGATGTGTTCATACGGCAGTTATCATGGAACCTTCACTGTGACACTTCCGTGCCATTCCATGAAAAGCGGCGTATGGTCCCCAAGTTATAAAAAGCGTGTGCCCTAAACGAGAAAACAATGGGCGGAAATAAATAAAATGGAATTTTGAAAGGGGATCAGAGGTTATGAAGCCTGCGTATCACAGATAAGACGTCAAAAGACAAATTTAAAAAGCAGGCAACATATCCTAAGGGTGATTCAACATTATTCAAGTAGGAATAATGGAACCACCCAACTAGAAAATGCCGAAAGGTTGAAACTAAAAATACCACAAGCACAACAATAATGTCGTGCTGAACGACCTTCAAGGATCGAAAATATAACATCATTGATTAAATGTACGGGGAGACTTTTTACAGCCTCCACACGGCACAAATAACACGGATGTGATCATAAAATAGATAAATACAGAATCCCTAAAGAAAGTCCAACACGGAAAATTGAAAATGTTGCAGGCTCGGTTTGATTGAGTCTGTTCATGGACGGTACTGGAAAGTGCAAGTTACCGTCTACGCCCCCTAGCACCCCCTAAAAACCACAAATTTCTCGAAAGTGGCCATTCAGTAATGAAATGTAATTTCATATATGCATCTATCGAGCATGCAAAAAGCCTCACAAAAGTACATCACCCATCTCAGTGGAAAAAGTTATATCATTAGTACGCCGAAAGCAACCACATATTGTCGTTCCAATAAAATACACTGACATAGTAGATTACAATATGTACAAAGAACAAAACTTTGGCTCAATGAAAATCAATGTTGATGGAGAACGTGCTAATTGGCTGAATATAAAATGGATTCAAGTTCGTAAAGACAAAGAATACAGTATTTTTGTGAACTATGGTTTTGATGATAGTGAGGTCAAGGAAGTTAGTTTATTGCAGAAGAAGAGCAGAAGCAAAGTCATTGCCATGCAGCAAATCTATAAAAGGCAAACTTCCAGTGCCTTCTGTTACACCCTAGTTACACAGAGCCATCGTTGATTAATCGGTAGTTTTTTTAGCCCAATTATGGAGTGAACCGATGACAGCGTATTTAACAGATATCACCCTACTGATATCCTGTTATCCACCTATCAACTGCTATTGGGGAAAGATAAGTTTCTTCGGTGATGAATTACCGATTGGGATTTTTAAACACGTTTAAAATTCTCGATCGTTGAAAATATTTTAAAAACAACCGACGACAACCTCTATCACGAGATATGCAAGCTCTTAATCACCGATATCGCCGATCGGACAAAGATAACCAAATATGAATCACCGGCCATATCTGACGGGAAGTGTTTAACCACCGATCCGCGATGACTAGCTAACAACCACCTATTAATCAGCGTTACGCCCGATTTAGCTCCGATTTACAAACGATAAAAACAAAAAGTATTTCAGCATGTAATCATCGACCCATTCCCGTTTGAGTTTGCTTTCTGTCACCGATGGCCGTTTACACAAAAAAACAGAAATAAAATCACGCATGACAACCGATCATAACAGCGAGTAAATTTAAAATTAAATGACCGATTGGGGACCGACCGTCTGTAACTGGGCCATAAGTGAGAGTGAAGAAGATGAGTGAAGGTCAATGAATAATTAATGACAAACATTCACATTTTGTGATATGAAACAGCGGTCTTTATTTACTTAACTATGATATGGGTCACTAATATCCTTAATTTCTGATGTCTGGGGTATGTTTGACTTCAGTTCGATTTTATATTAGAGAACATGCAAAAGAAATGAAAGTTTGTAAACTATGATTTTAGTGCGTATTTTCCTACTTTTTTAGTTATCTATTTATTTCTGTAGAATCTAAATATTGAGCAGGTACATATTTCATATTTCTATGAATGAAAATTGTCAATTTTGTGTACGAGTATTATTGTGCATGTGTGTTAATGATATTACGTAAGGTTCTTCAAAGTAAGGACATAATTAATAAAATTGCAACAGTAACAATAACTGCAACATCTAAATTCTTTTCAGAGAAACAAGGCTATAACTGCACTTATAACCTTTTACCACACTTTATCTGGAACTTTTATTGCTAAACCTTCAGAAGTAAATGGTTGTAAGTGGAGTTACCTCCCAACCGTGTTGTCTTGACATGATCTAAGTACATTTATTACCTTATACTTCTGTACAATGTTATTATTTTGATCTTAGAACTTTATAACAAACTAATAATTAGAGTGTTTTATCAGCACCAAGCACGGTAACCTTAACGAAATATGATCTAATGTAGTCAACAAATATGGGAAAATCAAAATTGTTATAAAAATTGTTTTAAAAATATTACAAAAAAAAAAATAAGTTTGTATTAAAATATATGTTTTTTGCGTTTTTCTCGAAATCAAGAAAATGGCAGTTATTACCTTTTACCTTTGAACCCTCGATATAATACTTCTTACTTGCAAAACATTTTCACTCATAAATCTTATGTGTACTGTTTTGTTTCTGATGATATATACCGTCGTCATTTTAAAACAAAAAAAATATTGTTAAATGATAAAATTTTTGATACTTTAAAAAAAAGCTATTATTTTAAGTGAAAATGATACTACATTAGATACGTCATCAAACTCCGAGCACCGGGTACGCTACGACCAGTAACCACTGACACCACACAAAACACGTGATGATGGTCTTATCACATGATTGTGTAAAGATGGCGGATACGCCAATGAAATCGTTGAACAATTGTTTTATCTGTAATTAACAGCGACATTATTACTTGAACTTTTGTCTAAAATCTGTCGATATGATTGGAAAAAAATCATTTCTGTTAATTATAGAATCGAAAAATATTATTATTTGTATGATTTCTCTTTCGAGAGGGGCCATTGATTTTTTAAATAATTGGTACGATATTAAATTTTTTTTTAATTTCATAATATTTATGTTTCAAAATTTCTTTTAATTTTAGTTTACATCTAACACCTTACGATCTTGAAACATAAGCAAAACTGTATTTACTTTTTAAAATAAATATTAAAATTGAAAAAATCATATCGCAAAAATTTGGACGAATATGTTGTGTTGGCAGAGATCTTATCCTGTAAGAGAAGAACACTGCCTAGGAGATTGATACGTCATAATATAGAGTTCGATCACCCGTGTATACCACATAATTCAAGCTCGGATCAGCGCTGATTTCTATAATTCTCTGAAGTATTGCTATGAATTTAACTATACACAATTCTTAAACAAGTTAAAATTTAATGTTGATGCTGCACATCAGTGACACCGCAAAATGATGTGAACAGTCAATAAGCATCAGCATTGAAAATCGTTCTCTATAACAGTTGGATATCCGAAGCACAAAGTTATGCCATGTCTGAAATTAAGAAACGTTTGTCTGTCTGTTGCGACAAAGATTGAAACGTCTGGTCGAAGCAAAATAAATTGGATAACAAGTAAAATTGAAATGATTAGCATACTTAGAATAAATTAAAGACAATACGTATGTGCGGAGAATATGTCCATTTACATATTGGTGCGAATTGCATAATGTTCGAATGTTTTGAGGACAAACTGTTCCGCAGTGGTCTCCCTTTACTGGCATTAGCGTAACCCGTGCGCAGAGTTTGGCGTACTTTCTTAACGGTTGAGGGAAAACCGCCTCTCTGATAGGGGTTTTGTAACTAGTAATTTAATGATTCGACAAATGATTTTGATCAAAGTTGTACTGGTTCCCTTCCGCCCCGTCAACGAAGACTAAATGATAGCATACGGAGAACCATATAAAATTTGGCGACAATTTAAGGCGGAGCCGAACTTCAACAGAGGCGGAGTAAATGAAGTGAGTGACACTGCCTCAGTCGAAACCTCTCTCAATGGTTAAGTTTTGGAACGATCGATTATAAACTGGCTCATTGGCACGTTATTTATTCGGTAGATAAAATTAGATAATGATAGAAATAATATGATATTAAAACATGACACTATCCCTTCATTTAAACGTTTATTTTTATCGGCATGTTGTATAAGATATACTATAGGCATTTTTTTTCAAAAAGGCGCTAAAAACTTTATATTATTAAATTTTACCATATTCTAGACATAAATACAGTAATATAAAAGTTAATCAATTCGTTTGAAACATATTGACAATTAAAGTTCAACTTTTGTATCAGTATTATACACAAGAACAACAATTATGTTTTCATTATCTTTAGAAAAGTTTCACTGATTTCATATAATCATTACTTGAAAAGTGATAATAAAGAACTATAGATTTTGAATAACTTCAAATAAATCAATGTAAAATGTATATGAAACGTTTTTTTTATATGTTTATTAAGACGGGTACCTGTCATTTAACATCAAATAAAAAGAAGTGTAGTTAGAAAACGCGTCAGATCTTGTCAATTGATTAATTTCAAATATGACCTAGAAATCATAAAAGCTATATTTCTGATACATGTTCATTATAATTATTTGACATAAAGTGTTAAGAGTATTTTGTGAATACTCGGGTTGTTTATCATAGTTTTTTTTAAAAGGTTTGCATCCTTTTAAGCTTTCCATATTGATCGGTCTTCAATATTACTGTTAAAAATAAATGTTTAATATCCTAAGATTGGTCACATGAAATTCATTGCTAGAAAGGAAGATATATTTTCATTGCAAAGACTTCCAGACATCATTTTTGCCTATATCTGCATAATCATAAAACTTTAACATCTGTGGATATTTCAAAATTCAAAATTTAACCAGTTCATGTTAAATCTTGAACTCTGCTTAAGCTTGTGTTATGGCTTGTAATTACCACAGACGCAATTAAACCTGGGGCATGCAGTATTTTCAATTTTGCAGTGTTGGCCTTTCGTTAGGAATTTTGTTTTTCACTATTTTAAAACAAAAATCCCTAATGCCACATTGAAGGTTTAATGACCGTACAAAGGTCAAAGATCAAGGTCACTATTACCTCAAAACTGGAAAAGTATTAATCAACCTACAGCTGCTGTAATTTTTTTAGGATGAACAGCTTTATACCCCTGGCGTCTTTCCGTTCAACCGTCGAAGCATTTTTACTTACAAGATAGCAATTTGATAGTGATGCTTTGGAAACAGCAACTGTATATATATATATATGAATGTTTTTCAGCTATAAAGGAGGATTGCACTTGAAGGAGGTTTTACTGTATTTAATTACCATGTCTTACAAATGCTTCATCCTTACTAAAAATAATACTTTCGGGCTCTTAATTTCACACTATTTAAGTCATTGACCAATGTCGCTTATCGTGAGAAAGATTTCTACAGGGTATTGTCCTTACATTTACTAGTTTTTATCATGAAGTTTTAGATATTTTTATTTTTTGAATATCCAAATACATAATTATTTTAACCAGTCAATTTCATTAGTTAATTGAGGAAAACTCATCACCATTTTAGATGTAGCTATTTGGAATTTAGCACAAGGTTCTGAACAGATTCACTTGGGACGTTGTCTTGAATTTTTGGAGTTTAAAAGAAAAAATTGTAGAAGTAATATGAAGGTTTTTGAGGTTAAAACAAATAAAATTAATAATGTTAAAATTTTGGATAATTGCAAAATATAGAACTGTTCAAAAATAGAAATATAAGACTGTGAAAAACTGAATTGTGTTAACATTAATATGGTGGGGAAAAACACTGAATATCACGGGTCGCTACATTAATTGGGCTCGCAAACCGGATCGTTGTTCTGTATTTATGTAAAGAAAAACCTATAAAAAAGGGATTATTTATTTATATAAAAGATTAAAGAAGAAGTGCAGCATAACTAAAAAAAAACATTCATGAAATCAATTGGATTCATCATAAGAATAAATAGTGGTAAATAGCTAAAAAATGGAATAGAAATTTAACAGAACAGAAACAATGAAGAGTGGAAACAACAAGAACAACAATAAAGAAAAAATCTGGCTTTAATATATAAAGGATAATCAGATGATTAGATTTCGGGTTTTCCGAGATTATATTTCTACAAGATAAATAATAAAAAATAAAATAATAAGCAAGAGCACCGCTAGGCGGAGCATTATATGCCCGAAAGTGTTTTTTTATATTAAGGATGAAGCATTTTTAAGATTTTGTTTGTTTGTTTGTTTGGATTTTTACGGCACGTCAACACATAACTGGCCATATCGTGCCGAATGCTATAATAGGCTTAAAATATTATGTAAAACATTGTAAATGACAATAGAAATGAGCAAGTTAGATCCTAGAATACAAATTTATCTCTTTTAAATAATCAATTATGTTTTTTGATGGAATTGTATTAAACAGTTCTTTGAGTGAATTTACAGAATAAAATCTATTACGGGCCTGTGAAAAATCATGACATTCAAGAAGAAAATGCTTGACAGAAAATTTTCATTACAACCTACACAGAAAGGGGCATTGTCATTTGTGAGGAGATACGAGTGGGTAATTTTAGTGTGTCCAAGTCGGCATCGAAGAAGAACTGTTTGATCACGGCGGTTTGACAGAGATAGAGATGGTGACATATCAAGAGATGGGTTTATATCGTGAAGTTTATTAAAAACGGCATTGTCCCAATTTGCTTTCCATTCAGATGATACGAGTTTATTTATAGCTGGTCTAAAATCACAAGCAGGTAACAATAAGTCAGTTTTTCGAAAATTTAAAGATTGTTTAGCTAAAGCATCTACTTTTTCATTTCCTCGTATTCCTACATGGCTTGGAATCCAATATAATTTAACATATTTTGTTTTTAGTATATCATGAAATCGTAAAAGAAGTTTCTTTACCATGATATTGTCAGATTTTTTATTTTTAATGGATATTAAAACAGAAAGCGAGTCAGAAAATATCACAAATTTATCGTGGGTATGCTGTGCTATGTATGACAATGCTAAATCGATAGCTTTTGCTTCAGCAGTAAAAATTGATGCATTATCTGGTAACCTCATACTAGATGTAAAATTATTTTCAAACACAGCCGCACCTACTTTGCAACCTTCTTTTGAACCGTCCGTATAAATATGTATAAAATCTTCATGTTCTTCCTTAATTGCTAGAAACTTCTCTTTGAAATATTCAGGTGAATTTGATGCCTTTTTTATATTTGAAAGGTTAATATTTATTTCCGGGGAATTAAAAGTCCAAGGTGGAACATCCTCATCGTCATTTTGAAGGATACTGTCTGGATTAATTTTAAGTTTATCTAAATCATCTTTTAAACGAAGGCCTAATGGTTTAATTTCCTTTGGTTTGTTAACAAATTTTTCAGTATAACTTGGTTTGAAAATAATATTTTTAGCTGGATTTTTCCTATTAGATGAAATTCTAGTTGCATATTGAAGTGATAGCTTTTTACGACGAAGATAAAGCGATGGTTCCCCAGCTTCCGCATATAGACTTTCGACAGGTGAAGTGCGAAAAGCACCTAAAGCTAAACGTAAACCCTGGTGATGTATGGTATCTAGCATTTGAAGATATGATTTTCTTGCAGACCCATATACTACAGAACCATAATCTAATTTTGATCGACATTACATAAATTAAATAAAGTATTACCTCCTTCCAACTGCAATCCTCCTATAAAGTTTGAATATTGTGGGCCAAATAGAAATTAAGTGATGCTCCGAAAACTGTTTTCAGTTTTAAAGTAATAGTGACCTTTGGCCTTGTGACCCCAAAATCAATAGGAGTATTCTACCCAATATGGACAATTAACCTATTTAGTTTGAATATTGTGGGCAAAATAGACCTTAAGTTATGCTCCGGAAACTGTTTTCAGTTTTAAAGTCATAGTGACCTTGACCTTTGACCGTGTGACCACAAAATCAATAGGGGTCTTCTGCCCAATATGGACAATTATCCTGTGAAGTTTGAATATTGTGGGCCTAATGGAACTTAAGTTATGCTCCGGAAACTGTTTTCGGTTTTAAGGTATTAGTGACCTTGACCTTTGACCTTGTGACCCCAAAATCAATAGGGATCTCCTACCCAATATGGACATTCATCCTATGAAGTTTGAACACTGTGGGCCACATGGAACTTAAGTTATCTCCAGAAACTGTTTTCAGTTTTAAGGTAATAGTGACCTTGACCTTTGACCTTGTGTCCCCAAAATCAATAGGGCTCTTCTACCCAATATGGACAATCTTCCTATGAAGTGTGAATGTTGTGGGCCAAATGAAACTTAAGTTATGCTCCGGAAACTGTTTTCATTTTTTAGGTGATAGTGACCTTGACCTTTGACCTTATGACCCCAAAATCAATAGGGGTCTTTTACCCAATATGGGCAATCATCCTATGAAGTTTGAATTTTGTGGGCCAAATGAAACTTAAGTTATGCTCCGGAAACTGTTTTCAGTTTTAAGGTGATAGTGACCTTGACCTTTGACCTTGTGACACCAAAATCAATAGGGGTCTTCTACCCAATATGGGCAATCATCCTATGAAGTTTGAATTTTGTGGGCCAAATGGAACTTAAGTTATGCTCCGGAAACCAAATTGCTAACGGACGGACGGACGGACGCCAGGGGGTATAACATAATATGCCCGAAATTATTTCGGGCATATAAAAAGGGGGGAAAAGAGTTGGTCAAAAAGTATCTAATAGTATAGATTAAAGACAAGTTAAAGGAATTGCATGAATTTAAACCACTGAAACACAGATAAGTATGACCATATCAGCGGATGTCTAGATTTAAAAATTCACCATTTTATCGTGTTTAAATTTTGAATTCTGCTAAAAGTCGATGCTAGGGGTGTGGACGGTTACTTGAACTTTTCAGTACCGTCCATGCACAGGCTCAATCAAACCGAGCCTGTAAGATTTTCAATTTTGTCGTGTTGGGCTTTCTGTAGGGATTCTGTATTTAATCCCTATTTAATTGTCACATCTGTGTTATTTCTGCCGTGTGGCGGCTCTAAAAAGTCCCCATGTACATTTAATCAATGCCTTTATATTTTCGATCATTGGACGACATTATTGTTTTGTAAACATGCTATGTGGTACTTTTAAGTTTCTTCTATTTGGCCTTTTTCAACTATGGTGGTTTTAGTATTCCTACTTGAATACTGTATAATCACCCTTGGAATATGTTGCCCGCTTTTTAAATTTGTCTTTTGACGTCTCGTCTGTGATACGCAGGCTTTATAACTTCAGATCCCCTTTCAAAATTCCATTTTATTTAGTTCCGCCCATTGTTTTCTCGTTTAGGGCACACACATTCATTTACTTTGGGACCACACGCCGCCTTTCATGGAATGGCACTACTGCGTCCAGTGAGTGTTTCATGAAAATCGCCGTATGAACACATTTTCGGATGTCTAAATTAAAAATTTCACCATTTGTTTCGTGTTAAAATGTTGAATTCTGCTCAAGCCGGTGCTAGGGGGCGTGAACGGTAACTTGCACTTTTCAGTAACGTCCATGAACAGGTTCAATCTACACATGCAACATTTTCAATTTGGTCGTTTTTGGGCTTTCTTTATGGATTCAGTTTTTTTTTCTATTTCATAGTAAAAAGGGCACCATAGTTTGAAGTACAATGTAATTAATGAACGATTAGTTGTACTAGTAGAACGGTCATTAAGAAAAGCATTGTGTAACAAGATGTTGGCGAATATTTAGTTACAAACCGTGATTAAAGAGGTAGAAAGTTTGCTTAATCCATTACCACTTGTTTATGTTGACAGTGATATAAGTTCAACAATAAATGTTACGTATGACAATTTACATCTTTCTTTCATGCTAAAGATAAGAAAACATCGTATTTTTTTCTATTCGAAATATTTCATTTATCCCAGTAAATTAAAGAAACAAACTCCATATATATCTTCAAAAAAATATTTTAACATATTAAAAATTGAAAGATTTACAAAATGTATTGCGTTACAAAATGATACATTAGAATAATTTGAAAATTGCTGGAAAAAATCTTATCGAATTGTTTGATATCTAAATTGTACATGCAGAGAAAAATGCTACCTAAGCAGTTTATTTACTCTTTTCTTTTTCATTTTCATCCGTTTGCCCCTTTTGTTGTGTAATTGTGTAAATGAATGAACCTCTTAACTTTTATAAATGTCTTATATATTCTGCTATAAGAGCCGACTAAAAACATAACAAAACAAATTTAAATATCTACATATAAATGTAAATGCTTTAGTTATCATGGTTTGTATTCTTGTATTATTTTTCTAAAATAAACGAGCCTTAAACGTGATTCATTTGGGCAATTATAACTGATAGAATATATTAAATGACACAAATAACTAAAAATGATATAAGTTCAACGGTGAAATTAAAATCTGGACATTTTTAACACTTAAAATTAAAAGGATTTTTGAAGTTGACGTTGATAAAAATTACCCTGATTACGATCTTTATGAAAGTTCAGCAAAAAGTTGTTAAAAATATGGAAAATTAGGCATAATTTTTTTTAATTAATTCTTGAAAATTTGGCATAAAGAATATTTGTTAATCTTATGTGAATTAACTCAAACTATGTTGAAATCTTATCGTATACAATCTATGATTCAACCAAACGTTGGTTATATTGTCCAAGTAAAGGTGAGATACAAAGGGGATCGTGGAAACTATGAAACATTTCTAAATTGGTCATTTCAAAGAATGGTGATTGTTGTTCTGCTAAGGTCAAGTAAGGAAACCGAAATGAAGTTGGTAGACCTCTTAATCTACTTTATTCTGTCAAAGTATCTGGGGAAAGAGCAACACAGAAAAACGATACTAACATTAAACATCTAGAACCAAAAATCCAGCTCTAGGTTCAGAGAAACGTACAAAACGAAAAGATGCTGCAAAGGCTAATGTAAAAATAAAATATTTTTGTGAGAAGGTCCATCATCGAGTCTCCACTTTGTCTCTTAGATTTAATCAAAAGAGGAAAGCGTAATGTCCAACTGTAAAAGGGTTGAACATTTAGCATGCGGTATGTCTTGAAATAGTAGGGTCATAACCTCTTTGAATAGAACGTTTAATGACTTTAGTAAAAACAGCAGAAAAAATACCATGAAACAAGATCTTATCAGATTGGCTTTCAGAAGTGTTTTTAAATTCACTAAGTAAATCAGAATTACGATTGTAAAATATTTTCCTAATTTATGACAGCGGCAGTCCTGCTTTAGAAGCTTGCTAGTAATGAAGATGTTTCGCTCATTGGACTCCTTTATGTTGCTACAAGATCTAGCAATTCCAATTAACTGAGAAACTTATACCCCGTAATACCCCGTAAGATCTAAATGCGGATAAATAACAATGCAAATTCAAAGTTATTATATAGATAGATATATAGATATTTTTATTTATGGTATTGTTGTTGACAGTAATATGAAGATCCAAAAATGATGTACTTAAATTTCAAGAGGTCATTTTATTAAGTTGTAGTTCATGAGGATAAATATCAGGCACCATTTGATCGAAATAACAATTATCTATTAAATATCATCAAGGTATCTGGAAGTATTATAAAATGCTTCTATTACATCTTGTTGTGTATCTTCAAAGAAACTTCAAAGAAAGTTATTTGTTTTTTTTTTTAAATCTTTGTAAGGTTTTTCTTTCGGTTGCCATGGAAACCAGTGTTCTACATGGAATTAAATTCTTTAAATAATTTTTCAAGGTGACTACTGAAGAATCATTCCTGTGAAGTTTGGATAAATTGGCTTAGTGGTTTCAGAGGAAATGTTGATTATAGTAAAAGTTTACGGACGGACGCAGGAGGAATTGTGATCACAAAAGCTCACTTTGTCACTTTGTAACAGGTGAGCTAATAATAAAAATGTTTAAAAAAAGTGTTTAACTTTAAGGTGACGAAAAACAAACTAGATATCACGGTCTCTACAACGATACACTGTTTTTAAATTGATTGTTATTGAACCTTTAACCTTTGTTCTTAGATAAAAAGAGGTCATTACTGGTCTTTCCGGGTACCATAAACTAGAGTTAATTGCTTCACAAGTTATTGATTAGTAACAATTTAAGACTATGATACATTGACTACGATTCTGACGACAAAATTATCATGAATAACCTGCTGGCCTTACAAAGTAGTATATACTGTGTTCAGTCATTACAATGCCATAAGCTTACACATTGTGCCTGTATCTTTGCCTAGTAAACCTCTACAGAATTCATATAGGTCACTTACGTCCATAATGTTAACGCCTTGTGAGAGCTTAGTTCACATAGAATGTCTAACAAAATCTTGAAAGTTCAAAATCCAGATTTTTAGTATTTTCGTGAAGCTTCACTTTACAAGCTCCTGTACAAAAGGTATATACGAGGGATGATCAAATATTTAACAGAGTCAATGGATGCTTCATTACCTGCTAAATGTATTGAGTCCAAGTTATGTTTGATCATCCCTCGTTAATCATACCGCTTGGGTCAAAGTTGTTTCTTGGCCCGTCAGTGAGTTAAAAAAAGACTCGAAAAATCCTGAATTAAATTGTTGACATTTTTACATCCTATTAGATGAGTATAGCTAAAAGAACAAAATAAATTTGTGTACAGTTTTAAATATTTCGAAACTAACTATTCAGATTAAAATATCAAACACTCACCTTTCTGTTAAACTGCACTGAAATATAAATGTATCTATATCATAATTTGTGCTCACATGTTTTCGGATAAGGTAACACTGCATAAAATTTAATTTAAGAACCAAAATCTTACAGATGTATTTGATTTTTTCGCCATATTTGTAAATAATGGAATCAGTTATATAGATCTTAGTAAAATATAGTATATAATTTCTGATTCGAACAATATACTATTTTTGATAAATATGCTGATGGACTTAACTTGATGTCGATTTTTTTAGTATTAATCTTAAGGCACATTAAGCCTCATAAATGCTATAATTTAGTTTTTCATGCGCTTTTAATTTTTTATGTGCTGTTATAGTTTTTTACAAGTTGGCCATACAACTAATGCATCTTTCGCTTCATTGTAGAATCAGAACACATTTATAGTGATTAAATATTTTGTATTGAAATCAATATACTACATTGTTTACATTTTGCTACCTTTATGACAAATCATTCAAGTCTATTTTACTTCAAGTGATAAGCATCTCACACGTCGTAAATCCAACAATGTAACATTTAAAACACGTATTTGTCCTTCCTGTGGTTTTTGCAGAAGAAAACACTTATCCATTTCTGATTTAATAGTAATAATAATGTTAATAATAATAATAATGATTATATTAATAATAATAGTAATAATAGAAATAATAGTAATAATAATGATGATAATAATAATAATAAAAAAGTAATAATAATAATAATAATAATAACAAAATAATAATAATGATACAATTAATTAATAATAATAATAATAAAATTAATGATAAAAAAGCTTACATCATCTGACGGTGTAGGTGTTATTACAACATTGTCAAATATTTCGTCTGACATCAAGTATTGTACCTCCATCATCAATCTTTCTTGTTCCTGCTCCTCCTCGCAAATATTTCTTGCTGTATCATTTAATGAAAAAGTGTGAAACAAATCACGTGAGAGGCAGCCCTCTTCTTCTGCGAACGCCCTGAATGAAAAGGTTATATCTAGCATCTTAAATTCAGTTTGTATACAATATAATTTCCATCTTCTTATATTGTTTTGCAAAAACTTATTTTTTTCTGTCTGTGAAAAAGAAAAAATATAAAAAAACTCTAATAGGTTTTTATTTCTGTTAAAACCTGTATGCAAAAATTGTGGCTACAAACCAATTGCACTTTTTGTTAACTTGCATTAATATATGAAATTATAAATGCTCAACATGCTGTATTTTGATCAGCTTAAAGACTTGTTTTTTGTGTGTCTTTCTTATCCTCTTTTTTGTGTCCTTCTTCCGTGAAGAAAAATTATCCCGTTGTGATTAAAGGCGATAGCGATAAAACTTAATTGATTAATGTTAACAAAAAATCTGTTCTCCTGTTGCGTAATATATTACGTAATATGAGACCTGCGATTATCATGTTTTTTCAAAACGTTACAGTAGTGTCAACATACTAAGGGGAAAGTCAGATCTGTCATTCATTAATTTTGCAATCCAATCAAGTTATAATCCGGAGGATAATTCCTTTATTCATTGGATATTAGAAAATTAGACCTGCATTTCACATCTTTTCATCTCATTGTAATGTTTATATGTTATGTGTTTGATTAACTATTTGATTTTTTCATCGTACATAAAGATTGATTGATTTCTAATATAATTCAATAATGTTTCCAAAGTTCTGTTTACTTCACGAGCGTTTTAAAATCCAAGAAACAGGTCAAGTTTTGTTCATGAATATCACTTTTCCTGTAAGTGAACAATGCAAACAGTGTTGACGCGTGATTCAGAATGTATTTTCGAATCGATTATCTCTATCTCTGGAATCATTGAATTTATCTAAGATTGATACCATTTATGGCCCCATTGAGATGAAAACCGGGTGTCCAAGGACTTACATGTATGTACGAAGTAAGGACTTAAAAGAGCGCAGTGAAACCTTTAAAATACATATGGTATATCGAATAAATCCAAGGAATCGGTAGGTTTTTTATTTGTTTTAAAACAAATATTTATGTTTGAATAAAACGATTTGTTCATATTTGGTATAAACATGTAAGTAGTGTTTACTTTTTCGTTGGCTGAACATTTACTATAGTTAACCTAATGTGTTTGATAAAAGAAAGTAATGATATAGCCTGTTTATCTTTTTTAAACAAACATGTCGGAAAAGATTAAGTGTCTAAAGCATTAAAACATTCTGATTTTTGCCAGCTGTTTGGTATATGTATTTGATTAAGGGGAAAAAGATGATATCTTGGAATGAGAATAACTTCTCGAGAACAATAAGGCTTATAATCGTTAAATTTGGTGGCAATTTTGATTGTGACGTTAGTAGGTGTAATGAAAGCTCAAAGTGACTTTCAACTAGAACTATCACTAAATGTGATTAATACCCCCACAAGACTGCTTCGGAAATGAGGATTTTACTAGTAACAGAATGCCTTGTAAAAGAATTTAAATATAGTTTTATGGTTGTGGGCAATTGAAGATAGTTGTGGTTCTTGTATGTTGCATTTCCTTTCAATGCTGTTGGCCATTGATGAAGTTTAGTTGAAATACTCTGTAATAAGTCCAGAAAGACAAAGAAAAGGAACAAAGGGCAATAACTCTATAAATACTGAAGATAGAGTTATAGTTCTTGTGCACTGCACTTCCTCTTATTGTGCTTGACCATTGTACGAAGTTGTTTTGAATTCCAACCAGTACGTTTTAAGTTTTGCTCCTGACAAGGAAAAGTATCAAAGGGCAGTAACTCTGTATATTGTCAAAATGGAGTTATGACTTTTGTGCACTGCGCTTCCTTTTAATGTCCTTGACAACTGTATAAAATTGTATTGAATTCCAAACAGTAGTTTTGAAGTTATGCTCTGGACAAGGAAAAGTAACAAAGGGCAATAACTCTGTTATTAAACAAAAATGGTTATGGTTCTTGTGGACTGAACTTCTCCTTATTGTGTTTGACAATTGTATGTAGTTGTTTTGAATTCCAACCAGTAGTTTTGAAGTTATGCTCTGGACAAGGAAAAGTAACAAAGGGCAATAACTCTGTTATTAAACAAAAATGGTTATGGTTCTTGTGGACTGAACTTCTCCTTATTGTGTTTGACAATTGTATGTAGTTGTTTTGAATTCCAACCAGTAGTAACAAAGGTCAATAACTGTGTAATTAGTCAATATAGAGTTATGGTTCTTATGCACTGCACTTCCTCTCAATGTGCTTGACCATTGTATGTAGTTATATTGAATTCCAACTATTAGTCTTCAAGTAATGGTCCGGACAAAAAAAGCAATGGATAAGCAACAAAGGGCAATAACTCTGTGATTACTTTAGATAGAGTAATGGTTCTTGTGCACTGCACTTTCCGTTATTGTGGTTGACAATTGTATGAAGTTGTTTATAACTCTATCCAGTAGTTTTCAAGTTATGCCCCGGACAAGGACAAGTAACAACGGGCAATAACTCTGTAATTAGTCAAGATAGAGTTATATTTCTTGTGCACTGCACTTTCTCTTAATGTGCTTGACCATTGTATGTAGTTATATTGAATTCCAACCATTAGTCGTCAAGTTATGCTCCGGGCAAGGAAAATGCAACGGACGTCTGGACCGACCGACCAACCGACCACCGGGTGACTCCTATATACCCCCCCCCCCCCCCCTAAACTTCTTTTTTGGGGTATAATAAGTTATCGTAAAAAGGAATAAGTATTTTGTATTATTACGAATTAGGTTTTCGTAAAAAAGAGTTATTTTTTCATATTAAACGAATAAATGTTTCGTAAAATAAATTTTTCGTTATTACGAATTAATATTTTGTAAAAACGAATGAATATTTCGTAATACCGAATTAATATTTCTTTAAACCGAATTATATTTTGTAAAAAGGAATTAATATTTCGTAAAAACGAAATGATATTTACTAAAAAACGAAGAAATATTTGATAATTACGAATTAGTTTTTCGTGAAAACAAATTAAGTATTGGATAAAAAGTGAACAAAATGTCACTTAGGGGCTCTGCATGTTCTTTACAATCAAATATTAAAAATTACATTTAATTATGGTGGTCACTGCCCTTTAATAAATCATTTTGTTACTGTTGCTTTTTATTAATAACATTTAAATGTTGTAGGTCTAGGACAAGACTAACTTGACATCAAAATATAAAATTTCAAATTTTGACTTGATACTTAACAGTTTTTATAAAATAAATGACCACGAAAAATGATATTAATTTTGCCTTGTTCTTTTTTTAGTGATTCTGTTTTAATGTTCATACAATAGACTCATATTGGTTGATTGATATAATATATTTGCTATAATACACGTACAATGTTTTGTATAACAGTATTTGCAATAAAAAAAACCTGAAATATATACCTACATTTTATAAAGATCCTCTATACAACACGAACGTATCCATGAAAATCTTTGTCGCAACTGCCTTGCGTACAATTTTATCATTTCATAAAGATAATAATTGAATTTATTTCGATTTTTCTATTTAAACATTAAGATAAACGCGATGCACATGTTAAAATGTTTAGATAATACTGATCATATTTCGGGTTTATCATTTATCAATTAAACTTTGAATTATACATGTTTGCAAGTCCAATTTTGCGGCGGTTGTTAATAATGTGTCACTATTTTTAGAATAAAATGTGAATTATACTCCTCAAGCTGGTACTTGGAAGGGCGGGATTAGGTCGGAGTCGTCAATTTTGATCTCATTTTGTCAGAGAAAGAAAAAAACGGTGTTGAACTGCCTATAAACACTGGTTTTGGGACTAAATGTATATGCGGCTGTTATGTTTCCTCCCTTGATTATATAGTTTACAAAGCCTTTTACAGCAACAATAAAAAACATTATTTTTATTGATATTTTCAGTTCTTATAATGTTTTTTTTTTTATACAATACCGAGCTTTTATCTCACATGCACTAGTGTCACATACTTGATCCATATCAGTTAATAAATATTTTGACAAAACGGCGCCAATTCTGTAAGCAGCGTTATGAAATCATCCTAAGTATACAATTCATTCATAAATGCGATAGAATGGTGTCATACACAATATTCAAGAATGATTCATCAAACACTGACGTAACAACAATACAATCCAGTCTGAAACGTATTTTTTATTGTTAAAAACTTGATAAAAATAACTTTTTATTCTTATCATTTCACATAAACAGCGCTACGACCGATATTATTTCTGAAATAAAATATGCATAGTGCTTTGTTAAATCCAGACAGATTTTTTTCTATTGAAAATTAAATTCTTTATATTTTGTTGCTTGTCGATAGCTTATTCTACTGCATACAGCATTCCGCATCTAATTTTTTTATCATGAATTTACATGATTTATATTGTATTTTTGTGCTCCTTGAGAAACCCATGTCTTGTTCCTATAGATATGTTGTACGTATGTGCTATAAACATATATCATATGTTTAGCGCAATGAAATTATTTGAGTTTGTGAAGTTAAAAAGCAAAACCCAGTAGAAGTGGTTTTGCAACAACGTCTTGTTCGCATCAATTACGCAATGACTTGTAGTAATTCGAAGACGACCAAAAATTATCCCAATTTGCTGATTTTCTTTTGCAAAAAGATAACTTTCACTCCTTTTTGTGGCAATCAACTGCCCATGCGGAGAAATCGGTGGACCATCTGAAATCAACTTCAACGTTGTTGTTGAAGATAATCAAGTTTTTGAATTAAAAAAAAAACAAAATGTTGTTTTTGTTTTTTCTAATAATTTGGATGAAAATATTGTTACGTGCTGGCCTTCTAAAACTCGGGAAATCAGGCTTGCACTTGTTCAGGGGCTTCTGCTTTCACGTGAACATGTGACGAACAGTAACGTTTATAGTTTGACACCGCAGCAAAGACAATTGGACTGATAATTATAAGGGAGTAATATACGCCTTTTTAAAGAACTAAAATCTAATCAGTAATAAACTAAGAATAACAATTTAACGAATTTTATTCCAGGTATTCAATTACGAACAATTATTCATCAGTGTATATATGTTATGATAAAACAGGCATTCTTTTCAAGATAAAAGGTGTTCCTCATAAAAATTGCGGAACAAATATGAGGTGTCGATGACTTAGCAATGTTTTAAGGAGAATTAGATATATGAAACAATTTATCATTGAAATATTTTAAAAGCGATCTAATCCAATTGCATAACTAACTACATTTACAAAAGTAAATCATAATCATTTCTACCAACAATTTATCTAATAAACACTGAGCGTTTGCTACTGAAATGCTTGAGTTCTGTAGTAAATCAAACTTTTGTTCAAAGTATTTCTAAAAGATTATCTTACTTAAAATTTATCAAATAATTCAAAGGAAATATTGAAAATATAAATCTAATAAATCGTTCTGGAATTACGATCAAATCGAAAGCAGAATCTTATGCTTAGAGTTGTCAAGCTGCGGAGTGTTTTCAAACATAAACATAAGCCCTTTATACCTGCGGTTCAAACATAAACAACAAAGTTTGTCAACAATTCAAACAATTAATAAAAGGGGACCCTTAGAGAGTTCAACCAGTTCCAAAATCTCAAACAGTTAATAAACAAATCGGCATATTCAATAAAAAGAAATGAAATTAATGCGTACATTTACCATAGGTAATTATTACAATTTTCAAAATATAATAATAAGGGGTGGAAGTAGATGTTGCGCATATCAATGATTTAAATACAACAAAACATTGATTCAAACATTTTCCGCCGAACCCCGAAGAAAATCAAGCAGAGCTAAGAATTCACTTTGACGTCACTTAAGTGCATATATGACGTAGTCTCAAAGAACATACAAAATTGCTGACTTAAACGACAATTAATGTGGTAATCTTAGAAAATAAGGAATATTAAGAAATTTAATGTGAATCGACATAAGAGGTAAGTCGTATTATGAAAGTTAAATAAGTTTAAAGCTAAATTTGAAAGCGAAGGTTAACATTTAAGAGTATAAGGTGATAGGACACTAATTTTGAAAACGAAATATGTTAGATAAGAGAATGTGTTTAAAATTGAATACATACATAAAAATAAAAGGCTATCACAAAATTGTCAAATTGTCATTTTCTACTTGAGAATGATTGAAAAATTAAGTCATTAATATATTTTAAAATTACTATCTTTTATCAATTACTATCCGTTAAGTTTTAAATTTGGTAAGTCCATCACAGTTCAATGTGTATATTATTAATTCACTATTAACACACTAATTGAATCAAATAACGTCATTTAATAATCATATTAGTTCAGCATAGTTCAATGAATGCATATGATATATGAGTAATTATCATGTAAGCACGGTTAGTGAATCATAATTCAAATTTAGTCTCAATGTTAAGTTGATTTCCCTAATTTGACAAATAGTTTTGATACCTTTCTCTCCTCCAACATCTCTTCTGTTCCTGCTTTTCGTTGTCACCCCAATTCCTTCTCTCAGCTATTGTACATGAACTCGTTCCTCCTCTATTTTCCCTCTCTTTTATCTCAACAGTCCTTTTTCTGTCCGTCCACCTCTCACCGTGTAGATTCCTGTTTGGTGTACTTCTGTTTTCCCTATACTCCTCGTCTGCTCCATTTCCTTTCGTCTGCCTAAAACTGTGCTCCTCCTTTCCTCTCTTAACTCCGCTAATTTCTTTAGTAACAAATCAACTGACTTTTTTAACTTATTTATCAATCTAACGTTTTCCAGCACCTTTCCTCCTACTATTTCATCCGTCTTCCCCACCATTTCACCTAGAATCTCTGAAAACTTCTTCATCCTCTCATCTGCTCTCATAGTCTCGTCGTCTGAGTCAGCATCAGTGTCTGACTCTGATGATGATGAGGACGATGAATCATTCGCTACTTCCCTTAGCACCACTACTCCTGCCATCACATACCCTCTTCTGCGTTCCCTTCTGTTCCTCTTCCTCCATGTCACCCTTCTTCGACTCGACCACCTCATTTCTTTCAGTTCCATTCTAATCTCCTCCCTTTAACACTTCACCACCTGGTTCAACATCCTCTTTCACTAACCTCACTAATTAAACATTTCTACACTAACCTCATTCTCCTTCAACACTGTTCCCTCTATAAGCTTCTCCTCTGTCTTCTCCACACCCAAATCAAATCTAATGCCACCTCTTCCTCATCACGTCTATCTCCTTCATTCTCTTAATCTATCTCCTTTATCCTCTGCTGTTCCTCATCCTTCACTATAATAGCTTTTAAGTCTAACAACGCATGTACTGTCTCCTTCTCCCCTCCCCCTTGAAATCGATCTTCTGATTCTTCTCTCTCAGTCAAATCAACACACGCCGCCCTTGCTGCCCTCTCTATAATATTACTACTCTCCATTGGCACCTGCTTCTCCGTCCACCACCTCCTTACTTATTATCTCAATATCATTTTTATCAACAATATTGGGGTTCAGGCTGCACACAAGAAATGGCTTAGTCAATCAAACCGAGTCTGCAACATTTTCAATTTTGTCGTGTTGGGCTTTCTTTAGGGATTCTGTATTAATCTATTTTAGACAATTGTATACCCCTCTCTTTCATGACATAAGCCTGCCTAGGATATGTTTTTATATGCTGGTATGGGCTATCCTTTGTCCTACTTCTAAATAAGCCAGTAGGGCTGCATGTCATTTGGCACATGATATTTGCACATATGGTCTTCAATCCTCTGTTTTGAGTTAATGACATCTATTTAGTCATTCCTGTTGCAATGCAAGCAACGATAGGCTCCCCTCTCAGGTTGCTGCACGACACTTTATCCATGACACTGTAAATACATAAAGGACAGATCTATGGATAATTTCGAACATCCATTTCTTTTCGCGTTGCCACCGACCCTCATTTTAAGTTAATCGTTTCGGGAATATTTCATTAAAGTAGGCTAACTTTATTGGAACAAGGCTTCAAATAAATTGTTTTCAAGCACGTGTATCCCGTGCACATATAAATTAATATCAAACAATGACCACTTGGTATTCGAATGTACATAACATTTATTTTTGTATAAAACTAGAGAAAGCAAGAATCCCCAAAGAAAGTTCAACACAACACAATTGAAAATGTTGCAGGCTCGGTTTGATTGAGCCTGTTCATGGACGGTAATGTAAATTGCAAACTACCGTCTACGACCCCTAGCACCGGCTTAAGCAGAATTCAACATTTAAAAGAAATGGTACAATTTTGAATTTTGAAAGATCCGCGTTTTTTTCTAATTTGTAACATTTGGCATAGATTCCCGAAAAGACGTCGTTCGAATGTCGAACCTTGATCGCTGTGGATACTTAAGGGACAACCCCACCTGGCTATGATATTATTTAAAATGAATTATAGATGCACATGTCTCTGCTGTTAGGTCAGGGGCCGAAAACACTTGGTAAAATGGTCACTGAGAACAAGTATGCATCGGTTACCTCTAGGTGTTATGGAAATGGGACAGTGTAGTCTATTGCAACCACATCAAATGGTGCACCAGCAGTCAGGAAGCGTATAGGTACTCTATGAGTTCTACTTGGCTTTTTGTTAACTGCGCATGTGTCGCAACTTTTGATAAACAACTTTTTATCTTCGCGAATCTGTTACCAATGATATTGATGTGCTGCTATCTTAGCCTTAGTTTTCTTGACACCTAAATGCCCTGTGATAACTGAACAGTGAAAATAAGTTCTTCACTTAGCTGTTTAGGCACAATTAATTGTTAAGACTCATAATTTGTATCACACCTCTTAGCAACCTTGTAAAGGATATTATCTTTTTCGACTTATCAAAGTCAAGTCCCATATCAACCAATAATATCTGGCGGCGTGACTGCCTGAAATTACTGCATCGCTACTTGGTCTTTTATTCTTTTGTAGAGCGCTTATTACAAATAATAAGCCGGGGTCATTGCGTTCGTATGTTATCATGCTATCTTGGAGGCAGAGACTTAGCCAGCTATGGCTTCTACTTTTATCGCTATAAGTGCTAGGCAAACGATTCGAACCTGTAACTCTTAGATTAACCATTTCCGCACCTGTTTTCTTCGCTGAATCGCTAATGCATTTGTTCAAATAGTCAAACATGTATTTATCTTTAAGCGATAAGACCATATTTATTGCCTTCTGACGACATTGTTTACACGGTCCGCACTTGAGCGGTTCGCTCATATCGACATCATCACAAGACCAACTTCTTGATGTTTCATATCAGGACAGTGCATCGCTTTGGCTTAGTTTACTACCTGGACGATATTGTATTTCAAAGTCGTACTGCGCGATAATTTCTATCCATCGAGTTATTTTACCGCTTGGCTCCTTCAAACTGAACAACCAAATAATCGCTTGGTGATCAGTTCTGACAATAAACTGTCTTCCGAAAAGGTATTGTCTGACATATTGTACAAAATAAATTACTGCCAGGAGCTCTTTTTCCGTAATACAATACGTAATTCCCCCGACGCATCTACATCTAACATGAAACCACCTGCGTCATTAAGCGGATATCCCGTGACATCTGGACTCACTAAACATTCTTTCAATTTATTAAATGCTTCTTCATATTGTGCATCTCATTTAAATTTTTCAGCTTTTTTTTGTTTAGTTTATAAGTTGTCTTGCGATTTTTGCGAAATCTCTTACAAAGCGCCTATAATATGATCCTGTAGCGACAGACTGTTTTACACCCTTAATACTAGACGTTCTATGCCACTGTACTATTTAAGCGATATTTGTTAGATCAGATTAAATGCCATCCTCAGAAACAACATGACCAAGAAAAAACTACTTCAATTTTTGGCATTTTACATTTTTTCAGGCTTTAATTTCAAACCAGCAGCTTTTATTCTACCTAAGACTTCAACCCATTGAATATGCTGTGCAAAAAAATCACCAAAAACTATAATGTTTTTATACTTTAAAACAGCTGGTGTCAAATGCTGTTTGGCAGCTGTAAAAAGTTGCCCCGTACTTCACTTCAGTGTTGTTATACTTTTTCTGGTTCTTCGAGATCATTGATGCCAGCATTATTAAGTGTTGAGAATTGAGTACCGCTCAAGCCGGTGCTAGGGCCGTGAGGGATGTCGCACTTATTCATTATCCCTTATAAGGAAACTCAATCAAATAGTGAAATTAAGAATTCCTAAAGAAAGCCAAACACGGCAAAATTAAAAATGTTGCAGACTCGGTTTGATTGAGCCTGTTCATGGACAGTACTGTCAATGCAAACTACAGTCCACGCCCCCTAATACCGGCTTAAGCAGAATTCAACCATTTAACATGAACTGGTACAATTTGGAATATTGAAAGATCCGCAGATGTGTTCTTATGGCGGTTATCATGGAACCTTCAATGTGACACGTTAGTGCCATTCCATGAAAAGCTGCATATGGTCCCCAAGTAAAAAATGTGTGTGCCCTAAACGAGAAAACAATGGGCGGAACTAAATAAAATGGAATTTTGAAAGGGGATTAGAGGTTTTGAAGTCTGCATATCGCAGATAATACGTCAAAATACAAATTTAAAAAGCAGGTCACATATCCTCACAGTATTCAACTAAGGAATACTGGAACCACCCAACACGAAAATAGCCGAAAAGAATGAACTAAATTACAATAAGCACAACAATAATGTCATGCTGAACGATCTATAAGAATCGGAAATATAACATCCCTGATTAAATATACGGGGCGAATTTTTACAGCCTCCACACGGCACAAACAACGCTGATATGGCGATAAAATAGAGAAATTATGAAACCCTAAAGAAACCCCGAGTATGCAATTCTTATGTAATTTTGTTGTGATTAATGCTTCCGAGGGATTACATTGTTTCCAGATATTCAACCAAATTGCAAGGCTTGCGATAGTCGACGCATGGCCAAATTGCACCTGATTTGTTTTTCTTACTAAAAATAAAGGGCTTGTCCAAGGTGATGTACTTTTACGAACAACGCCCTTTTTTAAAAAGTCCTCTAAAGCAGATTTCTCATCATCAGCATGTGCATGAGGTTCTCTTCTTGGTCTCTGTTTGATTGGGGCCGCATCTCCTGTGTTGATACTATGTTCTGCTAAGTGGGTCAAACCTAGGTCCCAGTCATCCTTCGAAAAGGTATTTTGGTACTTGACAAGTAAACCAGCTATAACTTTTCTCTCTTGCTCTGTCCTGTTAAAAGAAGATCTTTCAAATAATGTCTTCAGGTGATCTGGTATTTCATCGACCGATGCTTTTAAACCTGTTATTGTCTCACTTACCCCTTTTACATTACTTATATTTACGCGCCTAATGCTGGATATGTTTTCATTTTCAATTCTATTTTCTTCCTTTGTTACTATGTTGATTATCCTTTCAATTTGTTCTGCTTTTCCTATTTTGCTGACCTGAAAATAAGGTATCTCATACCCATCTAAGACTTTTTTGTTCTTGCTTAATAAAATATCCCTTTTCACCACCTTTTAAAACATCAAACCCGAGCAAAACATCATACTCTTTTTCGGCTACTCTTGCCTCCTTGATTATTTCAAGTGTTCCTAGTTTAATGGTGAATTCGGCCTTTCCCCAGTCTTTGATGGGTGCTCCTCCAGCTCCCTTCAACAACGCAGTTTTTTCAAGCTTCGGCTTAACACAATCATTAATCTTCTCATATATACGTGATGATATGACCGTACGCGATGCACCAGTATCAGTTGTAAATACTACAGGCACATTATTTACGTGCCCCTTTATATATACCCCCTCATATAGAGTATAACCTTTATTTACTTGTTGCTGCATCTTTTTGACATAGCCCTACGGAAAATGGCCGCCTTTGTCTAGCAGGACCTCTCTCTGGCCACAAGAGCCGGTCTTTGGAAATTTAAAGTACCGTTATTCTTACCTGTTTTCGAATGCACGGGAGCATGTGCTTTTGTGTTAATATTCGACCTGTCAGGATAGTCTCGTATATAATGTCCCACCACCTTATGACAGTTTCGACTTGATTATTCCCTACGGTCTGGAGACCGCAGGGTATTGGTACGCGTTTAACTTTTGAGGCATGGAGGAGCACGTGACCTGTTTTCGGTACATGGAGGAGCACGTGATCTGTAAACCGTACATGATTGGTTAAATGACCTTTTCGAACACCTGGCTAAATACCGTTTGCCGGTATGTTACGGATTTACCTCTAGGGAATAAGTCAGAATTACACCTAATTAAGAACAAAAAACTATTACATGATATTTTTAATTTTAAAATTTTAAAATTTTAAAGTTAAAATACCTAGACTAAACTCAAAATCTAGAATTAAGATCAAAATGAGAAGCAGAATCTTATGCTTAGAGTTTTCAAGCTGCGGAGTGACTTCAAACATAAACACAGCGCCCTTTATACCCGCGGTTGAAACATTAACAACAATGTTGGCAATAAATCAAACAATAAATAAAAAGGGACCGATAAGGTGTTCAAACAGTTCCGACACCTCAAACAGTTGATAAATAAATCGGCATATTCAATAAATAGAAGTGAAATAAATGCGTACATTTACCATAGGTATTTATTACAATTATAAAAAAAATGATATGGAGTGGTAATAGATGTTGCGCCTATTAGTAGGGTGACAGATTTACCGGCGCACATCACTGTTGACGCAAATCTCGCAAATCATTGCTATAAGAGCGATAAGTACAATAACACCAAAAATAAATAAATAAATAAATAAAAATATTGAATAATAACAAAAAAACAATGCAAACGTTTTACTTGAGTATAATAATATTACCTTGCATCTACAGTATATGCATAATATTTTTTTTGCAGTTCAGTGCATTTAGAAATAAATATATTAAAAGTTTTCATTGCTTAATTCTATCGCACTTAGCATGCGACGTCAATACCACGATGATGTCAGTTGGAACGACGGCGACCATAATTCAACGTCGATCAAACGTTAACTTCCGGACGTCCTGGCAATGTCAGTGTTTTACGTTAGTTCGATGTTGGATAAGTGTTATTTATCACATACCCGTGCCAATTGCGACTGCGTGAATATGGTACTGCGCGACCATGCATATACTTGCGTAACTCTTTTTTGCGTGATTCAAGCATAGCGTAAAGACAAGCTAAATGTTAGCGATACATCATAGGCGCATCAATGAAAAATTATTCTTTTGCACTTAAACAGTCTTTATGTTTGGTATGTGATATATAGTAATAGAAAGAGCATCGAAACACGAGGCTATCTGATTTGTACGAGGGGGGGGGGGCGTAGCCCTCGAGTATTAATCAGATTGCCGAGTGTTTTGATGTTCTTTCTCTTTTGTATCATAGTCAAACATAAAAACACGTTCACTGTTGTCATAATATGAAACCCCAGAAAAAAGGAAACAATGAACGAACATCTGAATAATTATGATATTTCTATCGCTTTTCAATTCTATGCCGTCGCAATAAGTAAACCCCAGCAAAAATGAACCAATCAATGGGCAGGCTCTGGAGTGAAGGAAACTAATACCTGCACTCCAGTTAACGCACTGTGCATGTTTATGTATACGATTTAACTCTAACACATTTTCAACAGAAAGGTTTCCAAACTATGATACAAGAAATATTATTTTCGTGCAGGTTCATTACTAAATTTTTTGAACTCATTAAAAAATAAAAAAGAACTTTTGCTCGCTAGTGGCTCGGATAATAAAAGTTAATTTAAATATTCCAATAAACTCAATATTGAAAATACACTCAATAAATAATTTCTATATATTGGTCAGGCAATGACATTTTACGCAGTTTCGTTGTCGTTGCCGTCCAAACCGCGGCGCAGGAATAAAGCCTAGCGTAATAACACTTTGATGTGACGTCATTAGCGCAATATAAACATAGCGTTAAAGCGTGTTAATTTTAGCGTTTCATATAGATATATGTGATAAAGAAAATATTATATTCGTGTAGATTCAATACTAAATTTATTGTAGTTGTTGAATTAAACAATATTATGCTCGCCATCAGCTCGCATAAAATGAGTTTATTAAACTCGTTCTGTAAATTTAGTATTTAATCTACACTCAATCAATATTACCTATTTAAACGAAATCTCATTCCATTTAAACGAAAGTTAAATACATTGTAACGAAAGCTTATTGACGAAATAATATTCAACCAAATTAATCATTCTTTTAAACTGGTCTTATACAAAACAGAAACCAGAAATAATCTTGTTTTTTTATTGTTATTTGTCAATACAATACATCTTTATAATATGAATATTTGAAACAATATGTGTAATCAGTATTAAAAAGATATGATATAAAGAAGACAAAACTGGCTAATTCCAACGTTAATTGAGTTTATTTGTATTATTGGTATGACAAGTACAACTCAGTGACTTAGTGACCCCGATTTGTAATACTTCGACCTGTAACATGCAGAAATCATCAATGTGAAATGCATATGTCAATGCACTTGAATTTCATAGGCAATTTTATTTTAAGTTATACAAGGTCTCAGTGACCTTCTAATTGTTAGTCCGAATGGTTACTAAACCTTGTGAAAATGTGATAATGTGTTTTGTGACATAAACGCGCGCGTTTAAGCACATCATTTAAAATGTTATGTGATGCTCTTGGAGTCATGTTTATGACATCGGGGCCAACTTAAAAAGAACCCGTACTAAAAAAAACAACAACAATAAACAAAAGAAATCATCTGTGTCTCCTGCATGCATACCTTTATCTTTGTTCCCTACCTTGAATATAAAACTTTTCGAAAAACATAACATTTTGGCAGAGAGTAACGTAAAAAACACATGTTCGCAGTAGAATTCAAATTTTCAAAATTATTGAATTTGTATGAAACTTGTTTCAAACAATAAAAGCCTAATTATCAAACAATTATTCTTGATGAGTAGTTAGTTTATCCTGTAGTGTAGGAAACGAAGACCGATTAGTAGGACCCTACTGGTCTTTGTCTAGGAACAATTAGTTTTATATTTCAGAATGTTCACAAGGGTTCACAGAATACGAAACGGTATTTCATTTTAATCCAAATGGTCGGATAATCAACATTCCAAGATGGCGTCCAGAATGGCCGCCAAAATTCCGCAATATCAGTAATTATAATTATTTGGCCAATTTTTAAAAAAAATTCGTAATTACATTTGTCTTGTGTGTTCACTGTAAATTAATTGTTTTTTTTGTTTTTTTTTTGGTTTTTTTCTTGGTCATTTTCATGGAAGAAATATAAAATATTTGAAAGAATATCATGAAAAAAGTATAAAAATATTACCTTTGAATTTAATTTGACATAATGTTCATTACAACACATTTTAATTTTTATTTCCGTTTTTGTTTTCGTGCAAAAATACAACTTCAACTCTTCTCTATTCTCTATTCCTTTTATATGAATATTACTCGGAATAGTAAACAATAGATAGTTTGTCCTTTACATATACTTGCATACATTTAAACGGATGTTAATTTAATAAATAATCAACAGATTCATTTCATACAGTGTATGTCTAAGATGTTAGACCTGAACATTAGCAACAATGTCATAGTTATTATATCAAATCACAAACGAGTCGAAAAGTATAATTGTACATAACCCAATACACATTTGACCCAAAAAAAACATAGAAATATCCGGTGATTTATTTTTAAATAAACAATAACATATCTTTTTTTCGAAGAATTTGTATTATAAATTAACATGGTTTACATGCACATATCAAAAGACATTCATTTGCTTGCAAGACGGCATATTTATCACGATATTTAATAGTATGTTAAAAAAAGAAATTAAAAAAAATGAAGTATTAAAAGCATAAGAAATACTATTTACAAGACATCATTCGAAAATTGGTAAAATTATGGCTTCATACAGAAATTTGGCAAGTTTTAATAACGAAGAAAGCACGAAAGAAACTTAGTGCTTTAAGGGCAAGAAATTGGCCTTAAATACCTATACTGTATTTTAACAACGCAGAAGAAAATGATATACCGACAACAGTCTCAAGGAAAACCAAGTTCCCCATAGACAGGCACATCTGGTACTCCCAAAATATTTATGCACAATCTGATATCCAGCTGGTCAATTTCTTTTATAAGAACCACATTCTTCAGAACCACATAATGACATGAAACTACAGTGCGATCAAATAAATGCAATTTAGTTTTGATATATGGCTATAAAAGTTTATGATAAGCTCTTAAAGCTTGGTCAGACAAAATCTTAACTATTGCATCTTAAGGTATTAGCACCCTAATGCATTACCTCCGCTTTGAAGAGTATTCAAATAGGCTATAACTACTGTTAACTACATTGAAAATGAGGGCCATGGGTTCAATCCCCAGAAGGGTCAACTTTTTTTTTCTTTCTTTTTTTCTTTTAACATTATTTATGTATCTCTCATGTCCCATTTGGAAAGAAAAAAGTGTTTAATTTTGATTTTTTAATTTATATAGGTATTTATTGGCTAAATTATGCTAAATCTAGTAATAAATATGGTACCTGATATTTTCAAAGTGTAATATAATCAAAACTAGACGGTAAAAGTATTTCATATTTTACAAGATCAACCAATATACTTTTTTAAAAATTTAGGGAAACTTTGAAAACAGGCACTCATTTTGGTAAATTTTCAGAATTTTTTAAGTAAGGCTCCCTAAGTTGAAAAATGGTCAGACACGTGGTAAAAATGGGTGGGGTAGGGTAACATTTTTATACAGATTTCATAAATTTTTAGTAGAAACCATAATTTTGCTTATGTGGATTGTTAGCTGAATGGTACTATTTGTTTCTTACCAAAAATTAATGGGAAAACATTTTTCTTTAGAATGTTGTTGCAGATTATTTAAAGTTTCCTCATTTCTAAAAAAGAGCCCTCATAACATCCTAGCTTCAGTTCAGAAAATTGGCCATAACTTGATTTCCGTACGGTAAACTTTATTTAAATTTTGCATACAGGTGTACTTTAAGGTATACATCTGACCTATGATGTCATTTTTTTAGTTCCTGATAGTACCCATTAGGGTCCTAATACCTTAAGTACCAGCATGTGCAAATTAAACACCAATATAAGTGAAACTGTCTACCCGATTAATCTAATCACACCCATACTAAACGGTGGCTGTTTTGGTAAAGTGTTTTTATGAGAGCCCTCGACTAAATAAAAGCTGAAGAAGGTAAATAGTTTCCAAAATATCCGTTGTTTAAATAATTGTTTAAAGGCATGTTACATGCTTATCACCTGAAGAAATGATTGTTATGAATATAGAACTATGAGACATGAAAAGTAAGAAAAGGTTCAGTAGTAGAACTTTTTCTAATTGCTAAAAATGCGTTTTTAAAGAATATGCTTGTTTTTCTAACATCTAGCAATGTTTTGTAATGTAGGACATATTATTATCTTATCATTTTGGATGCAATACGAAAAATCTCGGAAGGACGTTGCTAGAACTTTAACCAAACATTAAGCCTTGAAAGAAATAAGTTTTTTTATTATGGACCTTTCCGGTGTTTCAGTTTTATATATATTGGCTAACTTGTTATCCAATCGCTACACTGAGATAAAACATAGTCACTGGTTGACCTGGTTTGCACAAAAGAGCACGTGCTTATGTTTGTGATAAGGTTTGTGAGCAGTTGACCTAGCAATGAATGGAAAAGGTGTGGCTAAATGCTCAGCTACGAAAAACCGGAAAGGTCAATTTCCATGAATTTAAATGTGATGGAGCAACCGATAAGGTGTTTGCGCACGCAATCGGTAATGTGATGGAGTCAACACAACCATTCAGTAAGAATAGGTATTGTGCAATTATGCCAATTAATATTCATTGCTAGATTAAAAAAGAATCTTCAAATTGTTTGGGATAGGTTGTTCAGTACCTGCTATATTTGCTATATATCTGTAAAAGTATAAAATGTGCCAATTTCAATTACTTCTTCATCACTAATTGGATGACCAAGTGAAAAAACTATTGTTCTTGTTAATGATTTTCTACGTGTAGAATGCTTTATTTGTACAAAAGCGTCTAAACTCTGGTTTATTTATATTTTATTTGCTATTTGGAACCTGTTCTTCAATTCGTATTCTTATACTGGTTTTCGTTGGTGTGGTGCGTCAACCATTTAGCCTTTTGTTCAATGTTTACAATTTACATCATGTTGAATTGGCAAAATTTACTTCTTTCTATATGCCACACTTAAACATTTCATGAAAATGATGAAAGTAATTTATATTAATAAATGCAACTTTGTCTATTAATGAATATTAATGACCAATTTTCCAAAATATAATCAATGATTAAATGGTTGTTTTGGCTTAATCACATTCGCAAGAGCTCCTTCTCATAGCAGATGGCGCCAGCACCGTGTCGATGGCTCGATCACATTTGAATAAATGTTAATATTTTATTTTCAGCCAAGCTCTATGAAATATTATTTTTATTGAGCCAAAGGGGATGTTGGCTCAATGTACCATGCACAGTGAAGTTAGTCAACATCACATTATTTGTAGAGAAATCACTCAAGAGTGTCTCCTAGTAAAAGAAAACATACGAGTTGGAAGTTGCCAAAATTCTGGCAACATCATTTTTGGATATTTCGTATAGATATTGCATCAAAAATGATGTGGAAAATGTTCTGCGCGATATAACATGGTAAAGCATCTTCGATTTTTGAAAAGCAAGCATCTTCGTTAAAGTCGGATATATATTATACTAATAGGACATAGATAATCAACAAAAAGGACTTTTAAACTGTTGTGTTGTTTTCTAATTTAACTCTCGAGGCCATTTTTATTAAACAGTGCAGCCTGTCACTAAGTAAGAGGTGAGCTAATAAAAATTTGATAGAAAAAGAGAGGTAAAACAAGCATTTGACCTGACTGGGGATTGAGATGTCGACCTCACTCCACTAGGGAGAGGGCAATTTTGGCCCTAGCGATTTTTTTTTTAAAAATGGAGGACATACACTAGAACATGTTTCATGCCATGCAAAAAAAATATCTAAGCTTTAGGATTTTCAAAGAGTACTTTTTTAAGTTTTTACTATATACATGTATATATAAGGAAAATCAATGATCCATGGGGCAGAGTCAATTTTTACCCTAGGGCTTTTATTGAACAAAGATTTTTATTAAGTTTTAACTATAATATATAAAGAAAACCATTGAACCCTGACGCCAGGTCAATTTTGATCCTGGGGCAATTTTTTAACAAACTTGGTAGACATCCACTAGAAGATATTTCATGCCAAATATCTTATCTTTAGCGGTTTTAGATTGTCACAAGGGATTTTTTACTATATGCATATAAGGAAAATCAATGACACCCTGGGTGGGGTAAATTTTGACCCTATGGGTTTCATTTGAACAACTGTTGTAAACAGCTACTAGAAGATGTTTCATGCCCTACCTTTTTGGATTTTCTAAGTGTTTACTATATACATATTAGGAGAATCAATGAGCCCTGGGACGGCGCCAATTTTGACCCTAAGGCTTTTATTAGAACAAACTTGGTAGACATTTACTAAAAGATTTCACATTCCAAATATTTAAGCTCTTGCTTATTTTGATTGTCACAAGAAAATATTTGTTTTAGTTTTTACTATTTACATATGAGGAATATCAATTACACCTGGGAGATTGCTTATTTTGACCCTAGGGCATTTATTTGATCAAAACTTGGTAGACATCCACTAGAAGATGTTTCATGCTAACTATCTTTTCTATAATGCTTTTGGATTGTCAAAAGAAGATTTTATAGATTTTTACTATATACATATAAGGAAAATTAATAACCCCTGGGGCGGGGTCAATTTTGACCCTGGGGATTTTATTTGAATGAAATTGGTAGACATCTGTTGGAATATGTTTCATGCTAAATATCTATGCATTACCTCTTTTAGATTTTTAAGTTTTAACTTTATACATATAAGGAAAATCAATGGCCTCTCGGGCTAGGTAAATTTACCCTAGGGCTTTTATTTGAACCAACTTGGTAGACATCCGCTAGAAAATGTTTCATGCCAACTATCTAAGCTCTAGCTCTTTCGTTTTTTTACAAGAAGATATTTTACGATTTTTGTAAGTAAAATATTTTGGTTGCCATAGCAATCAGAGTTTTTCATTGAATTTTATGCTTTGGCAGAGCTTCATGCAAGAAACATCCCTGCAAAGTTTCAACAAATTTGGCCATGTGGTTTAAGAGATTGAAGAAGTTGTTTAAATAAATTGTTTACGCACGCAAGGACGGACGACGGACAATTGTCCATCCCAAAAGCTCACCTTGAGGACATTGTCCTAAGGTTAGCTATAAAAAGCAACAAAAAGAAAATAACACACACACGCACGCACGCATGCACGCACACACACGCACACACATACAAGAAAAAAAGAAAAATCAAATGTATTTTTATAATGGGGGAAAATCTAATCTTCAGGATAACACCACACCATCCTGTGAATGCAAAGGGAAATTAAACTCAAATGAAGTGATCCAACTTTAATTACAGTGACATATACCCATCCAAGGGTATTTAGTGAGTGAACAAATGACAGTCAATATAAATTGACATTTTGCCACAATTCCTTTCAATTTGATAATTTTCTTTGCATGGATGATAAATAACTCGGGTTGACATAGAACATATCTGTAAATATGCATTGACATTGACCTGTAACGTTCATTCCATTAAAGAAGTGGGACAGTTTTTTTATATATTATTTTTATATAAGATTTATATCTTATCCTTAACATTTCCTAGAATCAACTGTTGGTTAATCACCATTATGATAGTCATTCTTTTTCAAAATGAAGTATATTGGACCCAACTTGACTATGAAAAAATGAGCATATCAACTAACTTTTTAATTACACTTAACTTAAAAGTTTCTTATATCTAAACAAGTTAACAATATACAGTTTAATAAACTATTATTATTTAATTCAGAAATATGGTTATAAGATTTAACTAAAGAATATCATCAAGTGAAATATATTAAATATCTTATAATAAAGTAAAAAATATAGCCTTACCGATTCTTTGTTATTGAACTATTATGAAAAGCTTATGATTCAAGATGGCAACAAAGTAGAATAAACAAAGTATATTGATTAATCTTAATTCTGTTAAACGAAATTGCCAAAATTACTTACAAATTCATCAAAATTGTTTTATTGAATTTAGTTATCTCTATATTTTTTTCAAATTTCCGAAATTCAGATGATTAAAAGAATCAAAATACTTCTAGGAAACAAAACATATTGATAAACATATGTTAATGCTAAATCAACAACTTGTATCTCAGTAAACTTAAAGGCAAGTGTATTAAATTAATTAAAACCATTCTCAATATCTTGCATATAACTACATATGTATATAAGAATTTAAGGCCATGCTAAGTGACCGTAAAAGATCATATCAATAAGTTCTAGAAAGTAACTCAATACAATAAAACTAAGTATAATAATCAATATTGAAATAGTGGATACCAATACTGAAATATCCATAAACAATGCACATTCAACATCATCAAGTTTTAAAATAAACTTAAATCTAAGTTAAAGTTTAAACTGTTTTCAGTAAAATTATTTATGAAGATTCTATATGATATAGTGCGTGATTAATACTATGCAATATTATGCAATGTTTATCAAACCCGTTGTAAGTTGGAATCAAACTTGACAACAATTTGATAATTATATTCCTTCCATTAACTTTATGAAGCAGAATAAAAGTATGTGCGAAATTGTTTCTATGTAAACAGTAGTTTGAAGCGGTCAAAAAACGATTTCTTCGTTATTGCTTCTTCACCAGCCCTTTCTGTGAAATTTCTTTTGAATTCACGCATTTTCTCTTCCATGTGTGCATTTCTCCCAGCTTCAATTTGCTTAAACCTTTCATTAAAAATAAGCTTAATGCTTCTGTTCAACTCCTTTTCCAGAAGCTCTGCAATAGAACAACACTCGTTTACTATTCTCACTAACTGTACTACATCTTAAGCAAATTATGATTAAAGATATTTTTGAATTACCTATAATACCCTTCAAAATAAATCACTCACTTTTCAATAATTGCAAATAATATAATATTATTCCGTCTACCGTTCAGTGGTGATTTACAATTTGATAAGGTGAGGTCAATTACTTATCATTGTTAAAGAACATAACTAAATATGATAAAGTTTTGAAATTTATGGAAATGATATCATTATTCTCTGTAAAAAATAACGAACTCAATTGTATCAAAGTAAAATATGTAAATTGCTATATGCTTTGTATTTGATATACACAACCGTCTCAATAAAATGTTGCAAATTCAATGTCTGTCGATTTCCCATCAAAACTTAAGGACCAAATTTATGATCGGCATAAAAGGCTTCAATTTAAGTTACTTAAATACTTTGATGCTCTAAATCAACAATTCATCAGAATGTAAAACTTTAATGTACAAATTGGGTTTTACAAGTAACTACTGATGTGTAAGAAACACAAAAACGATAACTTTCGGTTGACCCGTACTTCACTAAGTGTTACATTTTTCTGGTCCTTCGGGACCATTTATGCCAGCACTATTAAGTGTTAAGAATTAAGTACCGCTCAAGCAGGTAATAGGAGGCGTGAGTGATGTTGTACATTTTTATTATCCCTCGTGTACAGACTCAATCAAACCAAGCCTGCAGTTTTCATGTGATTTTGGTGTGATTAATGCTTCCGATGGATCACCTTGTTCAGAGATTTTAAGAGGCAGTAAACATCAATGTGTTTAAGAAAAAATGGAATAAGTTATTAATTGCAATTATACCAATACTAATTATATATTATACAACCCTTTGTAACTCAATAACGAAAAGATGATCGGCTTAGACGCTTTTTATGGAGTGAGTATAAATAATTGGATAACCTGTTGAACCTTTGTAAATGGATTTTCTTTTCGTATATATACCAGAGTTTTATTGCAGAATTAGAGAGTTGAATTTGAGGTTGATTAGAATGTTGTTTAAAGTAAATTTATATTTCATTTTTGTAACTTTGTTGTTATAACTTGCTACGAGCTTTCTACCCATGAGGAAAGTTAAGCAGTTAGTTAAGTAAAAACCGGGTTGCTTAAATATAAATATTGTTTACTGGTTTCGTGATATTTATTGTTATGATATAGACAAAAGGAACTGATAGATAAAATACAGCTGAAGAATATTTTATAGTTTTAAGACGTCTGACGGATAAGTTTTAGTATTTAAATATAAAACTACCTGTTTATAAAAAACTTTTTATTTCAAATATAATTAGTGACAAGGTAGTCCTGAGGAAAATTTTATATATATATTAATTAAACTTTTATAGATAATAAGATATTTGAAATATAGGCAATTTCTCGGTGCACGTTACTATTGTTTCGTGCCGAGTCTGATAAATTTTATAATGTCTGACACTTGTTTGGTATTCTGTTTATCATGTTTTCTATTTTCATATGCGTTTCTTTCTTAAAATTTCAAATGAAACAAGAAACTGTCGAGAACCTTTGAAGTTTATGCTCAGTGGAGTTATATGCCAAGATGTATGTTGAAAGAAATATATACCTGAATTTTTTAAGTCAAATGAAAACGAGAAAGCTATATTTTAAGATTCTAGTAAATAAAAAAAATATCAGATCAGTTTATTTTAAGCTCATCAGAGCCGAAGGCTCAGGGTGAGCTATTAGTATCAAAGGGGGATGCTGCTCCGGCGTCCGTCGTCATGCGTCAACAATCGTTTTCTTCTCTGAAACAACAAAGCAAATTTACTTTAAATTTGGTCCGTAGCATCCTTGTGACAGTCACACTTGAATTTGCTCATGTCATTCTAATTGGCCCCTTTTAGAGATCAGCAGAGCTAAAAATAGAAAAAACATTTAAACATCTTCTTCTACAGAACTAATTGATGGATGATCATTAACCTTTGTCTGTAGCATTTTTGGGTAGTCTTTTATCAAGTTTGCTCATATTAATATGATTGACCCCTTAAAGGGGTCTCTAGGGCTAAAAATAGAAAAACATGTAAACATCTTCTCCTGCAGAACTAATGGATGGATGATCACCAAACTTTGTCTGTAGCATTCTTGGGTAGTCTTTTATCAAGTTTGCTCATATGAATTTGATTGGCCCCTTTTAGGGGCCACTAAAGCTAAAAAAATAGAAAAACCTTTAAACGTCCATTTCTACAGAACTAATTGATGGATGATCACCAAACTTTGTCTTTAGCATTCTTAGGTAGTCTTTTATCAAGTTTGCTAATATCATTTTGATTGGCCCCTTTTAGGGGTCTCTAGGGCTAAAAATAGAAAACCTTTAAACATCTTCACCTACAGAACTAATGGATGGATGATCACCAAACTTTGTCTGTAGCATTCTTGGGTAGTGTTTTATCAATTTTGCTCATATTAATTTGATTGGATTCTTTTAGGGGCTGCTAAAGCTAAAAATAGAAATACCGTTAAATGTCTATTTCTAGAGAACTAATTGATGGATGGTCACCAGACTTTGTCTGTAACATTCTTAGGTAGTCTTTCATCAAGTTTGCTAATATTATTTTGATTGGCCTCTTTTCGGGGTCTCTAGGGCTAAAAATAGAAAAACCTTTAAACATCTTCTCCTACAGAACTAATTGATGGATGATCACAAAACTTTGTCTGTAGCATTCTTGGATAGTGTTTTATCAAGTTTGCTCATATTAATTTGATTGGCCCCTTTAAGGGGCCGCAAAAGCTAAAAATAGAAATACCCTTAAAATGTCTATTTCTACAAAACTAATTGATGGAAGATCACCACACTTGTCTATAGCATTCTTGAGTAGTCTTTTATCAAGCTTGCTAATATTATTTTGATCACCAAACTTTGTCTGTAGCATTATTGGGTAGTCTTTATTTACGTTTGCTCATATTAATTTGACTAGCCCCTTTTAGGGGTTGCTAAAATTAAAAATAGAAATACGTTTAAACATCTTACTGAAAAGCAGTTGTTTCTGGTGAGCGACTCAGGGCCATCATGGCCCACTTATTTTAAACTCATAAAATCATAATTATTCAATTCCCTTCATTTCATTTCAAAATGTATTGCTGATGTGTCTGATAAAGCTGAGGGTGACTGATTGAGCTAAATTTATCAGACATGCATTTTATCAACAGAATCAATGTAAAGACATAATAAAACTGAATATGAAATGCAGGAAAGAAAAGAGCTAACATACATCATCTTTGTCATAGTCTTCCATTTCGCTATGAAACAACACTGTCATACAATCGATGTTCTGACTGTACAATTCCAAGCTTTCCTTTGAAACAAACCAAACCTCGTTTGGTTCACTCATTTCCACGTGAAGCTTTTCAAGAGCTCTATGTAGGATGTGTAGAACGAGTGAACTATTTTGTTCACGAAATAGCTTTCATTTTTTTCTGAATGGTTAAACACATTTGCATTCATTTCAATTTTGTATCAAAAGCTTTATCAGTATTTTATTAAAATTTAAATATTTCATTTCTTGACATGAAAGTGCAATATTTAAAACTTATGAATTGGAAATATTAACAACATTACTTACTAGGTGGCGTGAGGGATGTTGCACTTATTCATTATCTCTCATGTTCAGACTCAATCAAACCGAGTCTGCAATTCTTATGTAATTTTGTTGTGATTTACGCTTCCGAGGGATCACTTTGTTTCCAGAATTTTTAATTTAATGTACAAGAGTACATTTTGAATTTATTATATACCCTTAAATAATTACACCATGGAGTTAAATATAAGATGGAGAAGAGACTGTGACGTCACACAGTTAAAATCAGTATCGGCGAAATTGTGTTCCCGCAAGTTATCATATGGCGCGAGATTTTGCGAGATTTGATGCATCCTGGGTAAAAGTAGCGAAAATACCGCCATATTGAATTCCCGGAGGTACATCTACAAAAAAAGACTAAACATTTTTACTAACATCAGATGCAATAGTTATTTATTCTAAAACGTACAAAACAAACTTTTCCACACAAATATTCTCCGATGAAAATCTATGTTGGCAATGTAAGCAAAAATTCACGGATATCGCCGAAGTTTATCGATAGCGTGAAAATCGGAGACTAGCGGTATATTCAGGTGTATCCATATCCTTTAGTTCAGTACGGATGTTACAACTAGCTTGCTGTTGTGAAATTTGGACACCTGATATGCTTTCTCGCATGACAGTATTGATACTTTTTGCATTGCCGCCACATATGTCCGCGTAAAAGATTCAAAATCTGAAAATCATTTAAAAGCAGGAAATCTTAAAAAAATAGTCATTAAAATACAACGATGTCCGTTTCAGAAAAAAATGTCATCTCTACTAAAAAAGCATGACAACAAAAAAATTTAGTTACGAAATTTTTATGTCAATTTTTAGCTTATAATTTTAGTTGTTAAACTCCTTCTAGAGACATAAGGTGTTTGATTTATTAACATTTATATGTCGGCAAAATGTTGTTTTTTTAACCACACCTAGCTTTGGCAAAGATAAGGAAATATACGGCCGAATATATTTTATCTAAATTATCCTGATGTATCAAGAATAAAGTTTGTCATAATAAATTATATAAGTTTTTAAGCCATCTGTAGTTTCTCACTTCTCTAATTTTCCGATATATCTTTAAATATAAACCCAATTTGTGTTGAGAAAACAATTTTTTGTTAAGCTTTAAGAAAGAAAAGACTCAAATTTATTCATTATTCTTAATATAAGAATCTCTACTTTTTAAGACTTTGGGTCGTATAATGTCGTCCTGAAAAATATGTCAAGATCGTTTAGAACATATTTGTTGTTGATTTTTTTCTAGTTTGGTTGTTCCAGTATCTTTACTTGAAAACTGTTTTATCACCCTAAGGTTAATTTCCTGCTTTTAATTCTAAAATATCACAGTTGTCTGTAATATGCATAACCAATAGCTTATGTTACGCATAAAAAATCTTAACTTTCTTTTGACTCTTAAATTTTTTTTCAACATTTATTTCCTTTACACGTGAATGGTTACCTAAGTAAGTTGCTATAGGTAGAGTTAACATCTGCCGTCAGAGGAATTATTAAAATAACTTCTGTACAGTCAATACGTCAACGCTACAAGTTAAAGATCTAAGCTGTAGGTTTAAGCTTCGCAAAATATTAACATATGTTTTCCTGTATATTATCCGTCAAGTTTGTTTTCAGGTCATGTATACGTGCATACGTTATAATAAAATCTCATTTGAACACTTCTCAATAAATGTTAAACTTTATGCACTATTATATCAACATGCTGAAAAAGTAATATGAATTTACTGACTTCAATTTATGCCTAAATTTACCTTTAAATTTTTGTGTGTTCATGCAAAATAAATATCTTCAAATGAAAATAGTTTTTAACTTACCATAACCGTTAACTGGAGTCTTTGAAACTCCATCCGTAACTTCATGTTCACATGCATACACATATTCTTGAAGACTGATACAGTCACTAACAAATTCGTCGTTGAGTTGGTCATCCTGATAATCATCAACTTTAGCAAGCTTTTTGCCCATAGCGGTTGTTCCAGCGTTGTTTCGTCAATTTTCTTTTTGCCTTCGCCGTCTGACAAAGACAAACAATCCTCAGTTTATTTATCCAGAGTTATTTCTTTACCATCTTTGTCTGTAACTTCGAGATAAAAGTCTCGAAGATACAAAATGAAAAATAGGGGTAATTATTTTCATGTTATCTTCATTTACTTTTTATTTTAATCTGGGCAAAACCTGTACATTTCTCGATACTCTTGTTTCATGTGTTAAAGAAAAATAAACAATATTTCATAGTAAATAGGAAATTGATAATTTTGAACAAATAATCATGAATTTTGATTGCATAAAGTCTCATATACATGATGCCGAAATATTTTCATTATGAACATAAACACTTTTTTTACCCGATGCCTCGAAGATACCTAAAAAAATGTCATTTTTTCACATTGTAAGGTTTGTTACTTTCACACCCATGCATTCCAAACGCTTATTAAATTGAAAGTTTCTTACTTAGTGTTGAAAAAATACTTATTTTATATCATATATGTATTTTATCTTTAAGATCACACTGCTTATATACGCGGTGTTTCCTCTGTTTCTATGTATTAATTTATCAAAAAGTAATGCATTTTGCTGTCAAGCACTACTTTTTTTCGTTCTAAGAACATGTTAAATACGTTTCCTTTTTTCGCAATGTAAACGTATCTGACAGTCAATGTTTTTTGATGCTGATACCACTAATATTTCGATAGACAATACGTTATTCATTAAGAATAATTTCTCCATTAGTACTTGAGTATACCAAGCTTTTCTAGTTTACCTAAATAGTAACTAACCTTAGTTAAATGCTTATAAGCAACTATATGAATAGAATATAAAAAATAAGACACAACAACTACTATTTATTACGTAAATCAAATTTATAATATTAAACATTGTAATAATTAACCACAATTACATTATATTTGAAATTCTTTCTCACTTTGCATTAGCGTTGGGAGGTAATTATTCAATATAAAAGGGAAAACTGACTTAACTCACGAAAGAAATGCACATATAAAAATCTATATGTCTGTAATGTAAGTAAAAAAATTCATACACATTATTCAAAACAATTTAAGTGAAAACTTGTTTAGTTTATATCTTAATGCAACTATTATCGTTAACAACCGACTCTATTACTTGGATGATAAGGTTCGTTTTATTTCACATTTATCTGACAGTCATTTTTCAATGAAGAGAACTTATGTAGAATATAGCTTTACCACGTAAGAAAATACATTTTAGTCATGCGGATGAAATGTGTAACGCAGCTAACGCTCAACAAAACAATAACACATATAACAGTCGAACTTGGTCCAGTATTTAACATTTAAGGTTTGTGTATATTCAAAATATGAAACACTGTCAATATGTTGAACATCTAAACGGGACAAACTGATGAAAATTTCCATTCCACACAATGACACTGTCTCCCTGGTATAGAGAAAATAAGTACGTACCATTCACATAGCACACGTTTCCCGGTATCTAAATTTTGTCGGAAAAAAAATATTGAAAGGTTCATTCAAATTTTATTGATATTAATATTCAGTGCTTAATTTCATCAGTTCGGAATCCATAACTTAATACTCAAGATACCTGATAATATCTATTGTGCCAATTCACATTCCAACCTAGTTCTAATTTAATTTTTACCGTCAATTTTCTGCCAATCGGATTCATCTAATTTAAACATTCGTTTAGATTTTCCAGTTGGCATTGGTTCCGAAACTTTGCAGATTACATTATCCCTGTCAACCCATATTTTGTCCTCATGCTTAGGCCATTGTTATAACTTCCAAACGTTTTGCAAGAATGTGATTTCCACTTCTCCATCTTCATTATCGCACTCGACAACCTTCCCTATATATACATTGTGATCATACCTTGCCGCAACAAAATCACCTGCACATAAATCCAGCTCTAAAACTATTGATTCACGATCATCACTAAAACGACGCTCAACTGGCAGCTCGGGTTGGGGTTTTTGCATATTATTAGCATCGTCAGTACAGGTTACATTTGCAAGTGAGTTAAGTGTTTGAGATGTCCAAGAATTAAGTTTGCATCTTTCTTGATTGTCACAAATGCAGTCTGTACAATAACAACTCACTGTCGATGTCATAATCATATTTTTTCCTTTTCCGACAACAGTATGTATTTTCATGGTTCCTTTGACAGGTTTGACGTTCCGCATATTTACATCGTTTGCCTTTTCTTGGCAGTCAGATTGTGATACATACATAAAGTGAATACTTTTCATCGAACAGTGTTCGGATTGAGTCCACCGGAAAAAATCTTCAGCATCCTGTATTGTCACCTGAGACAAATAAAAGTAATTTACGATATGTAAATATATTACAATATGTAACCTTATAAATGAGAAGTACTTTTATCAATTTGATTGTATATTATCATGTTTGTAAATTATTATTGCATTGTTATAATCATTATGATTATCATTATTATTATTATTATTATTATCATTATTATTATTATTATAATTATTATTATTATTATTATTATTGTTATTGCCAATGTTTACATTTCATTGTTATAACTTTTAATTAATTATAGTTAAGAGTTTTGTTAATTTTGATAATTATGTATTAGACTTTTGATGTAATTGTTGCATACTTGTTAAATACTGTAAAAATTGTTGATTGTGTTGATAATGTTTTTTTGTTGTTGTTGTTGTTTTGTTATGATATATATTTTTTAGAATTTATGTGTCATATAATTTGTTATCAACAATACCTTTCCAGCCTTAACAGCTTCGTCAGCCTTGCGTTTTACCGTGCCCCCAAGACCATCACATGGGCCCTTGCCATGTCCTGCTACATAGTATGACCAGAACGCTGAACACCCGTATATATCGTCATGGTTTGAAACAACTCTAAAAAAAATTGTCTTATTTCTGTACTGTGAGGTTGGACTGTCGGTGAAATAGTGAACCTTTTGTAAAGCTGGAACCAGCTTCTTTATCTCCGGTATTACTCTATCAATGAATGTTAGAACAGTGTTAGAGTTATGGGCCATTTCATCAGAAACCCTCTGGCGTGGGTTCGATCCCCGGGAGATGCTTTGGTAGTTTAGAGTAGAGGAAGGTAGTCTAGTACTGGTGTAACTCTCCAGGAAGAATGGTTAGGAAACTACCCGCCTATATGACTGAAATACTGTTGGAAGAGGCGTAAAAAGAAACAAACAAACAAACATCAGAAACCATAACGATGATTTTGTGTTTTAATTCTTCGCCACCAGTCTTGTAGTATACGACTATTGGATGTAATGTCACAGCGCTCATATTCCAATAAGCTGATTGTATTTCTTCCACACTTTTGCATGCATAATTTTCAGCGAAATCCATATTTAACACTACCTCGTTCAATGGCAGGTTCTGTTTAATATTCAGGCACTCTTTGTGTTGCTTGCGCACTATCTGGACATGCTCCGAAAACTCTTGTCCCTGTAATGTGAGCTTTTCTAAGAAATCTGACATGGTCACTGTTGTAGCAATAACCTTCATTATGATTTCTTTGTTTCCTTTGCCATCTACTGCCACCCGTTTCCATTGGCCAGACGTAATATCATTATGTGTACATTCTTTTACTTTGTCCATGTTTTCTGAGTTGTCTTCAATGAATTTTTCGGGATTGATTTTCGTAATGCCTGGGTGCACAAAGCAAAATTCTGATGCTTTGTGCAAAGACAACAACTTCTGGAAATGAACCTTGTTAACTTAATATTAGCTGGACGGTTGCGACAAAAAGATGCCAAAGAAAGCTTAAGCCCTGGATTCTCGCTCAAATATTTGGCGTAGAGGTTTTTCAAATAATCGGTTAAAATTCTTGTCTACCTTAAAATTCACCATCTACCTTAAGTTTATCCTGTTTCCCGGGGTTACACCATGAGTTGTCATCATGAGTCAAAAAATCTAGTACACGCTCTCTGTTTTGTTCTATTTCCCTTCTTCTGCGTACGTTTGTGATATTTACACCTTTGCCTATTCTGTAACGCCCAATGCCTGTACTTTTGTTCAATTCTTTCCCTAACCTGTATTTATTAAGTATCTTTGCACCAATCAATCCACGAAGTGAGCCTAATTCTTTCTACTTCATTACGCGACGCCAATTTTTTATTTGGGTTTGTAGGACGTTTCCAAGTAAGAGGGGTTTTCTAAGTTTAGCTATCTGTTATGGTTTGTTATTTTAATTCTCGATTTTCGGACTTAAACAAAGCAGGTAGTATTTTTAAGAGGCATGCATATTTTTTACTTCTAAAGAACAGTTAACGAATGACGTTGCGTCATTTTACACACACACAAATGATAAATTCATTTAATGCTATATTAGAAACATGATATTTCCTTTAAAATTTGCTAAAATTTGCTCATTGTTAGTAAAAAGTAGTTGTAAGGTTCGTTACCGCTGAGTAACGAACCTAACGCATATATTGTAATACCCCGGTATTATGTGACACTTAAATGTTTTTCCAGTTTTATGGAAAGTTAATTATTTATTTTAACATATGTGTGGTTACCGCAAACCTAAACAATTCAATTGTGTTATAACTTTTAACATGTTAAAGATAAATTACCTGCACATTTGTTGTGTACCACCAGTATATTTTGCTGGTTTTCTGGTCATTTTCTGATCATTCAACATTGTAGGCTTAATCATAGTTTGACAAGATTTCAGTGAACATGTGAAGTATTTGGCAATGTACCATACATTAAATATACATTCCGATCTGATAATTATTGACCAGCCAGCCTGCATATAAAACAAATGGTGCTTGCCATTCATCTTTCCAGATTTTATCCATTGTTTATGTTGTTTACGGAGGCTTTCCACATGCCTCTTTATTTTTCCTTGTATTTATATTAATAGCGTGTTTATTCCGTAATGTCTGTTAAATCCATTTATGTCATCCTAAAACTGGATGTTACTGCAGCATTTAAGACAAGTCTGAATATTTAATTCCGTTGTTAAAACACTTTAAATCACTTAATTTTGTTGTAGAAAGTTGTAAACTTTGCACTCGATACGCCATGTTTACTGTGCATTCTGGGATTAAGTTCACTGCAAATATTGATGACTCATCTTAAACCTGTGTATTAAACCTTAAACGTTGCTATGTTCGTAGTGAGGTAGAGTGAAGTACCATATTTATTGTAATATTCAATGTTAAACTTCATGAGTCTTGATTTTTCTTTGAATATTTAGCCATTTTGTCTTGTTAAATTTTTAGCTTTCTACCCGATTTTGGTAGAGTTTTTCTACCAGTTTTTGGTATCGGCCATTTTTGGGTAGCTACCATTCTACCAATTCAAGGTCGGTTCTACCAATTCTTGGTATTTTACCCATTTTTGGTCATTTCTACCACTGCCTAGTATAAAAGCAGCAGATTCTTGGTCACAAAAAAAGTTCAGATCTAGAAATTCTTGGTAGTAGACGTACGTTAATTTGTCTGCTGAAATCTTAAATTTTATGTTAAATTTAAGTAACAAACAAGTCAAGTTTATTTTAAATACTAGAATTATATCTAGTTGACTTAAATATAGAGCTTAGATATTTTTATACATCTGATATTAGAACTTTATATAACTTTTACATAATATAACATTTAAGTATTTTTACTACACTGTTTTAGTGTTTATTGAAGTAAATCTGGTAACTATTGTCACCGCGGAGTAAAACTGATACACATAACACGGAGATTTTTGGTTCATCAGTACTAAATATTATTTTGAAGGCGTAACAGTACTAAATTATTTATTTGTGAGCTGTCTTGACTTATTATGAGAGTTGTTTACTATATTAATGGTTCATAATTGTTTGACAATTGTTATTTAAAGTATAAACTGTTGAATAAATTTTATAACTGTTTACAACGGTGTTGCCTGATTACTATCAGATGAGTTGGAGAGCTACACAGCACATCAGTTCTGTATCTGATTGCACTAATACCTTGAAAGCCTGAGTGCCAATATACAGTTCCAGCATACTTAAGAGTCCCCCGACCCACTAGACCGTAACACAATTTTATGGTGGCAGCGGTGGGATCTGCTATTCTATAAGCAGGTCCAGCGATTCGAACTTAGTCTCAGAAGAAAAACTTCATTTCATCTTTACCGAGAAAGTTTTAGAAGGCCAACATACTTTAATTGGAATATTTGTTGTATAACGAAACATCAGTCAAGATGAGCAGTCCTTTACCTGTTGATAGTTCGTGTGAGATTACCTTTCATATTCCAAATGAACAAGGGCAAGATGATATTTGAATGACAAATAGTGATGCGGTCTCTGATTGTGGGTCTACTGATGTAAGTATGGTGGATGATGCTATTAATACATCTAATATAAGTGAAGCAGGTACTCATGATCAAATTGAGAGTATGGCTACTATACTTAAAGATGTTGTTAAAGAATTAAAATCTATAAAGGCAGACCACCAGGGCCAAGGTAAAGTATACAGTAGTACACCAGGTAACCATCAAGGTCAAAATGTAGAATATCACAGACAACATATAGGGCAAAGGTCAGATAATGATTTGCAGGGTCAAAATGTAAGACATAGTCAAGGTATAGTTAATGACAACTACCAGGGTCCAAATAACGGTTACCATAGTAACAATATAAGTAACAATTATACATCTAATGAGGGTTTTGCCAGTAATGTTCCTAATCCAGAGTGCATTGAGTATCAAAATCCGTATCAAGCGCAGCGTACAAATTATTATAGGCAACAGTATTTAAATAGTCAAGTTCATAAACCAGTCATAAAGATGTCGCCTTTTAATGGCACGAATGATTGGCAAACATGGATAGCCCAATTCGAAGCTATAGCTAGAAGAAACTGTTGGTCTGAAGATGAGATGCTAAATCAGCTTTTGCCAAGATTGGAAGGCAAAGCAGCGCAGTTCGTTTTCACCCAGCTACATGAAAGTGTCACCGACAGCTATAAAGAGCTTAAAGCAGAGATGGACTGCAGATTTAGAACGATAGAAACACCTCGCTACTATGCTGCGCAGTTCAGTCGAAGGACACAGAAACCAAATGAAACATTTGAAGACTATGCGGCAGACTTAAAACGACTCTATGATAAGGCACACAGCTACCGCAGTAAAAGAGCAAGAGAAGAAGACCTTGTGCAGAAATTCCTGGATGGCCTTGTGGATGAAGAAGTAAAATTTGAGATAGAATTTAACAAAGAACCAAGTAATATTGACGAAGCGGTGTATTTTGCAGTGAGCTACATGCAGATAAAAGGCATATCAAGAGAGCGTAGAGGACGTTTTCAAGCCCGCAGAGCTGTACAGCCAGATACTAATGAGGACGATACGAGAAAGCTCCACAGTAAATACAGAAATCATAAGGCTGACCAAGGTGATAGGCCCAAACATCAGGTATCTAGAGATCCAAATAATGATCTCATACAGAGCCTGATTAAAAGAATTGATAAACTAGAAAGCAGACAGCAAAATAATAAGAAAACATACAGCAAGAAAGAAGTTGAGTGTTATAAGTGCCACAATTTAGGCCATTATGCCAGAGAATGCCCAGATCAAGGTTATGGGGCAAATATTAGTAAAAAGGAAGAAGTAAGCATGCAGCAGCCTTTAAACATGAAAGGACCTGCCCTTGCGGCCAAAGGGAGGTCCCAGTAAGCGGTGAAGGCCAGTTGACTGAACGCTTACAGAGTCCGCCACAAGAAGAGCCACAACAAGTAAACACGATTGACACTGGGAAGAGAAAAGGGCTTTCAGAGGGGATTTATTTGAGGGGCACCATAAATGGAGAAGATGTGGTATATACGGCAGATACCGGGGCGTCTAAGACAATCATCTCCATGAGGGTGTACGATAAACTTCCAAAGGCCAAACGCCCAGTGTTGGATCACTCCGTAAATATAGTTGGTGCCGGAGGTGCACTTATTCGAGGCATCGGTAGAGCAGAGTTTGAGTTAACTCTCGGCTCACTGAGGTTACTTGAGAATGTCTTGGTTGCAGAGATCGAAGACGATGCTTTGCTTGGGTATGACATTCTGAGGGGAAGTAATGGGGAGCCTGCCGATATACTTTTGTCTAAAAATAAAATAGTATTAAATGGAGTAGAAATACCTGTTTTTCAAGTAGGAAATGAAAAACAAGCAAGGCGAGTTGTTGTGGCGGACGATGTGAAGTTACCAGGCCAAGCTGAAGCGTTAGTCAGCGTCTACGTTGAACGTTTTGAAGAAGATGATAGGCTCGATGCGGACTTTATTATAGAACCTACAGCACATTTCAAAGAAAGCTATCCACTGCATATGGCAGGAACCCTAGTAAATATCAATCGTGGTCCCACTTGTATGGTTCGTATCCTAAATCCATTTCATAACGAACATACGCTAAGGCAAAATTCAGAAATCGGTCGAGCAGAGCGTATAGTAAGAGTAGTCAGCAGAATAACTGAAGCTGAACATGCTGAAGAGAAAATGAATTTTGAAAGCGCGCGAAAAGTTCAAATAGACAATCCAGCTGGCGACATCGCGGTGTCACAATCTGAGTTAGGCACAGAAAAAGATGTACCTGAACATCTTAAAGATTTGTATTGTAAGGCAATTGAAGGTAGGTCAGACCATGAGAAGCAGGTCATTGCAGGACTTCTTTCAAAGTATCAAGACACCTTTTCAAAATCCGAATGGGATATAGGCCTGACTGATTTGGCAGAACATCCGATAAATACAGAAGGCTCTCCTCCAGTAAAACAACGCCCTCGAAGGGTCCCTTTGGCCTATGCTGAAGACGAGAAAAGGGCGATAGAAGACCTATTACAAAAGGGTGTCACCTCACCTTGGGCTTCTCCTATCGTCCTTGTGAAAAAGAAATCAGGAGCTGTAAGACCTTGCGTTGACTATCGAAGGGTCAACGCGCTTGTCAAACCAGATGGGTTCCCACTTCCGCGTGTTCAAGACTGTCTGGATGCAGTTGCTGGAGCTTCATTATTTAGTAGTTTTGATTTGACCAGCGGTTACTTTCAGATTCCTTTAAAGGAGGATGATATACCAAAAAGCGCGTTCTGTTGCAAATATGGCCATTTTGAGATGACCCGTATGCCGTTTGGATTGAGTAATGCAGCTAGTACATTCCAACGTACTATGGAAATTGCACTCCAAGGGCTGCAATGGGAAACTTGTCTTGTCTATATAGATGATATTATTGTTTATGGCTCCAGTTTTGAGCAACATATTTCAAGAGTAGATCAAGTGCTTGAACGTATTAAATTAGCAGGGTTAAAGCTTAAGCCCGATAAGTGTCACCTGTTACAGGCAAAAGTTGTATTTTTAGGTCATGTGGTTTCTAGCGAAGGTGTGTTACCTGATCCCTCTAATGTATTAAAAATTGCAGAGTGGCCTCGTCCAAATAATGCCAAGCAAGTAAAACAGTTTGTGGCAACTGGGTCGTACTATCGTCGTTTTGTAAAAGATTTTGCAAAAATCGCCCGCCCACTGATTGACCTTACAAAGAAAGATGTAACATTCGTTTGGTCCGAGAGCTGTGAAGTTGCTTTTAATTTAATTAAGAACATTTTAATGGGTCCTGAAATTATGGGTTATCCCTTAAACGAGGCTGGTAGTTTTTATCTTGATACAGATGCGTCGGGTACTGGGATAGGGTCCGTCCTACAACAGATGCAATCAGGTCGAGAACGCGTAATCGCATATGCGAGTCGTGGTTTAAACAAGGCCGAGAGAAATTACTGTATTACCGAACAAGAATTACTTGCGGTAGTTTATTTCGTGCAATATTTTCGCCAGTATTTATTGGGTCGGCATTTTGTTGTACGTACTGACCACCAAGCGCTGGTGTGGCTATTTAGGTTAAAAGAGCCTAGCGGTAAAATAGCCAGGTGGATCGAGATTCTCTCGCCATATGATTTTGAAATAGAGTACCGTCCAGGAAGTAAGATGAATCATTGCGACGCGTTGTCCAGGTGCCAAACACCTAGAGATTGTACATGCGAACAAGTGGACATGAGTGAGCCATTGAAATGCGGTCCTTGTCCTAGATGTATGCGACGCGCTGAGTTGATGTCTTTACAAAACCCTAATCACAGTCGCGAAAGCTCCAAGTCAAATACTGGTATAAGATTTCCACAGTGCGAAGTATATACTGTACGAAACACAACAAGTGGAGAAGAAGAGCCCCAGCCAGGAACGTCAAAGTCTCCCGGCTCTGGTAATGAGGTTGGGAAAGCTTGGTGCTGGCAAGAGGAACCGAAGGACATCGCCGCTAAACAGCTACTGGATAGCGACATAGGACCTATCCTGTCTGCAAAAATTGACAATAACAGGCCACGTCGAGAGGACATGGAGTCTGAAAGTCCAGCCTGTCGACATTACTGGGTGCTTTGGGATGATCTCCTTATAAGAGATGGCATGTTATGCAAGACATTCAGAAAACGGAATAATGCAGAATTATTTAATCAGGTTATACTACCAAAACAGCTTAAGGAAGATATCCTCGCCCAGATGCATAGTAGCATTCTTTCGGGGCACCTTGGAGTTCGAAAGACTAAGGAAAAGATATCACAGCGATATTATTGGTATAACCTCAAGCAAGACATTCGATGGTATATAGCTATGTGTGATACGTGTGCCTCCGACAAGCCCCCGGCTCAAACCCCTAAAGCTCCTATGGATCACAGCAAAAGTGATGCTTCTTGGGACACACTTGCATTAGATTATATTGGACCTTTGCCGATAACTCCTAGAGGCAATAGGTATATTCTTGTAATGACTGATGCGTTCACTAAGTATGTTGAAGTTGCAGCAGTTCCAAACCAAAAAGCAGAGGACTGTGCGGCACGAATCGCAAATGATTTTATCTCAAGATGGGGAGCCCCTTTGAGGATCCATAGTGACCAAGGTGCAACGTTTGAGAGTAGAATTTTTCAAGAGCTGTGCCACCTGTTGTCAGTAAGGAAGACTCGTACCAGCCCTCGAAACGCCCGCCGCAATGGTCAAACTGAGCGATACAATAGAACCCTTCTTAAAATGATTAGGGCCTATCTGACTGAAGAACAAGAGGATTGGGACTTGTATCTTGGTTGTCTGGCTGGTGCATATAGGTCAACACCAAATGAGTCGACGCATTTCAGTCCAAATTTTCTAAGTTTAGGTAGAGAAATACGCCTTCCATCAGATATAGTTTACGGTCACAAACAAGACACCAAAGACACAGATGTACCTTTGCTATGTGACCATGTTGAACGCCTCAGGAATCGCATGTTACAATCACACGCGTTAGCCCGAAAATATTTGCAGTCTAGTGCAAAGCGTAGTAAGGAGGTATACGATACGCGGGTAGTTTTAAATAATTATTCCAAAGGAGATTTAGTTTGGTTACTCCATGAGAATAAAAAAGTCGGGGTATGCCCAAAGCTTGAAAAGAGATATGAAGGGCCTTTCGTTATCAAGCAGAAGATATCTACCTTGAATTTCGAGATACAGATGGACAGAGATGGCTATTCGAAGGTCGTTCATCACAACAAACTAAAGCCCTACGAGGGAACGACACCTCCAAAATGGACCGTAAATGTTTCAAAACGTCTTAAGAGGCAGAAGTAATGACAGAAGTCCTTTCTGAAATGACAACAATGTGTTATAATTTAGTTAATTTTGTTTGATACATTGTTAAACTATGTAAAATAAACAAAAGTGTATTAATTTTGAAATTATGTAAATGTTCTGTGTATAAAAGACTATTTTAACTATGTTTAAGCAAACGAACAGCATGGCTGAAATAAGACAATTTTTAAGTGTTATCATTAATAATCGAAACTTCATGTTATGAAGTCAGTGCGAGGAGATCCAGTAAGTTAAGAAGTTGTTGCTAAGGTATATTGTGTAAAACATGTGATGAATAAACTTGTATGCCAGCATACTATGTAGATTTATTTTAACAATGGGTATAAACAATAAAAATAAATGCTCTTAAATTAATAGTAAAATCTGGTAATAAATAGTAAGTAATTATCACAAACTTTGCGCAAAAGGAAACAAAAATATATAACAGTACAAACATTTATTAATCGACATGTTGTGTGACATATCAAAGCATTTCGATGTATTCTTCTGTTCGTGGTGTTCGATATTCGAAGCAGTTCGTGCGACACAGTGACAATGGTGCCAGATTAATGTAACTCAATATATCATACATGTACTTATGTTGGTGGTTCTTTTGCAGAAATATGCTTGGAAGAAAGCCAGAGATGAAACATCGCAGATACCGGTGCCAGGTGTGTGGTAAAGAAGATCGAAAGGGTCGGCTAATTGGGCATGTACTGAAATACCATATTCCTATGGACCGGGTACCTTTCTCGTGTAGCTTGTGTAACTTCCGTTGTACAGACAAGAAGACCCTAGTAAACCATTTAAATAGTTACCAGAGGCATAAAGATGAAGTTCTTAAATCTGGAGTAACAAATTTGGCTTCAGTCTTAAACAGGGCTGAGAATCCCGAAAATGCAGAGGCAATGATAGTGCCTGTCTTACTGGGGACAGATCTGCCAGACCTGGATTTTGGTGACATTGATTCTTCCATTTTTGATCCGCAGGACCCGGAGGAACCGGTGCTCCCTGATTGGTTGGCAACAACTGATATGCCTTCTCCACCTGGACAGTTGCATACGCCAAACCAAAACTCAAATAGGGGATTCCTTTCAGTTCCGAAAATGTTAACACCTCCGGCAGTGATATCAACACCTGTAAATACTGTAAGGAATGCTCAGAGCCCATTCCTGATGAAGCCTCAGAAGTGTGCCTCTTCAGCCACCGTAGTAGCCTCAACCCAGTCAACCTTACCATTAGCTAGTTGGACTCAAGGATTTGCAGCAAGTGCAACTTCCTCTCAACATATAACTCCTCCTGTATTGACATTCGACACACAGTTGCACATACCAGCTTGTAACAAATTGCCATCAAATAACATAACAACTTCTTCGACAACTTCCATCCTGCCTCCATTTGTCAGCAGTACAACCTTGTTGCCTACTTTACCAAATCTGGCACAAGCTCCAGCTGCTATTGAACCTGCAACATTCCCGCAAAACTCAACACCTGATCACCGTATAACTGTGTCGTCAGCTAAGAATACACATCTCCAGGATGAAACTGGCTATGTGCTTAGTGACTTGTTAGATGGGTCCTATACGTCTGATCCTCTCTTCCAAGAGGGTCGCAGGTTGAGCTCGAGCCCACAGAAGGAAAAGTCCACCACATCTTGTTCAACTTCATCTCAGACAGTCAAGACTCCTTCATCTGATGACAAACTGAAAAACATCTTAATGGCTATCCACTCTAACGGGAGAGAACTCCATGCAGTCAACAGAAATTTGAGGTCTGTATTAGAGGAGTTGAGGAACATCCATGGTGCATTTGCTTCCCTCGAGAGAACATGTGCCAGACGTAACAACTATGATAGACCACCTCTTCTACCAGCAAGGTCTAGGTCCCCTAACAACAGGAAACGTAACTCGTCTGCTGAAAAAGAAAACATAAAAAGTGTTGTCAAGAAAGTAAAGAGGAATTAATGTGTTTTACGACATATAAGTCAAATTTTATATTACGCCTGTTTCACAGGTCCTCTCATTGCCGGTGCGTTAAATGGCAATGAGAGGGTATTTCGCCTGTCATAATGTTTCGACAGGTCCGTTCTGTGTCTGTCAATGGTAGGAGGACACAAAACGGGTAGGAAATTTTATGGTTCTTTTCAATCGGATCTACCGAATATATGAATACCTAAATTCAACAATTGAAATAAAAGAAACATTAATAGGACATTTCTTCACATAAAGTTTTAAAATATAGTGATGTTTAATAATTATTTAAAGTGCTAAAACAAGTCGATAAACTGGTGTTATACTTACTTTAAATTCGTACGCGAATTCCATTGAACAGTTCTGGAAAGTGATGAAACTCTTTTAAGTGAACTTATAAGAACTTGATATGATTTCAAAGTGTGTTTTACATTAACAGTTATATGTCGTTACACGACGCTATAGAAATTTTGTTATAAACAAACTTTAAAACATTTTAGAGTGTAACTTTGATGTTACATAGATTATGTGTGGCAACAGGAGTTTAGCCACATGTTCGTGGGGGTAGTGTAATACCCCGGTATTATGTGACACTTAAATGTTTTTCCAGTTTTATGGAAAGTTAATTATTTATTTTAACATATGTGTGGTTACCGCAAACCTAAACAATTCAATTGTGTTATAACTTTTAACATGTTAAAGATAAATTACCTGCACATTTGTTGTGTACCACCAGTATATTTTGCTGGTTTTCTGGTCATTTTCTGATCATTCAACATTGTAGGCTTAATCATAGTTTGACAAGATTTCAGTGAACATGTGAAGTATTTGGCAATGTACCATACATTAAATATACATTCCGATCTGATAATTATTGACCAGCCAGCCTGCATATAAAACAAATGGTGCTTGCCATTCATCTTTCCAGATTTTATCCATTGTTTATGTTGTTTACGGAGGCTTTCCACATGCCTCTTTATTTTTCCTTGTATTTATATTAATAGCGTGTTTATTCCGTAATGTCTGTTAAATCCATTTATGTCATCCTAAAACTGGATGTTACTGCAGCATTTAAGGTGATTCCGCTTTGTCAGCCATGTTTGTTTTCACAAAGTCTGTACAAAGTGAAAGTAGACCAAAATTCATATAACAACAAATAATAGATTAATACAGAATCCCTAAAGAAAGCCCAACACGGCAAAATTGAAAATGTTGCAGGCTCGGTTTGATTGAGCCTGTTCATGGACGGTACTGGAAAGTGCAAGTTACCGTCCACGCCCCCTAGCACCGGCTTAAGCAGAACTCAACATTTAAACGTGAAATAGTAAAATTTTGAATTTAGAAACATCCGCAGATGTGTTCATACGGCGGTTATCATGGAACCTTCAATGTGACACTTCCGTGCCATTCCATGAAAAGCGGCGTATGGTCCCCAAGTAATAAAAAGCGTGTGCCCTAAACGAGAAAACAATGGGCGGAACTAAATAAAATGGAATTTTGAAAGGGGATCAGAGGTTATGAAGCCTGCGTATCACAGATAAGACGTCAAAAGACAAATTTAAAAAGCAGGCAACATATCCTAAGGGTGATTCAACATTATTCAAGCAGGAATATTGGAACCACCCAACTAGAAAATGCCGAAAAGTTGAAACTAAAAATACTACAAGCACAACAATAATGTCGTGCTGAACGATCTTCAAGGATAGAAAATATAACATCATTGATTAAATGTACGGGGAGACTTTTTACAGCCGCCACACGGCACAAATAACACGGATAAAGCTCACATTGTTATATGATGAGCCATTTGCAAGTACACTTCCAGTTCTATGTTTTAAAGACTATTTCAATTAAAAATAAAAATGATAACAATAAGAATATTTACCTTGAATGTGCCACATTTCTGAAGACCAAAAACATTTTGTTGCAAAGTTTTATGCACATTTCATGAATGGCAAAATCCTTTCCAAAGTCTGTTTTAGTGCCTACAAAAGCTATTTTTGCATAAAATACAAAAAAACTTAATAAAACATAAATCTTAGGAAAGTAGTTTATCTGACCTTGAAAAAACATGGCCACCATGACATGTGTAAAAAAGTAGTACCATGAGAATAAACATCATTTACCTATTACTTGTGTACATGACAAACAGACACACTTCACTGTTACACAAAAAAAAGGCTAGATTTTAAAGTTTGATTGTGATTTCATTTTAATTGTAATTCATAAGGCTATAAATGATGATTGTTTTCGTGCACTACTTTTTTACAAAAAATAATGGAGGCCATGTGCTTAGAAGGACATGAGATACTGATTTATTTGGAGTTAAGTTTTGAAAGATTTTTGTATTTGCTGCAAAAAATAGCTTTTGTAGGCACTAAAACAGACTTTAAAAAGGATTTTGCCATTCATGAAATGTGCATATAACTTTGCAACAAAATGTTTTTGGTCTTCAGAAATGTGGCACATTCAAGGTAAATATTCTTATTGTTATCATTTTCATTTTTGTTTATAATTGTCCTTATAACATAAACCTGGAAGTGTACTTTCAAATGGTTCATCATTTTACAATAAGAGCTTTGTTGTTATATGAATTTTGGCCTACTTTCACTTTGGACAGACTTTAGTGAAAACAAACATGGCTGACAAAGCGGAATCACCTTAAGACAAGTCTGAATATTTAATTCCGTTGTTAAAACACTTTAAATCACTTAATTTTGTTGTAGAAAGTTGTAAACTTTGCACTCAATACGCCATGTTTACTGTGCATTCTGGGATTAAGTTCACTGCAAATATTGATGACTCATCTTAAACCTGTGTATTAAACCTTAAACGTTGCTATGTTCGTAGTGAGGTAGAGTGAAGTACCATATTTATTGTAATATTCAATGTTAAACTTCATGAGTCTTGATTTTCTTTGAATATTTAGCCATTTTGTCTTGTTAAATTTTTAGCTTTCTACCCGATTTTGGTAGAGTTTTTCTACCAGTTTTGGGTATCGGCCATTTTTGGGTAGCTACCATTCTACCAATTCAAGGTCGGTTCTACCAATTCTTGGTATTTTACCCATTTTTGGTCATTTCTACCACTGCCTAGTATAAAAGCAGCAGATTCTTGGTCACAAAAAAAGTTCAGATTTAGAAATTCTTGGTAGTAGACGTACGTTAATTTGTCTGCTGAAATCTTAAATTTTATGTTAAATTTAAGTAACAAACAACTCAAGTTTATTAAAATACTAGAATTATATCTAGTTTTGTTAAATTCAGAGCTTAGATATTTTTATACATGTGATATTAGAACTTTATATAACTTTTACATAATATAACATTTAAGTATTTTTACTACACTGTTTTAGTGTTTATTGAAGTAAATCTGGTAACTATTGTCACCGCGGAGTAAAACTGATACACATAACACGGAGATTTTTGGTTCATCAGTACTAAATATTATTTTGAAGGCGTAACAGTACTAAATTATTTATTTGTGAGCTGTCTTGACTTATTATGAGAGTTGTTTACTATATTAATGGTTCATAATTGTTTGACAATTGTTATTTAAAGTATAAACTGTTGAATAAATTTTATAACTGTTTACAACGGTGTTGCCTGATTACTATCAGATGAGTTGGAGAGCTACACAGCACATCAGTTCTGTATCTGATTGCACTAATACCTTGAAAGCCTGAGTGCCAATATACAGTTCCAGCATACTTAAGAGTCCCCCGACCCACTAGACCGTAACAATATGATACGCTTTTGAACAAAAACGATGTTTTGCTAAAATATTGTTTCTATTAATAGATAGAATATTCGTTAAAGATAAATATTTATTATATGCAAGTTCTGTCGTATAAACATGTACAAATTTTAAGGTTGGGGTGGATATCAAACATACCATCGTGTGTTTTCTTGTTGAAAAAAGACGTATCCTATATCTGTTAAAAAATACTTCACAGCTGATACCATAAAATTATTTACGTTCAATGGGAAACGTTGATATACATGTTTTTCTATCATAACCATGGAAACAGCAACAAATATAATAAGTAACGTTCGTTGCTTCAATAACGAACCTTACTGTAGTTTGAAAGTCTTCTCAGGTCATTCATTTACATTTGCAAGTATTTGACGTTTTATGCTGCGTAGTCCACATATCTGACAATGGTTCTGAATAAAGCAATCTTGTTTTACTTTAAAGATAAAAAGTTTAAGTTATATCGTATATTGTCGAATTCGCTTTTCCAAAACACATTCAAAATGTCCGCCAGAAATTTCAAAGAAAGACGCGTTATTATGTGACATCATTGTCTTCGTAGTCTAATGACGTTAACAGTTTTGATTGACAATCTAATTAGTAAATTAATTAATTAATTATTAATTAGTTGATAATGAACATTACAAAACGAACCTTACGCACATGATTTAGATTGGATATTTTTATGGGAGAAAAAAACCGAAGCGACTGTTGGTTGTTATCACGGCAAATGGTGTTGAAATGAGAACTGAGAATATCATATACTTTAGATATCTACAAAATTGCTCTAAAAGAATCAGTTTCGAACCTTACATTCTTAAATCGATGTTAAAAAGATTGAACTTGAAGCAAAATTATAATGAAACAAAATGCTTTCTGTTAAATTGTATTGTAACACATGATGAAATACACCACTCTGTCGTATTTTTTTATACTTGCTACAAGTGTAAAAGTAAGAAACGTATGTATACATCTTTTACAATGCATAGGCTTCAATATTTTATAGAACTCAGCGACATGAGATCAGCGGTGTATATTCATTAACATAATTATTTTTCAGATATAACAATTTGTTCGGCATGATATATATATTTATACACACTTAATAAAGCACATTCTAATTACTTACATCAACGTGTATTCAAATAATATGATTTGAAAACCATTAATTGGCATGGCGACAGTAACGAACCTTACAGAAACGGACATACTTCCAGTTATGGCACAAAGCCAAAACATTGTAGAAAAAAAACTTTTACCGCTTTTTAATCGACATCGATCCCTCAAGTAAAAAAATGATTAAGTTTTCTAGAATACATTTGGATATTGTTGGTATCGTATGGCGATAGGTGGAAATGTCAAATGCACTGTGTTATTTCCTACGTGATCATAAGGGAAAAAAAACAAATGGCAGTGTAAATTTGACCTCTGGGCTATAATTTGAAATAATTTGGTAGAAGTCCACACACAAAGTTCCATGCCAAATATCTTAACTCTAGCCATAAAGAAAACATATGAATCCCCACCCTGGGATGAGGCAAATAGATTATATCAGTTAGCAATCATCAAAGCTCTATGCCTTGTACTTTCAGACAAGATGATTTTAAAAATTTTAATTTAAAATTTTTTAACTTCTTTTTTGACCCTGTGATCTTGTTCTGAAACAGACCGGAACCATGTATATATGTTGAAAAAGGTCTATCTTAGGAATATTTCTGTTCATTTTGATTCATTTGCATTAATTAATTTCAAAGGAATTGTTGACGACAGAGATATAACAAAAGTACACCATGAGTACTCGGGTGAGCTACAAATGCAAGAAAAAGATTCTAGACGGGAATTTCACAAAATCCCCAATTTTCCAAAAAAAAATCAAGCGTTACTTGAAAATCACACATACACGCTGTAACAAATAAATAAATAAGTAATTGATATTTTTGAGACGTAGTTGTTATTGACAAGCTTTGATGAAAAATAGTTTTAAACTTGAAATAACCGAAAAAGATAATCGTTTGGTCCAAATTTTGTCTTGATGAGTGGGTTGCGTTGCTTTTTGTTTCGATTTGTCGAAGCCTATAACACAATGTATCTTAATTTCCTATTAACTGACAACTTGTTTCGCATTTACTACCTATTAATTCAACAATTATGCACATTCAATGTCAAGGAATACACAAACGGGTGATTGGTCAATGAATACAGCATTTAAATTGTTTCACTTGTATTATTAGATAGTCAGTAAACGGAATTTTGTGTTTGGTTCAAATTCATACATCGGGCACCCTACTTCAATATTTTTGCTCTTTTTACACAGAATTTATAATATTATGATTAGAAGGTAATACAACATACTCTGTGGAAAAGAGAGCAAGGTTTTCAATTGATATATAACGGTGTATGATACAAATTAATTTGTAAGAAGTCGTTAGTAAAGAGTTCCTTGAGATAAGACTAAAATTGAATTTTGTATTATAATGTAAAACGAAACAAATCCTTAAAGATGATCAGTGTAGGAAAATAACCGATTTTAACAAAAAATAACAAAGGGCACATGCTGAAAAATAATGCCGGATAGAGTTATCATTCTTGTGTGCTGCACTCCTCCTAAATGATATCTATCAACCTATAAAGTTTCAAATTGATACCTCTAACACTTTTTGAAATAAGCTCCGGACAAAAAATGAAATAGGGCAATAACTCAAAAATTATAAAAGGTAGTTATCATTCTTGCGCACAGCATTTTTCCTCAATAAGATAAATCCACCTATGAAGTTTCATGTTGACATCTCGAAGACTTTTTGAGTTCCACTCCACTCAGGTGAAAAATTAAGTATGAAAAATAACAAAGTGCAATAACTTAAAGACTATGATAAGTAGAGTTATCACTCTTGTGCACTGCACCCCTCCTGAGTGAGATCTATCCACCTATGAATAGATATCTCAAAGTCTTTTAAGTTATGCTCTGGACAAAAATTTAGTTTAAAAAAAAATAAAGGGCAATAACTGAAAAGTAATGCAGGCAGAGTTATCATTCTTGTGCACTGCACTTCTCCTTAATATGATCCATCCACCTATGAAGTTTCAAGTTGATTCCTCAAATTCATTTTGAGATATGCTCAGGACAAAAATGTCGGACGGAAGGATGGAGGGACGGAAGGACAGACGGACGGAGACTATAACTATATCCCCCGCCGCCTTTTCGGCGGATCATAATTAAAGAAATGATTAATAAATGCCATCACACCACTTCATTGTCGATTTAATAAGTGAACCTAATATGCAAATTCTTGTATAAATCCTTGCAATATGGGTATGGATGCGGCAAACAAGGTCACTTTAGTATCCATCTATTTAAATTTTGTATTTAAGAAGATTTGACAATAAATCAAGTTGCACATGACTTGTCATTTTTTTTTAAATATGCTAATAATTACAACTTTTCTTGGAGCAAATCAGCTAAAATTTCGTTTTACCAATTGGATCAAATGCGTCAGCGCACTTTGTATTTGCAAGAAGGTTTATTTTGAGCTCATCTGAGCGTTCATGTCTTTTAATATCGAATAATTGTTGTCGCCTTAATATCCCTTTATTGTCAATAAAACATTCAATTATTCATCCCTGAAACCTTGGAGCTAAATTCAATGTCATTTGCATGTTATGTTCCTGAATAATTCGTTGAATTTTGCCTCGCCATAAGGGTTCACTTGATTCTACAGTAAAACCTTGAAAAAAATCGTGAATGGTAAATAGTCCCGTTTACATTTGCTTTAGATAATACGAACAAAAATAGAGAGCGACATCCCGGCACTGTCCAGTTACAAAGGGTCTTAAAATTTAAATACCACACTCACGCATTACACATATGAATTATTAAAAATTTGTTGTTTTCTTCTATCGCAACGGTACTGAAGGAATGACAATAATAGCAGAAATATTAAGTACATTTTCTGTTTGGAGACGAATCTGCAATTTTAATTTACGTGCACAGGGATACGTAGTTCATAAACACACTGAAATACCTTTCCTCTCGTTCGCCAACCTGTTCATTAGATAAAACAGTCCTATCCTATACAGCCCACAGATAGCAACAAAATTTATTTATTTAACGTTACATTTATACTACTTATCTGTGCCATCACATTTTCAGAAATGGTGAGATTGTTGTCACTGTCGGAGTAGATAAACAGCAAAGGTTTTTTGAATACTTCTAGCCTGCCAAATCTGAAAATGAACATAATGTTTTATGTAATCACTAGACTTCTGAAAGCCTATTAAAGCGTTAAGATTAAAAATGATATGAGGCTACATTTATTTCTTTAAAAAAAAAATTTGTCTAAAAGGTCCATTATGCATCAAAAATGCTATTAGTTTTATTTTGGTGTCTTATTCCAGTAATTCTTCTACGCTTTTATTAAGACGTTAATAAAAGCAAAAGACGTAATTATTGTACGTTAATTATGTATAATAAATGAATATATTTGACACTCACTGGCAAGAAAAGTTTTTTTCGGTTAAATTAGGAATGAATATATGTTTGACAATCATAATCATTTTGAAAACGCCCACTTATGTACAATTTTAACTGTCAACACTTTGTAAGTTTGTACTTTCTGTTTCTACACTATAATAGTAAGTTTATAAATTATGTACTGTTTACTTTAATATCTATAAATTAACTTTATTTAAGAGGACGTTCCAAAGATCTATTGAAATAAACTTGGTGAACACCCCTAGTATTATATTTTTATTGTTTACATGTTTCTAAGCTATGTTAGACCGAAATAGCGTATCCGTTCTGTGTATTCTTTCTATTGTATTCTAGGTCCTCAACCGAAGTTAGACGGAAAGAGCCGAGCAGATTAAGAAAACAGAATATTTTTTGTGATATTTGTTGTTATTTCTAGCCCCAGAATACAATTCATCATATCTTTATAATGACCATTATTTCGCTATAAACTTAAGATTGAGATACATCAAAATCTGGAATCAATAACCCCAAATGATTAGAAATAACAATACTTAATTGAAATACGGGACAACTTTACAGCTACCACACAACACTTTACACACTTGTGGAGAAGTATAGAAATCTAAAGAAAGTGTGATCCCTGAGAAGCATTAATCGCAACAAAATTACATGACAAGTGCAGACTCTGTTTCATTAAATCTGTACATTGTACATTGGGGTGATCGAAAAAAAGCAACATATCTCACGCCCAGCACCGGCTCGAGCTGTACTTAATAAGTTACAAAAATCGGGGCTTATCACTTTTGAAGTTGATCAGACACTAACTTTACATTAATTGTTATTGAGCCTTTATCGTTAAAAAGATAAAAAAAGGTCATTACTGGTCATGTTTAATGGCCTAACCACGGAAATTAATCCTTTTTGTACGTTAGCCTATGATTCTAAAGACAAAATTCATATGAATCTCCTGCTGGCAATGAATGGTAATCTTTCATGGTAACATATTAAACTTTGCTTTATTTTGTCTAAAATATTGACATGTACTACAGCTTATTCTCAAGATATTGATTCGGAAAAAAAACCTTGTCTAAAGCCTATATTACACATAAAATATCAGATGTTATACCATTTACAGCTACGCATTTTCATACATACATTTAATGACGTTTCGAAAGTAACCTTTGATATAATTGATCAATAACTTTGCCCAAGTCTTTCCAGAATAAATGTTTGAAAATATCTGCACTAAAACCTGATATACCTAGATTTTAATGAGTTGCCACATTGCATTTTTAAAACCGTAGTTGGGTCATTGTATTTGAGTGTACCTTCAATAGCCTTTGATTTTGATGGAAGTTTGATTTATGGGTCTATGTGTTCTAATTTTAAAAGTGTCTTTGTTATGTACAATCTAAAGAAATAACTTGTCGTTTTTATCATAAAACGTCCAATATTCCCTTGATTTTAAAGAGTAACCACGTAGTTGGGAGTCACTAAGATCCTTTATATTATTTTGTAACTGTATTGTTCTTAATGATATTTTAATCTTGATACTTAATTAAATTACCTTTTAAACAAATAGCCACCAATCAACACATAGGCTTTTAGGTAACAGTAAATATATCAGTCCAAGGAAAATACTATCACCGAGGTGTTTGCCTCGAGGAAAATATCATCCCGAGGAAAATACTGTTACCCTAGGCGTAGCCGAGGGTAACAGTATTTTTAAGAGGGATGATATTTTTACTGTTACTCACAAACCCATGTGTTATTCATTTTATTACCCCGAACAAAAATACTGTGATGATCTGAAATAGTCAACTAAATCTAACTGTAACAAAAAATAAACCGAGAATAACAATAACTAAACTGTTCTTACCTTTTAAGTTTTAAGTGTACTTTAAGTCTACTTGAGAAGTTTTCTTTTTCTTTTATTCTTTCAGCAAGTGATATCTACAAATCATAATCATACAATAAAGTAGGTTTTATTTAGAAAACAAAACACTAACCCATTTACACAGTTATGATCTGTGAAATCTGATCCTTCTGTTTAGCATGGTTTTTGACAAAATAACGATGATATCCTATGTCTGTACACCATATCTGTAACGTTTCACTGATTAAAATTGTTAAATAATCCTTTGTTGCATGCTGAAATCGTCTGCATGTTCTAGTTTGACACATACTTATTTACATTGCAATTACTTCCATTGAAAACGGATGTTCACTTATTGACTATTCAACAAAACGATATTTTATACGCAAAAAGCACACCAGGGTGCAAACAACTAAATTTTATGAGTGTCATAGTTACTCCAGATCCTATCGGGGTTTTACGTCGAAAATAAGAATGAATAGAGAAAAAATTGGCGGCCATTTTATTTCATTTTATTTAGAAAATAGACCACGTGACCACATTTTATACTGTTAAAAAATACTGTTACCCATGTAACAGTACAAAATTCTTAGTCACGTTCTACACTTGCATTACCAGTTAAAATAACTATAGGCCTATAGGAAATTAGCATTACGAAAAAAGAGAGGGGTAATAATGTTTACTATTGTATACCAGCCTGTGTTATATATTTTGTTACCCCGAATAACTACTATAATCATTTGAAAATTTTAACTAAATCTAACTGTAACTCTAACTGATCCAAGAGTAACATAACTCAACTATCATCACCTTGCAAGTTGTAACTGTACTTAAGAAGTTTTTTCTTTCTTAAAGCTAATGATGATATCTACCAGTCATGAACTGGTGTTTCATAATTTCATTTAGAATAAAAACCCAAAAACATTTGTAAGGTTATGATTTATGAAAGCTGATCCTATCCAGAATATTCATCACATGGTTTTTGACCATGTCCATTAATGATGATATCCTACATCCGTCTACCACAAGCCATGTTTTATGGATTAAATGTGTTAAATAAATAATCCTTTGTTGTATGTCTTAATTGTCTGTTTATTCCATTGTTACCAAACGATATTTAAGACGCGAAACACAATCTTTAGAGTGCAAACAAATATTCTTTTCTAGATGTCATGGTCACTCTGGTGGGACCTCTCTTCGTGTTGAAATCCGAAAAAAGAGGCTGAATCGAGAAAACAACATGGCGACCATTTAACTAAAAAATAAAATAAACAAGTGGCCAGATTTCATATATTTACAATGTAATAAAGTACTGTTACCTAGGTAAAAGTACAAATTTCTTAGTAACGTGGTACACCTGCATTAACAGTATGAATAACTCCATATGACCGATGGGAAATTTACAATGCAAACAATTAAGACTAATAAATCATAATATTAATTTGAAAGAAAATACCTGCTATATTTTTAGTTATGCAAAGTCTTATTTTTATTTAGCGCAAAAACAATCACAGTTTTGTTTTATTAATCTGGCAATATGAACAAGTACATGTTAATGTATAACTTAATTTCCATACATACAAATACACATAATTATAAGACAAAATTAAAACATATGAAAAATAAAGTTCATTTCACTTCTATATTATTGTATCATGAGTAGTATTTCAAACTATATGAAACAAGGTATAAATTATGATAAACAAGATCAACAAGGAAAGGCGGTGTTCAATGAACGCAACCCCCATATGACCCAGCAACAAGAACCAACGACAAGGAGCCCAGGCGGACCCCGAACAAAAACAGGACAGGGCAAAGACAGAGCACGGACAGGTTAATCATTAAATGATAAATAATTTGGAACTGATTAGGAATTAAAAGAAAATAATAATAGGCCCACAAAGGGGAAGGGGACAGGAGACCGGGGGAAGGGGGGGGTAATTAAAGAAATAAAAACTAGAGACAATGGGGAAGATACTTACCGTAGACGAGAAAACAACAAGGGACACAAGCAAAAGTGTCACCAAAACAGTATGAAACAACATAGACATACATCTAAGGAACACAGTGGGGCGCCGCCTTGGAACGGTCAGCAGTATAATAATGACTGCTGGGGAGTTTAAACCGGTTAATGGTGCACCAAACCTCGCTCTTAGCCCCACCATGTTCCTATAAACGAGACAGTGTAAATAAAATGAATCCCCGCCAAGTGAAATTCTAACAGTTGTCATGGTTACAAAAGGTTAAATAAGTAAAACACTAAAATGATCATGTAGAAACATATAAAAGTAAACCCAATGACCATAACAAAAGTACTCAATGTCCTAAAGGAAGACAGAGCAACAAGAAAATCACCTACAAGGGCCCGATGAAGCAAGGTAGAAGACGAACATTATTAAGTCCGTTTAAAATCCAGAGATTAAACAATTAGCCCATTGTAAGGAATGTTGAAGACTCTGGAAAACTGTTCCCATCATACCAGGGTTTGATATAATATATTTTTAGCATGTTTTAATTATTTTTCCAACATGACTGTAGCATAAGCAATCTTTATATAATATATAATTTATGTTTTCGATTTATATCACAATCAAAATCGAATGAAATTGCCCTTAACAATCGAAGCCGTTGATATCTCAAAAGCGTAGAAATGATGTTAAAGTTTATGCTTCCGACAGATCGCGCCCACAGGTTTGATGTACATGATGTAATTCTTCGGACCAAGAACGGCACAGAAAATGTCATACGTACATGTTTTGACAGTTCACCATTGACTCAGACAGTTTGATGACGCTCACACAGATACGATTTCATCCATTTTAAAGGTTTGCCTACTATTCCGAAGTGTTGTTCGAGTCGACAAAGGATGGTACTATGGTAAATAGTATCAAAAGTAGCAGATAAGTCCAACATTACTAGAACAGTAGCTTCATTCTGATCAAGAGAACGCTTTTCATGAAGTTTATGTGCAAATAGGTGTCTTTAAAGTTGAGAATCGACAACTTTCTCGAGAATTTTGGAGACAAACGGTAAATTAGATACAAGCCGGTAGTTTTTCATAACCTCTTGATCTAACCCTGACCTTTTAAAAGCGGGTGGTAAATAGCACCTCTCAAGTGAAGTTTTTATGAATTTTGTGATCAATATTAATAGTTCATTATAACAATTTTCATCAGCCAGTTGGAATGGGGTCAAGTTCACAGGATTTGTTTAGAAATGTTAGAAATTTCCATGTCAGAGACTACTGAAAAGCTTGAACATTGCCTTCCATCGAAATATGCTTCAGGGACAACATGGTCTGTTAGTTGGTTAGACTTGGTCCTGGCTATACCATTACGTATGCCTTCAACCTTATCCACAAAGAAGTCACTAAAGTGCTATACTAGAAAGTTTGCAGGTTAACCAGATGGCAGCACAACATCTGTGTTTTCACCCATCAAATCCCGGGTCACTTTGGTAAGATTTTTCATATCATGACCACATGACTCTACTTTCACACTGAATTTTTGGCTTTGGGCATATTTAGAAGCTTATTCGTAACAGCCTATTGGTTTCTTTAAATTGAGTGATCAATTTTCAATCCAGTCAAGCGCCACTTTTGCTCTAACTGACGTCTTAAATGTTTAGCATCATGGAGTTCTTGAGAATACCACGGATTCAATGGTTTTAGTACAATGCTCTTGAATTTAAGGGGTGCGTGTTAAGGAGGAGAGAAATTTTGATAAAACTTGATAGAAATAGTTGTCATTTTGTCTGCTTGTGCATTAATTTTGACTTTGATCCATTTATTACCTTAACTTTTCAACATTTGATACAATTATATACTTAACGGATACTTTGTATTTAAATTTGATCATAACAATCTTCAAGTACATTAAACTGTACTTCTTTTTTATTTTAAATAACCTTGACCAAAGGTCTTATTATTGTGGTTTGCTATATTTCGCCATTATCTTGTTATTTATATATGGATTTGATCTTTAGCTGAAGCCCTAAATTAAGCATCTTAAGTCTGACCTTCACCGTTTAATGACATTGAACTTAAGGGTCAAAATATTTCGTTATCTATATAAAAAAAGATTCATACTTTGACGAAACAATAGTTAGAAAAAACAGACATGTAAAGCAATTCAAGTTTCACCTTGACTTTAAAATGACCTTAATTAAATGTATGAATATTCCTAAAATTGGTAACTACTTCATTTCTATTTCTTGCTGGGGAAAATAACATTTTAACAAATACATTTAATGAAGTCAAACTGACATTGACATTTACATTAACCTGATCTCTATGATAAATAATTGATTTTTTTTTTCAAAAATAAGCCATAACTTCTTTAATATTTGATTAATGCTTTGACAAACGTATCCTTTGCATACAATTGTCATGCTGAGCAATACAGGTTATCCTTACTTTCAAATGACTTGTCAATTGAAGCAAAATTATTAAATTATGCTAAAATTACCGTGGTCGTATTATGAATAGATTGATTTGGTTTGACTCCAGTTACTAATTATTCATTCTTATGTAGCGGTTTGCCTGCCCGTGCTCTGCCTTTTGCCCTGTTCTGTTTTTGTTTGAGGTCCTTCTGGGCTCCTTGCCACTGGCTCTTGTTGCTGGCTCGGATGGCGGCTGCGTTCATTGAATGCTGCCTTTCCTTGTTGATCTTGTTTATCATATTTTACCAAGAATAGCACCATGAAGTGTCAAGATTAACATTGACCTCTTAATATCTTTGACTTTAAAAGTAATCTTTAGCAAAATACATATCTTTCTAATTTTTCTGCATAGGTTAAATAGACAATGTTTTATGTTTAATATGAGGGACAATGATACAATTGATAAATTCCGGTAACAGGGCGATACCCAGGCCCCGTGTTCACAAAGAAAAGATCAGGATCAGGATCAAGTGATCCTGATTTTATTTCCATTGTTTTATGTCACTAAAATTTATTGTGTTTTGCTGGAATAAAATAGTAAATATTCAAAATGTAAAAAAACTGCTGATTTGCAAAGAAATCAAACTATTTTGGAATAAACTTAACAAATAACAAAACAAATACAAAAATATTCGGATCAAAATAAGGATCAATTTTAGGATCAGAATCAATATTTGGATCAACTGTAAAATGTCCGTATCTTGTAAAAATAACAATAAATTTATTCTAAAATTTCATTAATTTGCTACTGCAAGTCCAGTTTTATCAAATTAATTTTAGATATTTAATCTATGAGGATAAAAAATGAAGAATATTAGATGTTTTCAATTTGATCCTGATCTTGATCCTGATCCTTAAATCTTTGTGAACACGGGGCCTGAAGATATAAGTTTAAACATAGTTTATTTCGAACAAATTCACAATATATATACAGACAATAATGTACACAATACAAACATAATATGCTGAAAAAGGATTGGGTCCGAAAGCTGAGCTTATAAAGGCCTTCTCCTTATAGATTTACAATGCATAAAATACGGTATGACAGTATAATTATGTGACTTGCTTGAAATATATCTGATTTTACATTGTTTTTAGAAGTTAAAGTCAAAATTGTTTCTAACATTTAGTTATAATGTAAAGCAAAAATTAATACAAAAAATGAATGAGAATACAAGACTGCATCATTTGTTTATATAAATTAAAGAGAAATAACGTAAATTAAGATAGAAAGAAATGAAGTAAGAAACTTTCAGCAAAATAGAAAAGAAGAAGAAATAAATTAAATGTGAATCATTCGGATAGTTCGGCGATTTAGATGGGAAGTATTTATTGATTTGAGCTGATGTGAATATGCTTAAGAGAATCTCCTGCTTTCTCGGATGTATGTATGAACGGCTTCAAACAGTATTCTGTTTGCATCATCACTAATGTTTGGGTCTCCATTTAATAACTTTTGGAGAGTTGCTGAACAAATAGTAGATATAGTGTTAAGAAAAGAGGCCCTGCTGTCAGCATAGCGATGACATTCAAAGAAAAAGTGGTAATTACTTTCCACTATGCCACACTGACAAAGTGGAGATGGAGAAATAATTTTTCTTAAATAGATGCTGATTTAGTGAACTACATTCAGTACGAAGTCGAGCATGAAAGATCTGCCATTTTCTATCGCCTTCATAGAAATAAATCGGACAACTAGAGCTGCTTCGTCTCAAATGGGATTTGAAAGCAAACAGTGAACGTAAATTTTGCACTTCAGTTGGAAGGGCGTTCCATTTATTCAGAGCAGTTGGAAGAAAAGCATTTTGATAAAGAGTAGTTCGTGTTCGAATAGTCTGAAATATTTGTAGCATTGCGTAGATCGTACCTTGAATTTTCGCCTACAGTAGGTGGAAGTAAAGAACACAAGTAATCTGGTGTTAAGCCATTTTCATTTTATAAAGTAAGATAAGCATATGATTATTTCTTCGAGATTCTAAGGATTCCCAAGGAACTTCACTATGGAGTTTGTCTAATGATACAAGTTTTGTAGCACCGCACACAATACGAGACGCTTCATTTTGAATTTTGCCAAAGCTCAAGTTTCTCATATTGTGTGCAGTTTAGATAGACAACAATCGGCGTATTCCAAAAGCGGTCGGATGAAAGTTAAATATATCACTTCAAGAGATCTACGGTCAAGTTGAAACTTCAATTTCCTCATGATGTGTATCCTCTTCCAGGCTCGTTCGGTAATATAGTTAATGTGACAATGCCACGAGCAATCGTCTGAAAGGTGGATGCCAAGATGTTTGTGACTGTTTACAGTTGTTATTTGTTGGTTATGCATTAACAGTGAAGAGTGAAAGGGTTTATTTCTTTTACGAGAGATAACCATAGATTCAGACTTCGATGGATTGAAAGTAACTAGCCATTTTTCAGCCCAAGCTGATATCTTGTCTATATCAGATTGAAGTGTTTCAGCAGCAGAAGCAGGGTTGTCAACAATAATATGTAAACTTGTATCGTCAGCAAAAAGATTGATTTTAGAGCCTATATCTTCCACGATGTCATTGATGAAAACAAGAAATAGTAGCGGCCCAAGGATGGAGCCTTGGGGTACTCCAGCCTTTACTATCGACCAGTCTGATTGGACCCCAGGTAGGATAACCGCCTGGTGCCTGTTACTTAGATAGTCAGAAAACCAGTTAAGTAGACAACCGTCTATTCCAGCAGCTTTCAGCTTAAAGAGAAGACCTTTGTGCCAGACTTTATCAAAACGCTTTTACTTATGTCAAAGAACACAGCTCTAACTTCTAATCCGTCATCTAAAGCTTTACAGAATGTGTTGTACAAGTACGTTAACTGGTTTACCGTTGAGTCACCTGGTCTGAAGCCTGACTGTACGGATGAAAGAAAGTTATTATCTTGAAGAAAATTAAAAAGATACTTAAATATAATACGTTCAAAAACCTTTCTATGCAGCACAACAGGGAAATCGGACGATAGTTATTTGGAACAGATGGATCACCTTTTTAAAGACAGCACACACATTGGCCTTTTTCCATGTAAATGGTATTTTACAAGTTAGAAGAGACTGATTGAACAACGAACATAGGGGAAATTTAATAACTGAAGCAGTTTCCCGCAATATTCGGTTACTGACCCCCATCAGGACCTGAAGCTTTGTTTTGTTTTAATTGACAGCAGAGCGTCTTCAACATCCTGAGGAGTAATAGAAATGGAACAAAGTGTGTTTATAGGCATATTACAATCATTAAAATGAAGTTCTTTATCAGAAATTATTTAGCGCGACGAACTGGCTACAGAAAAAGTCATTCAAAAGGTCAGATTTCAATTTTGAATCAAAAACAAGTTCACCGTTGATTGGGTTTTTAAGTGGTGGAATGCTTTGTTTATCAGTGGGAGAGATAAATTGTTTTGATTAGTTTCCACCAGTCCTTCTGTGTAGTACAGTCTGACTTGAGAGACTCTGCCATTTGTAAGAAGTGGTTATGTTTAGCCGTGCGTATAAGTGTAACGATTTTATTACGGAGTTGTCTAAATTTGTACCAATGGTGCGAGTTCTGTGAGTATTTGGCTCTGTGGTAATATTTTTTGCGCTTATGTATTAGTTTCTTTATTTCTGTTGTAATCCATGGAGCATCGTTAGGCTTAACAGTTACTTGCCTCGTTGGGATGAATGATTTAGATAGTTCTAGGAGTTTGTTTGTAAATGAGGAAGTATAAATATTGATGTCATCTGTTTTCAACTGATTCCATTCGGTGTTACTAATGCTGTTTCGGAGAGAGACATAGTCTCCTTGATCGTACAGCCATACAAGTCGTTGGAATGATTTGGTTTGTGGTTTCTTGAAAGAGAATAGAGAGTATATAGGGCAGTGAAATCTCTGATTTTGGTCAAGGATCGGCTCTCCAACTCCCGATGCAATCACTCTGTGGCTACAGGATACAAGAAATAGATCCAGTAATGAACAAGAAGATTCGGTGAAATGTGTTGGTTCTGAAATAAGTTGTTCTAGATTAAACTGCTGGCATATAGAATTTAGTTTGCGGGCCATTTGTGGGTTAGAGTCATTGAAAATTAAAGTCTCCTGTAATAATTATATCAGATATCCCAGTGTCAAGTGCCTGACTGAGTGAGAATTCTATTAAGTTAGTGTAGTTGGAGTCTGAGTTTTGGAGGTCGATAGAAAACAGCAAACAAGATACGTTTGGAATGTGAAGGCATCAGTTCAATCCAAATACACTCAAGACCATTGGGTTTCAAGATCAGATCTTCTTATGTAGTGTAAAGTATTTCTTAAATAAACAATTACACCACCATAAGAATTCTCTATTCTATCCTTCCTCTCAGGCGCATGGAAATTGTTAAGTGCTATTTCATTGCAAGGAGTATTTGAGCTAAGCCACGTTTCACTGAAAGCAAGGACATCAAACATACCAAACTCAGCTTCTAAGATATCTATCTTGTTAAGGAGGCTTTGAACATTATACTGTAATATTGAAAGGCATCTACTGTTCTCAATCAATTCTGATATTGTACTTGATACTGAAGAAAATGAAGATGAACTAGTGGTTGACGAATCCGGACCAGGGTTAAGATGGACGTCGCCAGCTCTCAGAATGAGGCAAAATACCCAAAGGACACAAACGGCAAATGAAAGAGCAATCATAAGAAATATGGTGAAAGTTGAATTACGAGTAGAGTTGGAACCTGGTACATATGTCTTTGTGGGTACATAATATTGTGTTTCGCTTGGATCATAAGATGAGCAAGCACCGAATATGTAATTATTACATTAGACATAACGGGGAGTAGTACCATGATATGCAGGAGAATTGAATATTTCCATGGGCTAGCGTAATGTTGAGTGACCGTGGGTGAAAATAATATGTTTTTTCATTATGTTATTGCTGAGAGAAACTCTAAAAAAGTGGTTGGCCACGATCACGTATAGACATACACTAGCACATATCATCTTAATGCAAGTAGAACTATTCCGAATGAATGGGTAGAAATTTGGTTTATAGGTATGAGACAGGTTAGAATAATAGAGAAAAGTACAAAAATAGAAAAGAAAATACATTTTCAATCTGGGTTTGATGAAACAATAATGTTAAATCTAAAATGTGATATAACTGATTATTAGGTTAAATTGAAGGTATATGTAATTGTATTATTGTAAACACAGCGACAACTGAAGATATAAGCCATGTTATAAAATCTTTACATATACGTGTTTGACAATGTACCTGATTTGTAAATTTGAAAGAATATTAATTCATATTAAAATTCACATTACATGGGAATAATCTCACAACTAACTTTGCAAGTTGGCGACCAACAAATACGGACGCTTTAGTCGTTGTTGTCGATCAATATTACTAACAACGGAAAAACGTAGATATAAGTAACAATTACCGTTTCAATTTTCTTTAGTATTACTTCCGTGTTTATTATCGTAGGGGAAGTTGAAATAAGTCTAATGCGCATGCGCTGAATGCTTAGCTCCTCGTTTGTGTATTCAATAATAACTTATATATTGCCATTAAAATTAAACGCTTTTTCTACCCCAAAGCTCATTCTATTAGTGTCAAAGTTATGACATGAATAGACCGAAAAGTACGGAAAAATGGACATTACAAAATAATAGGAGAAATGACACTAAATATCCAATCTAAGGGAATCAATATTTGCAAAGAGAAAGGGACATGCACAAAATTGTTCCCCTTACAAATTTTAGAGTGGAATGAAATGTTTACTCCGTAAGATGGTTGGTTTAGAATTATACAGTTTGTTTGATGCTTGTACGAAATGATGAATTAATGATTAAAAGATATAGCATGGAAAAATCTTGGTGAACGTATGGAAGGGTCAAAACCAATATTTTGTAACAAGATATCTAATGGTTGAGTATTCATATGTTATTTAGGTAAAGCATGTACTTTCTCATTTGTTCATATTTCAAAGTGGCTTGGGATGAAACACCCATTCTAAACGGTGGCTCTTTCAAATATTAGTGATCTGTAAAAGTTGGAGTCCTCGGCAGTTTGTAGAGCTATATACCAAAACAAAGCTGAAGCAGGTAAACATAATTTCTAAAATTATCCGGTTTTTTAAACATTATGATTGTTTTTTTTTTTTTTGTTGTTGTTTTTTTTGTTGTTGTTGTCTTAATATCGAAGAACTCTTTGCCATACGATACGAATTACCCCAAAATGACGTTGCTAGAGAATATCTTCGCTTAAAAATGCTAAACGCGAAGACACGAAATTTGGCCAATTTATGGAATCCTTGTGCCGTCATGTCTTCGCTCCGAAAGTCGAAGACACAATACTTGTCCAATTTATCAGAAATCTGCCACCATAAAATGTCTGCGAACTTTATCGTGCATGGAACATGATCTTAACTTCCCCCTTGGCTCAACACAAAATATTTCACAGAGCTTGGTTAAATAAGATATTAACGTTTATTCAACATGGTGCTGGCGACATCGGCAATGCACATGTGACGGAGCCAACTTAATGACACCGCTATATTTCTGTCTAAGTATAAAAGGTGTCATTTTCAATAACTTGTTCATCACTGAAAAATATGTTTAAATGTTTTCCTAGATTTGGAATTGTTAAGTTTGTAAATAAAAGTATCTTTGGTCTAATTAATTTGATTTGCTTTTTGATGTGCATTCTTTTATTGTATTTCGCCGGTGTGTGCGTCGAAGATTCATTGCTTTTACTGTAACTCTTAAATAGTGTTGCATTGCTTTAGCGAAATTTACTTCGTGCTAGGCGTCACACAATTTATCAAAAGTAGATCGTTATCAACTCATGCAAGTTTGTCTAATCATGATTATGTATCGCCAATGTTCCATAATATCGACTCTAACCAAATGTTTGCATTGGCTGCATTACATTTGCTAGGGCTCTTTCACATTGACAATGGCACAAGCACTATGTGAATGGCTCGAACACATTTGAATAATTGTAAGTATTTTATTATTAACCAAGCTCTTTGATCTACTTTTTTGTGTTGAGCCAAAGGAGGTGAGTTAGGCACAATGCTACATGCAAGATTATGTTGGTCAACATTGTCTTTCTGGTAGAGAAATCTCAAAAGATGTGGCTCTTCATGAAAGAAAACATACGAGTTAGTATTTGGTTAAAGTTTTAGCAACGGCTCTCCTTTAAACATATCACCATATTTTATTCACAAAATAATACATGGTAGAACATTACAAATAGTATTGAGTTTGTTATACATATAAAATTAACATATTATAAAAAGAAAAGAAAAAAGAAGAACGAACACAATATATTTCTTATACATTTTGGAATAGGATATGGAATAAGTATCAAATACTTATGTTGATTCATCTCTTAAGATGTTGTAAGAAGAATGGCTGTGATTCGAAAAGTAATGTAATGTGTTTGGATATAGATTTAATAATAATTATCATTAGGTTTTGCTGCTACAGTGCTTGGAGTTTTGGTCTGAGATAGTGTAGCGTAAATTACTAGGTTCTACAATAATATCGGGCCGCTGCTACGTATAGCTATAGAAGGGTATTAACGCAAAAATTACATATTGCCTTCTTACATATTTTGTGCTTTTTGACTTGTACATCTTGGATTCTTACTATTACTTTTGCATTATAACATGCACAAAATGCATTCTGGCTTGCACATCTTGCATTATGACTTGCAAAGTTTGCTTTGAATTGCATGCATCGTTCGTTATTTGACTATCTTCAAATTTGTTTACATTAAAGTTATATGTTTGATGCTAAAATCAGTTCAGTATAATTATAATGATCGTAAACTGTCTACATTTAATGTGTACAAAAATAGGAAACCTATGTTAATCGATTATACATGTATAAATAATAAAAGGAAGCATGCACTGTGTGCAATACAACAAGGCAGATTGCAAACTACACTCTTTTTTTACGACAGAGGGCGCAAGTTCGGAAACATGAACGGAACATTACTGAAATTACTGAAAATATACGAGTATCCGGAATATCGATCACCTTCCATATCCAAACATGTTGAACAACTGTTCTATTTTATAAGAATTTTGTTGATAAAAAAAATAATTCTAAAATCATTGATTTGGAAATGTGCAACTTGTCATTGTCAGCTGAAAATATCATTTGACCTACACAGTTTCAGTAATAAATACAAAAAATGGTTAAATCGTTTTGTATATATGTTTACTTTATTTGCTCTATAGTGGAAATGGAAATTTTAAAACAAAGGGACGTTACCCACCTGTTAGCATGATTTGGGTATCACATATTATTACACAAGATGTCGCGTCGTATTATGCTTGCTGCATTCGCCTTTCGGCTATGCGTCATTGTACCTTATGACATTCGTCATTCAAGCTGAGAAGACCCAAATACAAACAGTTGCAGGTTAAGTTATTGAATTAATATACCAGATCATCAAATGAATAATATTTGATCGTAAAATAACGATATCAACATACAACTAAGGAAGACGTACACAGCAGAAAGCATAATATGCATGTAAAAAGCAACATGTAAACGTCAGAATGCGAGATGTACAAGTCAGAATGCAAGATGTACAAGTTAGAAAGCACAATGTAACGTAAAAAAGCAAACGTAATTTTTGCGTTGATACCCTTCCATATAAAGCAACGAGAGGCGACAATAAAGTCTTGTGCGCGTTTTAAAACAGTTGTATTATCAACAATATTAAGGTTTTCAGATCTCTTAAGAAGATTTTGAAATGTCGTTGGGCAAGGTTTGTTGGATAATAGCGCTTATCTGATAGTGTCAAAGATATATCGCCGTACATATCAATCATAAATCGCAATTCCCTAATTTTTTTGAAAACATTGTTTATACCTTAAAAATGTTCAGTTATTATATAGAGGATATTTGTTTGTTTGTGTGTAAGATGAAATTTTATTTCATCGAGTGAGCTTTAAAAACAGTATTCTCACGAGTGGCGTAGCCACGAGTGAGAATACTGTTTTTAAAGTTCACGAGATGAAATAAAATTACATCTTACACAACAAACAGACAAATTTTCTTTTTATTTTATGCTTAAAAACAAGTAAAAACGAAATTTCCATAATTTTAACGTTAATATTAAAATCTGTTTCCCCCATTGAGAGCCCCATTTAGACGAAATTTCTCATTTGAAACAAAAGTCTTGAGCTGAAAAAATAAGTCCGCCAATCAAGGTTAAATGACGGTGATATTTATTCATTTTATAAAAAAATATGAATGATGCTTGTTTTAATAATAAAAACAAACAATTCTTGCAGGAGAAAATTCCAACCATCCATCCATATTTCTGTTACTTACTTGCGAATTTATATTAGACCTGGCTTTCTAAAATGTAAACGGCAGCCATTTTTTAAAGTTGTGTATTTCATGGGAGGAAAATAATTGTGTAAGATTCAGAAGGATATATTTGGATTTGTTAGTCATACACCTTTTTAAAAGAAGAAAACTTATTTGAGGATTGTAACAGACAAAAATAAAGTGTTGACAGAAGTGAAAACATTCAGAAAAGGAGCTAGGAAACTGAAAAACTTGGAAGCTTGCTGAAGGAACGCTGGGTTGTTTTACATATTTTACGAGTGTCATGGCTGTCAATGCTTTTTTAATTTTTTCATAAAGCATACGGCAGTTATTGCTTCGTAGGATACTTTAATATGCCATGCATGTCATCAAGAGCAGTTTTGCATGGGGTAAGGAATGTATTTTTCAGACTGTAAAACGAAACAAAAAAAAATTTAGAGACGAAATTTGGTGATTGGAATTTGAAGGAATAGAAGTAAGTTTTCTCTCTGTGTTACTTTTGACATTTAATTTATTTATCTATTTCAGCTTTGCTATTTCTTTTAACAGCCTGACATTGTCAGAATTGTCCGTAAAAATAAATTTGAGGTACCACATGGGAAAAATCTTAAAAAAGTAGTTTCGTCATTGAAAAAAGTGAAATTATATTTTGATAATTTTCACTGTGAAATTATCAAATATAATTTTCACGGATAAATCAGTAATCCACTGAAAAGCATAAAATAAAAGTCTTGATTTAGAAGTAATGTAAATATGCTTCACATAAAAGTACGATATGCATATTATAAAACTGCAATATCTGGTCGAATCCAAAACCCTATTACATGTACATATTTTCAATTGTAGTCGATGATGCCGGTTTAATTATGACAGTAACGTTACGGAATATTAACAACACTTAACTTGTTGCTCCCCATTGTAACACAGAATATACTATATATTTGTTACAAATTTAGTTTTAAAATACAATATAATTATGTGGTAATAAACGGAGGAATGCGAATTTATGATACTATATATTGCTTGTGGTTTTATATATTAACGAAAATTATATAATTTACATACAGACTGTATTCCCGTTAACAATGTCAACTATTTGAAATTGATCACTCGTTAACTAACGTGTCAATATGTACATTTACTTGGTTAACTGAAGCATGTGTACCAGTAAATACATACTGCATTATATATTGCGGTGGTTTTGATCGGATTAACGTTTGTTTAAGAACCACGGTAAGAGATAATACTTAGTAACATCTATAGATCTATATCAACGCTTTTGATTTGATGTGTCCTTTATTTCTGTATGCAGTCATTATTTTTGTAAATGAATACTCTAGTTTTACACTTTAAATAGAAATTTCATTTTTTTATTTATAAGATTAAATCGTTCTGAATATAAAGTGATAAATAAGACATATTTTGTCAATATGTTTTAGTAACAACAAAGGGAAGTAGTTTACACTTGTGTCCAATGTCGAGGGGTTAAAGTCGTTGACTTCAAACCACTTGATCCTCATCGCTTGGGTTCGAATCACGACAGGGACTTTGACTGTTGTATGTGAGGAAGCCTATCCATTCAGCTTACGGAACGCCGGTAGTTAAAGCCCGTTTGTGCTAGTTATACTACAAAGAGTGACACATGGGGTCCTGTGCAACTTATTAAGCTGGAAAGTCGCCATAAAATCATCTTGACACATATTATATTACAGATTATAATCTTTAAAGAAATACTATCTTGTCTTAAGAAAGTATTTGTCTATTTTGTCATTGAATATTGTTTTAATATGTTAAAATATTTGATAATTTGATATAAGACGTTTTGGCAATTATAAGTATAATAACGACGATGTTCTGATGATTATTAGTATTTTGGTATAATTACTATGCAGTTGTGGTGATTATTAGTATTTCTAGCATAATAACTATGTATTTGTAGTAACTTTTAGTACTTTTAGCCCTCAAGGAATGACACGTGGGGTCCTGTGCAACTTATTAAGCTGGAAAGTCGCCATAAAATCATCTTGACACATATTATATTACAGATTATAATCTTTAAAGAAATACTATCCTGTCTTAAGAAAGTGTTTGTCTATTTTGTCATTGAATATTGTTTTAATATGTTAAAATATTTGATATAAGTAGTTGTGGCAATTATAAGTATAATAACGATGATGTAGGGATGATAATTAGTATTTTGGTAAAATTACTTTGCAGTTGTGGTGATTATTAGTATTTTTAGCATAATAATTATGTAATTGTAGTAATTTGTAGTACTTTTAGCATAATGAATATGTTGTTGTGATGATTATTAGTATTAATATTTTCAGTACAAAAACTAGAAAGTTGTGATGATTATCAGAATTTTTAGTATAAAATCTATGTAGTTGTGGTGATTATTAGTACCGTATTTCTAACTTAACAATAATGTAGTTGTTTTGCATTTTAGATTTTTTTAGCATAATAACAAGTTGGTTATGATGATTATAAGTATATTTAGCTTAACAACTATGTAGTTGTTGTGATTTTCAGGTTTTTTTAGCATAATAACATGTAGGTTGTGATGATTATAAGTATATTAAGCTTAACAAGTATGTAGTTGTTGTGATTTTCAGATTTTTTTAGCATAATAACATGATGGTTGTGATGATTATAAGTATATTTAGCTTAACAAGTATGTAGTTGTTGCGATTTTCAGATTTTTTTTAGCATAATAACAAGGTAGTTGTGGTGATAATTAGTATATTTAGTATAATAACTACGTTTTGTTTGTTTGATTTTACGCCTTACGTAGCAGTGGTGACTTTTAGTATTTTAGTATAACAACTATATAGATGATTATTACAATAAAAACTGTACTATAAGAACAGCTATGCAAATACAAAATACGGTCAAGTTTTGTGCTACAAGAAAATTTAACATTAAACATTGCAGATATTTGATAGCGTAATGACTATGAGCACAATGTGATCATTAAATGCATAGTTTAACAGAAAATTAAAAAAGCTATAAAGGTAGAATATGCGTTCATACGAAACGAAATTAATACAAAATACGTACAAAGAATGTATACTTAAAAATCTGCTTCCAAAAATTTATGATGACTGCACTGTTGCGAATCGAGAAACTTCACGGACAGGCTCAGGCAGTAATAATCTCTGTACATAAAAAAAAACTTTTTTAAACTAATTTTGAAACAGAACATTATGTCAGAACTGTTTATCAAATATCATACAGTGGTGCCTTGGCAAAATTCAGAAGTGGGACAGCTTCAATAGGTTTTAAACTTGGAAGATATAACGGACTACAAGTAGAACAAACACTCTGTTTCCATTGTAAGAAGTTGAGGATGGAGCTCAAGTATTGTTACATTGCCCTCTTTAAGATTCAATTAGATTAGAATTACTTCAATCGGTAAATAGCTTTTGTAATGGTTTTGTTAATTTAACCAATATTGATAAAGTTGGATACATTTTATCTAATGCAGACATAGAAGTAGTAAGTGCCAAAACCTGCTATAACATCCTAAATAAAAGTTGTTTTATATCATTAGTAATCATAAAAGAAACACTGTCTTGTATATTTGATGTATTGTCCTAGTGTGTACAGTACCCCAGTAGTATATTGTTTTGATGATATATGCAATGTTTTAATTGATGCCTGAAGTTTTCTTATAAATCTTAATGTGCTCTGATCTTATCAATTACACACAATTATTTCACAACCATGCATTAGACTGTGGAACATTTTGGCATTTTGTTATATTCCAATTCTTTGACATCTGCTTTTTAATATGATAAGCATGGAAACTTTATGTTATTTTACCTGTATATCATTATGTATATTAAAGGGAAATACTAATACAGCTTGTTGTGTAAGAAATGTGTGTAGCTAAGGGAGACAAATCTGCATGCATTATATCTCCTGTTTTGTTATCCTAGAGAGTTGTCACCCTTAGAAGTAAAAACAGTCACCTTTAATTCTATTTTAGAATGGCTATACATGTATTTCATATTTGCATTGTGTATTTTAATTATATGTTTGTATGTGTAGATGAGACTCTAATAAACAATAAATTGAAAATAGACAATCCGATAACCTATGTATTTCATATCTAAATTTTGAAGAAAAATATTAGCTAAACTATTAGGCACGTCGTAGGTAACATTTACATCTTTAGGTCTCTTGTCGTTCAGATGTAAAATTATGAAAAATAAATAAATAAATATTTAGAAATATCCATTTAAAGCGCACATTAGAAACAAGGTTAAAGCTTGAATTTTATAATTTTTATTTCAGAAATGTCTGCTTTAAAGGTGAAGGATGCTGGTGGTTCAACTATAGACATGATAGATGTTGGTGGTTTCATAGCTTCAAATTTCAAGCCTCCCTCGGGGATTAAAAAGCTTTTTGATAACACACCGAACTTCAAGTTCAGAGATGATGATGTAATGCTTTGTACATATCCTAAAACAGGTATTGACTTTAATTATTGATGTTGTTAGTAGATTTCCTAGGCGCATTAGGTATAAGGCTTTGTTTAAACAAATTCATTATTTTAGACGAAACATATATCGAAAGCATTTATTTTTGAAAGTTAATGAATGTGTAAAGTTTAAAAACGTTTCTTCACCACTTTTTTTAAAGGTAGAGTTCATCATTTTTATCATCGGTTTTAATGCTATTTCATTTATTAAATTTAACATAAAACTTGTAAAACCAAACACTTGTAAGTGCGTTATTTCAGTTCAGTTTATTTCGAATGATGTAGGGAAGATCACTGCGTCCAGATTGATTGGTAAAATGGGTCTCCTCACCCCTGGTCCACTTTACAAAGAATATTATGTTCACTTCCGTTCCATACCTCTAAATAGTTCAAACACAAAAGCAACATATTGTCGTCTTAAGAAAATATCAAGGTCATATCAAACGAATAGCAAAAGTTTTAAGTACAAGTATGTTCTTGTCTAATAAAACATATACGCCAGCATTAAATTTTATTGATCCTATATTGCCGAATGGTTAAGATCGATGTCTTCAGACCACTAACCCCTTATTGTTAAGTGTTCTAAAAATAAAGGACTTTGGACTATTTTATGTGAGGAAGCTATTTAGCTAACTTACGACACGTCTGCGGTACTCATGTGCCAATACGTGCCAGAAGTTATGCACGAAAGGGCACAAAAAATCCATACTTTTTGATAACATCATTTTTATTCAATTTTACGTAACTAAGCTCTTGGCTATATAAAGTAGGGTTATCAATGTTATGCACGAAAGGGCTTAAAAAAATCCATACTTTTTGATAACATCCTCTTTATTCAATTTTACGTAACTAAGCTCTTGGCTATATAAAGTATGGTTATCAATGTAACCGAATAAAAAATATGTGATTTACAGTATTTTTATTATAATATTTATATTTTGTATCATTTAGTTTAAGTGAAACAATTCATTCTTCTATAAAGGCACATAATACCTCAGAACCAAATAAATATATTCTCTTGTAAAAAGGACATAAAAGGCTTTATTACGTTTAGACAATGATTCAGGTGCATGTTAGATAATTTAGCTGTGAAGTGTTTATGTTTGAAAATGTAAAGAAAGTAGTACTTTTATCCATTCAAGATACTAAATTATTATAAATAGTCTGATTAAGAGGAGAAAATGATGGCTCAGGTAATTGCTTAACTATTAACTTTTTGAAAATAAAAGCGGAACATAAAAAATAACGAATTTTTGAAAAAATAATAGAATAAATTCTTTGACAGAATTAACCTTTATTTCGATTAGTATTTCAAAGTAATATTAACAATTAGGAATAACCTACACATATACAGTATAATTTAAAGGTACGCATTTGATGTTTGACATGTTGCTGATGATATTAAAGAAGTCAGTGGCACCTATACAAGGCAATAAGCTGATACCACTGTGGCAGTGCCAATCACTAGATGACATGAACAAGTTACCGTCTCCTAGAGTTATCAACAGCCACAACCCACTCAGGTTCGAATTGTACTTTACATCTAACAGTGCAAATATTGTAACGAAAAGTCATGAAAGAGGTTATCCAGAGGTTGTAATAATTGTATGTGAAGGTATATGCCATAAATGAAAAACAGTTATATTTTTAAACTTATTTATATACTTATAATATATATGCTTTCGTTAAACAGTTTTCAATTCCTTTATAATGAATCATGAATTTTGTTGTGTGAGTGCTACGGTTTTTTATTAATTTATTTGTCTTGTGATTCAGAACACAGTTTTTATAATGATTTGTGATTAAAGAAATACGTTTCGACATGTCACAATTATTTGTCATATGACAGTAGTTACCTTTGTGTAGATACTAACATTAAGTTCTTCAATAGAGCATTTTGTCCACATATTTCCTTGTGAATAAAAGTAAGTAGGTCATGTTAAGTACTAATGTAGCCAGCACTTATCACTAGCGTCCATAAACATACTCAATAAAACCGGGCCGGTTTCATTTTCAAATTTGCCGTTTGGATTTAAAGAAATTATTTTTTCTATGAGAGGACCGTTTTCCTTTCAGATATCTGCCTGTTAAAGGTTTAAAAGAGAAACAGATCAAGACAGTGTTATGTTGCCGAAATCCCAAAAATACTGTTGTGTCATTCTACAATCACATGCGTGGTGTTAAATACTACAGCTATGACGGTAAATGGGATGACTGGTTGCCACTTTACCTTGAAGGAAAACGTATGCGAGATTAACATTTAAAAACTTAACAAAAATATCAATGTTTTACGGACACTTTATATCAATTTAAGTCACCGCATAAGACATTATTATCACACAGATTTCTATTTTATATAAAACTCATTGCTGTGAAGGGTATTTTATAATATTAAATCTACTTTACTACTATTTACAGACCAATCTGCGATAATAAATCATACTTGTAACTTTATAATAGTATATTTGAGTCAGAGGAACTGCAAGTATATGATTAGGAACATTTAACTGTAAATCAATTAATAAAGTTGTTAAATTAAAATGGTATTTCATTAAATCATTTTCTTCATGAATTTAGTTTTTTTCTGTGAAGTGAGGGGAGCGTAAGTGTTTAACTGCTGCTGTTTCAAATGTATTCTTATTTTAAGACTCTTAATCTGTTATTGTTTTTATTAGTTTTATTAAGAACACACAAAGGGCAATTGGCAGTCGTAATGTGACAAAATCAATGTCAAATACCAAGCTAAAATATGTTATTTGCAGTTGCATTTGGAAAATATTCCGACTATCTGCTAGAATGGGAGAAGGCAATGAAAGAAAACATCGGATTTCCACTCCATGTTGTTTTCTACGAGGATTTACAACTTGTAAGTTCTCGTTTGTATCTTAAACAACTTTATATTAAAAAGTTAAAGTAAAGAATGTGCTGATGTTTTTAGTGTCCGCTTTTCATAGAAAATATTTTCCTCAAAAATTACTACATTTTCTTTTATCTTTTATGAATAATGTTGTTTCACGTCAAAAGTCAATGACACTAATAGCTTTTTGTATTGATCATACATGTGTCAAGCGCCAGTGGCCCATATCACATATAAATAAGTTGAGTTCAGAGTTGATTTATATAAATATTATGAAATTATACTTTAAATGACAGCATTATGTTATGATACGTGTAAACCATTAACATGTTATATTATTTATACATGTATATTATAAAAAATAATTTGACGGCAATATGCATTTCCTAATGGATATGATTTATTAATTTTCTAATAATAACGCTGTATTTGTTCCAGTTATTATTTTAGTCAGAAACAAATGAATGATTGATCGTACCTGATAACTGAGAAAAGAAACCATAATGTCCTGATAGAAATATTTATAACAGGATACTTATAAGGAGATGGACAAACTGTTAAAGTTTCTAGGTGTGGAGTTGGATGACAAATTAAAGCAAGACATCGTTAAGGAATGTGGATTTGATGTAATGGCTTCAAAGCCAATGCCTAAGGAAGTGGTAGATACCTACTTCAAAGACGATTTCAGGATTTTCCGAAAAGGTAAAACGACAGGCACTACGATATAATGAATCAGACGTAGGAAGTCTTTTATAATTTCCGAGCGCACGTGGGCTACTACGTGGTGACGGCTATCAACAACCGCGTGGCACGTAATACATATTGCATGTAATGCCTATCGCATTGCCACGTAATATCTTACCAGTGCACATACCATAATAGCTATCACATGACCGCGTTTTGGTTTTTACGTGGGTACGTACTAACATTCGACCGTTGTAAATAAAATAGTTATCATATTCAATTTATGCCACCGTAATAGCACCACATTCATATATTTACAATTATTATGTCATTTAAAGGAAGCATTGAATTTAACAATTATTACTATACTTTGTTAATGGTATAATTGGCCAAGGTGTTTATTTAAAAAGGTTATTAATGAATAATTTATTGTTAAAGGCACATTTAAGCCGCGTCACGACAAAACCATCATATTGCGTTTGCGACCAGCATGGATCCAGACCAGCCTGCGCATCCGCACAGTCTGATCAGGATCCATGCTGTTCGCTATCAGTTCAACTTGTTATAGATTTTGGTAAGCGAACAGCATGGATCCTGACCAGACTTTGCGGATGCGCAGGCTGGTCTGGACCCATGCTGGTCGCAAACGCACTATGTTGGTTTTGTCGTGACGCGGCTCATTTTGGAATAGTATTTATTCTTTAAAAAAGGGCAAACATGTGTTAAGTAATGTTTCAATAATACTTTTAAAGCAAATTAGATGCCTTTCATCAGATTATAGCATTAACCATTCTGATTACTAAAAATAAACAAACTCAATATGTCTTAGCTGTATAGCAAATGAGTACTTTCTCTGGAAATTGTTACAGTTGGTGGGGGATTGATGTGCTTAATATGGACCTTTGTAAAGGACACGTCAGAAATACTTCTACATTAACATGCACATTAAGCTTAGTGCAATGGGATTAAATACAATTGCACATTTAGCGTTTTGGTTTATATTTTTTCTACTTTATTCCCCTTAATGTTTTACCTTGTAATGTTTATAGGAAAAATTGGAGATTGGAAGAATTGGTTTAGTGACAAACAGAATGCAAAGTTTGATGAAATGTGGACAGAAGAAATGAAAGATTCATCATTTAAATTTATATATACTGACCCAAGAGCAGATTAAATATACAATGAGAGATAACATTACAATCTTATATTTTTCGTTTTATTTCATTTATATATATTTTCCTGTTTGTATAGCGTTTATGCATTTTTACATGGTACTAGTTTTGCCATAAGTGGACTAAAATATCGCCTGGTAAAATCGATCTTAGACTAACTTATCTGCATAAAATCTTTTTGTCTGTGTCCTAGAATATTACTGCGAATTAAACATTTGTTTCTAATAAACAAAGTTTTCAATATGTCTAAATTGGAGTTAACTTCTGTCGCCGGTTTGTACATAGAAAGTGTAAGTAGAAGGCCTCTTTGCAGAAATTTTTTATTGCCAGATCTGTTTATGAAATAGTGTTCAGTTGTTGAAGCGTTAAGATGATGAACAGGTGAAAGGTTCAGTTGTTCAGTTTCGTTTGCTCCTGCACCCTCACCATTTTAAAAGATATGTTATGTCGATAATTGAGTTATTTTAAGTATCAACAGAAACTTCGTAAAAGATTTATATACCGCTGCCGAAACAGACAGAAATATCTAGCTCGACGGTAACCTTATACAAATTAGCCTGTGACGCGTTTCCGCTTGTGTAAAGTGACAAAATTACGTGGAGTGTAGAATATACAGTTGAGTAAAGGATGTTATTACAAAGTAACAATTATTTGTAATACATTTATATAGTAATTCAGCAATCAATATTATTAGTCCTAAACAACTCTTTTTGATATTGTTACTTCAATATGTTGTGACAATATATAGGACGTACGTCACAAGCTACAACAATTAATTAACTAAATATAAAAGCGGCGTCCGTGGCCGAGTGGTTAAGGTCGCTGACTTCAAACCACTTGCCGCCCCTCACCGCTGTGGGTTCGAATCTCGACTGGGACTTTGGATTCTTTCATGTGAGGAAGCTATCCAGCCAGCTTACGGAACGTCGGTGGTTCGACTCAGGTGCCCGTTCGTGCCTGAAATAATGCACGGAAGAGCACCTGAGGTCTTCCTCCACCAGTAAAGCTGGAACGTCGCGATATGACCTATACTGTGTCGATGTGACGTAAAACCCAAAACAAACAAAACAAAATAATATAAAAACTGCATATAGTCTGATTTTATTGACCTGCCAATTATGAATACATTATAGCACTCATTTAAATATTCGATCCCACTTCGGTTTTGTTCGTTTATTTTACGAGAATTAATATGGAGTGATATCAATTACGTTTGGAAACTCCCACTAGCTAAATGTAGGTTGTCGTAACATCCGCAATAGCACAGTCGGTTAAGTGATTAACTAATGCATAAGAGGCCCCAGGTTCGATCCGTTCTTTTGACATTCTTTTTAGCCTTATTCTTTCTTTATTTTTATTTTTAAGTATATTTTAAATAAAAATGGTCAAGCGCTTGCAAAATTGTCTACACGCATATGAAACAACTAAGAAAGACTGAATTGTCATGTTTTGTATTGTATTTTACGGCTTCGGATGAGTTTTCAATATTATTTGTAAAACAATGTTACATACAAAAGTATAGTATGTACAAAAAAGTGCAAAACATAATTATTAAAAATAGAAAGAACAAATGTTGAAAAATAGCACAGATATATTTAGCTCCATGAAAATAGTTATGAATAAAAAAAAATATGGACAAACTCTGCCTCGATCTTACAACACGCTGGACATTTAGATAATATATACCAGTGGTTTACCCAATTGCACTATAACGGTCAGAGTAAATAATTCACGGAAACAAGATGAATTTAATCATATTTTACTGCGTACCTTTCACGGAATTTACCGAACATTTATCTTATATTAATATATTCTGTGCATTGACCGTATAATCAGTATGGAATTGACAGGTTAATAAAATCAAATACCTCCAGATGAGCCAAAATATTTTAAGAAATTCAACAAATTGTGACACAAATCAGCCACCATAAAATGACAAGTTAAAACACTCGGAATATGTATGCATAGTATTAACAGACCCAAATGACCTTTAATATACAGAAGAACAAATATTGATGCAATGCAGCAATTGAGGAGAAACTCCGCGATAAAAAGCGCCCATGACGGATACCAAATGCCAAATCATTCTGCTCACAGGTCGTTTATTATTTAGGTTACTATTGGACCTTATTCCGAATGATTTGTAAATCATTTAGATTTGCATAATTATGCTTACGTCCATGAGAGGAAAATATATGCTTATACCAATTCCTTCCTAGTAAGAAAAATAATTGTTTGTTTCATTTTACGCCTTTTCCCAACATTATTTCAGTCATATGGGTGGGCAGAATTAGACTAACAAGACTTATAATGAGACATGACAGTAGTGCAATACTGATTCTGATCTACATAGTGGACAGATTTAAAACATAAACATTATAAAATTTAGTATTTGGTTCCATTGAATACGCATTTACAACAAATATATGTATTTTCAACTTCGACTACTAATTCCATGCCACTGAAAAAGATATTATCATAGCGTTCTGTTGGGCTGTACTCGTGTAAGAATAGGTCAGCAAGAAAAGTTGAAGAACATTATCAACAAAGTTGACGTTATATTATATCTCATTACCATAGTGTTTCAGAATATTTCCGAATCATGATTTCCAACATGATATTTGTTTTAACGACTGGATAAAACGCCACTCTAAAACGGTAAAAAGTGTCAATAAAAATATTTAGGTTTCGCCAACTCTGACTAGCTACTTGTATGCAATGTCCTCGGCCTATAACAAACTATTAAGGTAGTATCTGTCCGAATACTGCTGACCTCGGGAACATTAGAGTTCGCATTCAATTGTTAGAAAGAAATAGTTGTCTGACAAGACGGCTCTGCCTATGTCATGACCGTCCGGCACGGGATCCAACATAATTGATTTGCACAGTGCATATTGAAATACTGAAAGATATAACCCGCCGCCGCCCCCCCCCCCCCCAAAAAAAAAAAAAAAAAAAAAAAAAAACGAAAATTAGCGGAAGAAACATATTAAAAAAAGAAAATGAAAATGAGAGGAATTGAGTTAATAGAGATACGATTTACCAAATATTTTACCACATCAGTGTGTTAGTTAACAATTATTCACGATCTCTGTTTCGATAATAAGCGCAAAATGCATACGCATTTGGCTTACTGTAGATACCGAGGTTTATCTTTATATTTATTTAACTAGCGAATAATTTTAATAGCATTACTTTAAAGTAACTTAAACTAACAGTTAAGGCTATCTTAAATAAACACATGCCCTTTAAATGTCGAATTATTTTGAATGTTTTGTTTATCGTTTACTTAACCTCGTGTGACTTCCGGGACAAAATTTTGCAGTTGCGTAAAAATCACTAAGTGCTTTAGTTTTTATTTAGTGAAGATTTTAACAATTCAGGACCAACGGTCGCTCCCTACCAATCGCTTCGTTATTTTGGGTTCTTATTTGTTAAAATTTGACTTTATACACACTACATGTAATATATACTAAATTATTGCATCTTTTAGGAAATGAACTACTATAAACCTCGATCGCTACGATCTTGCCACGCTGGTGCAGACCAATATCTCGTACAGTAAAGTTCTATTACTTCTCGCCGCTTAGTAGAAACTAGACGCGAGAAACTTGAAAGTGAGCTTGACATAATCACGGTGATAGGGCGTTAACTATAACTTTCCACGCAACGACAAAATATTTTACTTCTGACAGACACCGTATATTTCTGTCACACAAAATAGATAGACAAACCTGCATACGACAAGAAAGCAAATGATAATATGCACCAAACAACGTAACATCAATTTGTTCATTCCATCGAATGTATCGTTTAATTTTCAGCTTTTTACTCTGTACAACATGCACAATGCTTTACTAACTAAGTCAAGATAGTGAAAACAGTTGGGGTGTACTGTGAAAAAATATTGCTTGATCGTCTTTTTTGTCCGTTCAGTTCATATGACTGATCAAAATACAATACGCATGTGTACATTTTTGTCGTTTGAAAAGGTTACACTAATTTATATTATTAATAATCCGTTGTGGTTTTTTTTTTGCATATTTGATATGATTTTCACGTTGTACAACGTGTGTACTTTGGGTACAACTTTGTAGACACCGCATTATTCGTTCTCATATCACCGCATTCTTTCTGTTGTTTTTCAGTAACGTCATTCGAAGAAAGATCCTTCTATGTGGGGTTTCTGTTTTTGAGAAATTTCGAAAACAGTCAAACAAACCGGCTTACTAATCTTTTGAGACACTTATCTAACTGGTATTTTTTAGATTGATTCGACCTTCAAAAGTCTTTCATCAAATAATATATTATTTATTAAACAGCAAGTAAACAGTCTTCGTCAATAAAACACATTGATAAGTAGATATATAATTTTACAGTTATTAATAAAGTATGGTGCAAAAATGCCGTAATTATCAGACTAAAGGAATAAAAATGCTGTGTTTTAATTCATTGTTGTGCGGTGTTCCAATATTCGTGTCGGTAGGTCTTTTTTCACCATTTATTCCTTAAAAGTTACAATACGGATTTCACGCAGTACGTACTGCGAGAAATCTGTTGGTAACTCGCAAAATGGAAACGGGTTTAGTGGTTGTAAATTAAAGATTGTTTCACTGTATTTCTTTCTGAAGCCCTTTATATAAATTAATTAGTGAAGATCTGGAGATAGGGTATCTAGGCAATAATTCTAACGTAAAGTATAGATTAAAATGAGCTGTTGATACTGTCATTTTGCAATTGATCAATATTGTATAGTTATCTATATGTATACTTTATTAAAACATTAACGTACAATTGACGATAATGTATACATATTTATTAGAAAGTTTATTAGTTATTTGTCAAATCTGCATCAGTTTGTAAAAAGTGCCACATAGTGAATGGGGCTATTTAATTCGATATTACCAGAAAAAAAGAAAGAAACAAACAAAACCTATAAAATAAAAAGTCTCCGGCAAAGATACACGTTTTTCTACTTATAATGTGTTGCGCGTAAATTAACTAAGCTTCAAAACTGTTTAAATACAAAACAAGGGATTAATCCTTTCTGTACGTATCTCCCCGCGTGAAATAATTATTTCCCTGCTCTGTTCTGGTAATAAAACAAATTTGACCACTTCTGACAGAAGGGATATCACGAATTCGAAAACCTAGCTAAACGCTGTTTTCCGGTACTTTCTGTACATAGCTCTGGGGAATTCACCTAATGGAGTGTAATAGCGGACTCGATGTTTTCGGCCTTTTTAAAATTAAATTGAAATAAAATAGTTATGTCTTTATAAGAAAATAATTTAATATCATTGTATGAATAATTCCATACAAAAAATAAAGTAAATACACAAGTTTACGCAGAAAATAACCTAATTTATTATGAAAGATTCCACTACGTCTGTTTTAATTTTATTGATTTTCATTATAAACAATTTATTTTTTTGAAAAATTTGCAATAGATATTTAAGGAATATTGATAATTTTCAAATACATCAATTTTTCTCACCTTAAACGGTAAAATAATGATAGAAAAATAAAAATATCATGTAGTTGTGTTATGTACTTCATTTGGCGTAATTCCCCAGAGCTAAATCCGTAACGTACCGGAAAACGGTGTTAAGCTAGGTTTTCGAAAAGGTCAATGGTGGAAAAAGGCGTACTTTGATAACGTTTGTTTTAATTTGTATGTTCTATTCAATATGAATACACAAATTCTTAAATAAGATCACAACCGGGTAATCGAATATTAGGTACTTTGGACAATGCTTGTTTTTTTTTTAAATTTTCTTTTTTAATTATTGTTGTTGCTTTTTACAAATATTTTAATGTTTTTATTGGGATAAAAAAGAGAGCGAGTAGTTAACTCCAACTTATTATGTAAACAAATCGTTCTTTTATAGTCAGGCACATTCATAGAATCTGCCTGTTATCTATTCATTTTTGAAAGATATTTTTATGTTGATTATAATGATTATTTATGTGGAATGAAAATTTAAGTACTCTGTTTTTTATGTCAATTCATTCTTGTGGGGATAGGGTCGAAAGGATCTTCCGGGTTTTCGTAGTTAAAACTTTTTTCGGCGACAAGTGTTCGATAATATAAATTTGAAGCATATATTCATCACCACCAGTGATTTCTAAGTTTAAATGTATTCAAAATATTTCCACCTCAACGATATATGGCTTTTGTTTGTGTTTACCGCGTACTGGCTCCTGGGGTGTACTAATATCGCAGCGACAGATATCATTTTAAGTTTTTTTTAGGTAATTAAAGGTTTTTTTTGTCATTTTATGATTATTTTAAGGACAATGTAAGGTTAATAACAACAAATGAACATGTCAGTTGAATATTTTCATGTTGCAGTGAAAAATAAGATTAGATAAAGACAGATATCTATATATGTCGACGTAGCTAGCAGGCATATATTTCTAATGAGGTTATGTGACTCAATGTAGAAAGAACACTGAAATATATATATATATATCCAAGATATATTGATTATGCAACTGAATACATCAATGGTAATATGGCAACTGCCAACAATAATTACAAAAACAGTTAAACAGAATAGTAATTAAACTTATACAAGTAACAAATAATTCATTATTTCTATTGTCTTAAATATTTAATAATAACAAAATAATTTAGAAAGTTAAACTAAAAACTAACTAACTAACCTGAAATATATATATATATATATATATATATAATATATATATATATATATATATATATATATATATATATATATATATATATATATATATATATATATATATATATATATATATATATATATATATATATATATATATATATATATATATATTGGATATAAGATATATTTATTATGCAACTGAATACATCAATGGTCATATGGCAACTGCATCGATGCATACATTTGTCACCTGATCATCGGCGATTCAGTTACGGGTGACAGGTTAGTATGATTGTATTGTTAGTAAATAGTTAACATGAAATGTAAGGTGGATAACGGGATTTGAGATCATGGAGTAAGATGGATTGTAATTAATGAAATGAACTGTATATAAAAACGACACTTCATATAATTTTAATTGTTTTATTGATAATTTTCAATAATTGTGACACAGGCTCCCTAAGATTAATAACAAATCACAAAGACACTTACTATATAATAATAACTCTATGACATATATATAATTATATATATATCGGTCGGTCATGCAGTTGAAATATTGAGACTAGCGTCGCTACATATATAAATGAATAAACATCTGTTACCGAATTAAAATATATGCTTTTTAATCAATGTTATAACTGTCACAAACTTGTTTATTTTGTGCATTAACGTCTACATTTATCCCGTTAAAAAACAACAACACATCATCAACAACAACAACAACAAAAAACAACAAATGATAATGTACAACAAAATTGCATGAATTTTGTACAAACTTTTCTTCTTCGTTTACTTTTCAGCGGGTTTTGATCAAGCGGCAAACTGGTGCGTCTTTTATATAAACGAACGCCTTTTAATTGAACAGTACAAAATTGACGTATTTATCAAAGGGCTGCAACTCTATGGTATTTTCTGATCTTTGCCATCTAAATCATACTGACTATCTGTATGTACTTTCCTGTATAAGATTATTTTTATATACTATAATTCATCTTACGCAGCGTCAGCGTTTTGATTTTTTTTCTATAACAGTTTGAGATTGATACATATGGAATTTTGCATGAAAAAAAAATAGAATTGCCTCGACTAGGATTTGAACCATAGGCCTCTCACACCCTCAACGAGACCGCTTACCTCTGCACCACGGCGAAGTAATACATATGTACCTTGAATAAAAACGAATACATTATGTAATTCTAAATTGAGAATTTCCATTTCGTGTTTGCAATCCTTATTAATTTCGAGGTAATTTGTTCACGATAAACCTGTTGTTTAACACTGATGAAAATAATTTAGCGAAAATCTTCTCGCCAAAACAGTCCGACATGTATATATTCCACTACTCGACAGTCAGATTTATTTGTGTTCTACGCTCTGGAGTATTCGGTAATCGACATAGCTAAAAATAGCATTTTCATTGATTAAAATGATATTCGTGATAATCCGAAGCTTTACGGAAATAGCCGAACATTTTTCATTGGGTAAAAAAGATATTCATCCGCGAAATTTGTGATTGTAACCTCATATTTCTATTTACTAATCTAAACTTTTAATGCACTGTAATTCGTTAAATGCCTACATTAAAAATTATTCTTTCTTTTAAATTGCTGGTTTTTAAGCAGTTTTGAGTGAGAACTACTTCGCGTTGTTAGGACTGTGAGGAAATTTTGTGTTAGACCGTGGATGTTAGCTATGTATTTACTGATCTTACGATCAGAAAATACAATAATCAAAATTATTTGAATATATTTCCAATAATTTGCTGGGATATGACAGAATTGCACAAAATTATAAATCTTTGACCAATCGGGAACTAACAATCTGTTCTCTGAGAATATGTGAAAATTTATGCGCCTGTCCGTTGAGACTGACGGACTATTTGCCGATTTGGCAGTTAACGATATTAGAGTCTGAAATTCTGCTAACATTATTTGTTTGGGTCTGACGACCCGAACAAATAAAAACAGTAACACATATTTCTAGTGGAAAGTCACAATACTATTTCTTGGAAATGTTCAATTTTTTCTATCTTACCCATATTTCTAAAACTGGTTTCGTTTTGCATTGATCAATAAAATTTTATCATCGTTTTTTATTGAATAACAAAATGACCAATCAGGTTTCAATGCAAAAAATGAAACATAGCAACGTAGAATTTATAACAACAATCATCACATGGACATTTTTTTAGTTATAAGGTTTAACATGTCATTAAGTACAGACAACTTAATTGACATTATCACCTAAATATAATAAAACTTTTAGCACAATGGATTGGACAAAAGAGGAAAAGCCACATTTAATCTTCCGATTACATAATTATTAATTTGACATCTGTAAACAAACATTAGACATTTATATCTTTAATATATTTTATATTTTTACATTCTTTTGAAAATATGGCATTTTTATAGAGAATAATAACATTTTAAAAAGTAAAAAGCATTAATATTCTTTTTTTTTTCGTGAAAGAATACAGCTGTTTTTGTGCTTCACAACGTTAATATTGATTAAACACATTCCTCGCCGTACAGGTTAAACCACTGTGAAAATGTGTTATCGTATCTTATGTAGAACTGTTAGATAAATTATCACTATCAGTTCATTCGTGAATGTGGTTCAAGATTGAATTCATGTTTAAAAAGTGGCTTTAGGGTAGTTTATATTTACTTTTAACCGCGACTTTACACTGTATATACATGACAAACTTTTTATATGGGAAGCATTTTGTTCTCTATACGACATGAAACGAACTTTTTATTGTAACAATACTGGCTTTATGATGTGAAACACGTTGATTTTTGTTTTTAAGAACATTTATCATTTTGCCATTCTATTGTTGTTGTTGTTTTTTGAAGATAAGAATAGCATATCAAAAAGAATTAACATCATAAATATTATGTTTATGAATAAACCGTGTTTGTACCATCATTTGTGTCTTTATTTTAAAAAATATTATATTGGCATGAAAATAATTAAGAATTTTACTTATGACTGATTTTTCATATATAGTATGTACAACTATATTTTTAATGCGTTAACGCAGTAAAGGCTATTTTTGCATACTTTATGACCACTTTTTTTTGGTAATTTACGTGGCTTGTTAGTGCCATTGATATTGGGTAAATTGCTTCCTTTTTGTTTTTTCATAATATTACACATTCAAATAAATTTTCAAAGTTTTCATGAAAATTAGCATGAATCTGGAGACGTGCTGCTTTAAGTTCTGTGTTAAATTCTGTTAAATTCTCATTTCACTTTTTTTAAATAATATCTTACGAGTTGGTAAAACCTTATACTGAATACTAAACGGAATGAATAAATGTACACAAATTGTTTCAACTATAGTTCAGTGGCATGAAATACTCGTACACTGCACAAGTATTGTGACTACTGCATATTACACACTACACAGGATAAAAATATTATTACCAGTATATTTTAAGTATTAGATATTATAACAAAACTACCGAAATTTTACAATTCATTTTCATCTTTAATAATATCGAAAAATAGGTAAAAAGGTAATCTAATGATCGCTAGCCGCATGGGTTCAAACCCAGTTAGGGGTAAGTTGTTGTTTCCTTGAGCAAGAAACTTTACACTCATTACTCAGTACTGGTTGGTTCCAGGTACGGATTTGAAAGTGTGTCTACAAGCTTATAGCTTCCTACACAATCGAACTAAAATAAATTATGTATATTCAACCAAAATAAGAAAAGAAAAATTTAGACAGCTTTTGATTCTCGAACAAATGTAAGTTATATTTTATCCAAATGACTCTACCAACTTTGCCATCAAGACATTTACAATTCTATTTTTATCTTATAATATATTCCCTTTTAAATACCAGTTTTATCTATTCAGACAAAGGTTGTAAACATTTGTGTACACAAAAAAATGCAACGTCACTCTCACATTATTATAGCGGCACGGTACATAGTATGGAAAGCCTTGACTGTCTTATGATTGTAAAAATGAACGTTGTTGTGTCACACTTTCTTTATACAATGTACAATGTGGTTTGTCGACCAATCATCATACGATGTGCATTTATGAATATAGTATGTGGTAGAATCATTATATTATATCAACTTATCAATATATTATGTCAATCTTTCATTATACGATATGTATCTATTATTATACGATGTGCATTTATGAATATATTAAAGACAGTCAAATTATCAATAGGTTATGTCAATCTTTCATTATACGATGTGAATCTATTATTATACGATGTGCATTTATGAATATATTATGTGGTAGCATCATTATATACTGTCAACTTATCAATATATTATGTCAATCTTTCATTATACGATGTTAATCTATTATTATACGATCGCTGCTTTATATGAAGCGCAAACATCATTATATCATGTGATTTTTGTCATTATACTGATGGGGTTAAATTTACCGGGTTAAATCTAACTATGCACCGTTGATGGCGGTGACTGTCTACATACAATGTGATAAAATCTCAAGACTTGAGGGAATCCTGAGCGGTTTTAAACTACTGCTAAATTGTTAAGTTGACTCTATATAAAGAGGATTCTATATAATATAGTGTTGTTTTGACTCTATATAAGAATGGTTCTACAAAATATACTCATTAATGCACATCCTATAATGAAAGATTGACATCATATAAAGATGGTTCCACATAATATATTTGTAATTGCACATCATATAATGAAAGACTGACATCATATAAGGACGCGTTGACATCATATATTGTTAAGTTGACTCTATATAAAGACGAATCTACATAATATGCTGGGGGAAAAATGCACAGTGTATATTGATAGATTGACATAATATAAGGAGACATTGACATCATATGATAAGAATTATTCCGCATAATATATTCATATCTTTACATCATATAATGACAGACTGACATCATATAAGGACGCGTTGACATAATATATATTGTTATTTTGACCTTATTATAAGAATGGTTCCACATAATATATTCAAAAATGCACATCGTATAATGATATATTGACATCATATAAAGACACATTGACATCATATATTGTTCAGTAGACTATATATAAAGATGGATCCACATTATATATTGATGAGTGCACATTGTGTTAGGAAAAGTTGACTCAATATATTGCTATTTGGACAATGCTCAGGTTTATAATCATAAGACAGTCAATGCTTTCCATAGTTAACATGTTCGCCAGGTTTATATAAGCATTTGAATAGAATAATCAAAAACTCTATCATATTTACTTTATGAAAAGATTTCTTAAATGACAGTTGCGGGATATTTTTGAGTTTTATAGAGGATCGATAAAATACGTAGGTAATTTAGATATTTTTCATTTCAATTTTATATCTATTAATGTACTTTTGTAATTTAAACGTTATTTTACGGCAAATATATTATATTTATCAACAATTATGTTTGTGTTGAATGATTTAATGTTTGGATATCTCTGAGAGACGCTTTTGCCATAAAAAGCGATTGGAGTCTTCCAAAGAAAAACGCATCTTTATTTAATTTACTATGGCGTTCAGTTACCCCTAATGATTTTCATTGACGATATATTCGTATTTACCATCTTGATGATAAACTTTGTGTTGTGATTTATTATACCCAACTGGAAGTCATTGTTTTAGACTAGGTCAAAATCAACTTGACTATCAGATTTTAACCATTGCCATAAAATAGAAGTCCTACCAACTTAAGAAATGTATGTACTTTGATGCAAATTATCCATAAGGTACTTTGTAAGGACATGCGGTTAAAGGCGTAAGTCTTTAAGAATTTTACACTGGCTGCCGATACAGACCGTAATATCTAGCTCGAGGGTAACTGTTTACGGCGGTAACGAGGTTCTACCGAGTTTCCACTAAACAGTTACCCGAGAGCTAGATATTCCCGTCTTACCGACAGCCGGTGTTTGATTCTTGTTCTTGCATATGACATGTCTAATATTTTCAGAAAAAAATACGAAAACTGATATTCTCATCACGCACTTTTGTCTTATAGTAGCAAATGAACTTACAACGTCATTCACAGCGGTAAAATGACATCATCCTCAAAACGCAATTCATTCATAAAAGGCGAGATGCAATGACATAATTTAAAGCACGCGACTTGTCTTACATTGGGTGTGTTAGTTAGGTTTTTCTAGAACCGGTGTAAACGGTAGATAATCCTGTCTGATATGCAAGAAAAACTTATCCCCATGTGTTAATATTTACAATTGCCATAAAACAGAAGTCCTGTACTACCAATAAACTTAAGCTTTACTGTGTATCTACATTGACGTTCTAAATGGCTAGAATGGCCAAACCTACCCATCGATCAACTTTTCAATGTTCAAGGTCATTTAAACGATATAAATAAATACAGTTGAGTTAACACTAAAGGTTACACAAAGTGCACTTGCTGTGCCCTACATTAAAACATCTAGTGCACGTCAATGTGCACCTCCTCAAGTGCACTTCAAAGTGGACATTGAAGCTCACCCCTGGTGCACTTTGATCAATTATGCACTGGACAGTGTTTCAGTTTTTTGTATAGAAGTTACATTTAATTTCAATACATATCTATAGTTTATGTCTTAAAAATAGAAACATTAAGAAAAAGAAGTAATATTTCAGATTGTGTTACATTATTTGTAATGTTATGAATATAATTGTGTTTTGGCCTTTTTAAGGAATTTCTTAAAATAACATTTAATTTACAATTTTTACTTTTTGTACAATTCATAACTTCAGTAAATATAATCTTATCAAGTTTTGTTGATAAAAATGGTAGAAACGAAAAAAAAAAAGATAATTATCATTATAATAACCAGGCCCCGTGTTCACAAAGAAAAGATCAGGATCAGGATCAAGTGATCCTGATTTTGTTTTCATTGTTTTATGTTACTAAAATTTATTGTGATTTGCTGGAATTAAATAATAATTATTCAAAATGTAAAAAATTGCCGATTTGAAAAGAAATCAAACTGTTTTGGGATAAAATTAGAAAATAACAACACAAATACAAAAATATTTGGATCAAAATAAGGATCAGTTTTAGGATCAGGATCAATATTTGGATCAACTGTAAAATGCCCGTATCTTGTAAAAATAACAATAAATTTATTCTAAAATTTCATTAATTTGCTATTACAAGTCCAGTTTTATCAAATTAATATTAAATATTTAATATATGAGAATAAAAAATGAAGAATATTAGAGTTTTTCAATTTGATCCTGATCTTGATCCTGATCTTGAAATCTTTGTGAACACGGGGCCAGGTTATTGAAATGAAATACTAGATGGACAGTAGTCAGTTGAATATACAAATAAGTCTCTGTTTATGTATAAATAGTTTTTGATAATTTTAGAGACAAATATGATGATAATTATGTACTTAAAATTTAGCTTGAAAATTGTATGGAATATGAGGACGGACTATGAACAAAGAAACAAAACAAAGTTCTGTTCTGTTCTGTAATAATTCATAGTTGATCCTTTAAAAAGAATTCAATTACCTTGCTTAACAATCTTAATTCTCAAACTGAGATTGAAAAGGGTGTAAATGATAGGATCAAGAAGATATTGTTTCTTTCTTGAATTCATGAAATAATTTTGATGAGCCGTATGCATGAGTTTATGTACTTGAAATTATTTGTTTTTTATCATTTCAATAAAACTGTTTTCCACATGTACAAAAAAAAATTGTCATTACTGGTTCAAATGCATTGTTGTTTCTTTAAATAGTGAAATATTAACAGCCGTAATTTTTATTATGATAATTTATTCATATGTTTAATGTTATTCTTAAATAATGTTTTGTTGCTGGTATACAATATATAGAAATCTTATTAAAGGATGATTGAACATTCCATTCATGAACCATTTCTGCTTGAATGGGCATAATGTCATTTTCACAATAACAAATCAATATGAAATATAATATTCTAACATATAATGAAATAATTGCCGCATTGAGATTCTAAAAGATATATGAAACGAGCTGTGTTTTTATGTTTGTTTTTTTCAAAAGGAATTTTTAGTCCTGATAAATCACTTTACATAAGAAATATTTATCAAATGGCAAAGGTACAAAATCTTTTTATAACACACGAATAAGGCAATATGCCAATCCAAGTATAAATGGTGGGTGTACATGATAAAGTCAAAACAACTCTAGATTTTGCCGTAATTTATATCATTTTTATGGCATAGTTCATGTGTTTAATCAATTACCCGCGTCAATCAGATATCCTTTGGAAAGTAACGTTAAAGTTCAGTTGGCAAGCCTTTATTTTTTCAAGCAGTTATTATATTTTATCCTTAAACATCTTTTTATACAATCATTGTTCAATGGCCTTTATAATAATCAATAATAATTTCAAAAACGTGAATTGTGTTTTATTTGATTAAATACAATCAGCAGATTTGAATATTGGAAATGCATGCAAATTTTAACCATACAATTGGTGTATTTTCAAGTTCAGAAAGAGCATAGATAAGTCAAAGTACATGCAGTTGTTGAGCACTTTGATAAGTGACCATCATTTATAATCCTAAAGACAACTGCATGTATAGATTTGAATAAATATCATCAGTAAAGAAATATTAAAGTTCACATACTTATCACAAAGGGCCATTCTTTAGTCAAAATTGATGATAGAGTTATAACTCTAGTCTTTGACAGTGAACATTAAGTATGATTTTACAAACATGCCAAACTATGCATGTAGTCTTCTGAATAACAAGATATTAAGGGGCAATTTCTCATAACGAAATCATATGGAAGTAAGATCAATAGGTTAGTCAGACCTTTAATTGGTCTAAGTTCACTAATCAAATATCACAATGCAACAGTTTAACATGGCGTCGTGTGTAAAGTGTGTACTGTCAACATCAAATATAAGTGTCTTAAAGTGATTAAAATATATATTTAAGTATTCAGATTTTGCTAACACGTTTCCTTAACATCCAGTTTAATTTTTTTACAAATGGCTTTAACAGACATAATAGAATAAAATTGATAAAGAAGCAAACACAAGGGAAGGGGTACGGCTCATTCTTGTTCATAAACTTTGTGTTTGATGGCAGAAAACATTTGACCTAAGTCAGAAATGAATTCTAAGTCCATTTCCATTACACTATATACGAATATAAAGACAAGGGTAACAACTCCCAGAAGAAAATAAGAGTTTTCGCCTCGCAGTTTTAACGATACAACATAAATAAAAAAAGAATTATAACTATTCATTTTCTATGATTGTTTGACTCGATTGTATTTTGCTAGCAATATACATCAACTGAATTTCTGAGTAGTACGTATCATCTTATTGAAATGGAGAGAAATCGGCCATTTTATTTTTGTAAAGGAAAGTAACACAATGCATTAAGAGATTTATTTATTTTGTTGTTGTGTTTTTTTTAATTAGTTAACGAAATGTTAAGCACATTAACGCCTCGATAACTAACGAAAATCTTAACATAGCTCTGAACAATTCAAATTTTGACATTTTGATAAAGCTAATGAGAATGTTAAATTTAACAAAAGTTAATGTAATTTTTCGTTAAAGATAACAAATGTTTTGAACAACTGGACCAGTGGTTTTAAAATTTTAAGCCAATTCATGTAAACAGGACTTTACACAAGATTTAACAGAGCTATACATACTTCTTATCATTTTTAATAATTTACCATTCAAACCAGCATAATACATCTTAAACCAAAGTGCATTCCTGTATATAGAATCAAAACAACGTTTTAAATCAATAAAAGCACAATACAATCTTTTATTCTGGTTCAAATATTTTTCATTTATAGAATGCACTATAAAAACAGCTTCTGTAGTCGAACTACCTTTTTTTTAAAACCAAACTGCGCATCAGAGATAATATTATTTTCATCACACCATTTAGTTATTCTTTGATTTAAAATACTAGTAAACAATTTACCAAGATGACTTAATAAAGTTTTTCCTCTGTAATTTTGTACATTTTTCTTTATTTCCTTCTTTATAGTAATGGTATTATACAACCTCTTGTTTCCAGATTTCGGGAAAAATGCCAGATTCTGAAATAGTGTTAAATAGCTCGTTATATGTCCGGACAAAATATCACTTGCTTCTTATAAAATATTCGTTTAAAAGATTATCTATCCCCGCCGTTTTATTTCGTTTAAGCATAGAAAATTGCCTAAAGTACTTCCTGTAAAGTAATATTTCTATCTAAAATTTCAGAAAAAAAAAAAAAAAAAAAAAAAACCAGGGTTAAATCATTAAAAATCATGGACATTGTTTAAATCTTTGGCTCTTTCATTCAAAGAAAAATTTACTTCAGGAACATAGTTTCCAAAATATGTTTTAAAATCGTGCAAAGGTACTTCACAATTATTTCTTCCCTGTTGCTTTTTAAAATAGCGCCAAAAATCACGTGGTTTACTCTTTTTTAATTTTTTAAAAAATTTTAGTATTTTTTTTTTTTCATTTAAAAGAACGACGTTTTTTCTTAACAACATATTTATTACCAAGCTTTACGTTGAACTAATTCTAATCTATCAGTCTCTGTGTGTGACATATTAAACTGTTTTAATGCATTTTTGTTACAATTGTTTTGTTTCCTTACAATCTAAATTCAAACATTTACATGAATCATCAATTTCAGTTACATCAATCTTGGAAATGTACAACCATGTTTTTTAAAAAAGAGGATTCTGCCACTTCTCTCACAGCACTCGTGAATAAATTCACCGTATTATTTACACTATTTATATCATTTACATTACATTTCAATAATATATCATTTAAAACAGGCAATTTTGCTATAATTCCAGAACGATATAATTCTTTATCATTATCACTCCATTTAATATACTCGTAATTACATACAATGTACTTTTGAACCATTTGCGTTAACCGAGTTACACAAAATGTCGAAATGTAAGGCAGCATGGTCGCTGAATTCATTAAATTACATACATGAAAATTGTTTATCATTTCAAAATCTTTTTCACACAATAATAAATAATCTATCAAGCTAGCACCATTATAATTATAGCATGTAAAAACACCTTCCTAAGCGGCCGTTTGCTATTCTAAGGGAGGTAGCTTTACACATGTCAATTAATCTATTACCATATGAGTTACTCCCCTTGTCCATTGAAAATCTTGGCAAGGGTGTATCAATACAATAATCATCTGAGTCTATGTCGGGCACAAATTGATCACATCATATATAGTCATGTTTGCATGACGTCATTGCATTACAATCTCCTGAAACAAACACCGTGCTTTTAGACTTAAAATGTTCTATATCATTTTGTAAACAGTCGAACAAATCTATATCTATCAAATTTGCAATGGGTATATTTTCTCTACATAAATAAACTGCAGCTAGGTAAATGTCAGAAGCATTATTAAAGAAATATTTATCAAATTTTAACCAAATAATTGTGTCATGTATATTTTTTTACTATTGAAATACCATCTCTAACATTATTCCTGAGATACACAACAATACCACTGCTATTTCTTTTAGCATTGCGGTGTCTGAATTTACGATATAAATTATTACATGAAAACCCTTCTAAATCTTTTTCACTCGATTTACTAGTCCATGATTCAGTTAAGATGATGGCGTCATTTTTTTGGTTAAAAAGTCAGTGAAGCTTTTGTCTGTTGTTTTTATTAGAACTCAGTCCATTACAGTTCCATATTAAGCATTTAAGCCAATCCGCGTTTTCCTAGACATCTGTTACTATTTCCCCATTTACATAGAGTTTGTCGTATGACACTTATGCTTGTATTTCCGGGCTTCCTTTTCTTGCTTCATCTTTCTTGAAAAGTGTCCTCCTCTTTGCTACTACTTCCGGGTTGAACTGTTCCGTATATAATAATTTGTGTCCTTTAATTTATTGCTGGATTTCCGGACAATTTCCCTGTCGGTGAACATATTGAAATTTGCATACAATTCTTTGCCCTTCTGTTTTGAGCCTCAATTTGGTCTCTTGATATAGCACCCATGCGATGCGCTCTTTCAATTTTAATGTTCGACACGTAATCTTTTGCGAGCTGTAACTTTTCCACAATGAAATTTCTTAAAAATGCTTCAGTGTTTTCGGGCTTTTCATATCCTTCCTCTTTAATCCCACCAAATATAAGATTATTTCGCATTGATTGCGACTGTGTGTATAGTAATGATTCTTTCATCTCTTCATTTTTCTTCTCAATATCACCAATTATTTAAAACGCTTCCCCTGTTTCAATTTCCGCAGACGCTATTCTATTTTCTACGCTATCAATTTTATCATCGCTGAGTTTTTGACTTTTGAATCAACATGTAACCATAAACGTTTAAGTTCTTTTATCAAAATTGTTTACTTTGTTTTCTAGCCCTTCCACTTTAAGCATTTGTACCTTTTTTTAGATTTAGACTCCAGAGATTCAAGTTTTTTATCAAACGTCACTTAACTTTTTAAGTTTATTTTTCCTAGCATAGCAATAATTATCTGCATTTGTAGGCCCACCAGACTTGTCCGCCATTATTTGATACAATCTACCGATTTGTCACGGTTTTAACTTGACCGCTCAATACCATCAAATCTATTATCGACTGGTTAACAGTTTACTTGTTATAATGATTCTTGATCTTGTTCGTACCAATAATAGAGTTTCGTCCTCACGTAAAACCTCGCTTACCTCTCTGACTGGTCTGTAGCCGCACGGCGAGAATCCGAATTTTGATAATTTACTAAAATTTTGTTCATCATCACTTTCACTACTTTTTTTCCTTTTTCCTCTCTTTTTGTTTTTCATATTATCTTTTTCATATTATCTTAATATTATGTCCATCCTTTCACTGATTAAATAATTAATCTCCACTAATATAAAAATCCAAAATATCAGTTTACTATATCCAACAAAAAACACTCAATTTCGAGAGACACAAAAACACGTCTTACACCTTTCGCGCCATTACCATTACTCTAAGGATATCAATTCAACGAATTTGCTTGTAATAAGTTAGAGTATTAAGGGTGCTTTATTCTTTTCATTTGCTTTAAAATTGTTATTTAACTTTTAACTTATTTCATTTAGATTCCATTTTGAATCGGGTAGTGATGCAGAGAACCCAAAACAGATCTTCAAAGAAGAAGGGTGCCTCTTCCTTTGATTATTCATGTAATACTTCAGCAAGAAATATGAGTGAAGAGGAAAAGGAACAAGAAAGAATATTGAAGGAGATACAATACTTGATGTCAGATGAAATATTTGACGACGTTGTTATAACACCTGCACCGTCAGATAAAGTAAGTTATATAAAAACTCAAGTTCAATGCATCAACATATTTGCGAATCAAAAATAATGTATTGCTCGAATCGCGAATTGCTCGAAACATCCTGGAACATGATGTATATACATGATTTAATACAAATACGTCTAAAAGCAAATACAAATACATCTTTCAGATCATGAGTTCTGAAATAAACTGTTATATATTTTTCATGTGATCATTCTCCCTGATACTAATACATTTCTTATTTATATTTCAGTTTAGTTTAACAAAAAGGTGAGTGTTTGATATAATAATCTGACAAGTTACAGGTTCGCATATTTAAAAACTGTACACAAATTATTTTTGCTACTGAAGCTTTGTTTTGTACAACCAATCAAATGTGCAAATGTCAACAATCAAATCAAATTTTTCGAGACCCTCGTGGGCGAAAACAACTTTTACCCAAGTGACATGATTTATATAGCTTTTGTAGATGGCCACATGGTAATGCTGCATGCAAACTATTTAAACTCTGGGTATTGAATTTTCAATCTTTTTAAACCATGTAAACTAAGCTCCCTTAGGGCGTTGCCTATTTTGACCTAAAGGTCATGACTAATGTTACTTCAGTGGAAGTTTACAAGGCAAATCTACAGGCAAAATATGATAGTCTTTGACTTTGTAGTTACGCAAAAGTAGACTTAAATGTTTTTTTCTTTTGCATGTCTATATACTGTTTATGGAGGAAATGATTCGCGGTTTTTATTTTATTTTCGCTATATTTTTGGTGGTTATTAAGAACCCGCGAATTCAATAACCGCGATTTATTTCGTCTTTAAATTAAGAAGTGTGTTAGCCTGTCAACAATATAGCAAAGAAGTTAACTCTTATATAACTTTGTTAGTTCAACTATGGCATGTTTAACGATATGTATATTTGGTCATGGTTCGTTGATTTTTAGCAGAGTAATCCCTCTTGAACTTTGAAAAATTTTAGAAATTTTCGTTTCCGTTCATTATCTCCCCAATGGTTGTACACATTCAACTCAAATTTGACATATAGATACATCTTAGGAATAATCAGTTCAAGTTTGAATTTGGTCATGGTTCAATGATTTTGGGCAAAGTTATCTCTCTTGAATGTTGTAAAAATTTTGCATTTAAAGTTTCAGCACTCATACTTTTGACTGGAAGTGTATGCAGTCATTATTTTGGTAACAAATATGCAATTTACAAAAGGTTAACATTGAATAGTTTCAGTGCCTTGAACTTTGTATAAAATTGTCTTGTGTTAACATTGAATAGTTTTAAGGGCTTTGAAAAAATAGTTTGTGCAAACAAATTTGAAACTAAATATTTTAACATCTGAAATTTTGGCTGCATGCATCAGTGGCGTGAAGACACATCTCTAGTTTATTTACATTTTTCTCTTTCTTCTTCTTATTATTATTATTCGACTTCTTCTTCTTCTTCTTCTACAACACCTTCTTCTTCTTCTTGCAATAAAAATAACGCAACTCTTGTATGTTCGAAATGTATTATGCTATACATCAAACTGAGAACAATAATGTTTGTTCTTGATTATGATGTTATAACAATTTACTAGATATTATCATTTATTGTATATGGATATGTAATCGATTTATGACACGATTTATATGAAAGGCTCGCTGCAGAACGCTTTTTTCTAATCATCAAATCTTTCAATTGTATATTGTCCATTTGAACTGCCAGCATAAAAAATGTGTATTTTCTTTATAGTCTATTTAGTTCAATTGTATTAGGGTGTAATACTTTTTAATGTATAAGGTTGTTTTTATTCATAAAAACATGGCCCGATTAGTATTCCATACATTTTCCCGCTACGTTCAAATATTATTTACCTTCGAACTAACCTTTGACCTTCTTACAAATGTGATATTTCTCGGCCAATCGTAATCCACTTTTAAGTAACCGTTTTGCAAAACACAATAATTATGCTTTTTGTGATGCTAAGTTGAAAGAAAAATATTTCTAGATATATTTAAGCATTCTTATATAAATTCAGGTAATAAGATTTTTTTGTAATTTCTACTCATAGTTCTTAATAAACTGTAAATCATAGGTTTGAATTTTATCCTATGAAGGAGATATTACGAAATCAATTTTGAGTTTTGTTAGCGGGCAGTTACGCGCCACTGCAACTTCATTTATATTGTTTAGTTGTTTACATTAAGTTGGGCACGTTACGTTAAATATCTACTTGATGAAAAAGGAATGACAAACGTATAGTAAATCAAAACAGTATGACTGTTAACTTTCAGAACAATCGATACATACAAACAAGGATGGTATATCAGTAAAAATAATTCAAGTTTAATACGCGCACTTTTAGCATGACATTTTTTAAAACAATGTAAATTCTGTTTAGAATTGCAATATGTAGGTTTAGAACTTCATCACACAGTTTTAATATCGTATCGAAATTTAAATAAACTTGATAGTGTAAATAGATATCATTTCTACCAGTTTCACCTATATACAGACATCTAAGTAAGAAAGATTCTATTACTAATGGTCATTTTTTTTATTTAAAAACTTATGTCACTGCATCAAAAGAGTTCAGTAAACAACGTTGCAAAATTAAAATACTTTGCAAAAATATTTAAGAAATTAAAGGATGATTATGTATACTTCTGTGATTATTTTATGTTTTTTCTTGTCTTTGTATAGCTTCACGTTAGTATATGTTTGTAGATATTGGCTGTAATACTTGATAAAAACTGTTGCATTGTACTGTATAACAAAGAAAAGCATGCTTTATGTGTAAACACTTATTCCGCTCTCGCGACCCATGCCAATTTGGGTAGGGAAGGTTGGTCGATAAAATATATCTACTTATCCAAAATTATGGGGGTTCTTTTTATTAAGATTATATAGAGTTCAATCAAATTGTAAATGTTTAGCATCTATTTAAAAATTGGACCATAGTGTTAGTTTTATTCAATAAATTTCTCAGTTTGTATAATAACAATTAAAAAACATGAGACAGATAATAAGATGTGATTCTCATTGACACTCTCTGCTTCTACGGGTCATTAAAGATTTTTTTCCTTTGCATAATTTTGTGAAGCTACGTTTTTTGTCGGAAGGTACCGGGATGGGAAACAAGAAAATTTTAATTTTAGTCATTTTTTGTGCAAATGAATTTTATCACACATGACAGTTTATTGGTCGTTTCTTTTTATTGAACCCAGTTAAAGCAGATGACTTCTTGATTTGAATGTTTGTGTCACGCATTCAAGAACCGCTGTAAGTGAAGTTTTTATACAATGCATAACATATACAATTTTTTTATTTTGCCTATGACCTAAACATATGTTTACAGCAAATACCAGAAATGATGTTATTAACAAATATGTAAAAGAAATTAAACGAGAGTAGTTCAAAGTACATAGACATTTCTCACAAACTACATATGTTACACATAAAGAAGAACAAAAAAGTTCTAGTTCTTAACGAAAAATGGAATGTTTAAGCATAGAGAGTATATTATGAGATGCGGTGTTTCATTGCAAAATAAATGAATTTTGCTTAATTCAGTACAACAGATTTAGATTTTGATACCATTAATTTTTTCAATCAATTTTCAATTCAATATTTATTTCAACTAAATAATTCTCGTGTGTGTGTGTGTGTGTGTGTGTGTGTGTGTGTGCGTGTGCGCGTGCGTGCGTGTGTGTGTGTGTATGTGTGTGTCTATATTTGTTGATTTTCTTGTGGTGCTTTCACATAACCTGTCTTGAATCATGTATTTTCTTTTTCAAAAAATAAATTAATAGGGCAAATAGATCAAAACCAATACAAATAAACTTCGTCAGTTGATACATAAAAGATTACCGGTCACGTTATATTATGTAAAGTATAGTAAGTTTTGCGGAGATTATATTTTGGAAATAAAGTGTTACAAACTGGAAAAGAAAACTTTTTGGATATAGAAATAGTGATTGTAAGTCTTTTGTTTAACATGTTTTAACTCTAAAATGAGTGCAACTCCTTCTAATGCTGAGAAAAGAGGAAGAGAATCCCCAGGATTAACAAGTCCTTTATGTAAGCAAACAAAGATGGCTGACACTGCTGAGAATTTTTCAAGTGGCCAGTCACTTTCTGATATGACTTTAAATGACCGTATGAATAAAATGTTTGAACTGCTCACGTCTTTGAAAACGGGCCAGGAACGTTTGCAGAAAATATTTGACAGTAAGATAGAGAGACTAAGAAGGGATGTCTTGTCAACCATTGACGATAAAATAAAAGCGGTAGACATTGATTTGCAGTTTGCTGGCCTCGATAAACGTATAGCTGACCTAGAAATTGAGATGATCTCACTTAAGTCGCACAGTTGTTTACAGCAAAATAAATCCATTAAAAATTGTATCATCACGGTAATTGGCTCTTATGTACGGGAAGTGTAGTATTCGTAGGTTTTTTGTCCGAATACCAGTCCACCTGCATTACTGCAGGGAACCAGGCCCAAGTGACGTCACTGCCGTATCCGTTCTTCCTGCTGTAAAACAACCTGTTGTGCTTTTGCTAAGAAGAAATAATATGTGCCATCATCCGAAGTGAGCGACTGTTGCGGTTTGCCTGCGGTTGATTTTATTGTGTATCATCTTTGTTTAGGTGAGTTATACTTTATTGGCGATGCGAGCACCAAATATTGCAAGATTTTTGCAATTTATCCAAACTTGTAAAAAGTTCGGGAAAGTTCGCCCGCCATATTACCACGTGATAAAAAGTGCTTTATTGGCGATTAAATCCTTGATTATATTGCTTCACTTTTTTATTTTCTTCCCGAAATTAATTTTTAATTTCGAATTTCTATTTTATTTTTTTAAGGCATTTTCAAATTATTGTAATTTGTAAATACTTCGTGCATTATTGTCTGCCGATTTAATATTTTTTTATTAAGTCATTAATTTTTGTATATTTTTTTGTTTATCATTTTAGAATTTTATACATCGTTTAGAGACTCGTCAGCTCTTCATTTGACTTATACCCGACCTGTCTTTGACAGTGTTGGGTTGGTCCACACTTGCCAACCAAGTCCATTGCTGTTTGTGATTGTATCCAAGTATTTCCATTCCTGTCAATTTCAAGACAGAGACGGAAGGAAAAGAACAGAAGCCTACACAGCAGTTCCCCTTTGATGTAAGCTTTCAATTTTTCTGTGTTCAAATATCATAAATTTTATACCTTCTTGATCATCATTTAAAAAAAAACAAAAAAACAATACATTTTACTGATTGTCCAAATTAAACACTCTTATGTTTAAATAACAAACTAAATTGTGTAATCACAGTGTTGTAACCAGTACAACAATTGAACTACTGTATTTCCATAGAAATTAACAATTCTGCTTATATTGCATATACATTACATTTATAAACATTTATTTACAAGTTAATTGTTTCTGGTTGTATTATTTATTTAATAAAACTGGAAGTTTGTTATAGAAAATTAAATAATTACGATACATATCAATATTTAATAGTCTGCCTCACATTCCCAGAAAGTCCCGGTGAAACTCATATCAATAGTAAATATCTAAAATGGGGTTAGTAGATTTAGATACCACAACTATTGATGAGTTGGTCTTGCTGCCACGGGTAGGGGGGAAGATTGGTTTAAAGATAATAGCAATACGGGAAGATTATGGGAGGGTCCCTTCAAATGAACTAGTGGGAACAAAAGAATTTTAGGAAATTAAGCAAGCCACTCAGGAGGGAAGGCTCTGGGGTAATCCCGGGGACCTTATCAACCAACTGGGGGTTGTGTCCTTGTCCCAAGAGGAATTACAGGATATTGTCTATGGCCAATATCAAGTTGCTGAAATTAAAAAAGACCATAGATTTATTAGGCAACTCCGATACCGTGCTGACCTAATTCTAGAGCGGAGCTTTGTAGCTAATAAGCTCTCGGGGAGGGGAAAAGCAAGGCCATTGGGACGAAGAGTGGTAGATAATAACTCTAGTCCCTGTGGGCGAGGACGTAGGGCAGTAACAAGTACTGTCACTAACCCTAGTCCTGATTGTCATATGCCTCCTCTTGAGCTAGCACAAGAATTGCCCCCACTCTCCTCTCAGGAGGACGAAAGGGGGTTGTCTTTTCCACAGGAACAAAGTCTCTCTCTACATCGGTCACAAGAGTGTTCCCCATTCTCCTCTCACGAGGATGAACGGGGGTCGTACCAATCTCCAGCAATTCTCCCACTTTTCCCTCGGGAGAATGAGCTAAATCCTCCTATAAGGAGTCTTTTAGATTTGGATATCCCTGTGCCTGCTAGGTTCGCTGGGCGGTTACAGGGGAGAAGTATCCTAGATCTCCCTATAGAGGAGGATCAAGCTACGCCTGAGGCCCTCATTACCCTACAAGAGGAACCTATTCCGGTGCACATTTTGGTGGAACCAGAAAACATTCAGGCAGATGTAACCTAGGAAGATTAGGAATGCCCAACGGTCAGACCAGAGGACAAAAATCGCGAGGTAAAAGTTACCACGCGAGTTTTTTACCGGTCTGATCGAGGGCATGGTCGCCCAGATTCAACTAATAACCTGAATCCCCCTGCCGGAGGATCAGTTTGGGCTAGGCTTGGTGCTAATAGGACCAATCCAAGCTCACACAGTCCTGCCCAAGAGGAAAACAAAGAGGAAAGCAAAGTTCGCTGGAGAAAAGATTCGAGGTGTCCGGTACGCGGATGTTCAACATTTGCCAGACACCTCAAGGCCTATGTGATGTCTAAACATTTACCTGTGCGTTTTCGCTCAGAGGCCCTTCACGGATGCTCCTGGTATATGGAACCACTTTCCTCTCTCCATGAGCTTGCTTTCATGCTCACAGGGGAGAGAGATGTGTACCTACTCCAGAAATTTGTTCAAAGCCAAAGCTTCATTGTGCCTTACAACTCTTATATTCTTGTTGATGAGAAGCATTGGATGGCTTCTGTCTCAAGGCTGCAGGGGTGGGCGGAGATAGAGTATTCACTTCACCCGCCAAATGCCCCAGCAGTTTTGATGCATTGGCGGGTCCTGGCCTGGCTTCTGCAATTTCTGTCCCCTGCCCAGAGGACAGAGTTTCATGAGCTTGACAGGAACCAATCTTGTCAAAACCAGAGAAGAGGAGAGTTCATTGTGTTAGATGAAGTCTACAGCACTAAAGAGGAACAACCAGCTTCTCCTGCCAGAGAGGAGCCAGTTCTTGAGAAACCAGCTCCTCCTACAAGAGAGGAGCCGGTCAGGGATTGCAATCTAGTCGCAGCCTTTGACGGTCACTTCCACCTGGATAGGACTGCTAGTTGGCTGCAAAGGAATCAAGACATTGAAGAGATTCTCCGTGTGGATATCGGTGGTCCTCCGGAGTTTCCACTGAATGAGACTGGGGGGGTTGCGGTGTATTGTGACCCGGCCAGCTTCCCTACTGAGCTTATTCTGGACCGTATTCCGAGAGGTTTTGGGATAGCTATGGGAATTCATCCCAAGCAATCTCACCAGTTCTCGGAGAGCTTGCTTGATAATATCAGGCAACGTCTCGAGAATTCCAGGGTTGTAGCCATGGGGGAAATTGGCCTTGATTTCACAACCCCCGAGAATACGTGGTCTTATCAAGAGCATGTGTTCATTAGAATGTTGTCTTTGGCCCCGTCCATTATAACAGTCATACTGCATCTGAGAGATGGGAAGCATGGAAATGCCTGTCTCAAAGAATACGATATCCTTATTAGGAATTCCGCCCCAGTGCAAAAAGTGCAACTCCACTGTTTTGCAGGTAGCGCCGAAAGGGTAATTATGTGGAACCAAAGGTTCCCGAATTGTTACTTTGGCTTAACTGCATTAGTATGAAACTTTAGTACTGGGCAGCGGGAAGCAGTCCAAAGGATTCCTTGGGACCGCATTCTTCTGGAGACTGACTCACCATATTTCCGGGGAATTCTTACCAACACCCCGAGATATATCCGAGATACTGCCCTCCTTGTAGCGGAAATCCGAGGGTGCACTGTGGAAGAGATATGTTCCCAGAGTTTGGAGAATGTGAGATGATTGTATAACCTTTAAAAAGACCATAAGATTCCCCGAATAGATTTAATAGTTATCTAGTTGGGGTTGTATTTCAGTTAAAGGTCAAATGGGTATCCCGAGTGGATTTAATAATAATCCAGTTGGGTTCAGTTCCCTTAATTAAAATAAGTTAAAATTTGCTATATTTCAGTTAATTGGATTTAATGATAGTCCAGCTAGGTTCAGTCTTTTGTTAAAATATGTTTCCAAACCTGGAAATTAATAATAGTGTTCCAAGGCTTTAATTTTATTTCCTAGATCCCTAAAAATGTCTTAACGACAAGGGATTTCATATAATTTAAACTCTTAACGAAACCTTCTTATAAAGTGGGGAGGAGTTTAGTATTCGTAGGTTTTTTGTCCAAATACCAGTCCACCTGCATTACTACGGGGAACCAGTCCAAAGGAACGTCACTTCCGTATCCGTTCTTCCTGCTGTAAAACAACCTTTGCTAAGAAGAATAATATGTGCCATCATCCGAAGTGAGCGACTGTTGCAGTTTGCCTGCGGTTGATTATATTTTGTATCATCTTTGTTTAGGTGAGTAATACTCTAGGACGCCCTGGGAAATCGCCGTTAGATGAAGCAAACGATTTGATCTCTGCTCTAGGCACGGACATATCGTGTTCCATTAAAATCACAGATGCAAGCAGATGTACCGACAGACATACTTGGAAACTACCGTTACTTAAAATTTCATTTGAGAATGCTGACCAGAAAATTGATGTTTTACGTGCAAAGAAAAAGCTAAAATCTGTTGCTACATACAAAGATGTATATATATTTGGTAGCAAAACGCATACCGAAAGTATACTTAATGCTAAAACATTATTGTCTCAAATTCCAAACGGGAATCAGTTTAGAGTAACTGGCAATGGTCGTATAGTGAAAAAAGATTCCCTGCATCAAAATAGTAGCGGTCGTTCAGATAGTGGCGGCAGTTAATCCAACGCCCGGTTGACTGAACAAACCATATCGATATCACAGTTAAATGTAGATGGCTGGACGGAATCAAATCACGTTTTGAGATCTAATTTAATTGCTCACACTGAATCATATGTCATTTGTGCTAATGAAACCCATTTGAAAAACAATTTAACCATACATGTTGAAGGTTATCGATTTTATGCACACAACAGAAAATCAATTCACGTAAATGCACCAAATGTTCAGGGGGTGTAGGAATGTTTATTAAAAATGATCTGATCAATGAATTTGAAGTTGACGTCATTGATAAGGCCTATGACGGCATATTAGGGATTTCATTTACGTCAAAGACTACTGACCACTCACTTGTAATATATTCCGTATATTTTTCACCAGAAAAATCGCCATGGAGACGTAATGCTGCGGACTTTTTTGCACATTTGCTTGGTCAAGTTTACATGTTATCAGAGAGTGACGCAATATTTGTTTGTGGTGACGTCAATGCAAGAATCGGGTAACTTTCGGATATAATTTCGAATGTGGATGGAATTGCTGGAAGATCGATTATCGACAAAACTGTTAATCAACACGGAAATACCTTTATAGAATTTCTTCTTGATTCAAAACTGTGTGTATTAAATTGCCGTTTTTCTAAAGACAAAGATAATTTACGTCAGTATCAAATAAAGGGAAATCAGTTGTTGATTATATATGCGTTCCACATGACTGTTTGAAAGCATGTGAGAATTTTGAAGTTATTTCAGTTGAATCGATAGTAGACAGATTTAAGTTGCAATCGCTGATAGGGTCACGCAGTAACTTCCCGATCACTATATGTTACGTTTTACTTACAATTACAAAACTGTTTTAATTAAGGATGATAAAACGAACAGTTTGCGGTCGCAGTTCAATACCAAAACTTTTAAATTGAAAAGAAAATTCCTGAAGATTTTTTAACAACACAGTTGGCGAAAACAGCTTTTATTGGTCTAATAAGAAATATTGAGTTATGTAGAGAAAATATAGATAACATTTATGATCAATTTTGTAAAACGTTAATAAAAGAGATGAATGCTCATATTCCGACATTTGACAGTTCTAAGAAAACATGAAAACGGTAAAAAACATTTAAGCCTTATTGAAATGATAATATAGAGACCCTCTGGCAACGTGTACGTCAGTCTGAGAGAGAATACGTTACATTTCATGGTAATCGTCGAACCAGATTACGCCTTCAAAATGAGTATATAAATTGTAGACAGGCTTTTGATAAACAGCTGCGTCATGCTGAAAGGATTCATAAGATGTCTCTCTCGATTGATATTGAGTGCACGTGCACAACCAATCCAAGGGAATTCTGGGATCATATAAAAAAATATCGGTCCAAAAAATAAAAGTTCTATACCTATGGAGGTCTATGATGTAGATGGGAATGTGACTAAAGACTGTGATTTTTTTTTTCAATAAATGGTTAAGTGAATTCGAAAGTCTTTATAACTGTCACGAAGCCGATGAAAATTTCGACAAGGAATTCTACGAGCAGATTTTAAATGAGAAGTATTTCTTAGAAGATCGAATGTTAGACCCCCCTTTTTGAAGAAAATCAGCTGTTGAATTTCCCTATACGACGGTCTGAAAAAGAAAAAAATGTTAATAGTGCGAAAAATGGGAAAAGTGCGGGGTACGATAAATTACCGTATGAAGTTTTAAAGTTTCCCACCATAATCGATGTTTATTTTCACTGTTTAGTTTATGCTTTGAAACAGGAATCATCCAAAGTTTATGGCGAAAAGCATTAATTTCTCCGTTAGTAACGCAGTAGAAATATGGTTACACATACTGAAACATATATCATAAATCTCATAATCGTACATGTAAATTATCACTAGAATCTTGAATCTTTTTACTTTTCTTAAAGTCTTAGTACATTTTTCCTAGGTTTGATTTTATTGAAATACTATTGCTCTTCTGGAGGCATGGAGCTTAAATAGACGCCCACATTTGGCGCGTAAAAGAAAGGTTATAATGTTACAATAAGATAAAAACGACTGTTTTATACAATAAAACATGTACATATGTATGTATAAACGTAATTATTTTACATAGCATGTATAATTTTCGAAATAAGGCTATATAAGTTGTGAAGAAGCTAGTAAAGTTATATAAAATATGGAAAAAAACAAAAGTCCGGGTACATCAGGCTTTAGTGCAGATTTTCTTAAGGTATTCTGGAAAGATTTAGGTCCTTTTGATGTAAAAGCTTTCAATTATGCTTATACTTCAAATAATTATAAATTGTCAGTAACACAAACACAAGGTGAAGTAAGTTGTATTCCAAATAAAAAATAAGCCTAAACAATTCGAAAAAAATGGGGACCAATAACACTTCTAAATACGGTATACAAAATTGTTGCAGGTTGCAAAGCAAATCAAATAAAACGCTCTCTAGATAAACTAATAAATAAAGATCAAACAGGTTTAATCAAAGGAAGATAGCTTGAAGAAAATACCCGTCTTATTTATGATGTTATGCAATATACTGAAGAAAATGACATTCCTTGACGTTTCCTTTTCATGGATTTTGAGAAAGCTTTTTATTTACTCTCTTGGCCTTTTATACAGAACACACTGTCTTTTTTTACCTTTTGCAACTTCTGCTGTTAATCAATTTTTTTTAATAAAATATTGGAAAAAAAAATAAGTAGAGGCTGGCGACAAGGGGGTCCTCTTTCATGTTATGTTTTATATTATGTGCTGATGTTCTAGCTTAGAAAATATGAAATGACAAGATTACAATGTATAAAATGAATAAATATTAATAATGTTTTACTTAGATTGTAACCATTTCCAGATGACACAATAATGGATAATGTTTCTAGATAGATTAAGCGCGTCTTTAAATACGCTTTTGGAAATGTTGTCAAAAGTTTGCACAATTATCGGGACACAATGTTATTTTTTATAAAACTAAGGTTGTGTGGATAGAGAAAATTAAATATTCTCAAAACAGTATAAAACAGGATGGAAATTGTCTTGAAATCAACATTTATTAAGAATGTTAGTCATTAATTTTCATGTTGACTTTAATAAAATTATAGATTTAAACTATAGCGAAAGAATAGAAAATATATACGAATTCGAAAAAAGGAATTTTCATACCAAAAGGTAAATGGCCGTTATAAATCTCAAACCCTTTTGAAACTGTAATCAGTGTATGCAATAAAATGTTTTATGATTTTATATGGAAAGGAAATGTACAAATTAAGTTTTCTGTTGTTATTAAAATCTCTAGAAAGGGCGGCTTGCAAATGATAAATATTTCTGCCTTTATCGTGGCGTTAAAAATAACATGGTTTAAAGGATTAATCTTAAATGCTAGTTGGAAAAGTATTCTTTACGACAAAATAGATATGCAAACATGTTTTCACTTTGGAAACCATTACTTTGATAAACTTGCAAAGGAAAAAAAAACAAGTAAAATTGAACTATCCGTAAATGCATAGCATGTATTGATATATATTTACTATTACTAGTATGTTAATTACATGTTAAAAACTATAACACATCCTCAGATTATGATCTTTTCTTTAGGTGACTTAAAGGTCCTATGGGCCGGGTGTTCATCTTTGTGGATTTTTGTGTATGTATATACGTGTAACACATGTCACTATAATAAAGAATTCACTCACTCACTTACTCACTTACTTACTGTATATCAGTGCAAAATGCTTAATCTTTCTTGATCATTGATTCGAGGCAAAAACGTTATAACACAAAAGCTCAAGACTTATAAAGAGGCAGCAATCATAAATAATAGGTGAGAAAAATCCTATTTCTACACTGACAAGTATTGTTTTGAGTTTATGAATTTATGAAATAATTCATACCAAAATATAATGCATTAGATTGTATATAGTGTTGATGATTTTGGAACTTGTTTTTAAGTACTGTGATAAGTATGAGTGCGAGTGTGAATGAATGTGTCGTCCTTGTCTCTTTGTGTTTTGTTGTTTTGTTGTTCTCGCTTTGTTTGTTTTTAATGGCATTTTTTCCTTTTTGTCATTGTTTTATTTTCTTTTACTATATAAGTTTCAAATCTGGTATATCCCGTTTCGAATGCATGATAAAACAATTATGTGTAAAACCACTGTTGGATGTGTTTCGACCTGCAAATGGTTATGCGACGAAGCGAATAAATGGAGTTACCTTATGGGGTGTGTGAAAACAAATCGAATTCGATGATATTTGGTCAGCGATATGGTTTAAAATTTATAATCCCGATAAAACGGGCATTCTAGAAAAAATTGTATCCGTTTCCAATGGCTATTCATATTAACATTCTCTGTTCTTGTATCTTCTAGATTCAATGATGAAGATTTCTATTTTACTTATAAGTAATAACTCAAATATTCCTCTAATTCAAATATTTACTGTTTTATCAATGAAAAAATAAATTTCGATTTTAAATTGACAATTCATCAATACAATAATCCTTCTTTTTACCTGAAAAGCCTAATGTTTCCCAAGATATTTTGAACTGCGATTTGTATATACTTATTTTGGTTGCTTTATTAAGTTCTAAAAGCAAAACCTACCAAATAAATTTACAAAATATAAATTCTCAAAATACATCTGAATCTTCTTAGATAAATTACCACTTATATTCTATTCATGGTAGGCTTCTTTTAATTTGGTTCCTACCAGGAGATGTGATGATCTTTTATAGGTTTCTTTTAGTCTATGTTGTGGGAGAGCAATAATTGTGTATTTTATAAATCCTGGTTCAAAATCATCACACTGGAATATAATCCTTTTTACACTATCTTTTATAATCCTTTTAATAAGCACAACAATCCATTTGTCTTGTTTCACCTTTTATTTTTAATCCTCTTTTACCTTTAACAACTTTACACTTTACAATAATCAACTTTTAACATACTTTTAAGAATACTTTTTTATAATACTTTTCAGAATACTTCCACCTTTTAGAATGAATCAATGATTGAATGAACATTGACAAAATACTTACAATATATACCATCAAAGATTATACTAGATGAAATTACTAGTATATTCTAAACTATTATAGAATTCAACAGAACAAATACATCAATCATTTCTTGCAGTTTCTAGATAATAATAAACGCTATACATCATTGATCATAAGTACAAATCCTTTAACAATTTACCACTATGAAATGAAAAACCAATACAGATAATCGCGATCATTCGCGACAGGAGATACCATTTAAAATTAGCTATCCCTTTTTAGATGGCAGTATTGAGATTATGCACGTCTTTTTTTTTTCCTATGTTGAAATTTCTGGTTGCTATGGCAACTAATAGTCTGAAAATATGGCAAATTTAACACATAAACTGGATCTAGAAATAACTAAAAACATATTGAAAATATTTTCATGAAACTTGATATATGGATAGATGGCATAATGGAGATTATGCACGTCTTTTTTTCCTTCCTATGTTGAAAAATTCCGGTTGCTATGGCAACTAATAATCCCTAAATATGGCAAATTTAACACATAAACTGGATCCAGTGATAGTTCAAAAAGAACTGAAAATATTTTTATGAAACTTAAAATATAGGTAGATGGCAGTCTGGAGATTATGCACATTTTTTTCTTTTCTTTTTATGTTGACAAAATTCTGGTTGCTATGGCAACAAATAGACTGAATTTCAAGATTTCTGATTTAAAATTTTTACCTTTTTCACTATAAGTTCTTTATTTCTTAAGGTGTTTACTTCAAACTTTAAATATTAGTTTTTGGTCATCAACCACATCATTTGTGACAAGGTTTACAACACTACCACAAAAAGTATCAGAATTACCTCCCTTGAACTCAGAATTTTTATGAAAACAATGTTGTCTTTTTTAAATAACTTCTTTATTTCCTAATGTATCTACTTCAAACTTCATATATATGTTTTTTTTTATTATCACTCAACATTTTTGAGAAGGTTAAATACTCTAGCAAGCCTATGTTTCAGAATTATGTCCCCCTTGAACTTAGATTTTTTTTCGAGAAATTGTTTTTTTTTACTCCAACTTCTTCATTCTATTAAACTTAAAGTAAAACTCACATTATATATGACAATGTTCATAAATCTAGCATCTTTTTTTCAAGAGTTATCTTCTCTTTAAGAATTTTGCATTAAAATATGTTATATTTTGGTAACAGGGAAATTTGAAAAAATAACTTTAGAGTCTCCTTCAGTCTGTCTGTATGTATGTCTGTCTGTCTGCCTGTCTGTTCTTAAAAACTGTTTCCTGAAATCACTTTTAAAGATTTTTTCCAACAAATTTTCTTAAAAAAGAGAAAAGTTGAAACGTTAGTTATTCTTATTCATCCTGAGAAAATTGGACCTTTTGATTATCTGTTGTATAAACATTATCTCCTTACTAGGCAGGGAAACTTAACGCATTACTGTGATATAGACAAACTTAGAACTCAAAAGATTTAAGTTCATTCATGTCATTCATTCACTGGTAAAATTGAATGGCCAATGGCCCATCAGAGTGTTGCTGGGGTTCTTACCGGTAGGGGACTTATGGATTGCTTGCAATACTATGATTATTGCTTGTTTGTATTTGAAACAAAGAGATCATAATCCAAAATATTTGAAAGAAACAAAGTTGACAAAGTGGACTACTACTAAACTTAAGCAACTCATCGCTCTAAGGTCAATAAGGACTTTGCTCTTTTTATGCACCCCAAGTTTTAAAATGAAAAGCATAGAAGCACTGGATTATCCGTACATCTTTTTATCCTTGTGCGAGAAGGAAAATATGAGGTTATGTAAGTTAATTTAGACAACGAAAATAGCTAGTTGATTATTTAAAAGTTATAAGGTTAAAGGTTATGGTCGAGCTGTCACTAGATGTAAAATCCTTGCCCGATAATTAGTTTGGAAGTCATAGTTGATGCTATTTTGTAGGGACATTATCCTTAGTTATTAGATGAACCTTTCATGGTCGAGGTCACAGTCAATCTTTATTTTATATTACTTGGAACTGAATGTTTATATGGTTATCGCACATGGCCAATAGTAACTGACCCGTGTTAAATGTTTGGTCACCAAGTCAGAAGTAAGTGCTGCTGCATTAGCTATGCACAATGAAACTAAATGTGAAATCTTTGTAAAATCGATAATTTAAGACGAAATAAACAATGCTTATTAGGGATGAGATGGCAAAGAGATCATCTGTATGAATTTGAGGCCATATCATCAAAGGAAAAAGTCACAGTGGCACTGAAAGTGAAATCCATGCCCAATCAAATATTGTAGGAGAAATGAATTTCATATTACTTAAAATGACATTGCTCATTGTCAGCAGATGTTTCCTGAGAGTTAATATGATCACTGTCACCGTGAAATTTAACGATAACTACAATATTTTGAGAATAAGTTGTATGTAAAAATCAATAATTTTAGAAAAGATTAACTGCAGTTTGCTTTTCTTAGAAAGGACATCCTTGTGACATCCTTGTTAAATTGATACCGTAACTTGTGAAGGAACAAGCTATTTAAAAACTATGCAAAATATATCAACATCAATAATTAAAAGCACAATATTTCTTCATTGTTTCTTCCTTCTTAACAATGCACAATCGGAAAATAAAATCCAAACGGGAGAGGTGCACTTCTTTTATTCACTATTTTAAGGTTTTTGCATACCCTTTAAGTAAAAAGTCTGATTTTTTTAGTCAACTGCTCCATTTGATCATACATTCGAATCTGACAGGTACTGCCTCAAAATGTATGGCTCAAACACCACAATAATCAATGTTCTTATGCAATACTAGCTAGTTAAACTTGAAAGATAGCAACTTTAATATTTGAAAACTCAAATATCAACTTCGATTTCAAAATGGTCCCTTACTTGTATATTTGACACTGGCCAATTCGATACAAAAAAAGACCGAAACTTGGTAATGCCTCAATTACACTTTACAGACTATATGTTATGCCAAATGAAATCGGCATTTGTCAAAACGATAGCTTCTTGATTTCTATAAACAAATTTGAAATGATCCATCTGGGATATCAGTTTAAGATTAAGACATCGGTCTTTTTTTCATTATTTATTGTTCCTTGTCATTAAGAGTCAGTGCGCAATACTAAAGCCCTATTGTAGAATATATATGAGAACATGGCTGATGATAGTACAATAAAAATATGAAATAACATTTCTTACTGTTCTAGTTAATTTTGATATATGAAATCATTTTGCGTATCATATTTATTCAAAATCGGCGAGAAAACGTGATTTATGTTGCATAATCTATTGCATCATACATACAAAAAAGCAATTTTAAGAAGGAAAAAACAATTATTTTGATATAGTCTGGGATGGCTTTTCAAAACAGGTTTAAGTGCAGGTTGGTATATCTCTTATCATATGTCAAGCTAAAGTTCATAAGGGTATAATGGTTAAAATTTAGATGTAATAACAAATAATAACATGATTTCTTTAATAAAGTATTACATACTGAGGCCAGACAGAACGACAAATATCAGAACCAAATCAGTTTATTCGTGTCCCTATGTGTTTGATACTAGGGGACCACACTTTAATGTTAATTAATTAATTATTTTAATCAGTTAGTTGATTCCTTTTAACTATATGTGCTACAATTATTTGAATTTCTATAGATACATACATGTATTATCTAATTTAAGAGTTGTTATACATGTCAATACATATAAGGTATATATTGTTTATATTGGAACTGATGAAAGTAGATGCTGACATCTAAGCATCATATGACGTTAATTGCACTTGATTGGTATTTGATGTTCATGTATAAATTGGCTTACATTGTAATTTATTTAATATTTACATTCAATACTTAAATTTTTGAATACTTGAATTGTTGTAGTGATTCGAATATTTCATTATGAATATATCACAACAAATCATCAATAGCTGTAATTTCAATCTATTATTAGTAACATTATTAACGTATGGCACAAACAAAATGCATGTATATGAAATTACTGAAAAATGTGTTTTACTAGTTGCCAATTAACCTCTCTATATATACTCATGACATGACAGAATGGTCATTAGCGGAGAGAAGGCTAAGAAGTCTAAGATTGAAGTCTAGAGTGAACTTGAAAATAAACTGTTTAAAACCGCAACGCTAGTACTTTATTTTACCCGCTACGTGACAATACTATTTGGATATTCTGTGATCTTCTGTATTCCTCTACCAGCACGTTGTACAAGAAAACGATAATAAATCCTGTGTATTTCTGTTCAATGATGAATTTTGACCGTTTTGCTATAACTGTGAATGTTGTATATATCAAAATTGTTTTGGTAGGGTATATTTTCATGAAATATTATAATAAAATTATTAACAGTGTTTCCATCATATATCGGTCGATTTTCTAAAGTTTTGTAACATAAAATATCTGTTTTAACAAATGATTGGTGTTAGTAGCATTACTATGCTGCTGTTTTGAGTAGAGTCTAAATCTTGAGCAGATGTCATTTGCTCTTAAGGTAGTATTTATTTAAATGTTGTTATTTCATAAGTGTAACCGTATCGAGGTCATTCATAAAGTTTTTTTTTCAGATTTGGCAGGCTAGAAGTATTCAAAAAGCCTTTGTTGTTTATCTACTCTGACAGAGACAACAACCTCAAAATTTCTGAAAATGTTATGGCACAGATAAGTAGTATAGATGTAACGCTAAATGTCGTTGCTGTATGTGGTCTATATAGGACAGGAAAGTCGTATCTGATGAACAGGTTGGCGAACGAAAGGAAAGGTATCTTTGTGTTTGTGTCTTTCTTTCGATAATGTGTATGAACAATGTACCCCTGTGGTTTATACGTAATTTAAATTCGCACAAATAAAACTTAATTTATGCTAATTTTTATTGATTACATACTATTGTGTTAGAAAACAAAAACACAAATCGGTATTCAATTATAAGTATAATGCGTTATTGTATGTATTATACCATGTGGACTGTGACGAACTTTACTCTCTTTTCATTTAATCAACATTTATGTAAGATGTGGTAATACCCTATTGAACAGATCATAGGTATTTCTATGGAAGTTAATTGTGTACCCTGGTCGCCGATTTGTCAGATCGATTATTTTTCTTAAAAAATATAGGGGTATTGTTACAGTCATAAAGGTTGTTTTTTTATAATGGATTGTCTTCAACTTTGAACATAACAAATTTCTAGGATACACATTCAATGTAACCATACACTTATAAATGGACTAGACCTTGAAGGTCAAATAATTAAATTGTCACTGACTTTGGCAATAATTGACTAGGTACTTAATCAATGAATTTATCAGCATACTTTGACATAAAAACCTTTTGGACAAGGCCGTCAATAATGTTATTTAATTTTGGTTAAATGGTCATAATTTTACTATTTTTGTACGGATTGAGTTAAACTTGGACAAACAAGACTCGCTACCAAACAAACTATTTCAATAATTAAGATGTAGCCTTAACCTTAATTGTCTTCGACCGTGTATGTAAAATCAATGAATTCAGCTTGTTCTTTATCTGTAGCTGCCTATATCTTTGTTATTTTTGAATGGATTAACTTCATAGTAAGACAGAACTTTCGTAAGGATATGACTGTTGTGTAACTTAAACTCAAATCGACCGTGGTTCATTTATGACCTGACCTTAGAAGTAAAATTATTGAATTTTCAATGACTTTTGCTATAATTTGCTTAACTTGATAACTAATTAATGTATTATCGTCTTAACTATTGAGGGAAAGAAGATTACTCTAGTAATTTTTTATGGTCCAAATACTGATAAACGCGAATTGTTTAATAAAATATTCAGTTTAATTGACATGATAGGGAATGATTCATATATATTAAGGGATGATTATAATTGAGTGTTAGACCCATTCAAAGACTACTTTAACTACACAAATATTAATAACAGTAAAGCTAGAGATCCGGTTTAAGATAGGTGAAAGATATGGTTGGCCGGTTTAGAGAGTTTTATCCAACTTTAAGACGATATACATTGTGAAAACGCTCGCCTCTTCAGCAAGCAAGACTAGATTTATTCTTAATAACTTAAACTTTGTTCCACTTTGGAGAACAATTTTTCATAACTACAAGCTACAAATCGGACCATTCTATTGTAATATTAGAACAAAAAATAATGACTTTAAACATGGCAATGGCCTGTGGAAACACATAATTCATTAATTCATTATTAAAGGACATTAACTATTGAAATACCATAAACGAAAAAAATACCCCGGTAACGAAATGAAAAACAATATGCATTGCAAGTTTTAATGTTACAATAAATGATCAATTCTTTTTAGAAACTCTTTTAATGGAATTGCGAGGGTTATCTAAATCACATAGTAGTAATGAAAGAAGAAAACTAATTTGAACAAAGAAAATATCACGAACGAAATAAATGATTTAGAAGCCGATTTAACTGAAGATAAATGACGCACCTTCGGGACTTTCAAACAGAGCTACATAATTGAAATGATTTGCAATTGTAGGGCTATCTTATTCGTTCAAGAGTTAAGTAGATTCTTGAAGGTGACTGTACTTTTGCAGCTAAGAGAAAAATACACTTTTAAAACTATTTATAAAATTCAAAAGGATGACGGAACAATTGTTACAGAACAAACAGCAATTCTCGAAGAATAAGACAAATATTATCAAAACCTATTTATGGCGAAAATAAACAATGAAAACGACGATTCCTTTGATAATTTTATTTCAAACATAGACGCACATGTATTAAGTCCAACAGAATCAAATGCTTTAGACCGTCAAATAAACTGTCATGAAGCAACAATATTTTTACATAACATGACACATAATAAAAGTCAAGGATCTTCTGGTTTCAGCGCAGATTTTTACAAAGCTTTTAGGAAAAAAGGAGTTTATGTCGTTGGAATAATTAATAACGCATATTAATCCCGCAAACTTTCCCTAACTCAAACACAGGAAAAAATTACATGTTCCTAACGACAATACACCAAAAGATTTTTTCAATAATTGAAGCGCCTTAACTCTTTTAAATACAGTTTATAAAATTGCTTCTGGAGTCATTGCAAATAGAATAAAAAAAAACTTTAAACAAATTATTAAACAAAATAAACCAGATTTATTAAGGGTAGATATATTGGAGAAAATTCTTATGTACGACATTTTGCATTATGAAAGATATCCCTGGTCTTCTTCTTCTTTTAATTGATTTTGAAAAAATATCGAAATAACATAATCTTAAATTAGCGATGCCTGTTGGAAGAACATTATTGTAAATGAATTTGATATGCAAAATTTTATTTCATTGTGGAAAATTTTACATATATAAAATTGCAAAAAGCACTTCAAACGTTGTGTTTTTTTTGTTGTTTTTTTTGTTTTTTTGGTTTTTTTTGAAAGACACTTTTAATGCTTTATCTACATATATCGATAAGTATCCTATAAATAACGAATCCTTCGCAGAACTACCATTGTTTTATAACAATAAATTGCTTATTAAATTATATTTTTCATTCATGGTTTAAAGCCGCTGTATATTATATCGGAGATATGTTTATATTTACTGTGCTTTTCTTTCATTAGAATATTTTAATAACATATTCAGGTTTAATGCAAACTTTTAATCTTTCATGGAATTAAAAAAATGATTAATGAAATGATGAAAAATTCAATACAATACAATACAAAAACAATACAAATCGCTTTATTTTCAATTGTCACAGATTACATAATACACATTTAACATGTATCAAGCAATAACATGTGAACGGAAAGTGGCATAAATAATTAGTATGGGTAACAACATGATCAAAAATATTCTAATTAATTATGTTTTGGGTTTTAGTGTTTCTGTATTCGATGGGGAAAGCGGACAATATTTGAAGTAGTTATTTGAAAGAGGTGAAAAAACAAAGTTTTGAGTTCTTAATATGCTAACAACAATAAAAAAAGGAGAAAAGTCAGTGAACATACAGTAAATTTATGAATGAAGTAACCAATAATTTTAATTTTGGCGTATGTACAACCAAGCTGACCTGGGAAAAACATAACAATAACATTGCAGCACGGGGTTTCCGTGACATATCTATAAATAGACTATGTGTAAAGTTTCATTGGTCAGTTGTAAAATTGCATTGAGACAGTCTATTCATAAATGTGTAATTGTAATGACAATGAAAGAAAAGCAAAAACAAACACATAAAGATGGGGATAATTAGGATTAACAATCACCAGGTATGTAAAATAATTCAGTTCATGTAATTGTTATTAATCGTTAATTTTTTTCATGATATATTTAACATATAAGGTTTGTTAGGGTCTGGCTACCATTTGTGTTAAGTAGTTCCTTAAATTTCAGTATAGTTGGTCTAATATAGAATCTCTCTGGTATTAGCTGTCTTCTTTTAGTTCTGAAAAAAGGGCATATTAACAGATAATGCATCTCATCGCCGATGTCCCCCGAGTTATATTTTGGCACTTTCTTTGCTCATGAGATTTAAAAGATTGACTCTAACGACCCGTTTCTACTGGGAAACGATGGTTAGCAGTTCGGAAATGCAAAAGAGATAACCTAAGGGGGTAGGGAGAATATTTAAATAATATTCTTTATTAAAACTGTTTTTAAAACTACCATAGAGTCTACCTTTATGCGAGTTTTCTAGTTGTGAGAACCATTCTTGTTTATTTTGGTCGATTAATGTTTGTTTAACCAATTTGTTAATACATTTAGCTTGGATATTATTTTGATTTAACCATAAAATAGAATTACCTGTAGAGTTAAGTATACTTTTAACATAGTTGATCCATTTAAAGTTTTGGTTAGACTGTATCATATACTTATAAGTTATAACACATATTTCGATAGAATAGCGCCCAAGTACAGCATATAACATGTACCTAGGAGTACTTTTTCTGGTATAAGTAGTCTTGCGTAAAAAATTGGAATGGACTTGTTCTATGATATTTAAATTTTCGAACCCCCATATTTCACTTCCAAATGTAAGAATGGGGAGCACTGTATGGTCGAATAACTTTATTTGTAGGTCTTAGGGAAGTTCTCATATATAGAACATTCATGGCTTTGTTTGCTTGTGAAACTAGGTGTTTCCTACACGCAAGAAATGAACCAGAGCTAGTGAAAATAACACCTAGATACTTATATTCCGTTACTGTTTCGATTGATTGACCATTTATATTGAAAGTGTATGACTTGGGTTTATTTGTGTCAAAGACAACTACCGGTACCTTAGTTTTCTGAAAGTTTATATTTAATTTCCAAGTCTCGCAATATTTGTGGAAATCATTGAGACAGGACTGGAATGATTCCTGATTTTCGCCTATTACGACCGTGTCGTCTGCATATAGTTATATTAATATTTTCAAAAACTTGGTTGTAGCGTCAATTGTGGGTCCATTATTGTCCTTATTAAGGGCTAACTCTAGGTCATTTAGGTAGATTGAGAAGAGCACCGGCGATAAATTCTCGCATTGTCTTAGAACTTGAGAAAAAAGCAGATGTTTGACCTTCAGAGTTTATACAATATTTAATATTAGAATACATAGTTTGGATGACAGAAAGAATTTTTCCTGTAATGCCAATATCAGAGAGTTTCCTCCATAGAACTGCGCGCCAAACTGAATCAAACGCTGCAGAGAAATCAATAAATGAACAAAATATTGTTTTCATTTCTTTTCAATTTTAGTATGAATGACGTAAAGGATCAAAACAAATTTACAATTTATTGAATACTAATAACACGCAACCAACAAATAAAACAACCTGGATGCAAGAGCTTGATCTACATTTAAAATAACAAAAGATTCTAGGATACAGTGGTTTCAAATAAGGATTCTTCATAGAATCATTGGCACAAACTATTATTTACATAAAAATCAAATATAATGATAATCCTCTTTGTACCTTTTGTAAAAAATGAAATTGAAACTATCGAACACTTGTTTTGGCAATGTTGTTTTGTAAAGAACATCATTGATATCTATTTCAAAACAAAAAAGAATTTATTATTCTCTCCATATATGCAGACTTAAATTTTTACTCTGTATTTACCTATCCAAAATCTACACGTCAAACTATTATATTTTATCCGCTTAAAATGACTTTAGAGATAAGTAAATGACTGAAAAGATTATAAGATATGGCCGATAACAATATCAAAAGTGCAGACTACAGTAAGAGAGTGCAAATCAATGAGTGTAGTATATAAAAATGTTTTATTTTTCCTTAAAGGATATGTTCTATTTTCTACTTTGAAAATTGTTATATACCGGTATTATAGCTATATGAACTACATTTTTAAAGGTTGTTTATTAGTATTACAAGTAAAATCAAGTCGGATATGTTATTATGTTGCTATTTCACTTTTGTATTCTTTAATTATTGTTTCACTACTTTTTTGCGTTATTTTGCTTTTTTCTTCTTCTGTTGAAACAAAGGATTTGCACTGGGGAGCACAGTTCGGTCTGAGACAAAGGGTATTTGGGCCTGGTGTAAACCTCACCCAACACAAAAAGATCAAGTTTTACTTTTACTTGATACAGAAGGTTTAGGAGATGTAGCCAAGGTATTACTCTACTTATATCTAAATTAAATTGAATTGTAAATACATTGGCTTATATTTTTGTACATCTTAATGTGCTTATTTGAGAATTATCTTTTTATAAATAAAAAAGGTAAAAAAGATGTAATTCAGTATTATGTATGAAAAACAAATCACCATTAATTTTAGTTAATATAATGCCATTATTTGATAAATTGTTCCATATGTAATCTAGCATTTTTACGTGATCAGTATCGAACATACTTTGAGCCATTGATAAAAATAAATTACCAATGTTTAATTTTTGTTGTTTTTGAATGAGTTGTCTTTATGATGGGACACTTTGATCCTTTAAAAAAAACCTTAAAAGAATTGATTATTGTTATAACTGCACGCCCGGTAAACAAAAGAAATACCTCAAATGGAGGTATACGATGCATCGCTCTGTCGATAATTCTGAAGTAGCGTATGTCGCCGAATTTTATTGTCAACAAAGATATAATTTTCTTTTGTTATATTATTTTTGTAAGCATTACATCGAATATAAAAATAACAACAAAAAAGCCATGAATGCCATGTAAACTATTGACTATTGTTTCCAGCAAAAGTTAAGAAATTGGATTCATGTAAGAATATGATCTGTGGCGGCGTTTCACATTAGATAGAGAATTAAGTATTAAAATGGACGATTTCATCAGAAAATAATGCTTTTTCTTCTTGCTTTCTTTACACAGCAGTTTAGATTAAAAACGAATACGTTTCAAGTCGTTGTTAAGTCAAGAATGGAAAAAAAGTCAAATCAGAACCAAAATTTAGTTTTAAAAGACATTCATAATATTAGTTCGTCTAGAATATTATGTCGTGAAGGAGGAAGTCATGTATCCAAGTAGATAGCTCTGTAGCTCTGGGCTGTAGGTTTATTTACAGACGTATCCTTTATGACGGGTAAAACATGCTTGCATTTTAAATCTTTCAGAACAATTGGCATATGCTGCGTTCTTGTTAAGAAATTGATTGTGTATTTTTTCATCCTGTGTTTTGATGAAAAGACACTTCACCCTTTTGATACTTTATAATTCATTCTGAAGTAGTGCCATGTTACATCTGAAAATGAAACGCTTTCACTCTTGCGAATATAAAACAATCATCAGCAAACATGGTATGAATCCTCACGCACAGTCAAACGGTTAATTTCCTTCCTTACTTTTTGTACCAGCCTATAGATCTTTGTCCATGATTATTTATAACTACAACATATATGTCGCATGTTTGATTTAAGATCGCATAATTTAAGTATTTATGGTTGTATATGTTTATTTCCCATCAAATGTTCGTTTCATTTCGCGATGAGAAAATAAATGAAAACTACAGAAATAAAAGTCGCACAAATAGAATAATTATATAAACCTATTACAATAAAGCCTTTGTGACATGGAAGCTACCTCCTTCACGAGAAGCACTCTCGAAAAAATAAATATATATTTTGTTAAAAAAACTAATTTTCGGCTCAGAAAAAGATTTTAATTGCATTGTTGACGAAATTCAAAACGTATTTGGTTTTTTTTTATCTAAATCGCTCTTTAATCAAAACGTATGGACCAATAACAACCCTTTCGTAACGGAACTGTCCATAACAATTTCAAATTTGTTAACTGGGAAATGTACTGTACCTTCAATTAAAACATTAACTAATCAACGACATGGTTTCGTGAAATTCTAATCACATCTACATGTCATAGCATTCTTTGATATTCTCAATATTTGATGCAAGGATTACAAAAAATATACATAACACATTAACTTTGTTGACAACTAGTTTTGGCGACATGCACTAGCTCGGAAGTTGCAATAAAACAATGGATTTTCAAAATTCTTAAGCACAACTACCTAATGGACGATTATTAAGGAAAACTAATCTCAATTTGACTTTGACCAATATGTATTACCTTGACTTTAAAGGTAATTATTATTGTAATTTTTATAATTTTCGCTATAATTGGCTGTACCTTTGTAATAATTGAACGTATTGTCTTCAAGTGTGTACACAACAATCAAAAACAATATATCATTATATTACAGAAGATTTAATTGAACATGACCGTGAATTTGCTTTGACCTTGACACTTAATGTTAAATTAGTGAATATGACTACAATTTGCAATATCAGTGTTATTTATTTTTGTATTTGATTTATACTAAAAAAATAACACTATAGTTCTGTTATATAATTTAACACATTTGGCAAAAGCGACATATTCAGTTGTTTTGATATTAGCTTGAACTTAAATTGACATTGACCGTCAATGTCAAATTGTTACAATTTGCTTAAATTGTCATATCTTTTTTATATACTTCCAGATGTGATCCATACTTTGATAAAAGATCATATGACCAATCTGACATGGTGTATTTTGATATGACTTTGAACTTTAATTGACATTGTCCGACAAGGTCCATTTGCTTAAATTGTCATAAAATTTCATTTGTTCACATATTAGATTCATACTTTGACAAAATAACGGAAAAATAGAGATGTTGAGTTATTCTGACATGAATGTAAACTTTATTTCACCTTGACAGTCATTTTCTACTTATTGAAAATGTATGAAATTGTCATAAATGTGTAATTATTTACCAGATTTAAAATATACTTGGACAGAAGAACATATATGACCAAACAGACATTTTGAACAATTCTGATATGACATTAACCTTATTTGATCTTGACCGCCAATGTCAAATAATTTAAATTCGCTTAAAAAATTGTCATATGTTTTTACTTATTAAATAAAATAGATTCTTTGACAAAACAGCATTTATAGCAAAACCGACATAATGATTAATTCAAATGTGGCCTTTAACATTTTAATGAATTTACCTACAGTTTCAAACATAAAATTTGAATTTTATTTGTTACAAAAAGGTGTTTAGTATGAGACTCTTACTATAATGTTTTTCCGGTGATTTGTGACTTTAAAATGATTTCATTTCAGGGGGACACTGATCATGACAACAAGATGTTTAGTTTAACAATGCTACTAAGTAGCACCCTCATTTACAACAACATTGGTGTTTTCAATCAAGATGCTGTTGACAAATTAGCGTATCCTTTTAGAACATTATGAATTTTTCTCTCTCTTTATTTTAGACCCCTACGACGTCTTATATTTTTGCAATCTATCTGACCATTTCCCAGTCAGTTTTTATCCCTCGCCGATGGAATCGGGAGGGGGATATAGTTTTGCGTGTCCGTCCGTCCATCCGTCCTTCCGTCCGTCCGTTCGTCCATCCGTTCGTCCGAATTTCGTTTCCGGAGTAGTTCTCTGCAACTACTGGCTGGAATTCAACGAAACTTTATGGGAATCATCAATATCAAGAGGAGATGCGCATATCGTCGGCTTGTTTCGGTCCGACCCTTTAACTTAGAGTTATGGCCCTTGATTAGTTATGCAGTATGCATATGGAGTAAAAATCGTTTCCGCGCTACTTCTCTGCAACTACTGGCTGGAATTCAACGAAATTTTATGGGAACCTTCAATACCAAGAGGAAATGCGCATATCGTCGGCTTGTTCCGGTCAGACACTTTAACTTACAGTTATGGCCCTTGATTAGTTAATGCAATATGCATATGGAGTAAAAATCGTTTCTGGAGTAGTTCTCTGCAACTACTGGCTGGAATTCAATGAAACTTTAAAGGAATCATCAATATCAAAAGGAAATGCGCATATCGTCGGCTTGTTCCGGTCAGACACTTTAACTCAGAGTTATGGCCCTTGATTAGTTATGTAGTATGCATATAGAGTAAAAATAGTTTCCGCGCTACTTCTCTGCAACTACTGGCTGGAATTCAACGAAACTTTATGGGAACCATCAATACCAAGAGGAGATGCGCATATCGTTGGCTTGTTCCGGTCAGACACTTTAACTCAGAGTTATGGCCCTTGATTAGTTATGCAGTATGCATATGGAGTAAAAATCGTTTCCGCGCTACTTCTCTGCAACTACCGGCTGTAATTCAACGAAACTTTATGGGAACCTTCAATACCAAGAGGAGATGGGCATATCGTCGGCTTGTTCCGGTCAGACACTTTAACTCAGAGTTATGGCCCTTGATTAGTTATGCAGTTTCCATATAGAAAAATATTGGTTTCCTCACTACTTCTCTGCTTCTACTGGAATTCAATGAAACTTATTGGATACTAAGAGGAGATGTGCATATAGTCGCCTTGTTCCCGGTCAGATACTTATAACTCAGATTTATGGCCCTTGATTAGTTATAAAGTATGCATACATCTCATTGGCATTTCCAGATCTACTATTTAACACAAAATTATGGCTCTGTTATTGCCCTGAATATTTATCAAGTTCAAATAATATTACTGTTTATGCCATGATTAATATATAAATAAAGCCTTATGTCTTCAGTTGTTGTGTTGATAATAACCAGTACTCGGCGGGGGATATAAATTCAACGAATTTGCTTGTTTAGTAAGACTTATTGATTCTTATTTTGATAGACAACACCATGATCAGATATATACATTCAGTTATACCTTTATAAATCCAGTTTTCAAATAAGAAGCTCAAATATCTATATTATTCCTCTGAGGGCAATACTGTCAAAAGTGTACGCGTATAAGTACACTTATTCTCTTTGAGTGCAAATTCAAATAAACAAGAGGGCAATGATGGCCCTGAGGTCGCTCACCTGTATATAGCCCCCCCCCCCCCAACCAAAAACACCCCTCCCCCCCTGTTGCAGGGCCAATTTAACCCAAGGGCTTTTATTTGCACAGACTTGGTAGACACCCATAAGAAGATGTTTCATGCTAAACATTTAAGCTCTAGCTCATTGGGCTCTTTAAAAGAAGATTTTTTTTAAGTTACACTATACACATATGGTTAAAAACAATGACACCCCTGGGGCCGGGCCAGTTTTGACCACAGGGCTTTTATTTGAACAAACTTTGTAGACACTTACTAGAAGATGTTTCATGCTTAATATCTAAACTTTAGCTATTTGGGTTTTTCAAAGAAGATTTTAAGTTTTTGCTTTACACATATAAAGAAAATCAATGACCCCCGGGGCGGGGCCAATTTTGACCCCAGGTCTTTTATTTGAACAAACTTTGTAGACACTCACTAAAAGATGTTTCATGCTTAATATCTTAACTCTAGCTATTTGGGTTTTTTCAAAGAAGATTTTTGCTATTCACATATAAGGAAAATCAATGACTCCCGGGGCGGTGCCAATTTTGACCCCAGGGCTTTTATTTGAACAAACTTGGTAGACACCTATTAGAACATGTTTGATGCCAAATATCTTAGCCATAGCTCTTTGAGTTCTTTAAAAGAAGATTTTTTAAGTTTTTACTAATTATGCAAATAGGGAAAATCAATGACCCCGGGGCGGGGCCAATTTTGACCCCAGGGCTTTTATTTGAACAAACTTGGTAGACACTTATAAGAACATGTTTCATGCTAAATATCTTAGCCATAGCTCTTTGAGTTCTTTAAAAGAAGATTTTTTAAGTTTTTACTATATGCATATAGGGAAAATCAATGACCCCCGGGGCGGGGCCAATTTTGACCCCAGGGCTTTTATTTGAACAAACTTGGTAAACACTTATTAGAACATGTTTCATGCTAAATATCTTAGCTCTAACTCTTTTGGTTCTTTAAAAGAAGTTTTTTTAAATTTTTACTATATGCATATAGGGAAAATCAATGATCCCCTGGGGCGGGGCTAATTTTGACCCCAGGGCTTTTATTTGAACAAACTTGGTAGACAACTATTAGAACATGTTTGATGCTCAATATCTTAGCCATAGCTCTTTGAGTTCTTTAAAAGAAGATTTTTTAAGTTTTTACTGTATGCATATAGGGAAAATCAATGACCCCCCGGGGCGGGGCCAATTTTGACCCCAGGGCTTTTATTTGAACAAACTTGGTAGACACTTATTAGAACATGTTTCATGCTAAATATCTTAGCTCTAGCTCTTTGGGTTCTTTAAAAGAAGATTTTTTAAGTTTTTACTATATGCATATAGGGAAAATCAATTTTGACCCCAGGGCTTTTATTTGAACAAACTTGGTAGACACTCACTAGAAGATGTTTCATGCCAAATATCTAAGCTATAGCTCTTATGGTTTTTTAAAAGAAGATATTTAAAGTTTTTTCTTTCGGTTGCCATGGCAACCAGAGTTCTGCATGGAATTAAATTCTTTGAACAATTTTTAAAGGTGACCACCAAAGGAACATTCCTGTGAAGTTTGGATGAAATTGGCTTAGTGGTTTATGAGGAGATGTCATTTAAAGTAAAAGTTTACGGACGGACGGACGACGGACGGACGACGGACGGACGCCGGACGAAAAGCGATCACAAAAGCTCACCCTGTCACTTTGTGACAGGTGAGCTAAAACGTCATGCAGGGTTTCATAGCGGGAGCGGTGTCTCTTCATCAAAATCTATGAATTATGTAACTTGTGAAGAGATCGACTAGACGAGGCGATGTGCCAAATATCTAATGACAGGGGAAAAATGCATTAAATGTGTTTTCCAAAATTAATTCAACTTAGTGAATCAGAGGATGAAGCAAATTCAAAAAAAAAAGAACAATTTGTTATATAGGACCATGATGTTATCCCTCATACAAATTATACTTAGCGGAATCTCGGAAAATATCTTTAAACTCTGATTTTCTGCACTATTAATTGTTACGACCCCGTGACCTAGGGATATATTTTGGCACCATGTAGACTTCATGTAAAAATAAAGTTAACAAAATATCTTTGCTCTTGGCACAAGGGCGACGGAAAATAATGCGATATTCAAAGACGTACAGTACTTTAAGCTCAGATAAGCTAAAATGTATCATCCTGCAAATAAAGTGTGCAATTACGCATTTGATGATACTTTTGAGTGAAGTAGGGGAAATAAAATGTTATTCAATTTGCTCCAAGAAGAATTTTCTCATTATCCGAAACTGTCAAAAATGTCAAAGCATAATATACCTGAAATATGCACAACTTAATTTTTGTCGATTCATCTCAAATACAAATGTGGATTAATGGATACTGATATTGCCTTGCACGCCAGTCCTTCTGTCTAAAATCATATAACATTGATTGCAAAAATTCATATAAGAATTGGATAATGAGGCTCCTTGTTAAATCAACCTGGTCCATTTATTCCTTAAAATGAAGTCATTTATTGATATCTCTTAATTTCATTTAACAATTATTTTTTAAAATTGTACTGAAACTCAGCATAAATGTCTAATAACAATGACAAATTATAATTCCATTGCCGCCTGCAAAGCAATCATTACGGTAGCACAATGGTCTCGGATAATTTTCCGAAATATAATTAAAAGTACTTAAAATGTATTGTTTGAATGAATAATGTTTCGTTTTGAGGCGTTTCATTGTCAATATTGTTTTATTGCTTTTATCAGAATATCTTAAAGAGTTTGACATTGACAGTTATTTGTTTAGTACTGTTCATTTTCTATGCTTTATTTCATGTTTTATAATAATTAATTTTAGTCATACATTGAACCGTCGTCGGGAGTTGTGCGTCGTGCGGTAACAATTTCATTAAACACCATGTCATTTTTCACTTATTACTGCAAATTACCCAAACTTCACAGAAATGATCATGGCCTTAATTTCAAGTAATTCTCTAATGTAACATAAGTAGATACCAGGGCCATTTAGTAAAGATTAATTAAACCTGCAAATTAAAAAAAAATCTTCTTGTTAAAAAGAACAAAACATATCGCTTTTATATATTATCTATATGTCCTCCACAAAAGGTGCTAATGTTTTTACTCTAGTGTTAACATTGGCTACACCTCAGGTTGGAAAAGCGTCATATGTTATATGTATACTATCAGAAAAAGGTCAGCTGATATCAAAATTTAATTCAGCATCAGATAAAACACCCCTGGTCCAAATTTCAAGTCTATATGTCAAAAACAAGTAAGTAGATCAAATGATATCAAAAATATCAAAAATAGGTCAGAAAATATCAAAATTCAACTCGTCATCAGACATACTCTTGGTCCAAATTTCACGTCTTACCTCAAAAAGCAAAAAAGTATGTCATATTATATCAATAATATCAAAAGTAGGTCATCTGATATCGAAATTCAATTTGACATTAGAAATTACACCCATGGTTCAAATTTCAAGCCTGTGCCTAAAAAAGCAAGAAATATCAAAATTAGGTCAGCCGATATCAAATTCGATTCTGCACCAGAAATTACATTCCATGGTCCAAATTTCTAGTCTGTACTTCAAACATTGAGAAACCAGGTCAAACCATATTATTAATATCGAAAGTAGGTCACTTGATATCAAAATTTAATTCGGCATCAAAAATTACATTTCTGGTCCACATTTAAAGTCAGTTTGATGACAATTGAGTCAAAAATGTGACCACTAGAGTGTTAACAAGGTTTTTTTTATATTTTAGCGGTGTAACCTAGTCGTTGACTCATTATGACCCATATTTGAATTTGACCTATAAATCATAAAAACTGACTTTCAGACCAATTTCAAGGATATTTTGATCAATACTGTAGCCACTAAAGTGTTAACAACCTTCGCTATTATTCCATATTCGGGCTGTGTGACCTAGTTTTTGACCCCAGGTGACCCACATTCGAACTTGACGTAGAAATTATCAAAACAAAACTTCTAGACTAATTTCCAGGATATTTGGATAAAAAAGTAGTCACTAGAGTGTTGACGAGATTCTTCTATGACCTAGTTAATCATCCTTGTTCATCCGAAATGACCAATGTTCTAACTCAGCCAAGCAATTACTTAGACAAGCATCCTGACAAAGTTTAATGATTATTGCGTTAAAAATGTGACCACTAGAGTGTTCACAAAATATTTCTATTTTTAGCTCCTGTGACCTAGTTTTTTGCATTCATAATAACCAATGTTCTAACTCATTCGAACAATTACCTCGACAAGCATCCTGGCAACAGTGTTCACAAGAAATTTTCATTATTTAGCTCGTGTGACCTAGTTTTTTCAGCAGAGGTGAACTCATCCAAGCAATTTTCTAGACAAGCATCCAAACAAAGTTTGATGATGACTGAAACAAAAATGTGACAACTAGATGATTCACAAGTGTATGTGGACGGACGATGGACATTCAAAGATCCTGTAAGCTAGCTCATGTGAGCTAAAACAACTTTTGATCTAAAATGACAAATGGTAAAGCTACGATTTTTTGCACGAAACATTGTATATTGGACCTGTCTAAGTTTATTCAATTTAAAGATATTATTTGTAGTGGATCGTTTTCCCCGGGGTATCATAGGTTTTTCTGATACATGTTCGTATATAGTAAAAAAAATAATATCTTCTCATCTTAAATGACAAAAGCTAGGGTTTAAATATTTTAAACTGTGTCTGTACCTGTTCCAAGTTTGTTCGAATTATAGTCCTCGGGTCGAAATTGACCCTGCCCCGTGGGAGTCAAAGTTTTCGTTATGTAAATGAGGCAAACACTTAAAAGTCTTACTCTGAAATGACAAAGGCTAAAGCTAAAGTATTTGGCATGAAATATTGTCTAGTAGACGTCTATCACAGTTATTCAAATTATGCTTGTAGTCAAATGGCCTCGCCTTCATTGTATTGCAAACTTCCATCGAGGTTATTCTAATTTTAGCCCTGGAAATGCAATATTGGCCCCGCCCCGGGGATTCATAGTCTTTCAGTGTGTATCAATAGTAAAGTCATAGAGAAAAAATATCAAAAGAGTTTTATACTTAGCATAAACATTGATGAAGTTCAAAAAGTAAATATGGCTCTTACGTCAAAATAAGCCCCGCACTGTAGATCATAAGTATTCTTCATATAAACTATCAAAGAATGTTCTACGAATGGATAGAAGTAGAGCTAACATATTCGTGTTATAGCTTAGCAATTTATTTATGCTGATATCGTTTGTTTTCCTTTAACATATGACAGTTTTTTAACACGCGTGTCGAGAAATGTACAAGTTTTGCCCAGATTAAACAAAGAGGAAAATGAAGATAACATGAAAATAATTACTCCTATTTTCATTCTGTGTCTCCGAGACTTTTACCTCGAGGTAAAAGACGAAGATGGTAAAGATATAACCCCAGATAAATACTTTGAGAAGTGTTTGTCAGTGTCAGACGGAAAAGGCAAAATGAAAATTGACGAAACGAGGGAATGCATAAAAAGATACTTTCCCAGAAGAAAATGTTTCACGCTCGCACAACCAGCTATAGGTAAAAAGCTTGCTAAACTTGATGATTATGAGGATTATCAACTCAACGACGAATTTATAAGTGACTGTGGCAGTCTCCAAGAATATGTGTATACATGTGAACATAAAGTTACGGATGGAGTTACAAAGGCTCCAGTGAAGGGTAATGGTAAGTAAAAACTATTTTAATATCATATATTATTATAAATATATTTTTTGTGCGAAACTTAAAGGTAAACAGGTTTAAAAAAATCCGAATTCAAATTTGATTCTTTCTTGGTAAAAACTCAATCCAATGAATATTATGCCTCAGAAACATATTCTTACTTCTTTAGTAAATGCAAACATGAATTTTATAATGTTTAAATAATGGTTTAACAGAAATGTTGTTGTTTGTTACCTGAAAAAGAAGTGATAATGTGAAATTATTTGTTACAAATGTAGAAAAATGTAACAGAATAGTATTTTGACTTCCATGTAAAATACCAATTCACTATAACTGTACTAATTAACGAAAAAGCAACATATGAAAAAAATGGTTCCTGTAATTGGCAAATGAGTAACTTTGTATATGCAGTAAAAGGACACAAAAATAAAAAAAAGTTTTTGAGAATTTAAACCTCAGTACTTTTGCGGCATAATTGGCCTAAAAGTAAACATTCACTAGTAAAAAAATTAACTTAAAGCCGCCAGCCGAAAGATGTGCCAAAATATTTCAAGAAAATCAATATTGAGAAAAATGTACTAAAATTTAAGAAAGGTAAAAACATTCAAGATCCAAGTTATATGTCACATTTCAATGCTATTTTGAAGTATTTTATCACCATATTTATAGTGCGTTACTAACACAGTAAGGGCTGTTTTTGCATATGTTGACCAATTTTTGGTAATTTTCTGGTATTGTAAGTGCCAAATGCATTATGTAAAATCCATTATTTGTTCATTTTACAATATTTTACTTTTAAATACATTTTCAATATTTTCATGAAAATTAACATGAATCTGGAGGCTTGCTGCTTTAAAGAAATTACAGAGTCAAGAGTCAACTGATTTAAAATAGCATTCGGCCAAAAAATCATATCAATCCCGACATTAATATATTTAATATCTAAAGGAATATTGGAAAATTATAGAAGTGGGAAACAATGGATAGCTTGAAAACTTTATTTTTTGGTAGAAACTCTCGTATTTTCGTGTTTTCGTCTGGCGCCCCGTTGAGCGAAATACGACATAGCACATATCAGCCGCCATGATATTCTAAAGCGTTGTCCTTTCATTGTTTTAGGATACAAAAATATTTTGCCAAAATACAGATGTTAATATATCCAAAGAATGCCACGTAAATGGAATCAGTTATATAAATTGTATTAATAATTATAGAAGAGAAATATTTTCCATCCAACGAACACAGTTGTCGTCAAACTGATATCCTAATTATGAATGATTTTCAGACTTTGAATCTTTTACGCGGACATATGTGACTGCAATGCGAACAGGATCAATGCTGTCATACGAGAAAGCATATGATCAGGTGTCCAGGTTTCACAACAGCAAGCTTGTGGTCACATTCGTTCATGAATTTGAGGCTGAACTTAAGAAAATGGATACACCTGTGAAGCGTAAAACGGACATAGAAGGAAAAACATTTGAGATACTTAACAAAAAGCTAAAACTGTTGAGGGAGAAGATGTATCCGTACAGAATGAATATATTTGAAGATAAAGCAATGGTATTATCTTTTTCAAATTTCCATTAATGAACTTGTAGAAGATGCAATAATACATCTAACATGTAAACTCTGATTAAATATGTTTGTAATGATCTGTCAGTAATTATGTATTTTGCAAAAACAGTAATGTATATAAGAATAAATATAAAGATACAAAATATACTCTTTATACATTGTTTTAATGAAGTTAGTATTTAAAATTCATATCTTTTTCAATACTACAAATAAACGTAAGGAAAGAAATGTTTTCACTTTTTTAACAAAAAAATATAAAGTCAAATATCTGTTTAAACCTTGATACAAAATGGCAAATACAAATTCAAATATCTTAAACAATTCAGAATAAAATGAAAACAATTGCTGATGAATTTCGTAAACAAAACAGTACACTCGTACAACGAAAATTACTAGAATATCTTGAAGAGCTTCATGGGGACATGATTAAACAAAATGAGATTTGGTTTGATTCAAAGGAAGGCTTGAAATTGTACAATCAGAATATCGATTTTATGAAAGAGTTGTTTCACAGCAAAATGCAAGACTATGACGAAGATGAGGTATATTTACACTTCTCTCTCTGTTCTCTGTCTCTGTCTCTGTCTGTCTCTCTCTCTCTCTCTCTCTCTCTCTCTCTCTCTCCTCCCATCTCTCTCTCTCTCTCTCTCTCTCTCTCTCTCTCTCTCTCTCTCTCTCTCTCTCTCTCTCTCTCTCTCTCTATCTCTCTCTCTCTCTCTCTCTCTTCATGTTGATTTATAAATATTTTATAATTCAAAAATTCACTTCTTTCGTTTATTCTTTCACGGTTAAAAACAAACCCAAATAAAATTTCCCCCCACAACTTTTTTATATATTTATAAGCAAACGTTTAGTTTAATAGGTGACAGTCTGTGTTTATACTTATGTACAGCGGTTCAAAAAGCAATACTTACCTTTGAAGGGAGTATCGAGTAATGAGAAAATGCAAGATCGCTTTCAACGTGCAGCTGCACGACGGAGAGGAAAAAAAAAGGTGAAGATAGCATAGGGAAAAAAAAGTTTTACACAATTATATTTTTGAATAATCTGTTTTCTTTTTCTTAATACACTTTAGTTTTCAGATTAACATTAATTCCAGTGGACCAAAGCTAAATGAACAAAAAGTCTACCGCAATTAGAGAGTTTTTCTCATAAGATGACGTGTTATGAATAATTTTAACTCTTTGGTACAAATGCATGAGAAAAGAAATATACGTTCCTAACCTATGTTATTATATAGCATCAATTTATAAACGTACTTCGTATTTTTTTCTTAAAACACATGTTGAATCTGATCTTCACTTAACCATAAACAGAAACTTGCAAGTTTCGTATTTTGTGTTTCTTCCACATTTCAAAAATTAAATACGACTTGTACATTGAAATATTCTACAGTATACTTCAAAGACATCATTCCACGTCACACTTGACACAGATAATTAACTGTCAAATACATACAAGCTAAATTGTTAAATGGCACAGATACTCTACTCAAGAAAATGTAAATGCTTGGAAAGAATATTGGCAACTAGTTGTGTAGTAAACACAATGGAGAGGATTGTGAACACACGCCTTAAATGGTACCTGGAGAACAATAATCTACTTGCAACATATTAACCTGGTTTCAGACAATTCAGCTCCACTGGAGACCACTGAACATACCTTGCACAGGAAGTTGGAGACGCATTCCAAGAAAAGAAGGTTGTCTTGACAGCATGGATAGACCTTCAAAGACCGTTTGACAAAGCCTGACGAGCTTCTAGTAAACCTGATGTTTTAGAAAGGTAGCGGAAGGAGCCATGCTGAAATGGATCAAGTCATTTCTCCACAACAGGAGAGCAAACAAAACTCAGCTTGCACTAAACCAAAACCAAAACTAAACCAAAAGTAGAAAGTACCTATTGTTGCATGTAGTCCCAAAAGGTTGTATTCTTTCTCCAACACTCTTCTGTTTTTTATCACCGACCTAGTAACAGACTTGCCAAAGAATGTTTTGGCAGCACTCTATGCAAATGATCAGGTTTTATTGGGTGCAAAGAACAGAGCTCCACCACCAGTCACGTACACGGTTGCAACAAAGCTATAGACAAAGCTCAATCGCAATGCTTGAGAATCGGTGCTTTACAATCAAATAAAGAATAATCGTTCTCCTTGAATCGTTCAGCAAAGAGATAATGCAAGGTCAATGAATGAGAAAACATCCTGATAAGAAGTAGATGAGATGACGACCTTGTTGTGTTAACGAATGACAAAAGCCAAATATAAGCATATCTAAGAAGAAAACTAGCAGTAATATGTTAAGCCGACAGGAACAACATTTGAGCGAAATAAAGCAAGATAAATTCAATCAGTATACAGCGGATAGAAGATACCTGGTCAATCAGAGTCGAAACTACCCAACAGGCTCTAGACCATGTCTAAAATCAAGCCATTTGCATTATTACTGGGGTCATCAAGTCTATACCCTTATTATTCATGGAAAAACTAACAGGTATACAGCCTTTACATGAAAGAAGGCAAGTAAATTTTTGATATAGACATAAAAATCATAAAAATTTCATACATGAAGCCAAGAGAATGAATAAAGAGTACTCGTCAGAGATAGTCATAGAAACAGCCCCTTTGTGCAATGAAGATATCACGGAACCTATTGCCAACGACCTGTCTGTAGTGAAAAATCTGTTTTACTGTGCTGCAACTTACACAAGGAAAACAAGAAGACGAAAGAATCCAAAAACGTCTTAAACTATGATAGAACAAGACTACCCATCACACACATAGACGCATGTCTCCACTGATGAATCAGCCATTAGAACTGTTGAAGATGGAGGGACGGGTGTGGTCCTAAGATACACGTCTGGCAAAAAAAGAAACACACTTCACTGCTACAGGCAAGCAATGCAGTAAATACAAAGCAGAGACTGAAGCCCTCATGAAGGCTGTCTCTTTGATTAAAGACTCTACAGAAGATGTCTCTTCAGTGGCCTTTCTGACAGATTCACAGTAGATTATGAAAACATTGGCCAGTAACAAATCATAATAATTAGCAAAAGCCATACAACACTTCTGTCATTTTGCCCTCCCAAGACACTGTGGAATCCTTGCAATGAAGAAGCTGACCAACTTTGGCGAACTTAGTGCACCAGTCAGAACACCACTGTAGTCCCATAATATTCGTACCAAGAACAAGATCAATCAAGGACACTCACTCCAGTCCTAGACCAGTGAGAATCGATGCATCCACTAATTGAACAGGGAGGTCAAGATAGTATATAATATCTTCAGACTATGCACATTAGGACATAACAGACTGAACAAAAAATATGAAAAAGAGGAAAAAATTGTGCGGGGAAGATGATTTTAAATTTTGGCTGTTCCAAAGATGCTGACAAAAACCCGGGCCCAAAATAAATTGGGGCCCACGGGGCAGACTTTCACGGGTTTGTATGGGGAACTAGTGACCTAGGAAACCACCTTCAAAGAGATTGATGTTTTTTACAGCGACGGCAATAAAGAGAAAACATGAGAATTTTTCCAAAAAACGGGGAATAAAAACGTTAACCGAAACCCAAAGAAAGATAACTCCACATCCATTAAACCGCGTAAGAGAAAGCAATAACAAAAGTGCTCAAGCAAACAACATCTCATCCAATTAGGCAACAACTACCCCTGCCGCTCGACATAAAACCTATAGGCTACGCTAGTTTACCCACTGTCCATCATATTCGTTCCTGGTAGACAAACCAATAAGATTAGAGAAAGTACCCCACTCTATATGTTCTATGGCGACCTTCGTCGAAAACCTACCGGAATTACAATCAAAACAAGAAAAACTTTTAACCAAAACAAAATACACTATTATCATCACTCTGTTAGGAGGCCAAACTTTATTCAAACAGTTTTAAAACATGTAATTGGGTGAAAGAGATAACATTGACAATATCGGCTTCTCTTACCTGTGGCTACAGCAAATGCCTTTGTCATTTTAAAAAAACCTTACTGAATCAATGCATTCAAAACTGGTCATCAGATTTGACATAATAAACTAAAGGAATAATGCTCTAATCAAAAAGAATTTCTTATTTGAAAACTATTACTACTAAAGATATTACCGACATTTAAAGGAAATAAGATCTGAAGTTTTTGAAAGCAATCCATAAATTACCAGTTCAAGGACCATTACTAAGCTAAAAAATCATTCAACTTGGAAACATGTAATATGTGCAAGTACTTGAGCAGTTACAAATGAATCATGTAAAGTTTGAACGAAATTGCATTAGTGATATAGGAGGAGTAGTTTGAACAAATTTTAAAAATACAAATCATGTAACGGCCATAACTCAAACAAAAATCATTTAGCCAAACAAATGCCGATGATATACACAACTTCATTTGGTATTGATAATTTCCTTAATTGTACCAGTAGTCTCTTATGAGTATTCCAGACACACAGACTGTAGAGGCGACACAAAAAAAGCATGAAAGAAAATATAGAAATCAATTGATAGAGAACCTGCAATCTTCAATTTGAAACTAGCTGAAAGTAACTAACACCTTGACACTGAGGCTAGTAAGGAAAGTTGTTTGCTGGTTATTTTAAGTTGTACACAGACCGTTGTTCTATACATCTTAAAAAGTATGGTTAGCTATAGAATCCGATAATTCCTACAAAAGGTTATTGAATGTTCAAATTTTTCAGGTGAATATTACTTTATTTCAAAAATAATAAATAATGTTATAGCCAAAACTTAATTCTTTATCCGTCTTTTTTATTGACTGTCTTTACCCGTATGTTTCCCTTGCCCCAAATATATCATACAAATAGCCATCAAATAACATAAATTGGTTCTTCCTATTTCTCTTTCAATAATCTTGGCAAAATAAACCTTATATTTTGCCGAATGTCAAAATTTCTGTCGAATATCTGTCCCTCGGGGACCCGCCCATCCTCGGGAACCCGCCCATGGGAGGGTCCCCTCGGGACATATATTCAGATCTGAGCAGCAACATATGGCAGACATTATCAATATGTCATGTTGTTGTACAATTGTAAAACCTGATGACAAATGATAAAGATTTATCAATCTAAATCGGCTATAAACTGTTGGCGAGTCGGTCGTACCCAAGTATCTTACCTAAATTCAGGAAATTTTAATTCATGGTTTTGCCCGATTGGGTCATGACGTTCTGTTGGAAAAGCGACATACATTGAACTTTTTGTTAAGGCGGTTGTTTAGATCAAATACAAAGCAAAGAGCAATTTATAAATTATACTTTGATACCATTGATTGTGTTATTATTCATAGATAATGATGCTATCATCAGTATTCTGACCTCGCCACAAATTTCAAAGATTTCTCATATTCAATTGTGACCTTTAATAATGATCTTTTGATAAGTAATTGACTACACCTTATCACATTAAATAATAGCAACATAGCATTATATTGTTTGTAAGTATTGAATGGTAAGTGATTTTTTTTTGCAGGCTATTATAGGTTATTTAAAAATATCAAATACCAATTGCTATTCTTATTATAATTAACTTTACATGTAATAGAGTTAATGGGCGTAGTTAACGAGAATTGTTCAATTGCAGAGCTCTTGGAAAAAGAATTAAACAAAAGCGTAATGCTCATGTTCGATCAAAAGTTTGAGCAATTTGAAGCTGAGCGAAATGCACACATGGAAGAGAAAATGCGTGAATTCGAAAGAAATTTCACAGAAAGGGCAAGTGAAGAAGCAGTAAAAAAGAAATCTTTTCTTAATCGCTTGAGACTACTGTTTATATAGAAACAATTGCTCACATGCTTTGATTCTGCTTTTCATAGTTGGTGGATGGAATACAATAATCATACTTTTAAAAAAAGTGTAAGAATGTTTAATAATCGTGTTCATTTTGAATTGTTTTTATTTCGTAAACATTCACACAATTTAAACAGTTATTTCATTGTTTTTTGTTTTGTTTTTTGTTTGTTTTTTTTTTATCGTTCATCATTTGTTTGTTTGTTTGTTTGTTAAATTTTTGTCAAATGGCAGATTACTGGCAATACCGCCAAAAACGCTGATATTGTATGCAATGGAAATTAACAGTCCAATTTGATAAAACAAAGGTAATAGTATTCGGAGCTAGATAAAGAAATTCATATCCTTTTAATTTATATGAACATGAATTTGAAATAACAGACAAGTACCTTAACCTAAGTTTGACATTATCTGCGTTCGGGTCATTCCTTAAAGCTAGGCGACATATAAGCCGACAGGCAATTAAGACAATGCATCTTCTATTTACAAAACAAAAAACACAGACCTACCTACTGATAATAAAGATATTTGATTACACAATTATGCCGATCCTCACATAAATTTTGGTTTTGAAAATCTAGATTTACTGGGAAAAGTTCAGATATCTTTCTGAGACGAATAACAATGGCTAGGAAAAACACCAAAATATATGATCAATGGTTAGTATTTACGACGTCCGATTTATATTTATGAATATGCGAACATGATCTCCCTTTTGTCACGTTTTATGCTTTGAAAATTACATTTAATTAAGAAATAATTTAAAATAACGTAGGTATAATGAACTTCAGGCTTCAAATAAAGGTAGACTCTACAATTCATTTACAAACACTTAGAATACGAGTAATATTTAAACATACTCCCAAAAGATAGCAACATACATTTATTTAGATTTCGTACATGTAACAACCGTTAACCAATTGAAACATCACGTTTGGGACAGGGAAGCACTTCTCTAGATAGCACGTTTAGGCTCTGAAACTCCGGAGATATAGGCTCGGGTAAACTTTATTTACTTAAACGTACGTTCTGTAGTACAGACCAAATTCTTTCCTACAGCAAGTGAATATTTCAGATACCGTTCATTGTTTTGCAAGAATATAATCAAGTAAAATGGAAATTACTGTTTCTATTTGAGTCAATTTACTAACATTAGTATGTCTTAATTTAACTAGTAAAGCTTTATCGTAGCAGAAAATAGAAACTTAGGATACATATAATACTAGAGTCTGAGAATTGACTGTTACATGTATATTAAAATTTAAGATTATTAGTAATCAATAATTAACTAAATGTATTGGAATACTTAGATATTTGTTTATCATTGGCGAATTGTCTATCTAACACATTTTAACATCCTTAACCGGCGTTTCTGTATGGCTTTGTATTTAATATTAGTTTTGAAGTTGTTTTTTAAAGGGGAGCTTTGTCGCTCTCCATTTTTGGTATTTCTTTTAAAAAAAATTCATTTGTTAAATACATGTTTATTCATTGAATATACCTTGAAGAATTATATTGAGATTTAAAAGGATAGTAATAGATAGAAAAACATTGGGAACAGATGTTAATAATTTTCATTGTACTTAGATGCGTAGAGGGTAGCTTTAACTTACAACTGCCGTCCATGATAAGGCACAATCAAACCGACCACTGCTGTCTACGAATAAATTTAATAAAAAAAAAAAACAACCCTGAAGCAGTTTTAATTTTGCTGTTTTTGGCGTAATCTAATTCCTCCGTTTTTTTAATATTAATAAGGCTGTTTAACCCTTTCACCCATGAGCATATTGTGAAAAATGGCCATTTTCACTGAAAAGCCTCCTCTTACAAGTTCAAACTGCTATTAAACTATTTTGCCTCGATTTTTTCCATCAAAGTTTATTTCAAAGTGCTGCAACTTGAGATAGAGTCAAAGGCTTTACAAGGAATTGAGATAGAGTCAAAGGCTTTTCAGTGTTGGTTACACGTTACCTTATGATGATCGACCTGGGGTCATTTTAAGCCCCTCACAAGTCCAAAATTTTCTTGGCGATGAGGGGGACTCCGCCCCCCTTCAACCCCCCAAACAGCAAACTGGCAAACCCCTGATGTATCTTTTGGATGGGGGGGGGGGGCGGCGCCGAAAAAGTGCTCACTTTTTTTAGCAACATTTCTCAAACGAAAACATGTGTTTGGGGCCCAAATAGGACATTTTTTCACTATTTCAGGCCTAAAAAGGGGGGGGGGTCGAAAGTGCGTTGTTTCGCGTATATATGAGGTAAAGGGTTAAGAACGGCAGATGTAATTTCAAGCTACCACCAGTTGTAACTGGTTCTTTAATGTTTGATTAGTAGCCATATAATTTTTACTTCCCTTGATATTCTTTTATGTTATTAAGAGTATTGCATTTGATATTGTAGACAACATTTATTTATTGTACACTTACACTAGTATTGTCAGTCCTTTAGATATATATTTATGAACATTTAAACAACGTGTATTTGAATAACACAAGAAAAGTAAATGTGTAGTTTAGTTAGGCGTGAATAAAAGACATCTGCATTAGAAGTTGTAAAAAGAAAGAATCTTTATTTACTTGCAACAACGTGCCTTTAATTGACAACTTGAAGCCCACCTCAATTTTAAAAGAAACTGCCCAGAAAATATAACTTTTCACGAAAGCTTCTTCTTGCAGAGTGTCGATGATCTATATCATAGAAGTTACACATATGCAACGATTATATCATGTTGTTTTAGTAAGTTTGAATTTCTAAAGGCATTTGACTTATGTCTATGAATGTCTAACGAAAACCTTTTAGCTCCATTTTGTCGTGGACAAAAGGAGATATTTTACGACCCTTTTGGTAGTTGCAGTTAGTTAACCTACATTGTTTATGGTCAATAACTTCAATACAAAGTAAACCATTACATTACAAATATGTAAATTAATCTTTATTTATTTTTTTTACTGTCTGTCACGATAATTTTCCGGTCCAAACGTCAAGGGCCATGAGACCTAACGTAACATAAAATTGCCAATTGATCGAAAACTATGTACTTTGTGTAAAGATGTATTGCACCTTGATGATTCTTGCATGTTATGCTTACTCATAGTTAAAAAATACAAATCATGGTCACTTGCATCTGTTATAAAAAATATAAAACTGGCCATTTTTTCAAAGTGTTAATGAACTAGGAATTTCAAACTATATATGTAGATGTTTTTGACTAATTGTACTTTTCACACCGATATTAAGTCAAAAGTCATGGATCTGGTTTTCTCGGCCCTATAATGATAAAACTTCAAACTGGCAATAAGTCAGTGTACCAGCCTCACACTTGGTATGAGTTGAACCTTGAATTCCCTTCTGTCATACGTCATACGTGAGTCCTGACCCTTGTTTATCTCTTGTTTTATGTTCAAACTTCAATAATGATATTGCATTGATATCTTGATATCAGATGTGTACATAGAATAAATCTTAATATGTTCTCTCTTCTGCAATCCCTAGGTTGGATCGAATTGTGAAGGTCAATGTGACTTTTAATATAATATATCTCTTTATCTTGAAAATATGCTGTCTATAAATTTTCACAAAGAAAAGTTGATAGCGCTCTTCAAAGGAAAATTCTTGTTAATTTGTAGACTTTTAGCAGTTAGTCTGAATTACTCGTTATCAATTTTGTGAATGTACTATTTTATTGATTATTAAATTTTCTTGTCTGCGCTTTTATTATTTATTCTTTAATTTAGAGATACACTTAGGGACTCTATGTCCACAATCATTGAAATGCACCATTTTGACTTTGACAAATTAAACATTGTCGGTGCTATTTACTAATCCTAACGTTTGTCCATGTCGTTAATAAGATCAGATTTATACTTGGTTAGAGTGTTACGTTACCTTGTTGGTTTTTTAATTATGTTTTATGAAAAATATATAGAGGATATTGAATAAGTGTAGTCTAATACTAAAATTATTGAACGAGTTGAATAAAATCATATTATGCGAGCCTCTGGCGAGCATACTATTGTTTTAATCAACGAGTTCAATAAATTTAGTATTGAATCTAAACGAATATAAAATTCTAGTTATCACATATATAAAATAAGAACGGTAAACTGTTAACAAGAGTCATTTTTATTTGACGCACATGTAGTGTAACGCTAACATCAGGGTGCTTTAACGCTATGTTTGTAGCGCAAATGACGTCATGTCAAAGTGTTATTACACTAGTGTAATATCGTATAGTGTAATATCGTTTTTATCAAATGTCTTTATTACACTCATGTGCCGCGGTTTATGTAATAATTCTTTTTAAAAGAAACATGCCCAATATATAGTTTCTCGTAATCGTTTCACACGAGAGCACTTAAATAACTTCAATTACTATATATATTCCTATATGAGTTCGTAAAGTATCAACAATAACAACATGTTACATAAGCATGTATGTTTTGAAACACCTACGCAATAACATTGTCCATGACCCCCTATGTACTATTCATATTTTATTAACAAGGGCAACATTGTCGCAATATACGCCCGTCACAGAAGATTTTGACACAGATGTGGGTATTATAGATATGCATATAGCAGATTTTCTCTGGGGAATATACAGAAATATCTCGATATATTTTTATATCTAGTGATTTTTTATCAGAACTTTTACCCCTATGTGTGACCTTGACCTTGGCCACAGTGTCTAAATTTTGCACGCGACACTCACAATAGTGAATATTTGTGCCAAGTGATATAAAAATCCCTCTATGCATGTAGAAGTTTTGCTCCGGACAAGCGTTTTTCAATGACCTCTAAGTGTGACCTTGACCTTTGCCCTAGAGGCCTTGCTCATGCACGACACGGTTTCTCATAGTGGTGAACATTTGTATGTAGTTTCATAAGAATCCCTCCATTTGTGTAGGAGATATGCTCTGGATAAAATCTGTACATTTTTTCATCTTAGGTGACCTTGACAATCATCTTGTCACCTTGACCTTACATATATAAACCTTAATTACATGTTTCATACCAGTAGCCATGATAATGACCATTTGTGTTTCAATCTCTCAATAAATGATGACTGAATGGTCCAAATACACATTTTTCTTTTTTTTCTGAACTTTAACCCCTATGTGTGACCTTGACTTTGGCCGCAGGGATCTGAACTTTTGCACGCGACACTCCGCCTTACAATAGTGAACATTTGTGCCAAGTTAAATTGAAATCCCTCTGTGCATGCAAAAGTTTTGCTCTGGAAAAGCGTTTTACAATGACCTCTTATTGTGACCTTGACCTTTCACCTAGAGGCCTGGTTTATGCGCACGACACGGCTTGTTATTGTGATGAACATTTGTATGAAGTTTCTTAAGAATCCCTCCGTATGTGTAGGACATATGCTCTGGACAAAATCTTTATATTTCATCATCTTTTGTGACCTTGACAACCATCTTAAGTGACCTTGACCTTGCATATAATAACCTAAATCACATGTTTCACATCACTAGTCATGATAATGACCATTTGTGTTTCAATCTCTCAATATGAAGACTAAATGGTCCCAATACACATGTTCATATTTTTATCTGAACTTTGACCTCTATTCTATATGTGACCTTGACCTTGGTCGGCCGCAGGGACCTAAATTTTGCACGAGACACACCACCTCACAATAGTGAACATTTATATTGAAATCCCTTTGAGCATGTAGAAGTTTTGCTTCGGACAAACGATTTTCAATGACCTCTAAGTATCACTTTGACCTTTGCCCTAGAGGCATGGTTCATGCGAACGACACGGCCACTCATAGTGGTTAACATTTCTATGAAGATTCGTTAAAATCCCTCCATGGGTGTAGGAGATATGCTCCGGACAAAATTCGGGCCGTCAACCTGCCCGCCAGAGGGTGGGGGGGGGGGCTATAATACGACCCGTTTTTTCAAACGGGCGTATAAAAATTGGTCACATTGACTTTTTTAAAAGAGATCTTAGTGTTATATATTATATCTAATTTCATAATTACTTTGTTTTTGTTTCAAAAACGTAACTTATTCAAAATCAGAATATTTGTGTTTCATGATATAACACCTATTCTTCTTTTATAAGGAAATGAGTTTTTTTACATGCATGATTACTTCTTTAGTGAAGAGTGTATTTGGCCAGATTTATTTATCTATTTATGTGCTTGTCACTTTGCTTACAAATTAAAGTTTCATTTCAAAATTAAAAAAAAATTATCTTAATTCCTTCAAGTACTTTACGACATTAAAATATGGTTGACATTTTAATGTATATTAAGTTATCAGTTGTCTCTATTAAAATCGCTTTATCTATCGTAAGTACATAATCTTACGTTACCCCGTAGTACGTAAGAAGATAAACAGTCGATAATAAGTGTATAAAATGTTTTAATGAAGTTAAGTATTGTACCCTGTGTACACATAACCTTATATGACAGGCCGTAACCACATGTAAGGAGTGCAAACAAGGTGACCCTGTATTTTTATAGTCTTTATTAGACACAGCATACACGTACCGACACGTGTATGGTGTTTATTTTTCATTATCCATTGAAATATTGAATATTTAAGATTGGTAAATGGCGAATGCAAATATTAGGAGGCATTTATCAGAAGCAAAGTTGTGCCGGGCAGTTGGTATGGTGAAGCAGGGGGGCTCGACATCGTGAGGTTGGTGAGGTGTATGGTGTGGACCATACGGTTATCACCCGAGCCTGGGCGACATGGTTGTGGCTGAACAAGGGTGACTTCTAAGGCTTGAGGATCGTTTTCTGGTTATCAAGGCACGAAGAAACCGTTTTGCAACTGCAACCAAACTTCGTTCTGACCTTTAAAATGCTTCAGGGCTGCGTGTTACAACACAAACTATACGTACACGTTTTGCATAAAAGTGGTCCGCGATCGTGAATACCATGTATACGGATCCGGCTGTCTAGATACTACTGCCGGCTCTGATATGATTGGCCATGGACCATGTTGCTTGGAGCAGGATGGACTGGTGGCCTGCCCTCTTCACCGACGAGTACAGTCGAGACTACACAGAAAGGCGTGCAAGAGTATGACGAAGGTCAGGGAACCGGTTCCATACAGAAAACATTGCTGAACAAGACCGCTATGGGGTGCGGATCATTAATGGTTTGAGTGGAATCAGCTGGGATGGACATTATGACCTCATTGCCCTAAACAGAGGCGCATTGACTTCCCTACGGTATCGAGATGGGACCCTCAACACCCAGTTAAGGTTGTATGCTTGTGCAGTTGTTAATGGGTTCATTTTGATGAATGATAATGCCCGCCCCCATACAGCTAAAATATTGTCCAAGAGTACTTGGAAAGACGGTAGTATTTGTTTGGACTCGCCAAACCGATCCCTGGATCTTAATTCCATTGATGTATGGAATGAGCTACAGGTCCGTATTTCAGCCCGTCAGGTCCAGCCAAGAGGCACCCAGGAGATTGGTGCCGCCCTTCTCGACGAGTGGAATACCATCCCACAAGTCGTCCTAAGAAACCTGATAGGGAGTATGCAACGAATTAGCCAAGCTGTCATTGACAACACTGGGTCACATACACGCTATTAAGTAAAATCAGTTATTTGCAAATATTTTTGCGTGCAAAAATGAGTTGTTGTTTGTTGTTGTTGTTTTTTTTTTTTCACAAATTCCACAATATCCGTCAAAAACACAATTTCACTACAATCAAAACAAATCAACATGAAAACACATTACAATTAAATTCCTTAATGATGTTTATAAATCACTATGTCATATAAAAGAACATAAATAAATGTAATATTTGATATACAACATAAGATAGGTACAAAAATAATCTTGGTGCCTAGCAAACTTTGAGAAGTATATATTTAGATATCGAATAAAAAAACACATTGTAAGAGCTTTAAAGCCATTTTTTATATTTTTAAAATGAAATTGCGAAGAGTAATAATATGTTTAAATGGATTACCTCTTTACCTTACATCCGTGTGCTATTTAAAGCATGGTTTGCTGATTTATTGTCTTCTTTGATATATCTTTGAAATTAACAATTATTAAATAATATCAAAGATCATAAAATAAGTGATGTCACGAAACCAAATTTAATGACTGAATTTAATGATTTAATGACATGATTTTATATGTATTTATTAGTCCCCTACCGGTTTAACCGGAGGGGACTTTAGGTTTACCCTCCGTCCGTCTGTCCGTCTGTCTGTCCGTCTGTCCGTCTGTCTGTCTGTCAGTCTGTCAGTCCGTCAGTCCGTCCGTCCACAAAACTGGATCCCGCGATAACGCAAAAAGTACTGAAAATATTTTTATGAAACTTGATATATGGATAGATGGCAGTATGGAGAATATGCACGTCTTTTTTTTTTCTTCCTATGTTGAAAATTCTGGTTGCTATGGCAACAAATAGTCTGAAAATATGGCAAATTTAACACATAAACTGGATCCAGTGATAACTCAAAAAGTACTGAAAATATTTTTATGAAACTTGAAATATGGGTAGATGGCAGTCTGGAGATTATGCACATATTTTTCTTTTCTTCCTATGTTGAAAATTCTGGTTGCTATGGCAACAAATAGCCTGAATTTCAAGATTTCTGATTTAAATTTTCAGCTTTTTCACTTTATGTTCTTTATTTCTTAAGGTGTTTACTTCAAACTTTAAATATAAGTTTCTGGTCATCAACCACATCATATGTGACAAGGTTTATAACTCTAGCACAAAAAATATCAGTATTACCTCCCTTGAACTTAGATTTTTTAGGGGAAAAAATGTTGTCTTTTTTAAATAACTTCTTTATTTCCTAATGTATCTACTTCAAACTTCAAATATATGTTTCTTATTATCACTCGACATTTTTGAGAAGGTTAAATACTCTAGCAAGACTATTTCCAGAATGATGTCCCCCTTGAACTTAGATTTTTTTCGAGAAACTGGTATTTTCACTCCAACTTCTTCATTCCTTATAGGATTTACTTTAAAATCCCACATCGTAATAATATGACAAGGTTGTATAAACATAATTTCCTTACTAAGCATGGAAACTTAACACATTACTGTGATATAGACAAACTTATTTTATTATGTTTTGTGGTTGATATTTTCAAATACAGACTTCATCCTCAAATTCATTATAAATGGCAATACACAGGAGTGTATGACAATTAAAGAACTTTTTGAGGGACCGGTAGGGGACTACTGTATTGCCCGCAATACTATCAAATGCTTGTTGATATTTTGCTCACCCACTTGACCCACAGGAAGACAAAAATACCTTCATGCAATAAATAATGATTTTAATATGGAACGTTTGCATAAGAATTCATAGAAAAATAAATAAAAAGCGAAGAAATAGAATAAACACCCTATGTAAATTGTGTTGTTTTTCTCTTACATTTATCAGATCAATTTAACCCACCCACTTTGACAAAAAATTTTGGGGTGCTTTTACAATTTTTGCAATAAACACATAGTGTTTATAGAATATATAATATGATATAAGAAAAGGTATCCTTTTTAATTATGTGCATAGATTAAGAAAACCAAATTAGGAAAAGATACAAAAAATGGGATTTTTTCTTGATATTTTTTTAAACAAAAATTCTATCTATATCACAAAAGACTGTTTCAAAATATGACAAAAAAATGTGTCATCAGGGCCTTTATCAAACTAACAATGTAAATTTCCAACAATTATATAAATAATAATGGTATTAAACAAATGAATTGAACGATTACAATAACGGCATAATCTTAACATGAACCTGCTTAATTAATGATATCACAAAACAGTTATAAATTCAAGAAAACATAATTTCGCAAACAATCAGGACGCGAAAGTTCCACTTTTTGAGATTCGCACATTTTTTGTGACGCATGAATATCCACTTATACAGTATGTCAAATTTATATTTGACCGTCATTTTGAAAATGGCGGCCTCCTTGAATGAGCAGAGATGTTTTCGGGCCTACTTTATTTTTGAAATCTTCATGGCCTAAAGGTGCTTTCCTGAAAGTTTTATGCTTGTATCACCATGTGCACTTTTTTCTCATTTTCCGGTCAACTTTAAGAAGGAAATACCCCCTAAAAGCTGTCATAGTCTCGGTTTTAATAAGTATACTTTTATTAATTCGGCTATGGATTACTTATGTCAGTATCCAAGTTATTTCATAATGATGTTGCTGAAATGAAATGAGTTTGCAAAAATTTAAGTACGACGTAGTACAGTTGTATAGTTGTCCCTGTTCCTTAAGACATAGGCACATTGTAATAAACGGTATCTGGAAAAATGTTTTAACAAATAATCCAGTAAGGTGCCCTACTTAGCCGAGTCTTTGAATAAATTGTCCGTCAGACAATAAATCCCAACAAATTTCATTAAGCAGGCGCTCAATAGAAACAGACCTTGTTAGGCCAGTGACGATACATGCCTCTTCGTATTGAAGTTTCTCAAGAGAATGTTTCTCGTAATCCGAGCATCCATCCCAGACAATTGACGCATATTATAAGATTGGTCTCATGTAGGAAATATGAATTTGATTAAAAGTCATTCGTTTAATTCCGTATTTAAATGGTCTCATGGATCCTAGAACTTTAGAAGCAGACAATAGTATATTGTTGATGTGGTCATGCTATTTACCATATGTACTGAAAGTGGCACCTAAGTGGTTATTCCTGTCAACATAATCAAGAGAAATTTTATCAAGGTAAAGAGTTGGTCTAGCGTCAGACCCAAGTGTCAATAATTAACTTATGTTAAGTCTTCATTAAGGGTGCGTTCCATAAAAGCAATATCAGAACTGGAAACTGCGAAAGAGCTAGCATCTGCAAAACGTCGTGTCACACTGATTTGATTATCAGCAATGTTATTGACATAAAATAGAAATAACAAGGGGCCAAGGACAGAGCCTTAGGGGACCCCTGCAGAATAGGAGGAACCAACAAAGATTTTTATTAATGATTTATCCATATTAATTCCGTTCTATGTTTATGTGATTATTTAAATAAAAGACCTTCAGGCCATACTATATCGAACGCCTTTGGAATATCATAAAAAGCATACATGATGGGATTTTATAATCAAAAAATTTGGTGGTAGATGTCAAGTAATTGGTACACAGTCGAATGTCCTGGCAAACATCCAGACTGTTTTTCGTAAATGAATTAGTTTTTACGTGTAAATGGTTATAAATAAATGTGTTTAAACATTACTCTCTCCATCATTTTTCCAGTAGTTCTAATGTATAGTTTTAATTACCCTTTTAAAAACCGACATGACAACATCTTATTTCCAGGAGGCCGAATAAATATACCTTCAGACAGTGAACGGTGAAAAGAATACAAAGATTCTTACAAATAGAGGTTTAACCTTCTTTTAGCATTCAATGACTTACTTCTGGGCCTGCTTACTTATTGATTACAAGGAATGATAATATATCAATAATTTCCATTTCAATTTTTTCTTTTGAGATGATTAACGTAGTGCTCTGTGGACATAGTTCTGGGTTCCGTAACTTTAATAGCAGCCTTTCATCTGGTAAAGCGAGGTCACACGATTCCGTTTTTATTTGTTTGGGTCGTTAGACCAAACAAATAATGGTAGTGAAATTTCAGACTCTAATGCTGTTAATTGCAAATGCCGAAAGTAGTCCGCTTTTTTGAAGCGGTTACTTCCTTTTATATGTACACTTACGCCGAAATATTCAGGGGAGATCACTGCGTAAAGATGGTCAAATGACAAGGGCATTAATTTTCAAGCAAAATAATTCCCGAATGGTCGAAGATTGTTTTATCTTTATAGATATACATGCTTATAGTAAGCTTCATGATTATTTACATCTGTGTAGCGTCGTTACAAACCCTAATTTAGAATAATATGGTTTTCTTCGGGCCGTTAGGTCTGGAGTTCAAGTCCCAGATAAGGAACCTCATTTTTTTCTTCAAATTGTTTAAGTCAAATAAACATTGGATTGAATATCAGTGTTACAATTAGTCTTATAGCCAATTTACTACAATTAAAACGCTGAAAAGCATTGATGGCACTATACAAAAACTAATTGGTTCATAATCTCACAACTTGCACCTTTCTTACATTCTGAGACCCAAACAAATTAAGCGCCTTCTGTGCTTTGATTTTAGTTTGGTTAGGTTTTGGTAATTAACGTGTCTGATGTCTTTAATGCCTTATCAACAATGTTTTTGATCAAATTGAAGGCTTTATTGTTGATACTTTGATTATTTAAAGTTTTAATCGTAATATGATTAATAAATGTCAAGGAATTGCGAGAAACCATTAACAGCGTGTCAACGCTGTGTATGTATAAAGGCAGGTTGTGTCAGATTCCTCGCCCAATTATTTGTTAGCTTTCCCTATGGTATTGACCTAGGCGTACTCGTCCTGACACAGTATAAAACGAGAAATAGTATAAAGTAATAGCATTTCCATATGGTAACGCTCCGCCTTAAATTTTAATTTCCACAACTGCGCAGAACTAAACAGATATTCGTAAAGATAGTATTTTATTCGGCTCTTTTCAAGGTATGCATTGCACAGCTGACCATTCGCAGCAATTTTTACGCTTGTTGTACCTATCTACTTTTGGTTCTCACATTTTAACATAATATGTTATATTATAACATTATTACTGGATTATGAATGATGTGCAATATACATACATGATGAATACGTTATCGCATGTTTCGGTATGAAGGGCTACGATACGTTATCATTCTATACACTCGTTATCATTCAATAAACTTTACTTGTATTTATCTTGTTTTAATGTATAAGAGAGAACATTATGAAAAATGGTAAGTTTTTTTTTCTTAATTCACAGTTCATTTGTTATACCGATTAAACGTTTCTATTTAGATATAAAATGACACTGATTCATTATTATTTGCATAAATTTTATATTTAAATTAAACTAATTTTTTTTATTATTGTTTAATTAGATAAGGTTGATCCACTTAAAATTCAAATAGGATAAACCACGTTATGAGTTTTCTAAAGTTATTTCTTTTAAAATTTTAAGGGCAATTTATTTCATTTTACTATTGAGTATTGATAAAATAGACTTTTTGACTAGTTTAACTGTTTAATGGTTAGAATTTATGCCTAGTATATTGCTGTAATGTACATGTAAAATTATAAGAGTAGTACACACACCCATACCCGACTACCTTTTTACAAATGTCTTTGGATATATTAAAAAAACATTACAAAATGATACAAACCTAAAACATAAAAATGAATTTGTTATATAGATCAACTGAGGCACTTAAAACAGAGAGATATGCAAAAGATATTTTAGATATCAGAATAAATAAAAATTGTATTTTTGTGCTAGTTTAGCCCGATTTGAGTGAAACTCTTTTCCATTTTTGATCAATTTTCACAGTTTAATCTTCATCAAATGGAACAATAATCTCGAAAAATTATTATCAGTTCCGTCATGTCAAATATCCTCAGTGAAGATTGAATTCAAGATGCACAGTCTCATACTCAAAATGCACAATGACTTTATCAAATTATTCAAAAATTACAAATATACATTAAAGATGTTTTGTAACCATTTCTGTTAAATTCTTATAATTGCATTTTGCATAAATTACTCATTCTATTTCATCAAACTTTCATGTCAAGGAATAAGCAGCCAATGTTAAAACCCTTCTTAAATCTTAAAAATTTTAATTTTACCCGTGAGCTCAAAAACTTGAGACGTATAAAACAATCTTCCCGCAGTTTATGTATTGTTTTCATTGTACACTTTAACGATTGCTTTAAATTGCATGTTGAATTACAGGCTGAAGTTGGCGGACGAAAGAAAATAACAAGGACCTTTTCGGTATGTTTATAGTTTGTTAAACTTAATTTCGTTCTCATCTAAAAGGATTTTTATCTTGTTTAGAAGGCAAGAAATTTATTTCAGCCATATGAAATAATAATTGGTCAAAAGATGTCGTAAAGACGGAGTGAACTTTCGTCGTTCGTTAACGGAATGTCGTTTCGTTTAAACGAAATAACCATTCGCCTTAACGTAATGTTAATGCGTACAAACGAAACAGAAATACAGTTGACTCAAAATGCAGGTGTCACATCAGGAGCTCCTTTCTCCTCAATAAACTTAAATTAATAGGAGATGAAAATAATGTTAATGTTTAGCGAGAAGATATTTTACTTTAAGAAGAAATAACGTAAATGAAATGTTATCAGATAAAAAAGTTTTTATCGGATAAAATGTTGTTGCATTTAAATTTTCAATTGTCATATGTTATATAACATTTATTATTTTTAGAAAACATCGTTTCCATGGTTTGAACGGAAGAGCAGGTATGTATCTCAAACGAAAAATAAATTATGCATAGTGCTTAGTTTAATTTTGACAGTTTTTTTTTCTTCATCACTTTATGTTCTTTATGCTTAGTACCTTTTATAGCTTATTCCATTGCCTCCAAAGTGATGTGTTAAATTTTCAAAGAAAAACAGTTACTTTCGAGACTGGTTTATTGAATAAACGTTGAAAGGATAAAAAGCAAACTTTGTTGATGGATTTTGGTGATAAAATTGCTACAGTTTAGGTCATTTGTGTGTTTGCAACACGTTGTACACGTTTATTATGTAAGACCTGGAAATTTGAAGACGAACAAAATTTATCCCAAGTGTGCTGAATCTTTGTACGAAGATTGTGGTAATCTAATTCTCTTGTGCGACAAGATTGACGTTATCATCTTAAAGGTACTCAAAGGAGTTTTTTTTGACATGGCGGGATTGGAAATATTTTTTGAGGTTAATGTTCCATTTGATGTAGGTCTAGACCATCAATTATGAGCACAATTTCAGATCATTTGCTCACTCTGTATTTCCAGAATGATTATTCTTATTGTGTAAAAACGCTTTTCACTCAAATCGAGATGAAATAGCACAACATTACGATTTATTTCAGTTTATTCATGGTACATTCTTTTAAACATCCTTTGCAAATTTTCCGTTTTTAAATGCCGCAGTTGATCTTTGTTGGAAATTCCAACTAAATATTGTTGGGCTTTTGGACCTCAGTGGAGTTCTTATAGATAACCATCACCAATGCTTCAGTATGTTGTCGGTTGAAAAATTGATTAAAACTTAACTCGTGTTTATCTTTCTGTTTTAGTTGTTATTGAGAGAAATATTCGTGCATCAGGCGATTTTGATTTGTAAGGCCAATATTTTTATAGTTATGCAAAACAGAAACATGTAAATGTTTTTTAAGCGTTATGAGTATATTTACAGTTGATTTCTAAAAATTGCAAATGTTTCATTTGGGGTTTCAAAATGGTTTTTGATAACATAACACAATTAAGATCTCTTTTCACTATACATGTTTTTATCATGTATCTTTACATGCATGTAATATATTTTTCATTTCAATGCGCTGATAAGAGAGATTCAATAAATGATTTCAATGCTCCTTTCTTTCTCAGTAAACAAGTGACGTTGGATGTCAGTTGAATTATGGATGCATCGTTGACGATCATATCCAACGTCTATCCAACATTAAATCCCAGACGTCGTTGAGACGTCAGTGTTTTACTTAAGCTCGATGTTAGATAGGATAGGTGTTGGATATCAGTCGCTAGCGGTATAAGCATCCAATGGCATTTGAATATCTATCTGAATCATTTTGAATGCTCGCGATCTATATCTAATGTTACGAGACTGAGAGATTGACAAAGATCTACCCAGCAGGCACATCAACGTTGTTTCAACGTTGAATTATGGTCAGATTTCAACGTTGAAATAAGGTTGGATTTATATTCGGATTTGAAAGTTGAAACAACGTTGAAATTTCAACGTTGATACAACGTTGCAGCTTCAACGCTGGCACAACGTTGAAGTTTCAATGTCATTTCAACGTTGAAAACCCACCATACTTAACTTTTGGATATAAAGCAAAGTTACCAAGTTTAACAAAATATCAAGACAATATTAAATACTTCAGATATTTTATTTCAAAAATACAGTTCAAGTGCAGTTTAAATTCACTTTAATAGTTTTAACAATTAAGCTTCAATCTGTTCCAATCTTTTCTTCTAGATATTTCTGGGTATATCAAGTGTTTGAGTACTTCTTTGGCTGTTTCTTACTGCCTCTGCAAATAAAAATAAGAAGTTTGTAGTTAAAAGTTACTATAATACATATAATTACTCAACTTAGTGATTTGTTTTTATCTTAAAATGCTTTTCTTTCTCTAAGATTTACATCATAAAACAGCATAGAAATTGAAACATAGCTAAGTTTCATATTGACAGCAAATACTGTATATAAGACAACAAAATCTTTTTAAAAAGAAGCTATTTAAAAGTCTCACCTATGATTGGTAAGAAAAACTGCTCCCCGTCAGTTCCTTGCAGCATATTCCCAAGAAATTAACATTCTAGGCTCTAGCTAAGACCATTTTATGCAGCATCCTGAAATCAACAAACATGTAAATTTTATATTAATAATGTTACAGGAATATTCCGAAAATAATATATTTTAAGACAAGATAAATATCCAGTAGTTGAAAAATTATACTTTGTATTGTAAAGAAATTCAAATATATAAATTAATAAGAATAAATTTCAATTTAACAAACCTGACAGTCCTTTTCATGTTGAATGTATGGTATACAGGCTACAGCTGCAATACTCTAAATTTCAGCCAGGACCAGGATCTAGAATATAAAATAATATATAATAAAATAGAAATAGATTTATTATTCCCCATAAATTTACGACTATTGAACTTTAAAGTTTAACACTCAAATTTGTTATTTAACTTAATAATAATGTATTTTTTTCAAACTAATTAACACTGTATTATACTATCACTAAAATATAAACATAGTTATATATATTGACGAATCGTCTTGGGACGTAAATTATGTGGGCCGAACTACTTTATAGGTTTCAATTTTATAATTGATTAAATTCTAATTAGGATATAGTACAGACAAATGTTTAATAATATGAAAAATAAATTAAAGAAAGACAAGATTTGTAGAATCATAAATTGCCAAGGACATCAATAACTTCATGCTTACAAAGCCTACCGAACCCAAATCATTCAATTAGGTCGCGAAAACGTGTCAAATCAACTCAATCATGTGTTTTCATCTCTCATTTATTTCATAAAGTAAATTAAAGTAGAATTTTAAGAATAAATAATAATATTTTAGAAAATAATTAGTAAACTAAAGTAAAACATTACGGTAATACCTTCAAATCCAAATAAATTGCCAATCGTGTTGTTTTCAAATTTTCCAAACAGCGCCACCATTTGCACGAACGATAATCATAGACATTCAACAATTACTTCCCCTGACCAGCGTTATTTTATAAGCGGGGTTTTGACTAATATCAATTTATTAATTAATATTATTCATAAAGAACTAAAAAATAAAACAACAAACAACAAAACATATTAACTAATATTTAAAGCGTTATTAGAAAGTGAAAAATTATTTCAAACTTTATTTGTTTAAGCGCTACTTTTGAATATACGGAAAAAGATTGTTACGCAAATTTTCCTGACAAAAATCACTTACAGACTAATTCAATAAAGGAATAATTACACAAAATTAGTGGTATAAAAGTTTTTATAATGATTAAACTAAATGTAAAACTTCGACCATAAACAACGTTGAATCAACGTTGTATATACATTGGCAATATATCCGTATGGTCGTCCACAGTTGAATATTGGTTGAACAACGTCACGACCATATTTCAACGTTGTTTCAACGTTGAAACAACGTCGAGTGCCTGCTGGGTATGTATCAGAATTAAATGTTTATTAACACATGGGATGAGCCTTGCTTTAGAAAGAGACGTGAACTATGTTATTGAAGTTAAGTTTAACAAAATAATGGCTATTTTGGCACTATCAATCATTTTTACTTTATACATGCACATGCTTAATTGATCAGACGGACTTTTTACAGAATTGTGTAGATCGTCTCCAATTAATTTTAACTATTGAAAAAAATGTAAGTAGACATGTCTTAATAGGTAATGTATCTTTAGCCTCTCCAGCTATTTTATTTTATATTGTATTTATAAACAACCGTTGACTAGTTACTACAAATTAGCGGGTGCAGCTAAAACCGTAAACATCTTGGTCATAACACATCATTTTGTTTGATATATTATTCAAAGAAAGTAAAAGTAAGCAATTTAATCCTTTCTTTTTAGCAAATGTAATCAAAACAGGGTCGGTTACAGACAGGGTATTCTTTCTTACATGCAACACCAGTTTTTTAATTATGCCCTAGATATGGAGGAGGGAGGATAGTCAGCAAACGAGTGAATTATAATAACACTAATTAGGAAATAGATAACAATTTTGAGTGCATTGTTGTAGAATAATGCACGGTTTGAGTTCAAATGCGTAATATAATATAATCATGAAGGCCGATAGGCCTGAGCGATTAATTACAAAGCATTTCCATTCTAACACGTCATGAAAAAATGTAATTATTATTATAAAGTTGGATTTATATTTGGTGGTTAAATTTGTTTTCGCAATAGAGTTTCCAATAGTAACATTCTTTAAAGGCTGTTCCAGTGGATTGAAAAATCTGTCGTTATATATACCGTGTGTAGAAACATTTTGAGAATAACGAATTTTGAAAACGTTGATAAAACTTTGTTATAAAAACCATTAAACCATTAAACCATTTAAACAAATAACAACAGTTCATAATTAGTAACAATGTTTGGCGCACACTCTTTAATATTTTGGCTGAAATATTTGTTAATATAGTGCATCAAGATGATGAACATTTTATAAATCTTATATTCTTTACACAACTTTTTAACGTCATAATCAGCTTCATTAGAATACATAGCCATTGCCTAAATGATGTCGTAAACATATAATAAACGTAAACATATGATAAACGTACTATAGTCTGTCCCATCAAATTTGAACATTCCATTTTTTATTTAATATAATAGTAAAATCATTTAAATTAATGTCATGTTAACCCTGACGTCAATATCTCTAGGCATGTTTTTCATTTTTTTCATAAAGTCAGTAATATGGTCAAAATGTTAAAATTATATTTTTTCCCGTTGACTTACGTTGTAAACTGACGTGACGTCCATTTCAAAATGGCGGCGCCTATATAGACGTCATTTAGGGTTCGTCTCACAATTAGCGTGAAATGTACTCGGTAATTATAAAAAAAATATTCTTATTTACTTACTGATCTATAGCTAAATGTTATCATTAAAATGAAAAATGACAACAAAGTTGGTGTCAAAAAGGCAATTTTACTAGCAAACCATTATTTAAAATAATCATAATCATTTGAAGTGAAAATATCAGTAAGCTTTATAAAATGTAACACAAAAAGATTTAATTAATAACCATGATATACTGTCGTATTTTATATTTTTTAAGAGAAAAAGAACACTGAAGTGATTTGATTAGATAACTTTTCAATCAAGCGCGTATCTTGAATACCGCAACGCGTCGTAGGGGAGCGGGAACACTAGCTAGAAGACTATAAAAAATGGTCCTTCGCTAATTAATGTTTAATTTACATAATTCTGTAGTTGTCTGAATTCTGTCCATAAGTGTGTATCACGTCTATTCAAAAATAAATAAATTGACCAGATTCGATGGGCTACAAAATTATGTTACACAACCTCATTTCGGGTGCGATGTTCGTGCGCTAAAACTTTCCGTAGATTTCAACTTTCACAAGAAATCGCCAACAAATACTTCATTCTCAAGCAAATCTGACAAAAAATATAAAGAAAGGAAAACTGATCCACTATACGTTCAGCATTGGTTTGTTTGTTACCACAGTGTCTACTTTAACTAACCCCCTCGCTAACGAGAGAACACAGACTCGCGTTCGAGGAAAATGTGAATTATAAGAATATAATATCATGCTTTCTAGTTTAAGCAATCAAACGTAGGCCTATACACTTTAAGCTCGTAAATTCCGTCTCACAATTTAACAAAATGTCCAGAAATACCGGCAGTGATTTGATATTATTCAGAGTAAGTTTGAATTGGAGTGTTCAATAAGCGACAATAAGTGTTTTTTGTAGACTCAAAGTGTTACGTACATATAATTATTTTGTTAATATGAAGGGCAGATCGAGTCAAAGAGAAACACCGAGGGACGTTCTCAATAACTTTAGCCTTCCTAAAATTTGAAAATATTAAGTGAAAAAACAATAGATCTAGCATATTTTTCGCGGGAGAAAAATTACCGCGTATTGTATATTTTGTAGCTAAAAGAATAGGATTTACAGAAGTTTGAATAACGAGATAATATGTAGGGAAATTTATTTCTGAGAAATATATAAAATAGTTTAAAAACATAAAATCAAAACGAATGTTATACGTAATTAATGGAAGAAGTATTGTACTGTTGTAGATTCATGTCATTAAGAGTGTTTAAAATTATTTTTAAATGTTAAACTATCAAAAGTTTTATATTATTAATATATGAATTGAAGGTGTATTTTTTACAATTAAGTTGTAAAATCAGGGTACTGTATACAAAAATTATTTTAAATGCCATCAAGACAAATTTATCTCAACGCTTAAAATTATCTGTTTGAGGTTACATATGCCTAACCGCCCTCTGTTAATGCCGCAACTGGAATCATCCATGAAAAGCGCGAGGCATTTTTGTTACGTCATATATTTCGTAAATTGTTGTTGACGTAATAAAGTTTTTTTCGTCAGGAATCCATAAGCATTGTGATGTTGACAACTAAAATTGATGGGCCGTTCTTGAATTATGGATTTGGAACATGCTGAATTATGATGTGTTTCATTTACATATTTCATTTGCTAACCCAAATAACTCCACAAATAGAACAATGTTTTAATAATGAGACGGATTATCAGTTTTAAAAATCTGAATCATCAAAAGTGTAACGTTAGAAGTCATGTCATTCAGGATTTTTGAAGTAAAAAAGGGGGATCTACGGAACTGGATAGAAACTGGCAATGAAGGAATCTTCAGAATGCGAATTTGTCCTGACGTTTATAAAGTTCATAGGGATTCTATTCAGCTTAAAAGTAAGTGCAATTTCTAGATCTACTCCATGTGACTCGTGTTCTTGTTGCTTATTTTTCATTTTTTAAAGTTTTCCATCATGCATTGCAACTAAACTGTTAATCTTGTAGATCCAGCTTTGTAAAATAATTATGAAACGACCCCGAGAACCTCATGTATATTTTAGAAACATGACACGTGCTTTCTCCCGTTCATCTTCAAATGAAGAGTACTTCGGCAATGGCTACGGAAAATAAACAACAGAGATTTACCATAGAGAAATCAAAATTTGCTTTCACAAGAAAAGTAGACACTTTAGAGTAAAATCCTGAAAAATCTCGAGGGTGACTTTTTTTAAGTTTACAAAAAAGTTTTATTTTTTATTCACCGTCGTTTTGTTAATTCATACCAGGCAAAAGTTCATTTCCATTTTTAATGGGACAGACTATAGTTTATTTTATTTCACTCTATACTTTTTCAAGAGAAATACAAGATATTAAAAGTGAAATAAATTTCAAACTTAACTTGTTTACGACATTAAAATAGCGTTCTTGATTTGATTGTTTTGCACGTGCTGTTGGCGCAACATTGTGACGTCATGTAAACAACACTTTAAACGTTTGTACAGCGTAAACGACTGAAAAGAAGATTTTGGTGTTCGGATTCATGTTCTCAGTTTCAATTATTTTCTTTCATTCTAGATAGTTTTCACAACAAAATTCGACAAAAAATGTTTTTTTATTCATCAGATTTTTCAAACAAAATGGCGCGCAAAATGTAAAAATACACAGGAAGATAATAAGAACGGCGAGCGCATTGTTGTAGAATAATGCACACTTCGGGCCTTCTTTGTTTATAAAGAAAAATTCCGATAGTGCAAGAATTATAATTTTACAGTATAATTACTGAAAACAGTGTAATAAATGCAGTTATTTGTTACGTTGGACATTTTGGGTGTGTTTCCTGTTTATTTAATGAATAATACCTCTCCCTCTATATAGTATGAATCTCTGTAAAATGTGTGTTTAGCTCTATGTAAAGTAAAATAAGACAGATTATTCGTCTATGTATTGTTTCCTTTCCATCCATATGCAGGAATTATAAATAAATCATTTATGTAATAATAAATAAGACAAAGTCGTCATATGTGCTTACTTAAGTGTATCAAAGTGACTCCAAACTTTGAAATGGCTGCTGGTCAAATTCTAGAATACTAACATCTAGTCAGTTTTGTTGGATTTCAGTTATATATGACGTTGTGTTAATGACGTCTAAAATTGCTGCAAACCAACATAAATCCAAAGACAATCCAAAGTTAAGTGTTCCAACTTCTAGCTAATTTTAATCCGACTTCAATTGTTTGTAAGGCTGAATCTAACTGTCTGATTATAATGTGATGATTCAAGAGTACAAGTCTTAATGTTTATTAATCATTTAAAGTAAAAAAGAATACAGATATTGGCAATAATTGTATTCTTTCTCAGTAGAATTCCTTTATTTCTTGTTATGTTACCATCTAAATGACAATAAAACAATGGTTTGTATTATATTTTTGTACTTGATAATGTAACACTTTATGTATTTGATTTGTTGGATCAGTCAATTTCAATGCATTAAAACTTTTGATTTTTCTATAGATTTATGGAACTCAGTATATTCAAACAACCACAGTGCCTCATATTTGAAGATGAATCGGGAAATCTAGATATTAAAGACTCTGTGTTAAATGAAATTGAAGTCATTGATGTTCCTTTAAGTATTGCAGCTATTGTAGGATTATACAGAACAGGCAAATCGTACTTGATGAACCAAATAGCTCACCGCAAATCCGAAGGTAAACTAAAAGGTTTTACTTTAAATTAAGCAATGTAACAATTTTCACTAAACAACTATAAACATACGTCGTTCTATTAAAAGTAACAACGATAGTGTTACGAAATCATTTCACTTTTTGTGAAAAGCTTTGTTTATTCACTCTTTTCGCTTAAAAGTAAACCATTTCTCTATGCTGGTATAATGAACAAGTCAAGTCCAAGTGAAAGCAGGATTATATTTATTGCAGTAAATCAAAATAATGCATCATTTTATTTTCTATCAACAGTCAAAACCAAAGTAAAATTCTTAACAACTTCAACAAATACATTTCTTCAATTACTAACTAACTCAACTCAACCAACTCCAACTCTCTCCAAAACTCCAAAACTAACCCAGCTAGAAAAGTTCCCAGCTTATATACCCTTCTGTTTGCGCAGCTAGGTGTTGCAAAATAGACTGTTCAGCGACCTTATTGCGCGACCTTCCAGTTTGGCACACAAACTCATTGCGCGACCTTTAAGCAACTTTTAAAATCGCAGCTTACATAAATCCCTCAAACGTCATATCAGTACATAAACACAAATACATAAGTAATAAATACTTAACACCAAGAAATAATACTCCATAACACTAATATGCAAATAACTCAGAAAGTATTACTAATATTCATCAACATACTAGAATCTATAACTGACGATATCATTAAACAACAGAAATAAATCCTCCAGCTTACAACAACTACCACTCAACATTTAGAACAATAACTGACATAGATGAAACAGGCAGGAATCCCACATAAAATCTATATACCAAATTAGCTTGTTTACAACAATTGAGATCTGAAGGGCAAAAATACACTAAAACCTGTAACTTTTAGACCTGCGCCGACCTCTTTCGCGACCTTCCATACTTGGAACTAGCATGCCTGGGAAAGCTGATTCTGCGCGACCTTTCCTATTGCGCGACCTTTAGTGTCGCGCGACCTTTGTCTGCGCGACCTTTCCAAATTTGGAATGAGGTATGCTCATAATCTAAAAATAACTGAGCTGTGCCAATATCCTGGACTGTTAATGACTCAATTGTTTTACAACAGAAAATGAGTAAAAGTTAACATAAACATTTTAACCAGCTTAGAAATATTGTCCAGATTTACCATCCTAAAAGAATACTCTTCTAGTAAAAGATTAGTTTCAAATTTCATAACACTCTCCCACCTTTGGACTTTGCTTACTCCGGAAGCAAAACCAATTAATTTACACATGTTAAGTTTTTAAATTTGAAGCAAACCTTGAAAACTCTTGTTAAGTGAAATTGAAATAAAAATCAAATAATAATAAAAGAATAATATTGGTACTAAACAATACATGTGAAAAACTACTAAGTGTTATATGATATTATGCAGATTAAACATAAGCAAAACTAAACAAATTAACAAATAAGCATTACAGATTTTTATGAAATATAAAACATAAGTATTCTACTGTTCAATTAGATAAAATCCCATAAAAGTTTTCCCTGTCTCTTCAATTTAATTCACAATCTCCAACACACTTTTGTTAAGTTCAGTAAGACATTTTAGAAAGTCACTCATTGCTTGTTTTTTTTCTGTTTGAATATGTTTAATTTCTTTTTGAATGTGCAAAGTTAAAGTTCTTTGATAGTCTTGAATGCAAGCTGCACTATTGTTTATTTCTTCCTGTAATATTAATTGTGTTTTATTTACTTCTTGTGTTAATATGTCAATTTTCTTTTCAATGTTTTCCCAACGTTTTTCAACTGATATTTCGCTACATGATTTAGTGTGATTCACTTTCTGCCGCTTTGTTGGATGTGGAATGTCCTCATCATTTGATAAGTTCAGTTGTGGTATACGAACCTACCCAATTTGAGAACTTATACACTTTTTCAGATGAAATGTCACCATTTGGGTACAGACCTCCTGCATGTGATGTCTGTGCCATATCCTTCTCTTTGGTGGCATCACTTAAATCAATGTTATCCGCAGCACCAGACTTAGGCGCACGTTTCTCCTCCGTTGCCCTAAGTCTTCTCACAGAAACAAATTTCTCACAACAACGAAATTTCTGTTCAATTTGCCTGAGAAACGCTCCCAGATACAACGCAAAAACAAACAGAAAATTCAGCACTGATGCAGAACAGTCCCTAATTAAGTCGGCAGGAACACCTTTTCCTCTGACTCGCTTGACTTTCTTAGACACCAGTGGAACCACATCATCAAAATCTGAAAGTTCCGACCACTGTTCATGCTTTTTCACACATTCTTTACAACCTCCACACGGAAGCTCACTTAGAATAGAGTGACCACTATAACAAGTACACGAACAAGGGTCACACGGAATCCTCGACAAAAAGTCAGCATTTTGCATGCTTAGTTCCCTTGCGATGCTCTAGCTTAAAGTCATATTGTGATAGCACTTCAAGCCATCTAGCCATCTGATTTTCTGGTTCTTTGAAGTACATAATCCATCTTAATGAAGAATGATCACTTCTCACTAAGAACGAACGTCCTAACAAATACTGTTTAAACATAGTAACAAATGTAACAACTGCCAACAGTTCCGACGTGTTACACAATAGCGTCTTTGAGCCTTATTCAAGCTTTTGCTCGCATATGCTATTGGCTTCTCGATACACTGTCCAAGTTTTTCACTAAACTGCATTTGTGACAAAAATCCTCCTATACCGAAATTCGACGCATCGCAATCAAGTATGAATAATCCATCATCTTGAGGGTATGCCATGACTTCATCACCAGTCAATGCACTGCGTAAATCGTCGAAACTTTTCTGACATTCATCAGACCATTCAAATGGTTGTCCGGCCTCCAACAACCTATTTAATGGCCTAGCTCTTGTGGAAAAATCACGAATATATATCCTGTAGTATGAACAAAAACCAAGAAAGGATCGCAGAGTTGTTAAATCGTACGGCCTTTCCCAATTTGCAATACAACTAACTTTAGACTTTTGAGGGCTTATTCCTTCCTTACTAACTACATGTCCTAAGAATGACACTTCAGTTTTTAACAGAAAACATTTGCTTGGCTTCAGTTTCATTCCACACTCACACAAACGCGTTAAAACTGAATCAAGCCTATCTAAATGTTCTTCAAATGTGCGGCCAAAAATGATCAAATCGTCAAGGTATATCAGCAAAATTTCCCACTGAAGACCTCTAATTACTAATTCCATACATCGTTGGAAGGTTGACGGTGCATTACATAATCCGAACGGCATTACCAAATATTCAAATAAACCGAATTTTGTAGTGAAGGCTGTCTTTGGGCGATCAGCCTCATCAACTTCAATCTGATAATAGGCTGACAAAATATCCAAGCACGAAAAATATGATGATCCCCCTAAACTTTCCAAACAATCACTAATATTAGGTAAGGGGTATGCATCTTTTTCTGTTACGTTGTTAAGCTGACGATAATCCACACAAGGTCGTGTTGTTCCATCACGTTTCCTGACATATACTAATGGAGACGCCCAAGGAGAATTACTTTCCTGAATAATATTGGCCGCTAACTGATCTTTAATTATTTTCTCTTCTTCATTTGCGAAAGCTTTTGGTGGCGCGCCTAGGGCGTTGCTTAATAGGCTTTGCTGCCCCAGTATTGATGTTGTGCTTTATTACAGATGTACGACCGAAATCATTTGGTGACTTTGCAAACACATTTGAATGCTTAATCAAAAGATTCTTAAGTTTCACTCTTTGATCATAATTAAGATTTTTCACTGAATTTTCATAAAGCTCATTTAAATGAGATGAAGCTTTGAGTCACACTTTTCATTAACAAAACACTCATTTTTCTCACAAAAACTAACTTTTTCAGCATTCTCAATATATCCAAGCAGTTAGTATTAGCTCAATTTTTACATTTTCATTGCTAATATTCATTAAACGAATTGGAACACAACCATTTTTAGAATGAGGGTTTGACCAGCGTAATGGCCAACAATTAAGCTATTTCACTATCATCACCTTTTTTTAATGGCGTAACAATTCCAAACTCGGTATCAATTTTGCCGCCAGAAACAACTTCCTTCTATTATCACTTCACTATTTGCTGTACAATGACTGACTTGAACTTTTGACACGCATCATTTTGAAAACTGAAGATTCCATCAACGTAGGATACTTCTTTCCATTTAGACGCAAACCATTTTCTGCACTTAGCACAAAATTATTTTTCTTGTAGAAAATCAAGACCTAAAAGACCATCTTCTTGAATTGGTGCAATAAACACATTGAACTTAAATATATCCTTATGAATTTTAAAAACTCATCACAGTTTTTACCTAAAATAGGGAGATACCCTTCATTTGCAACTTCAAGCTTAAAATTTGGATCAATTTTCTCCAATGATGGACGAACATATCCGAAGGGCACACTATGATAGATATTAGAAGAAACAATAGTAACAACTGCTCCAGTATCTACTACTAAATTTCACTGATATCACCAAAATTTCACAGTAAACAAAGATAATCCATTGCAGGTATCATAAAAATGAATTTTTATCACTTTTTCACTATGATTTGGACTAAACGCAAGGCCGTCTTGCCTTAGTCCCACCTAGTTTTCCGGCTTATTTTTATCACTCTTGGCTGAACTCGTGCAATCACGTGCATAATGACCTAAATTATGACACTTAATCAACACTCAACAGTAGATAAATCCCTTCTTTTGAATTTTTCTGCTGCATATCTTGGCTTTTTTAATGACAGACAGAATCTCATCAAAATTTTTTATCTATTCTTCTTGAAAGACAAAAACTGCTCTGAGAAACATTGTTGTTCCCTTGACGAACCATTCGAACTTTGGGTTTGCTTTAGTTTCATCCTTCAAACTATAGTGTACGTCCAGAATCTCGCGTGCATTTTCGATACTGGTCGATCCTTCATCCCTATAGCCAGAGCCATCTGGAGTCACCCAGACCTCTAAATAAAATGCCGTAAACAAATTGTACCAATAGTATGATCATCTGCCAGTTGGGTAGCCCTTTCGAACAAGACGCTTTATATCTGCAACATACTCCACGAGTTTTTCCCTTGAGTGAAGCTTGACATTTTCGAGCTCCATCAAATAAGAAGCGGTAGAACGTCTTTCTACAAATCTCGCTGCTAGACCATTGCTCAAGCTGTTTGTAAGATTGTTGAGTTTCAGGACTGACCTGGTTTGAATACAAATCTGCTGACATCGTCCCTCAGACTATTCAGCAAGCGAAATGCCCTCTCTTATCATCACTCCATTGGCATGTCTCGCCAACACAGCAATTGACGTATGAATGCGGTGTATGATGTTTTACCATCAAAAAGAACCTGGTTTGGTAGTGGAACATTATAAATCCCGAGAATTTCTTTGGTTACTTTTCGTAATGCATTTCTTCTCAGGCGACTAAGTTCAACATCTCTTGAATTGTAAAATATTTGTAATTCATCAATTTCAATTTGTCAATACTTTGGATTTGTCTGTCTCTATTCATCTGAGTTGTATGATATAGACTTTCAAAATTTCCTTATCTCTTCGAAATTGTTCATTTTCACTTTCTATAATTCTCTTGTAACCAACTTTTCACTTTGTAAATTTTGACATTTCATTTAATTTCTCAAATATTTTGCCAGCATCAGTTAAAAATTACTTGTAAATCATCATTTTCATCAATCTTTCTGGAAAGTTGTTGACGTAAATCCATTGTAAGTTCTGAATTTTCAAGACGTGATGCTGATGCAGATCTAGCAGATTTCTTAGGTCCATATTACTGACTTTCTTCTAAACACTGAGTGTCATCGTCTAACATAGAAGCACGTAATTTGCATTATATGATTTAATTCACTGATTCATTACTTTTCATTTCTAAAATTTCATTCACTTTGTTACAAAAAATCAACTAAATGCACTTGTTAGATTTTCACTATGACTAACTAGTTCTTTGGAGATATTTCCTATTTCTAAACAGCACAAAGAAACAGTCTGACGCAATGATTCAAATTCCTTTTTCCATTTTTTATGTAAGTCCATTACACTCAAAAGTAGAAAAAAATCAAAGTCTTTATCCCTATGCTGAAGCATGTTAAAGTCCTTATCCCACCGCTGCCACCAGTGTTACGAAATCATTTCACTTTTTGTGAAAAGCTTTGTTTATTCACTCTTTTCGCTTAAAAGTTAAACCATTTCTCTATGCTGGTATAATGAACAAGTCAAGTCCAAGTGAAAGCAGGATTATATTTATTGCAGTAAATCAAAATAATGCATCATTTTATTTTATTAACAAGTCAAAAAAAAGTAAAATTCTTAACAACTTCAACAAATACATTCTTCAATTACTAACTAACTCAACTCAACCAACTCCAACTCTCTCCAAAACTCCAAAACTAACCCAGCTAGAAAAGTTCCCAGCTTATATACCCTTCTGTTTGCGCAGCTAGGGTGGTGTGCAAAAGTAGACTGTTGCGCGACCTCTTATTGCGCGACCTCTCCAGTTTGCACACAACTCATTTGCGCGACCTGAATGTTGCGCGACCTTTTAAAAATGCTGACAATGCCTTAACAATGTTCAAAAAGGCCTGCAACTGGTTCAGGTATACAGACTGTTGTACAATACAAACATTAGTACAAAAATAACATAATAGTTATATAAATTTACATGTTTGAACACTCAATAGGATAATAATTATCTGTCCAATAATGCATCTTAATAGTGCAAAATATACTTGCAGTAATAAAGATATATGTACTATATATGGGCTTTATAAGACCAATACATTTACTACTGATTGACATTTCTATAAACATATAATACTGACTGATAATTCATTAAACAACAGAAATATAATCTCTCCAGCTTTACAACATACAGCTCAACATTTGAACCAAGTAACCTGTACATAGATAAAGCAGGAAGGAATCCCATTCATAAAATCTGATATGACCAAATTATGCTTTGTTTACAACAATTGATTGAGATGCTGAAGGGCTAAAAATAACTTAAACCTTGTACTTTTAGACTGCGCGACCTCTTATTGCGCGACCTCTCCATATTTGGAACTAGCATGCCTGGGAAAGCTGATTCTGCGCGACCTTTCCTATTGCGCGACATTTAGTGTCGCGCGACCTTTGTCTGCGCGACCTTTCCAAATTTGGAATGAGGTATGCTCATAATCTAAAAATAACTGAGCTGTGCCAATATCCTGGACTGTTAATGACTCAATTGTTTTACAACAGAAAATGAGTAAAAGTTAACATAAACATTTTAACCAGCTTAGAAATATTGTCCAGATTTACCATCCTAAAAGAATACTCTTCTAGTAAAAGATTAGTTTCAAATTTCATAACACTACCTTTAGTGTCGCGCGACCTTTGTCTGCGCGACCTTTCCAAATTTGGAATGAGGTATGCTCATAATCTAAAAATAACTGAGCTGTGCCAATATCCTGGACTGTTAATGACTCAATTGTTTTACAACAGAAAATGAGTAAAAGTTAACATAAACATTTTAACCAGCTTAGAAATATTGTCCAGATTTACCATCCTAAAAGAATACTCTTCTAGTAAAAGATTAGTTTCAAATTTCATAACAATAGCAAGACTTGTTTCTTGTATTAAAATTACGTGAATTTGCTTAAATATGACAAACAAGATCAACAAAGAAAGGCGGCATTCAATGAACGCAACCCCCATATGACCATATGACCCAGTAACAAGGACCAGCGGTGAGGAGCCAAGGAGGACACCAAACATAACAAATAGGACATAACACAAGGCAGAACACAGACAAGATAATCACTTAATAATACATGAAAAGAAATAAAAGTAACCGAGAAGAAAATCAAATACAATTGACTGATAAAAAGGCCCATAAAGTAAAAGGGCACGAGGAAGGGGACTTGAAGTACGGGGAACGGGAAGGTCAAAATAAAAAAAGATAAAAATAGGGGCAAAAGGGAAGATACCTACCGTAGACGAGATAACAACAAGGTAAACAAACAAAGGTGTCCCCAAAACAGTATGAAACAACAAAAACATACATTTCAGGAACACAGAAGGGCATCGCTTTGGAACGGTCAGCAGCACAAGTACTGCTTGGGAGTTTAAACCGGTTAATGGTGCACCAAACCTCACTCTTAGCCCTACCATGTTCCTATAAACGAGACAGTGTAAATAAAATTAATCCACACCAAGTGAAATTTTAACAGCTGTTATGGTTACAAAAGGTGAAATAAGTAAAACACCAAAATGATCATGTAGAAAACCCAATTACCATAACAAAAGTACTCAATGTCTTAAAGGAAGACAGAGCAACAAGAAAATCACCTACAAGGGCCCGACGAAGCAAGGCAGAAGACGAACATTAAGGCAATTCAGTCCCAAAAGGCGTTAAGAACTGTCCATCATAGAGTCTCCCATTTGGTTTGTCAGATGTAATCAAGAGGAAAGCATAGTGTCCAACTGTAAAAGGGTTGAACATTCAGCATGCAGTATGTCTAAAAATAGTAGGGTCATAACCTCTTTTAAAAAAACGTTTAATGATTTTAATAAAAACAGCAGAAAATTTATGACCCAAGTTTTTTCACATTTGAAATGGCATATGTTTTACAAATGTGTAATATTTCGTTTACAACGGCACTGTTGAGTTAACACAACTGAATGCTCTGTCTTCCGTTAAGCCATTGAGTACTTTTGTTATGGTAATTGGGTTTTCTACATGATCATTTTGGTGTTTTACTTACTTCACCTTTTGTAACCATAACAACTGTTAAAATTTCACTTGGTGTGGATTCATTTTATTTACACTGTCTCGTTTATAGGAACATGGTGGGGCTAAGAGTGAGGTTTGGTGCACCATTGAACATTAAATGCCGCCTTTCTTTGTTGATCTTGTTTATCATATTTTAAAATAATAACCTGAAAGAGTTATACAAACAGGCAAAGTATAACATAGAATATAACAAATCTATACCTGTTGGAGTTATTTCTGTACTTTCTAACCATAGTTACAAACATGAACATGCCTATTTGTTATTTTTTAAAGTGTCTCAAGTATAGTATTTCATTGTCTTATATTACACTTGCAGGGTTTTCAATGGGGCACACGGTCCGTTCCCATACGAAAGGCATATGGGTATGGTGTATTATTCATCCTACAAAAGAACGCCATGTTTTAATGCTGATAGACACAGAGGGGCTGGCGGATCCCAAAAAGGTAAATGCTATGCTTTAACACAGTAATTAGAAGGCAAAAGTAAACGTGAACATGATATGTATGTATATTATTTGGAACCTAAATTTAAGCAAAATTGTCTTTTTCTTTTCTCAGGCAAATGAAGAATCCGATCAAAAATTATTTTGTCTCACGGTGCTTTTGAGCAGTACATTGATTTATAATGTGAGGGGAGTCTTCAATGCAGATGCTATTAAGAAAATATCGTATCCTTTAGGAAATGAGATTTCTCTCGCAATACTTTTTTTGTTTGGTTTAGGGTTCTTTAGTATTTGGGTTCATCGACAGCTTAAATAAACAGACTCTCAGTTTAGAAGCAGTAGTATTTCTTGACATCTGAATTGCATCTTTAAGCTCATATAGTATTATTTTTATAAGAAACGAGTAAAGAATGGCAGGATTTGTCATATGGACTGTATAATTCTGTTGCATTCTACTGGGTAACGATAGATGCAACGGTTTCAACATTTAAAATATAACGGAAAAGGGTCTAGATATGAAAGTTGTAAGATAGCTTTTCTTATTTCAACAATTATCAATTGTAGTAATATGATATATAGACATCAATCAGCGAAAACAAGAAGTTAACTCTTGACACTTTAATTTTGTTTTGCTACCATTATACAAGTACTATTGTCTTTTATTGATTTTCATATTTTGGAAGTCTTATAAAAAAGCATCACTTTTAAGTGATATCAATGTGTTTCTTTGTGACAGGCTTGTCAAACTGTAAACCCTTGTATTAACAATGAATTAAGTTTAACAATTTGCTCTAAATTTATAAGTTTTACAGTAATAAATGGTTGCATGGATTACACGGTTAACGTGTATGCTTTCAATGTTGATTTTGAATATAAACATAAGAAGGAGCACCGGTATCAAACATCATATCCGATTCGAGTTATCGCTATAGCCGAATTGCTCTAAGCGATCATCACTGTAACCTAAAATACCTTTATTGATTCATATGTCCAAAATTTCATTTGTTTCTACCAAGAAAACCCTTAACAAACATAAGATTTGTGTCAAAAATGTCACAAAGTATAAAAGTTTGTAAAACGTTGGATAATCAAGAAAATGAAAAGATGATCAGTTTAGTATCACCAACATTTATCCTTTGTCTTAGAGATTTTTATCTTCAAATGGGCGGAGAAGAAGATAACGCGCATGTTACAGAAGAACAATATCTCGAATCTTGCCTTTCTGGTTTTGGAGACGATAATGAAACAATTAAATGTATCCGAAAGTATTTCCCAAATCGCACATGTTTTAGGATTAGCATGCCGGTTCATCCAAGAAATTTGACAACTTTAGACAATTTAACTGAAAAAGAATTAGATGCTGAATTCATCAAAGAAATTCAATCATTGAGAGAGTATATCTACAAGTGTAAGCAGAAAAGGTTCCTTTCACAAAAGGAAATCGATGGCTTAGGTAAGACTGTAAAAAGGTATGAATTATTTATGTCCATTGAAAAAACTTTGATTTTATTACCGAGGGATCACACTTTATCCAGATGTATATTCTTCACAACAGCTGGTTTCAATGTTATGAAGCAACTGTGAAAAATTGATCCGTACTTCACTTAGTGTTGTTTTATTTTTCTGGTCCTTCGGGTCATTGATTTAAATTTTTTTAGTGTTGAAAAGTAAGTAACGCTTAAATATGTCCTAGGGACCGTGAGAGATGTTGATCATTTTATTATCCCTCATAAACAGACATACTCAATCAAACCGAGACAGTTTTATTCATACAACTTTGTTGTGATTATTGCAACTGAGAAATCATACTTTTTCCAAAAAATGTTTCAATAATCATTACTTCTCAAAATATTCATTTGATACATTCACAGAAGATAAAAGATGAAATCTGTGGTAAAGCTATAGGTAAAATAATTTTGATATTTAAGCACTTGCTGAAATAGTCAAGACGTATGTTGAAGCAATCAGGAATGGTTTTGACCTGGACATCGAAGAAGCATATGAAAAAGCATCAAAGAAACGCAACGAAGTTGTAGTCACTGAGATTACTAACTGGTTTCAAAACCGTATTAAAGAAATGCAACTCCCAATCACCAGAAAGGAAGAGTTACAGAACCAATTCTTTGACATCCATAGTACAATGATGCAGAAGTATAGAGAAAAAGCTTACTTATGTGGACACGAATCTGAGAGTATTCTAATTGTGAGATTTGTATATTGACAATGTACAATATAGACTTAATTAACCTTTCGTTCGCCTTGTATACTAATAGCTTCAAAACTACGTTATAGGATTTCATTTCTGGTTAAAAAGCCTAAAACACTTTTTCCTACATCAAGTAAAGCACTTAAAATGAAAGTATCATAATTAAATTGAAATTCGTTATTAAGTGCAATTTCAAACCGATATCCGTGTAAAACTCTGTAACGTTTTTTCATTTTGGATTTATTTTGCAAAATTATTTTGGAAAATTGAGGTAATAGAATGATCTGAAAATTTGCACATAAATTATTGGCTTATACCTTCATCAAATGGTAAATATATTTCAAAACAATGATTCTAGTACCATCATGTCAAAAAGTCAAAAAACCTGAGTTGGGTACTTTCAAATGACTTAATTGCCCTTTTACTTTGCTTGAAGACTAATTTTTATTTCTTTTGTAAGAAAGAAAACGAATTTTTATATATACAGGTACATGCGTTTTTTTTAATTATAAATAGGAAAAATCACCAGTCTACGACTCTCTTCTTGTCAGTCTACAAAAACAATTTATCATTCATTATAAATTTCGTATTAAAAGTTCACATTTACGAAAAGTAATATGAAGTTGACACTAAAATAACGTCGAATCGGCAATTTTTTTCTAAATGTTAAGAATAGCTATGCTTTATCCTAAATTCAGGATGCAAAATTAAGTGGAAATTAATATGTAAAATAGTTGTAAAATATATAAATTATTCTCCAATGAATGTATAATAAGAGAATTCTAGAAGATAGTTGCTGGTTCGAACCAGAGAGGCCACTACACATCGCAAATCAATCTTATACAAGAAGAAAACATACCAAATGTTTGTGATAAATTTTTTTAATATCTTGTGGCGAATATTCCATCATGACTGGGTATAAAAATAATTTTAGAACTTTGTATACACATCATATTTGCTCCGACAACGGTCGCAAATAGAAAAACGTTATGTTAAATTTCAGCTGAAATAGAAGTCAAATATGAAATATTTCAAACTAACACAATAAATATGCACCGACAAAGGTTACACGTGTTATGTAATGTCCGATATTTCTCACAAACATTTTTGGTATCCTATAGGTAAGTTTTCAAGAGCACCGATAACTTTGACTAAATATATGTCTTTCCTATTAGCAATCGTCTGCAATTTAAGTACTCCGTCGCCCAGCATATAACATCTGTCCCAGTCATGTCAAAGTGTTGGGTAGTTGTTGACTCCTGAAATGTAAACAAAACTCAGCAGAAAAAAGAGTTGCGGGAGCTGTGAAATTAAAGTCCTAATCTGTTAAGATTTTTGCAACATCAATCTTAAAATAAGAGCAGAAGGTTCCTTTTCTCATATAGTTCGAGAACTAAGGGGACGCAGCGGGCTTACACAGCTCCTTGTATAGCTCTCAGACTGAGCATCAGTATTGATACGTAGTTCTACTGATCGATAAATTAAGAAATGTGTAATCTTAATGATTAAACTTTGATCATCATAGATATTGACAATGAATATATAAGATTAGTTTAAAAAGATAAAACAAATCATAATAAATGACAATCACATAGTCTCCATTTAAATTGCGCTGACTGCTTTCAATATTCTCTTTTTAGGAGCAATTAAAAAGGGATTGGAAAGAGTTACGTTCTAGAAACTCAAACCGCATTCAAGATATATGTAGGGAAAAACTGGATATCCTTCACGATGAAATAATACGGAGTGAAGAAGCATACAATTTTGAAGATGGCTACTCATTATTCAAAGCACATATGGGATACTTAGAAAGTAACTTTTACAGTCAGATGAATGACTTTGATAAAGATGAGGTAATCAGATTCTGTATTTTTCAGACTGAAAAGATCTTATCCGAATTCATTTCAAACGATTAAATTCGTAATTTTTTAAGCAATATGAGAATGTATGCTAATACACTAAACGCATATCTCAATTCGGTGCATGAAGCTGCTCAATCAAACAGAGCCTGCAACATTGTCAGTTGTGCAGTTTTTTGCGTTCCTTAGGAGTTTGATGTTTTTTGATTTGTTTTGTTGTTGTTGTTGTTGTTGTTTTTGTTTGTTTTTTTTATGTTTTTTCTTCTTATTTCTTTTGTAGCAGCGTAATAGTTTTTCACAAATGTTAAAAGGTTACAACGAGCAAAGTTTGTCTTCCAAATTACACTTTGCTTGAAAGCTTAGGGTTATTAATATTTATGCATTAGTTCTCTTTATTATATCGTCAGCGTCTGTATTTATAACACTTTCTTACGATTTGCATTAAACCAAACAAAAAATATTTAACGTTATATGTTTTGTCAAAGTTCTGTTTAAAATAAGAACGATAATTTATTGTAGTTGACTGACGCATTTCAAAGATTCAAAGACAACATGAATGAAAAGAAAATGGAAATATTGCGGAAGGAAAAGGTCATGAAAGACATAAAACAAAAAGGTATGTAAATATTAATTCCTTCGCTTCCGTGCATATCTATTTGCTAAGAAGACATTTTGGTCGTCAACCAGAGATAAAATGAGTAAACTTTTACAGAATTAAAAAGAAATTATCACTACTGGTAGAAGAAAGACACATCCGTTAGAACCATTACATTGTATGTTACTTCATGTTCCTTTTTGTTTGCATGTTAACAACAAAAATGTTATTCCATGAACAAGGAATCAAGATACTGCTCCAAAAGAGACATTGTATACTTGTATACTTATGAAAATTATGGTCCAGATTAAGTACATGAACAGTCATTGAATTGTTTGTTTATCTGTATACTTTGTATCTGAAACCTATTTAACATATTTACATGACATTTGAATTCATAATATACGATTTGTTTTAAAACTAAGTAAATACAGATGCAACACACAAAATGGCAGTTAACCTTTTTGTAAACAAGTACGAGAGGTGTTCAATTTATTATCTAACAGTTTCAAAACCCGCCTTATAATTGATTCGCATTTGTTTTATTGCAACATCTGGGATCCATTGCAATAGTAACATAAAATAAGTCTACACATTTTTGGCCAGCTGTCTTAAGTCCGGTTTATGCATGACTCAGCAGAGCTCCAGAGAGCGTGCGTATCAGCGTGAAATACGCATAGAAAATCAAATATACGCATTGCTTTCAAAATTTGTGCGTCAAAGTAACGCACAACAAATTGAAAATACACCTGTATGTCAAAATTTAAGCGTGAAAGAGAAGAAGTGCAAACATTTGATATTTATAAAGAGGATATTTTAAGCAAAAAAATCGATATATTTCTATTTCAATGCGTTGAAAACAAACTAAAAATTCTGTTGTCAACAACGCATGTTAAAAACGAAAGTAGCAGGAAGTACAGAAGGGAGATGACTCCCGTAGATCAAATTTTGAAATTATTGATAAAATTTGTGCCAGATAATCATTGTAGGAGTTAACATAGTATTAAGTTTGTTTAGGCATCTATTGACATGCCTATGCCTCAATATAAACACAAATACACTTTAATTTATTTCACTTTTGTTGTTGGAACAAAAAACATGTTTTTCACCTGCAGTTTTGTACTCAATATTTTCGTACCCATTCCACAGTTACGAACACTTTTCTCTCAGACCAATACTTTTTTTAAGGTAAGATAAAAAAATCTTGTTTATTTTTCTTTAATTCTAATTTCAACTATAATTGTTCGAACTGGAGTACAGGATAAGGTACATGCCAACAGAAATAAAGAAAGAAAATATTGACTCCTAGTATATAAAATAATTTCAGGGTTTCCACTAGTGGAAGTTTGGGTCATTTTGGCTTGTGACTTCCAAAATCTAATACTTTTCCTTCTTTACCTATAAAATGTGACTTCCAATATCAGAGATTTTGAAGTATTTGACTTCCAAATTTTGAAAATGGAAGCCCTGATAATTTTTCTGTGTATCCTTAACTTGAGTCCCAGTATACTCTTGAAGTCTGACTTTACAGAGCATGTTTTATATTGTTTCACATTGGAGAAAGTATTTTATTTGTAAAAGTTTTTTTCAGAATTTGCAATTCACCCCTCACTCTAAATTTTGAGGGGTAAAAACCCCTTGGACAAAAAAAATATCTGGAGCTCTGGGTCATTGTTCAAATTGGCTCCATTCGTGTTTAATAGACTTTTTCAGACCGGTCATGATATAAATTTGCGATTCTGTAGCCTGCAATTCAATGTAACCCACATACCGAAGTCCATTGGAGCTGCATTATGGATTTTTGGCATTTATCAGGTTTAATGTTAATCACTTTGCGTTTGTTGAAAATGTTTATGGTCATTTGAGCGATATGACTAGAAGCCGAGGTTTGATGGAATCCAATATCATTCTTTCTTCCAGCAAAATGTCGCAGAATATCTTTTGTGAAAGGGGCTAAGAACTTTGTTTATGTGTCTGTGTAATATTTTGCATTTATCCCTTTTATGACAACGATTATAAATGTCTTGCTGTAGTAACTAGCCCGGTTCAAACCATAAACCCGGGTACAAATGCATCTCGCTTTATTATCTTCACTTTGATAAGGTCTGTCTCATTAGTTGGAATGTAGCAAATATTACGTCGACCGTAACTATCGCCTATATAAAACATGGTATCATTATAAGGTTTGACGGTAGATGGAATACATACATACATGGCAGATTTTGTGCCGCTCTGCATTGCTAATTTATTTCAACGACGACTTCGGATATTTTCCAGCCGGCCAACCCAACCGATTGTAGAAATTAAACCACACATCAACACTGAGTTAGATTTGCCACCAATCTTAGAGGCACACGTTGCAAAACACAACCACTTAAAGATCACTATAATGCTGTAGCAACAAACTTAAATGTCACAGATGGCAGGAAAGAAATTGCTGATCAAGCTTGTGAAACACAGCAAACCGCTGAACCCTCAGAGAATAAAAGAACGCCATCAAAGCAACGAAAACGAAAAAGGTCTCCACTGAAGGTAACGCCTCACAAAGATGCATCATATATAAGCCCAAAACGTAAATGTTTGAGTCGTAATCGAAGAGTCAGCAGACATTTGTGAAAGCCAATATTAGAAAAGATCGTCGGTCAAAAGGACAGGTTTAACAAGTAAAAGAGGACAAACAATGAAAATATAACCGAATCAGTTGCCAATAAAGAACCAAAGAAGGTATCTAAACAGAGAACAAAACAAAGAACTTTTTCGAATTTGTTTTTCTTCAAAATGGTTACAGTGTACAAAGACGTTTTACTAAAAACTCTCGATGTTGGTTCCAATACAGTTGCAAACGCAGTTAAGCACAAAGTGGCAGAGTTATATGTTGGAAATGACAAGAGAGGGAAAGCTGTGTCCGGAAATAAAACTACGGAATTCCACAGATCATTTGTAAAGAAACACATCGAAAGCTTTCCAACTGTTGAATCACACTACACACGAAAAGACTCCAACTCCAGGAAGTATCTAGATTTAAGTATAAGACGAATGTACTCACTGTATGTAGAAAAATGTAAAGGACAAAATAGAAGGTGTGTTTCAGAGATATTTTTTGAACAGAATATAACTTGTCTTTCTTCTATCCTAAGAAAGATCAATGTCACCTCTGTAATCTGTATGACACTTTGATAATAGAAGAAAGACTAGATGAGGCAACAAAAGCAAAATGTCAGGCACACAAAGAAAGAAAAAGCTATGCTAGAATGGCAAAATCAGCCGATAAAGAACGCGCAAAGAAAGATACAAAGTTTTCGGTGTCGGCATTTGATCTCCAGGCTGTACTGACAACACCATGCAGTTTAATTGGTGAACTTTATTACAAAAGAAAACTGTGTTGTTACAATTTGTCATTCTATGAACTGGAAAATGGTAACTGTTGGATGAGACAGGGGAAACGAGACTCGTGCGAAGTCGGAACTTGTGTGTACTTGTATGTAACTTCTGTTGCAAGTAAGACATCTGGTATTGAAGATGTGACATTATATGATGATGCAATCAGTTTGTTGCATGTTGCTAAGTTCACTGTGTCCAAGATATTCCTCACATCAAGTGTATAAGCTACAAATTTCTCGAAAGTGGCCATTCAGAAATGGAATGGAATGTGATTCCATACATGCATCAATCGAGCATTCAAAAAAGTCTCATAAAAGTAAATGTTCCATCTCAGTGGGAAACAGTTATATCATTAGCACGCCGGAAGCAACCATATATTGTCGTTTCAATAAAATACACTGACATAATGGATTAAAAGTTGTACAAAGAACAAAACTTTGGCTCTATAAAAATCGATGCTGATTGAGAACATGTTAATTTGCTGAATATAAAAAGGGATTTAAGTTCGTAAAGACAAAGAATTTTTGTGAACTATGGTTTTGATGTTAGTGAGTTCAAGGAAGTATGGTTAATGCAGGAGAAGAGCAGAAGCAAAGAAAAGTCTCTTAAGGCTACACGAAAGGCTTATACAGAGAAGCTTCCAATATCTGCTGCAAAAAAGGCTGATTTGATGTCACTTGTTGCCTCTGGGACAATTCCGAAGGAGTACGAATCATACTATGAGTCATTGCCATGCAGCAAATCTATAAAAGACAAACTTCCAATGCCTTCTGTTAGTGAGAGTGAAGAAGATGAGTGAAGGTCATGGAATAATTAATGACAAACATTCGCATTTTGTGACATGAAACAGTAGTCTTTATTTACTTAACTATGGTATTGGTCACTGATATCCTGAATTGCTGATGTCTGGGGTCTGTTTGACTTCAATTCGATTATATACCAGAGAACATTCAAAATAAATGAAAATTTGCAAACAAAGATTTCAGTGCGTATTTTATAACTGTTTAGTTATCAATTTATTTCTGTAGAATCTAAATATTGAACAGGTACATATTTCATATTTCTATGAATGAAAATTGTCAGTTTTGTGTACGAGTATTATTGTGCATGTGTGTTAATGACATAGCTAGGGGTTCTTCAAAGTAAGGACATAATTAATAAATTTGCAACAGTAACAATAACTGCAACATCTAAATTCTTTTCAGAGGAACAAGGCTATAACTGCACTTATACTCTTTTACCAAAATTTATCAGGAATTTTTATTGCTAAACCGTCGGAAGTAAAAGGTCGTAAGTGCAGTTATTACCATTTACCTCCCAACCTTGTTGTCTTGACAGGATCTAAGTACATTTATTATCTTTTACTTCTGTAAAATGATGTTATTTTGATTTTAGAATTTTAAAACAAACTATAATTACAGTGTTTTATCAGCACCAAGCAAGGTAAACTTAACAAACATGATTTTATGTAGTCAATAAATATGGGAGAATCAAAATTGTTATAAAAATACTACTGAAAATAAAGTTGTATTTAAATATATGTTGCTTTTTTCTCGAAATCTAGAAATGGAAGTTATTACCTTTTACCTTTGAACCATTGATATGTGGTGACAACGTTTCTCCATTTTCCAAAGTTAAAACGAAAATATAAACGCCATGATCGAGAATATCGTTTCAAAATCCGGGCCACGCTAAGCCTATGAATACGGTACTTTTCCCTGATTTTGCTTTTAGAATTATTGCAAATTAATCTGTTCATAGTGCCTAGAGACACCCTTCGCTTAGCTGCAATTTCTCTTTTTGCAGGGGGGGAGGAGGGGTGGGTGTGGTCACCAACGTTATTATATTTTCCGTTCAACATCAGCGGCAGCTGCTGTGCGACGTTGGGTAAAATAATCACTTTTACCCGTTTTACGTATATTATTTCGAAAAGCACATTTAACAAGTTGAATGCACATGTTGCGATGCACTATAGCAGCAGGAACATTACATTCTATCTGTTTTACTTGATTAACAATTTTTTCTGTAGCACATTTTTTGCTTCATAAATCCTAAATTAATACCCTAAATCATTTATGTTTGGTCTAACCATATTGAATTTTCAATTCAAACGAGACGATATATGTATGATATACTACTTCACATAAATTAATCACTTTGCACGAGTTTTTGGGGATTGCATTCATTGAACGCCGCCTTTCCTTGTTGATCTTGTTTATAATATTCTGTACTGCTATGAAAGAGATTTTATGTCTCTTTGATCTTTGAAATACCCAACAAGATGTTATAATAACATTAAACAATACTTCCAGATACCTTGATGATATTTTTTTTAATTTAGACAATTCTTATTGTGTTCAAATTGTGTCTGATATTTATCCATATGAATTACAACTTAATAAAACGAACTCTTAAAAGTTTAGTACGTCATTTTTGGATCTTGATTTTACTATCAATAACAATTCTATTCACACGAAAATCTATGATAAAAAGAGATGACTTCGATTTTTGTATAGTTTATAATCCCCAATTAGAGACGTGCCCCATGCAACATCAACGGGTAAATGTTTCTGCGTTAATTAGATTTGCTAGAGCTTGTAGCAACGTAAAGGATTTCAACGACCGAAATATTTTCATAAGTAGCAAGCTTCTTAAGCAGGGCTACTGCTGTCATAAATTGTGGAAATATTTTATAATTTTGATTAAATTTCAAAATTCATTAGTTATTTTAAAAAATATTTCTGCGACAAGGGATAAGCAAGCCTGATTTTGTGTCATTTACAAACTTGGTAATATCTTTGGTCATGAAAATTTTTCTGCTTATTTTACTAAAATCATTAAACATTATATTGAAAGAGGTTATGGCCCTACAATTTTAAGACATACCGCATGCTTTGTGTTCAACCCTTTTACTGTTGGACAATACAATTTCCTCTTTCGATAACATCTGACGGACCAAGTGGGAGATTCTATTATGGACAGTTTTGAAAAAGCCTTGGGACTCGATTGTCTTAATTTCGTCTTCTGTCTTGATTAGTGAGGCTTTTTAGTTGATTTTCTTGTTGCTCTGTCTTCCTTTAAGACATTAGTACTTTTGTTATGGTCATTTGATTTACTTTTATATGTATCTACATGCTCAAACCTGTGTTGAATTAATTTTACCTTTTGTAACCTTGGCAACTGTTGAATTTCACTTGGGTGATTCATTTTATTTATAATGTGTCATTTTTAAGGAACTTAGTGGGGCTAAGAATAAGGTTTGGTGCACCGTTAACCGGTTTTCAATTCCCCAGCAGTACGTATGTGCTGCTGACCGTTTCAAGGCTTCGCACCTCTGTGTTCTTCAGATATACGAGGGCTGTTAAATAAATACGCAAAAAGTGTCGCTATTTCCTTATTTTCCAAGTAAGCTGAATTAATCTTATACAGTAATAGAGACAAACATATTTTGAAAATATACAGCAAACATTGCCGTTCTGGCATGAATCATATGTTATCAAACGGTCGTTATGGTAAACACATGTAGCGATTATCGGCCCACTTTTGTTCATTTTTACAAATAGTCACTGGTTAATAATGACGTCGCATTTCAACCTTTACCGTGCGATTTTCACCAAACTTTGCATAATTTATGTTGGCGTTACGCACCTGATTCCATGTTAGTGTGTGACGTCATTTATGCGTTAAGCGGCCATATTGTTTAGTGCGTATGCGTTAATATGACACAACAATCTTCAATAAAATTTTGTGTTTTGAAAGGGTTTTCAAAGAAAGAAACAATCTTAAGATTACAAAAAAGCATATGGTGATCAGGCGATGAAAACAGCAATGTACAAGTGGTATGCCCGATTTCTAGGTGGCCAACAAAACACCCATGACGACAAACGCAGTGGACGTCCTAACGTAACGTCAAATCACGTCGCTGTGATAAAGGAGCTGCTTGACAATGATCGTCGGATAACAATTCGCGAAGTACACGAAAGATCGGATTGTAGCATTGGCACAGTGCATCGCATCATTCACGATGAACTCAATATGCGACGCATGTGTGCCATGTGGATTCCTAAAATGTTGACGGATGAACAAAAAGTGGAAAGGGTGCGGTGTTGCAATCAATTTCTCAGACGTTTTCATAGAGAAGGTGAACGTTTCTAGCGACGGATAGTGTCTGTTGATGAGACATGGATCAGCCTATACGAACCTAAAACGAAATCACAGTCTTTTATGTGGAAAACTCCAGGATCGCCCTCACCTAAGAAGTTTAAAGTCGGCCCATCTGCAAGGAAACAGATGTTCATCGTCTTCTTTGACGTCGACGGTGTGATACTGAGCCACGCGGTACCCCTGGGTCAGGCTGTGACGGCGATGTATTATTCTAAGGTGAATAAATTTATTTAATCTATACTAATATACTCATTATTATGTCAATACATTACCTAATAATTATTTATATTTGTGTTAGTAATTATGAAAATAAATTATAACGACAATTTACTTATGATTGTATTTCTTTATGCTTTCAGATTCTGAGACGTGATTTTATGAGGGCGAGGAGAAAGAGGCGGGCCACGAAAATCGCCGACACGATATTTCATCACGACAACGCACCGTCTCATCGTGCGGCCGAAACACAGTACACAATCAGGTAACTCGGCTTCGAAGTCCTCAAGCACCCGGCCTACAGCCCTGACCTAGCACCATCCGATTTCTTTTTGTTCCAGACACTGAAGAACGTCCTGCGGGGAGAACACTTTGATGATGTGGACGAGTTGTCCTACGCGGAGCAAGGTGCAATTTCAGAGATAAATAATGGCTCCTACTTTAATAGTTTCATGTCATGGATCAACCGTTGTAAATAGTGTGTTTCCTTTCACGGAGAGTATTTTGAGAAGGACTAGGTGCGTGTTTTGGTTGTCTCTCATACATGCGTTGAGCGTGACGTCGTTTCGACGTTGGACCGGTTTCACTGCGATTACCTTTGAAATACTTGAAATTGTACTATTAATTTTTATCCGATTTTATTGAAATTTTGTGTACATGTTTATTATATGTTTATTTACAAAATGATAAGAGAACGTCAATTTCCCATTAATATTAAAAATGTGGCAGCATATTTCCGCGTATTTATTGAACAGCCCTCGTATGTCTTTGTTGTTTCATATTGTTTTGATGACACTTTTGTTGTGTCTCTTGTTTTCTCAACTACGGTAAATATCTTCCCTTTTACCTCTCGTTTTATTTTATTTTTAAATCTTGCCCCTCCCTTCCTCGAATCTCGAGTCCCTATTCCCTGTGCTCTTTTTCTTTGTGGGCCTATTGATCAATCAATTACTTTACTTAATTTCCTTGTCGGTTACTATTAATTCTTTTTAAGTATCATTTAACTTATTATCCTAGGATAATCCGTGCTCTGCCTTGTTTTTGTTTGGAGTTCTCCTGGATTACTTGTCGCTGGTTCTTGTCGGGTGGTGTGGGGTTGCGTTTATTGAACGCCGCTTTTCCTTGTTTATCATAATAAGTAAGCTATAGGTTCTTTTAACGTGTTTTGATTGTGTTTCATAGTAAATTGAACACCTCTGGTACATGAGTGCCTTGACTTGCCCGTTTGTTGTTCTGTTTTGGAAAGAATGTAGGTATTCAAATGAAATATTACACATATGTTGAATGAAATGGGGGACCTGACCTGTAACATTTCAATGTGTTTTTCTTAGTGTTGTTACATTACTTTGGCGTACTTTTAATACCTTTTACAGTCAGCGTTACATTTTCTAAATCAGCACAACCCGTTTGTCCCTTTACTTAAGACGCCCCTTGAAAATATACAGTATCTAATAACAATATATTTAAGCAAATTTTTAAAATCTGTTTATCTTCTTTTGTTTATGAAATTTATTTTAGAAAAAATGGATGCATTGTTAGAGAAGCGACTGCAAGAAAAATACGAGTCATTAGAAAGAGATAAGATCGCGCACATAGAGAAAGAGAAGCGAAAATTAATTGATACTATGCGTGCTCATACAGAAGCTTTGGAGGGTGCTCTGGAGGAGGTCAACAAAAAAGGATGCATTCTTTCATAAATCATTTAACTAGATAAAATTTATATTCATTTACTTTAAAGGTTATTACTGTCCATATATATCAAATAGAATAGAGGAAAACAGAATCCCTAAAGAAACCCAACACGGCAAAATTGTAAAATGTTGCAGGCTCGGTTTGATTGAGCCTGTTCATATATGTCAAGTTGTCTAACTATTCAAGGTGAGAAACATGTGATCGTTTTATTTTACTTGTTTATTACTTGTTTGAAATACTATTTAGAAATTCAGGTTTTTATATTCTGCTGATCATAATCTTCACTATATGATTTCACTTACTGTAACGATCTTTTTGTTTGTGTTACTGAAATGCAGCCTGAATAAACTGCATTCTTCATTTTTGCTTGTAATGTTGCTGATGATCATTAAAAGATTTTAAAATTTCCAGTAATAATTGAATTTCTTTTTACGGCACTCATTGAACTTTTAATTGATGTGAATTTAAAGTGAAATATTATATTCGTAAACAGTTACGTAATTTCATTATGGCATACCATACAATGATATATATATACCATAAAAATTTATGCAATAAATTACGATGTCCGATCAAAAGACACATTGAAGTTTCATCATTGTTACATTTTTCATGGGATTAAATGTAATATTATTGTTCCCATACTCAATATATAAATTGCTCTTTAAAAATATATAGTATAACTCACTACGCCTGTGTACTTTTCGTCTCCTTTTGTCCTTGCGTGTGTGTGTGGGGGGGGGTTAAGTTGCAACAATACAATAAAGGCCTTATGGCTATATTCAAGCTTCAATGGTGAAGAATGACCTCATGTATCTTTCCTTGCATTATTTAAGGTACGAACGAGAACCAAGGTAGAACCACCGACATTCGGTAAGCTAGAAGGATAGCCTCTTCTCATGAAAGATTTCAAACTACGTGACGGGAATCGAACCCACAGCGGAGAGAAGTAAATGGTTTGAAGTCAGTGACATTAACCTGTCGATCACGGACGCCCCTGTGGAGCACATATTTTTCCGAAATATAAAAAAGCTTCAATGAAGCGTTGTTATTTTGTCAAATATTAATTTTCAAAATGATTTAAAATTTAGAAATACATCAAAAATGCACGCCTCTCTCGAGCATAACATAATTTTATTCGAGTTCAATAAATACAGAAATTTAACTACACGAATATTATAATCAATTTGTCAGATATCCAAAATGAGAACTACTTACTTTACCTTGAACGTCCGCTTCTGCAGTCGGCAAAGAAGTGGACCTTAGTAGAGACAAACTCAAAATAAGAATATTAAACTACATTCTATTGAATGATATACATTTACAAATGCAACTAAATAAAAAATAACTATATAACAAACAGATTTTTTTAAGGTATTCTCCCCCAAAAACTATCAGCAAATCCAATTCATCAAATAAAGAATTCTAAAATGTACAGATACAAACGAAAATAGTTTAATTATCGCAATCATGCAGAATAATACAACCACTTCTGTCATTATTATTTAATTAAATACAATGTTTCACATACGACATAAGTCAAACATTAAAATCAGTATTTTTTATTTTGTGGTTATTTGTTTGTCTTCATTTATTTTTAAACTTAAATTATAAGTGTATATATATTTATATTTTATATTATATGTTCCTAAGAAAATTCCCATTTTGTAAACATTGAAATTAATTATAGCATTTTGATATTGATGATTTTACTTGTTTTACGTTTGATTTTATAAATTGTCTAATCAGTTTCAAATTAACCTAAAAATTAAAGAACTATCCTTTTCCTGTACATATTAATTAAGAACCATCCTTTATATTTTATTTTATAGTAGCAAAACTACCCGTTACATTTTATTTTAGAGCTATCCGTAAAATTTAATTTAAGAATAAGTAGAACTATATATTACATTTTTAGATAGGTTTGAACTGTCCTTAACGTTTTTAGATTGTCCAATGATATTCACAGATTTCAGTTGGTAATTTTAAAATTACCATTGAAACTTTTTCTAATATTCAGTTCTTCCCTGTTTATTTAACGGGAAGTCAAACTGATAACAGATGGACTTCCCGAAAAACAATATACATTAAAAACCAATCACGGACCTCACTTTAGTAACAGAGCATTATGTTTTGACTTTGGGGTAATTTTATACCATTTATGAAAATATGCAATAGCTAAGAATGGCTTTTCAACTAAATCTTCCATTATGGTAATGTGTATAATGAATATTGTATTTAAAAGGACGGTCTTTTTTATTATGGTTAAGTTAGAGTTTAAAAACATATCCTATAATTTATCTATAATTTATTCAAATGAAATAGAGAATGATCCTAAAAGTACGCACCAGACGACAAAGTTGAAAATGTTGCAGGCCCGGTTTGACATGTATGTTCATTGGCGGCAGCATTTTAATTCAATCACTTACCTGTCACGGGTTAGAGGTTGGTGATATATCTTGATGGTAACATAAATAGACGGCAAAATACCTAGAAAAAAGATCTAATTACGTTTCCTTTATTAAATGTTAATTCCATTCTCAGAATTCGGTTTAATTTGTATAAGGTGAGAAAATGACGTTGTCTTTAAAATATTAATCATCATACAGTGTGTATCATACTTTTTGGTTTACGTTATATTTCAACATTGATACCTATTGATGTTTTTTTTTTCTAGAAAAAAATCGTTTTAATTGTGCGTAAGGACACAATAATTAAAAACGTTACAACGTTCTTTACTAAAATCTAGCTAAGAATTGCACAAAAGCGATATTCAATTTAATTTTAGCACCGTTAATTGTTACCCTTTCCGAATTATATTTTTAGGTCTTAACCTCACGTGGAGTTATTTTAAGCCAATTATGAAACAAAAGAACATACAATAAAATTATAGTATCAATAATTTAAACCGTCCAAAAATTGAAAAAAGCAACATGTATAGCTATATTCGGAAATCAAACCCCCTTTAGGAAATGTACAAAGGATACTTCAACATCCATCTAGCAGGACAAAAGTACAATTGTATTAAAAACTATTGTTCAAAATTCAAACTTGTACTAGATTGTTATAAGCTTTTTGATAAAACTCGCGATTAATTTTATGTATTTCTTAACCCATTACTGCATGAGCATTTTGCGAAAAATGGCTGTTTTTATTGAAAAGTCTCCCGTTACAAGTTAAAATTGCTATAAAACTATAAAAACCGCTCAAAATTTATCAACATGCTCAGTCTTAAATTTCCTGTAACCATTGCAACGATGGGAAATTTCAAAATTGCCAAAAAAGATCACATTTTTTGCGCGATGACTTTTTCCATCAAAATTTATTTCAAAGTGATGCAATTTCTCAATGGATTGAGATAGACTCAAAGCTTTTCAGCGTTGGTTACACGTTGCCTTATGATCGACCTGGGGTCATTTTTTATCATCTCACAAGTCCAAAATGTTCTTGGCGATGAGAGGGACTGCCGAACCTCTTCATCCCCCCACCAAACAGAAAGGGGCACATCCCCCTTCTGGCTACCCCCTGATGTATCTTTTGCATAGGGGGTGGCGACGAAAAAGTGATCATTTTTTTAAACAACATTACTCAAACAAAAACAAGTGTAAGGGGCCTAAATAAGGCATTTTTCACTATTTGAGACAACAAAAACAGGTTGGGCAAAAAAGGCGTTAAAAAGCGTGTATATTGCGTAATGGGTTAACAGAAAACGATGAAAATACCTGAAATTACCCAAAATCGCGTTCTCCCATGCTAAAACATGTCCTCACGTATAATTATGAAGCAAAAATTGTTGTTTTATTAGAATTTTTTTTTCATTAACAAAAAATGATGAAAATACCTGAAATTACCCAAAATCGCGTTTTTCCATGTAAAAGCATGGCCTGACATATAATTATGAAGAAAAAATGTTGTTTGAAAGGATTCTTAATTTTATTTTTTTTTTCATTTACCCACTACTGCATGAGCATTTTGTGAAAAATGGCTGTTTCATTGAAAAATCTCCCGTTACAAGTTCAAATTGCTATAAAAACCATAAAAAAACTGCTTCAATACTAATCAAACTTGGCACAAATGTTGACAGGACCATTACCTTTGTAACAACATGCTCATTCTTAAATTTCCTGTTACCATGTCAACGGGGAGACATCTCAAAATTACCAAAAATCACTATTTTGCGTTGATTTTTTCCTTAAAAATTGATTTAAATGTGCTGCAACTTCTCAATGGATTGAGAAAGAATCAAAGGCTTTTCAGTGTTGGTCAACGTTACCTTTTAATCGACCTGGGGTCATTTTTAGACTCTCATAAGTCTAAAATTTTCTTGACGATGATAATCATAACATAACCTTCATTTTAACAAATGAAGCTTTGGAACTTGCACCTGGAAAGGTAAAATCCCTCATTACAGTTGCATGATGTAAACAGTATTTTTTCATAGTTTCATTAGAACCGGGTTTGTGATTTTCACCTTCTCTTTTTTAATTAAAATATCACATTTGAGAATTAGTACATTATGTCACATCATGTTTTTTTTAAAAAACTTTAGGAATATTATCAAATCAACCAGCCCACCTATTATTTGCGCTAAACCTCATTATTTGAGATTACATCTTTTAAGGGTATATTGATATGATTATAGAACTTATATACTCACACAAAAAATGGAATAAAATCAGATTTCTATTGACTTTACATTGGTAGGGCAAGGAACCATCGTGTGAAACAACCATCACTGGTATTCATCACGATAAAGACTGGTTAATATCAATACACTTCCAAAATCCATTGCTGTTCACTTAACATTCATCTGAAGGCTCATTTTGTAAGGATAACAAATACAAAACTCATAGATTTTTGGAACTGACGATCATTCATCATAAGGTTTGCAATAAATAGTCTTACAATTATTTTTTTATCTTTTCTGCACCTAGCTTTAAATCATTTCGTCTAAACACATAACATTATATTAAAGTATAATGCGACACTTTGAGCACTTTCGAGTTGCGTCTGGAAAATTGACATGTAAAAAAAGTTGACCATATTTAAGATTATATTCCGTTGATGTCATTCCAAATGTTTCAGCCATTTGCTGTACACATGACGTCAAAGTTGACTAACAAAGCCTGTTTTGGAACATGACACCGTTGCATATCTTTGGCAACTGTTACAGAAATTACATCGTTATCGGAAGACAAAATATTTTTGATTATACGGTATTCGACGGGAATTATTTTTTCCTATATGCTGCTATAAAACTTATCGATTTACGTCGAAAAATGTTTGAAAAATGGAAAGAAAATTGGCAATTTGGTATAAAATTTGACATTCAGTTTAGGTACAATTTTCGGCTTTAAAGCTGCTTATTTTAAAAAATATTGAAATAAATGTTTGATTTTTTCTGTTAACGTCGTTTCAAATGTATACTCTAAATGTATAGTCTGAATGACTAAAATAATAGGGGTTCACCGACTCAAATTTTTCTGTACACATGCATAATTTTCCCCACACCTTTGCATAAAAGTAACGCTATCACAGTGTGTTTCTTATTTTGTTTGGCAGTCAAAAGATCGGCTTGTGTCAAAATATCGCTATTAACGACATCTTATGCAATTATGACGTCACTGTGGAAACTATATGGATATACGGAAGTGTACGGGATTTCGTATATTACAATAGAATACGTGAAATTTAAAATACGGAGATGTTTGGACCGTATATCATGAAAAACGTATATGACTAATATACCGTGATCCGTACACTCGTTATATACATGACTATTATTGTATGAAGTTCGTAGTTTTACTAAAATACAGATTTTTTATTATAAATCCAAATATTACAAAATTTCCTTTTTGCAAATACAGATGCTGTATATAAAATAGAGATACAAGACATACTTAAGAATTACTCATTTTCTATAAGAGGAAATAGTCTGATCTTACGTTTGTTAGAATAACATGAAATAATAAAGCTTAAAATAAATGTAATATTTTCCGGTTTTATTAACATGTCAATATTGCATAATGATTATATGGCTAATGAACAGAACAAACAAAACATCGACAAATCTTCGGCAGTGTCCGTAGCATGTACAGAGAAAAAAGGACAATATATATTGAAATATTTCTTTATTTGTATCAAGGTTTGCAACCCGGACCTCTTTTGTGCAGTTTTCTAGCTCAAGGCCGCTTTGGTCGCTATATACCTTCTGCTTAACATCCGCAGATATGTATTTACACCATTTCAGCATTTAATGTTAAAGACTGAAACTTTTTTTAAATGTTCCTGTTCAAAACAGCGAATAATGAATAATTGCGACGGCCGATTTCATAGTAGTTTGGTATACTGTGTTGATAATGAATCCTGTTATTTCAATTTAGTGTACTTTTTATCATTATGATATTCTAAAAGGATGGGCAAAACGATAGAAAATGTATAAAAGAAATCTATTGACGAGTGTAATCCAACGCCCACTGTGTTAAAATTTCAAACATGACTGTTGCTTCAGAATAATATAATTAACTAAGTTTATTTTTATACTCTGTCAAACTGCTGCAAAAGTTTATGCCTACGCGTGATATTTTTGGTTTTAATAGTTGAAAAAAATCCATATCACTCACGGTATATCACATATAGTGTGGGTAATAACACTTTTCAGAATTTCTTGTAGCCTACGTTCCGTGAATTTCTAAATTTAATTTCAAAAAATATTGACCTTTTTGGCTATTTGTGGAATATTTCTAGATTAAAGAGTATTAATTTTAGTGCACTAAAATATTTAAAAAATAGTTTAAACAATATTTATTTTAATTCATACAACATAAATATATACAGTAAGCATATACAATCACACTGATATAAATATTAAAAAGTTACACCGCAATGTTTTTATTTTGTTTGCGAAGCGTTCGCGTAGCTGTTGAACGTCTGATTCCAATGCCTCATGAAATCATTAATCATGCTTAAAAACAAAGAATAATCTTTGTTTGTTTCCCGTTAATATTATTACTTCAGCAAACATAAACCTCACAAACAGAAAGGCCATAATTAATTTAATAAAATTGCACTTCTACCTAGAAGTTAAGTAGACAATTTTTGTTCTCCTAGCATGATATTGAATTAAAATCATTTACAAACTGTAACAAAGTATGTGATCAAATACTCTTATCATAATATAGATATAACAATTATTACCAACATCATTTTTCACGCACACAAAAACGACACTACCAGAGTCTAGCTTAGCTTGTCTTAGAGTATTTTGTCGGTTATGAACGAACTACGGAAAGCCATGTAACATTCAAAAGTTTTTTTTTAAATACCCAAGATGTCAAATTTACGGTTTAAAACACAAGTTAGAAGTATTATTAAGTTATCTAATTATTAAGTTATCTAATTCAAGGTTAGCATTCCTGCCTCTAATTTTACAAAACACTGTTTTAAGTTTGTGACTACAACGTCTTTTGAATCTTTGTTCATATTTTCTAATAAGGTTGTTTCTACCTGATAGAAGCCAAATTATACGTCAAATCTATAAACTATCTAATTTGCACCTTCTCGGTTCTTTCCCGTCAAATTTCGGATGAAGACCTGAACATAATAGTAAGAATACACAGAACGGAAACGGTATTTCGGTCTAATCTACGCAAATAAACTAAACATGTAAACAAATAATAATTTAATGCTGGGATCTTCTGACTAAGATGAACGTGCACTTGCGGATGTTTTTTATTCAAATTTTCCCCGTTTTTGTGTTTAAATGTTGAATTGTGCTTAAGCCAGTGTTAGGAGGCGTGGACGGTCCTTGCACTTTCCAGTACCGTCCATGAACAGGCTCAATCAAACCGAGCCTGCAACATTTTGCCGTGTTGGGCTTTCTTTAGGGATTCTATTTCTTCTTTGTTTCAGTAAAAGGCCACCTAAATTATATAAATAATAAATAATTTTATAACTGATTATGATGGTTGTAGAAATCAAAAGTGGTTAATATTGATTTCTTTATTATTAAATTGAGTGATCATAATTGTACCGAAACAGACTTTATTTCTCTCCGGATGTAAAAAAGTTCGAGGTTATTATGATTTATAACCGAGGTACGCGGATTACCCGAGCCGATCCACAAACGTGTTTGTACATTAAACCGGATATGACGTTTATCTTTAAAACATGTCAAGTACTCATATATCGACTGATTTTATTCTTATCAGTAATAGATTTACTTTCTCTTTTGCAGCGGTGTTGCTGGTTTTAACAATACCTTTATAAGAAGTCAAAGAGAACCTCTAATAACGTTACCGGTTACTCAGCAGGTGAAATTGAGTTTATTCATTTGTTTTCTCTTCTGGGTTAAATGGTTCCAACTATTTCAGCCTCAAAACTTGCATTCAGATAAGAAAGGGGGTTATGTAAAGGGGTAAGTACATGTTTGTAGTATTTTTAGTTTCTTCTATTTAACCTTTTAAAACTTATGTAGTTCCAGTTTTCATACTTGAATAATGTATAATCACCCTAAGGATATGATGCCACTTGTTAAGGGCACACCCTGTATTTTATGTGGGGACCATACGCCCCTTTTCATGAAATAGCATTTATGTGATTGAAGGCTCCATGATGGCCGCCGAATAAACACATCTGCGGATGTTCTAAATTCACAATTTCAGCATTTTCGTGTGAAAATGTTGAATTCTGCTTAAGTCGGTCCTAGTGTACGTGGACGGTAACCTGCATTTTCCAGTACCGTCAATGTCCATGACCATGCACAATCAAACCGAGACTATAATATTGTAAATTGTGTCGTTGTGGGCGTTCTTAATGAATTCCGTTGTTGTTTATTTTAGGCCTCGGACACACAGATTAAAATGATGTAAAACGTAAATATCATAATTCAATAGATCCGGTTTTGTGATATTTTTTTATTATTATCATTATTATTATTATTATTTATTTATTTATTTACTTATTTATTTATTTATTTTATTTTATTTTATTTTTTTCCAAAGAAAGTTAACGTTAACGATTACAGCAAACGAAACGAACGCGTTAGATAAAATATAATTAATTAGGAATTGTCTATAAATTCAACTGAAAGAACACATACATGGTTTAAAGCTTTTTATTGTTTTTTATTGCCATACTAAAGTTTCATTGAGTAGTCTCACCTACGAAGTTGTTGACATAAGCCCCATATAAACATAAATTGTGATTGTACAGATTAAAGTAAACCAAACTTTACATTTTGGCATAGTTTTTTTTATATTTTTGTGTACTACAACGCAAAATTATCTATAACGACTTGTGCGACTTATTATCATTGTTTTAAATTCTATACAAATATCATTCAGAATGTTTTAGTAACGTTCATTTGATAAAAAGAATAGGGCGGCCTACAGTCTTTTTATATGTTAGGATATTTTCTTATACTTCATCTTGACCACCTTTATTATCAATTATTATTATCTTTTTTTCGACTATGTAAAACATTGTATACGTGTAGACCAACAAGTAAAAAACATTTTTTAAACATAAATCATAATTATGCCATGACAAATAGAAATTATAAGTATCTGGTAAAATGAAAAAGTATTCACATTCGAACCCATTTAATCGCCCTCTTACGTTCACGCACCGTTTGTTTTAGTTTAATTGGGTTTTACGTCACACAGATACAGTATAGGTCATATGGCGACGTAATAAATAATGTTAAAATGATAAAATGCCACTTTTCATAAACAAATAATCCTGTCTGATTCTTCTGGTGAATGATTTAATGTCTAAAACACTGAAGATCACTGATTTTCAACAATAGTAATAAAAGAACTTTTCGTAGATTATTCCTGAAAAAGATAGTTCCTCAAATAGATCAACAACGAATGACTATTCAAAATGTTTCTTGTACTAATCTCTGACAAAAATTGAATCAAAAATGTTTATGCCTAAGATAATCATCTAAAGATACTTTCAGAAGATATTTTCGAACGAAGAAAGTGCTGTAAGTACAAATACTCTCTAGAACATTTTTCGGGAAATTCTGAAAAATGTCAATTCTACATAATTTAAAAAGAAAATAAAGCGTTTACGTTGCACCAAATGCAGCTGTAACCTTATATATTGACCCCGTTGAAAATTTACCCCATGTGTCATTTTTTAATGTTGAAAAATCAACCTCTGTCAATTTTCAAAATTTACCCTGCCAATAATTCAACATTTAAGTTTAATCAAAAAGTCGTTAAATTTTAATAAAATTAGATTTTTTACGGCTAGTTGAATTTAAGTTAAACGTATGTTTGTAATAGAGAACGCTTAGAAGAAACAGAATCTCTCACAGGTGTCATAAAATGATTTCTCAAGCATAACATGGCCAAGGCTGGACCCATGCGAAATGCAAAACAAAAGGTAGCTAATCTATATGTTGGATAGGGAACTGTTTCACGAAAGTTTAAGACAAAGATTTCCAACAGATGGGTCTATGTGGCCGGAATCCGACATGCCCATTGAGACTTCCACAGAGGAAGCATCTATTCAAACTATTTGTTTTTATGCAGTTGATAATGATGGTTATTTTACGAACTAGTATTATCAAGTGTTGAAATTCAATAGTCTGATTAGAATATTCTTTCATATAACTAGCCATAGATTTAAGAAATATCCTCTTAACTTTGTTTAGAACGGATATATGCTCCATATGGTGGGTATAAATAAATCGATCTATTTTCGTCCTTGCCATAGTTTTACATTGCGCAAAATTGAACTTATGGTATGCTTTAGGTAATAAAAATTGTGCGCTTTAATTTATGACTTGTTTTCTAATCCTACTCAACATATTTATTTCAACGTAAATACATGTATGAAGTCAACGGTTTCTTATCTCATACCAATAAATGTTTTACATATGCTACACCTACTCTTAATTGTTCTGTCTTGATAAGGGGAAGTAACCGTAACGATGCAGCAATTACTTCCCCTGATCAGTATGTAAGAAGTACGAAAAATGTACTGTAATACGAATGCACGGTCCATATTTATGAGATATTGAAAGATAAAGCGGCTGTTCTAAATCCCTAAGTTTATATTCATTCTAAGAGGTGATGGGTTTTAACTAGTATGATACCTTTTACATAATAACATTGAAAGGCAGTCTCTTTAATACTAGCAGGCGATTATCCATTATAGAGGGAAAAAAACATAAATGTACATTCCTCTGCATGAAATATAATATTACAGTTCACAAAATAAGTACCATATAGCTGTCCATCATCAGTTATTGCCGATAGATTTGCCAATTGCTATAAGTTCCTGGTCCACTTGAATTAAATGAATAAATATTTTATTACTGTTTCATGTGTATGACCATATGAAGACATGTTTGACAATATTATTTTGATCACTTATCAGTTTTAATGAATGTGCTCTCTATAGTTGGTTGATCAGTTTTCAACATTGAAAATTGATCAAAATCCGTTGAATAAATCTTGGGGTCAGTTTTCAACAGGGCCAAAATTAATGTTACAGTCATAATGAATAAGGACTTGTGAACATTTAGGATCAGCAATTATTATCAAGTTATACAACAGCACTGTTAGCAAGCTATTATCAAATATGTATATAAATTGACATCAAAACGTTATTAAGGAAATGTCGAAATAAATATTGGCCACATGTTTTTATGGTCATTAGTAACTAAATTTAATCGTGACTTGTGAGTAATAAGTTTCCTTTTTTGTAATCATTGGTACTTAAAACCCTAAAACTTATTTGTATGTTTTCTATATATCAAAAGTTTATTGTCACTAAACATCAAAGGCAAAAGATACAGTTTACTCGTAAACCCCTGTCTTTGTCTGTCTTTCCGTGCATATCGTATTTTGAACATCGTATATGGAAATTGGCAGCGATGTTTTACAGTCATCAAATACGTTTACACTTTTTACAAAAAAAAAACCTTATTGTCTTTCAAAGGTAGGACAGGGGTGCGTGTAAGATTTGTTTTCATTAACGAGTCATCTGCTATGATATATCTTTATCGCTCGCTAAATAAGTGTATAATGGCTTCGCAGCTGTTGTGGAAACGTCATAACAAAGGTTTCTTGGATTGTTTTCATTTTTTTTTTCAAAATATCTTTGCTAACATTTTTGTATTATTTATATATTTTGTATATTTTTGGCAACGCAATTCTTATGGAATGCTTTATTTTCTCCCATGGAAGGAGCTGTTATTATAAGCAGTTAACGCCATGTTGTGTTAATATTTTGATTCGTAAAAATCAAGAAAACAAATATGTTATTTTGTTTGTTTGTTTGTTTCATTTTACGCCTTTTTCCAACAGTATTTCAGTCATATAGGCGGGTAGTTTCCTAACCATCGTTCCTGGAGAGTTACACCAGTACTAGACTACCTTCCTCCGCGCTAAACTACCAAAGCATCTCCCGGGGATCGAACCCACTATTATATTTGTGTTTAATAACTTTATGTAAAAAGGATGTGCATCGTGATATTATATTCATGAAATTTCAGGCTCAGTCTCTAAGCTTTATTGGCAATATTAATAGCCGGATTTCAAATATCGTTGTGATCTACATTGATGAGAGAGGCTATGTTTATATTTGTAAATTACGTTCGCCTGCAAATGAGTATTTGGATTGGAAACGGAACTGTTGGAAACGATTATCCTATTGATTTTATTCATATTACGTTTATCTATTGCACAGAATGGTTGCTTTAACAAAGTGTACCAGTATCCGGATATTAAAAGCTATCCCATTTTCTGCAATGTAATTACTGCTATCACATGGATCTTACATTTGGAGAATACTTTTTAACATAACTTTCCACGGCTTAACAAAAATGAGCCTGCAACATGTCATAATTTCGCTTTTGATGGTGTTCTTTTGGGTTTCAATTAAAGTTTTCTTTATTTTAAGGCGAAGAAACTCATTTTTACAAAATTGTTTGTTCTTTCCTGTCTACGAGTATCTTGGGTAGTACATACTATTTTTGTTGTATGTAAACAGTATGGATTTTTCTAGTTTGTTCAGTTAATACATACCATACCTACAGGTATTCTGCTACAGGAATCTTCTAATCATTATGTGAAACTTATTATTATTTTCTATTTATTTGTATTTGAATTGTTAATAAAAATAACCTTTAATAAAAATGAAAGGTAGAAAATTAAAGCTATGCATATCCATATATTAAATCAGTGAAAGGATGACATCCTGAAGTTATCAATTTTAAACACTTGGTTTATACAAATTTATTTTAGTTCGATTTTGTTGGAAGCTATAAGCTTATTGAAACACTCTCGAATCTGTTCCTGGAACCGACCAGTACTAAGCAATGAATGTAAAGTTTGTAACAGGGGCCATTATCAGAGTATAATATTTTAGATATTCCATGTCTGCTAAAGAAGCTTTTCAATTTGTTAATGACTGTACTAGATTTTGTACTCGAGTTTTGTTTGTTTGTTTGATTGCTTCATTTTACGCCTTTTCCCAACAGTATTTCAGTCATATAGGCGGGTAGTTTCCTAACCATCGTTCCTGGAGAGTTACACCAGTACTAGACTACCTTCCTCCGCGCTAAACTACCAAAGCATCTCCCGGGGATCGAACCCACGCCAGAGAGGTAACTGGATTAGAAGTCATCGACTCCAAAATACTTGCTGTAAGCATCAACTTATAACACATAATCTTAATTATTCCAATGGAAGATATCTGTAGCACAAATTTGCCATGGCCTATTAGGTTTTTTTTTTTTTTTTAACCAGGTTTTCAATTTTGAAAATCCTGGTTATTAGATTGGGGTATGGCGGGCGGCTGGGCGGATGGGCGGATGGGCGGGCGGGCGTCAAACGAAATTGTGTCCGCTCTGTAACTCTTCAACCCTTTGAAGAATTTTGATGAAACTTCAGACAAATGTTTACCACATCAAGATGACGTGCAGAACGCATGTTCCGCATGGCTGGCTCCAAGGTCAAGGTCACAGTGACATTAACATTGAAAATCCTGTCCGCTCTGTAACTCTTCAACCCTTTGAAGAATTTTGATGAAACTTCAGACAAATGTTTACCACATCAAGATGACGTGCAGAACGCATGTTCCGCATGGCTGGCTCCAAGGTCAAGGTCACAGTGACATTAACATTGAAAATCCTGTTTACATGATTTTAACTTGATTTGGCAGTCAAAGGTCATATCATCTTTGGAGGTAATTTAAAAAAGATATGATATATTATTTCATGTCTACTTTGTAACTTGAAAATTTTAAAAAATTTGAACTTTTTGAAGAATTTTAGAGCAAGCGTATATTTCTATATGATGTTGACCTTGAATTGACTTCATCCTGAAGATCTCATTGAATCCATCTCGGAATTTAGCGCAATTTTTAATGAAAGCCCATTTTAACAATATAATCTATTTGCTTTCTTTTTCAGCAGTTGATGTCTCAATGATTGAACTAAAACATCTATAGAACCCTCTCAAACTTGCTTTCATTTAACTCAAATTGTTGTCTCATTATTAAGTATACTCCTTGCAGACAGTATTGTTAGCCGAAATTTACATCCTACTCATTATCATGTATTCTCATGAATATTATCTTTTCCTTCATGTCATGTTATAACCTTTTGAATATTCATAGCAATCTTTATTCCAAAATTCATACTATAGTATAGAATCAGAACAACATTTTTGAAAACCTGGTTTCGTGGCATTGCCATGTTTCTTGTTTTTTTTGTCTCAATGGTTCCTTTGGGCTTGAAAACCTATGTTCTATACCTATAGGGCATTCCAGGACTTTTTACTTTATATCTGTGGCCATGTTTTGACGTTTCGAGTTATATTTGAGCATTTTTTCAGCTAAGTGTGCATCATGAATAATGTCAAGCATAAGTGATCAGAGCTCTATTGGAACTAGAATTTTAGTATTCTTAAAGATTACACCATCTTTAACCGATAGTTCATCTCTGAAATTCCAGAATTTAAGGATACTTTGGGGGCAATCTGATCTATTATCAGGCCATCCTTCATGAATAACTTTTGAAAGAATTTTCATTTGTGGGTAAGATTTGGTTGTTAACCTAATTTGTTCCATTTTTTTGTTACTCACTGGTAAGTTCGACATTATTGTGTGTACATGTGTTTCTAGATTAGCCGATTTAGCAATTTTTGGGCATGTGTCTAGTAAGAATTTCCGAGACAAAGTATCTGATAGGGGTATATCTTTCCCGGGGATGAAAACTACATCAATATCAAATGCAGTAATATGTGCTGCAGTCTTGGAGATGCTGAGTTCAAGCTTTTTTTCCATATAGCTTGGAGAGGTTTATGATCACTTTGACATGTAATACGTTTACCATAAATGTACTGGTGGAATTTTTACAGCGTACAATTCCTTTGTGATTTGGGCATAATTGACCTCAGTAGGCGTAAATGGTTTGAGGCAAAACCAACTGGTTTACCCTCCTGCATGAGTTCTGCAGCTAAACCGTACTAAGACGAGTCGACTTGAAGAGTAATTTCCTTATTTGGGTCAAAGTAAGAGAGTAGTAGACCATGGTTTTGTGTAAAAAATGCTAAAATCTACATCTTTAAATAGAAGCTGTTTCATGGGTGCAGTAATCTCTGAGACTTTGGATGCAAATTTTTGTAAGTATGTGACCATGCCTAGAACTGTTTGCAATTCTTGTTTAGAAGTAGGAGATGGCATCTCTGCTATGGCCTTGACCTTTGCAGGATTTATTTTTCTAACCTTGATCAGTTATTAAGTGGCCAAAGAAAGTTAACTCTGTTTTCCCTATTTCCGTTTTGTAGGGATTGAGCTAGATGCCTATTAATTGGCATCTTCTCAAGAGTGAGTCCAGATTTTGGCCATGTTCCGCTCTATCTTTGCCGTAAACAACAATGTCATCGACAAATTGTTCTTTCTCCTGGTAAATGTTTCAGACACTGCTCCAATTCTGCACAAAATGTATCATTTGCATTCTTTAGGCTGTCTTCTGTAGAGATTTGACCTCTCTATATGTACAAGGAAGATTGATACAGTCATCGACTTCGAGAGGCTGACCATTGTATACGGTTAATTGATTTTGTGTTGAAAGGATAGAACCTAATTTGCCTAATGTTCTGAATATTGACCTTGGGAGAACATTAACCTGAGCTCCTGCAACAATTTACATATTAAGTTCTGTTGAGCAGACTTTGACCTTAGCAAATGCTCGACTTGTACATTTAATCAATGATGTTATATTTTCGATCCTTGAAGATCGTTCAGCACGACATTATTGTTGTGCTTGTGGTATTTTTAGTTTCAAATTTTTGGCATCTTCTAGTTGGGTGGTTCCAATATTCCTACTTGAATAATGTTGAATCACCCTTAGGATATGTTGCCTGCTTTTTAAATTTGTCTTTTGACGTCTTATCTGTGATACGCAGGCTTCATAACCTCAGATCCCCTTTCAAAATTCCATTTTATTTAGTTCCGCCCATTGTTTTCTCATTTAGGGCACACGCATTTTTTTACTTGGGGACCATATGCCGCTTTTCATGGAATGGCACGGAAGTGTCACATTGAAGGTTCCATGATAACCGCCATATGAACACATCTGCGGATGTTTCCAAATTCAAATTTTACCAGTTCATGTTAAATGTTGAATTCTGCTTAAGCCGGTGCTAGGGGGCGTGGACGGTAACTTGCACTTTCCAGTACCGTCCATGAACAGGCTCAATCAAACCGAGCCTGCAACATTTTCAATTTTGCCGTGTTGGGCTTTCTTTAGGGATTCTGTATTTATCTATTTTGTTGTGCTGTCATGCTCAACTGTATAGACATACATGTCATTATCATGACGGGGTAGGGAACAATCAAGATCATTTGTATTAAAATGTGTTACCTCATTAACATTTTTGCTTCCTAGATCCTGTTTTCTTTTCCTACTCATTTTTGCGAAATGATTAAACTTTGTACAGTACAAACACTTTTGACCCTTGGACTGGCATGTATAACGTTTTAAATGGTAAGTCCCACAGTTATTACAGTTATTTGTATTTCTAGTACATTCTCGTTGATTGGTTCTAGTGTTGTGTTTGCTGCCGTTTGCCTTCCTGCTTTGCGACCGAAACTGCTTAAATGGTGCTGCTGCTGTTGCTGCTGAGGATTTCTTGACTGCATTGATGGATTGGGCTTGGCCGCTTATATTCCAGAGCTGTGTCTGACTTGATGCATAAGTGCGAGACAAGTCAGTACATTTTTCAAGTGTCAAGTTTGATCCTTCACTGATGAGTTTCTCTCTGGTGGGAACGTACACCAAATACAATGTGATCACGTATCATCTCGCTTTGTATCCCGTCTGCATAGCCACAGTCCTTTTTTTAATTATTTTGACTCTGTGGCGAATTCTTCAAAGGTCTGTCCTTTAGATTGTGTGCACGATTTAAATTTATACCTAGAGTATATGTGGTTCACTTTGGGCGAACAATATGTCTCAAACCTTCATAGTAGGTCTGAAGCAGTTTTCTTTGTTCAGCTGTAACTGTCCAGGTTGAAATCATTTGGCGACATTTCTCACCAACCTATAGCATTAAATAGTTGCACTTAGCTTCTTCTGTTTTATTTTATAGTGGCCCTCCAAACATAAAGTCACAATGTTCTTTAAACTTCTTAAATGCATTTTCCCAAGTCTCTAGCTTCCCAGTCCATTCTTGTATTTGTTTGTGAATCAATCTTTTTATAATGGTTATAAATCCAAAATATATTTAATTTCTGTTATTTTAATTATTTTAATAAATAATTAAATTTTTTTATGCTGACACCATGATTTATGTTTGTTTATTTGCTGTGGATTAAGAGAATACGAGATGTTGATACTATGAGTTTATTTCTAAGACTGACAATATAATGTCAATTGGTCAGTACATTAAGTAGGCGGAGCCTAATAATCAAGTTTAAAGGTACTGCATGCAATATATATTTAATGCAGAATCAACTATGAAACAAAATATATTTAATGTACAATTATATATGAAACATTAATGAATGAGAACGGGAACAAATTTCCCGTATAAAAGCAGTATGAAAGAAAAAACAAAACATAAACTTAAATTCGGTAATTTATTTCTTACATTTGTATCTTCTACAGGAAATTACTTATATTTTGTAATACACAGTAGGTTATGTATGTATTTATTGCTGTACATATATTCGAAAGTTATAAATAGACCTTAACATTGTGAAAGTCATAAAATCAATTTATAGAGTTTTGCAGAAAATGTAATGCAAACATTTTCAACCATATATTGCACTCTTTATAAATTTATCGACAAAAATGAAGAAGGCCATTTTTGTTATATTTTTATATCATTGTATTCTTATTTGGAACTGTCTTTTCCGTAGGTTCTTTCAGGTAAATTAATAGCTACTTTACGGCCCTGGTTGTACTTCTGAATATTTTAATTGACCCTGATTTCCCGAATTTCTGCTGTAGGAAATTGGAACGCAATCGGTTTTAAAGTGGTTTGAGTGGAATGTCCAATACTGTGGCAATTTTAACAACAGAAACTTTCGTCTGAAGTTTATTGATAAGAATGTAAACACACTGGTTGGTCAGATGAGGATTTTGAATCAATCAACAAAATAGTAGAATGATCTCCAAATAAATCAATTAACAATTACTCTTTATTTATAACCAATATCAAGTAGCTTTTATATCTTTGACTCGCATGAACATGTTTGTGAATTTCGTTATACCTGTCTAAAACTGAGGTCTCCCATTGATAAATAATGTTTTACTTTATCAACATTAGCAGATTTATTCATGATTTTTAATGTACCATTATTTTTGTATAACAAAACAAATCCTGAATTTGGTTTTTCTGAAATTAATCCCACATTTTTCATTCCAGTGTATGTTCTGCTTTAAGTATTTATCTGTGACTCAAAATATGGATACTGTAATATATGTCCAAGATATCAAAAGAAACCATTTTTCTTAATTTGACATGAAAAAATGCATGTAATATTACTATTTTAATCCCTTTCGTTACTTTGTTATATACTGTTTGTATATTTGTTACAATTATAATAATAAGAAACATACTTAGTTCATTTTGACTACTGTTTTGAATATTCCAGTCAAAATACATTTAATATTTTTATCTCTAGCAAGCCTACCAAAGTTCATGATAAATAATGTCTTTCGTCCGCCCTTTCATCTATGATATACATATGATGTACATACATTTACAATTCTGGTAAAATCCAATAAACCATTGAAAACTTTATACGAATATCTGGTAATCAGATGTATACTTGTTCATCGTCACTTGCTGGACGCCCTTTGATGCTTTGCATCAATTAATGCCTTCTCTTGAAATAACATGACATACCATTTGCTGCGAAACATGTACACTTTTTGAAAAATAAGTCGATGAAGGTTTTTGTTTTGGCTTATTTACATATGGATTTATTATTTCTTACCATGATTAGTTGTTGTTATTTGTAGAAAATGAGTAGCATTATAGGTAAAAGAAAATGTACATGCTTTGATATTTTTATCTCATCTATTTTTGAATATAGTGACACAAACAGAACGATGTTGCACTACTGTCATGTCATATTACATTTACATGTCTTGTTTGTATTGAAATTACTTTCCTTACCAGGTAGGCATCAGTGCAGCATATGTTTTTAATTTAATACCTGGCTCCTCGCATACGATTAGTATAAAAATTCAAATAGAAATTCAAATATAAATGATTTTCAAAACATCCGGAAAATGTACAATAGTACATAATCTAAATAGAAAATACCCTGTGCGCAGAAATGATTTGGTAAAGTATCTGTAATTAGCTGCATTTTTTGCGCAGAGCCTCTTAATTGCTGCATTGCAGCAATATTTGTACTTCTAATATTTCTGTATTTAAAGAGCTACAGTTATGACATTATTATTAAACGGATGAGACTTTAAAGTTATAAAGGATAATACATGTATTGATAAGTATACAGGTTACAGGTTTATACCCAGTGTAAGCTGGCTAATAAAAGTATCTTTAATATAGTTAAAGGAATACTGTAAAGGGTGACTTAGTCTGGATGTTGTGGTTTATTTTCTTAATTTGTGAGATTTGAAAGGTAGCATAATGACCTATCCAGAATTGAGGTTAAATAAGTCTTCAGACTCAGTCAATCCGAGCCTGCAACATTTTCAATTTTGCCGTGTTGAGCTTTCTTTAGGGATTCTTATTTCTCTAATTTATCGCCACATCAGCGTTGTTTGTGCCGTGTGGAGGCCTTAAAAGTCGCCCCGTTCATTCAATCAGGGATGTTATGTTTCCGATCCTTAAAGATAGTTCAGCACGACATATTTGTTGTGCTATTTTAGTTCTTTCTATTCGGCATCTTCCTTTTTGGGTGGTTCCATTATTCTTAACTTAAATAATGTTGAATCACCCTTAGGATATGTGGCCTGCTTTTTATTTTTTTCTTTTGACGTCATATCTGTGATATGCAGGTTTCATAAACTCAGATCCCCTTTCGAAATTCCAATAGGCGGAACTAAATGAAATGGAATTTTGAAAGGGGATCTGAGGATATAAAGTCTGAATTGTTATTTTTACTTTTTCTAACATTTGAAAAGGACAGCTCCAGACGTTTCATTGAGTAGATTGTTCCTTGCACTTAAATAAATTTATGCACTAAATTTTATATAGGTGATTTTTGCCACAGAAAAACCGACAAAATACAATTGCAAAAAGTTACTTGGCACCAGATGAAAACATGAAAATACTACAAAGAGGTTTGTTTGTTGTATTTTCATGTTTTCACCCGGTGCATCCTGATGCAAAATATAACATGGCACAAATCAGCCTCCATAAAATTTCTTATCAGTTTTTTTATCTGTAAAAAGAAATAGATATTGTACATGTATTCGTACAGTTATGTTCACTTTTAAATTGATCTGATATAAATAATGGCACAATTAATAACTGTCTAAGCCATTTTCTAGTAAAAATAGACATACAATATAGAAAGTGTTATTTTAATTAAGACTACGAGTATTTAAGTTTTTTCTTTTTCTTAGAATTAATATGCCTGTTTACTTAATATCTAAAAGTAACTGTCACAGTTTAGAACAACTGTTAACTATTTAGAGGAGAAATTGTGTAAGCGGCCATATAGCTCAATCGCTATAGCCGCGGTACATTATTCTGTGGCTCACAGGTTCGAGCTTTGGTCAAGCTGCACGGTTTTCTCATCCTGTGACTGCATAAATTCACTATGCTCTGTAAACATCAGATATTGGAGAACAAATATCAAAAAGTGGAGAAATATGTTATAGTTTAGAACTGTTAATTATTAAAGAGATTGTGCATTGCCGGCCGGATAGATCAGTTTATCTTCTGACAGTCATGGGTTCAAGTCATGGTGAGGCAGTTTCAGTCAGGGTTTAGAAGTGGTTTTTTAACTGACATATGTTTGATTCATTTAACAGATTGTATTAAATTTGAAATGGACAAAGGCATTTTTGTATGCATGATACTTTTATATCTACAAAACGCATTAGATACAGTTGATCACACTATGCTGCACATGAACATTCTTATATGGTTGAAGTCTTATTTCTGATTGACAGCAGCTGGTGAATGTGGCTGGTACTGATTCAACTTCTGCTCCGAGTACCTATTTTAGGTCTTTTTTATGTCTTATATTTGTCAATGACATGTCTGCAACCCTAAGCAATAAGTTTTTATTTATGACTCAGGTATCCTTGTATCTGGTAAAATAAATCTAAAGGAACTCTGTCTTATCTGTTGAGTCCTATAAATGATTGGTAAATTGGCTTTAATATAAACTGTCTTTGCATTTTTGCCAAGCCATAGTCTATTCTTTTGGGTCCAAGTGTCAACTTAAACAGGGTCCTAGCCTCTAGGTCACAAGTAATGGTACTGATATAAAGTACACATATTCTGTTAAATATTAAGGTGCAATTTTTTATCAAATATATTTTGGCGACGCCTTTGATACTTTGGATCAATGCTTTTCTTGTACATGCATAGGCTTAGATTAAATTAACATTTATAATTTTAACTAATTTACAATTATTCCCCCTCACTTTTTTGTAATTTTAATTCCCCACAAACCAATGGGAGTTATTGTTAAATCAAGTGTACCTTTTCACTTAACATTTTGTATTATCACCTTATGCCATCCAAAAATACTAATATCATATTTATAACTGTTTAATTGAACAAAGCCCAGCATGTGAATGCGGTGTTTTAATAGAGGACGCTGAACATTTTTTATGTCAATGCCAAAAAATTACTTTTCGGTATAAATATTTTAAATTATCCTCAAAACATGCTTTTATTTCATCGTAAAAGAAACGTAAAGGTTAAGATAGCTGTACAACATTTGAATTTCTTTTATAATGTGTTATTATGATTCTATACAAATTAGTTAGAATATTGTCAACTGCAAACTTCAAAGTAAAACTGTTGTAAGGAGTAGGCGGCGTGATTTTCAAAATATCAGAAAATGTATTTATTTACTTTTTTTCTCTGATTACTTTTTTCTTATATTTCAATTTTATAAATCATACTTTACATATGTCTTTTTCACATCTATTTTTAAATAACATTGCAGTCAGTTTTTCTGGGGAGGGCCCCCGATAATGTTGTTATAACTTTTGACCCAACCCTTTTGTATATTTACATTAATGTCTATATGTATAATTGTAAAAATTACTAGCTTCAGCAAATATTGTAGATGGCAGAATACAAGGAAGGCGATCAAGTTGGTGGAAAATTCGCATATCCAATATGGCAATCCCAGACTGTAAGTAATTAATTCAACAAAATAAATGCACATTGTAAACATGTAAACTTAAATTAATTCAACGTTTTGTTATATATATATATTCTTTTCTTGATATGAATTTTATTTTTGTCACTGCTCTTACAATATCTTTTTCACGTTTTCTGGAACCAAATATAAGTTATATAATATACAGTTTGCAAAATTTAAATGGTGTCTGACGAAGCAACTGAAATAACGAGTTTAAATAGTCCAGTCTCCAGCAGAGGTTATGTTTATTATTCTGACATGTGAAATAGATTTTATGTTTGAAAAAAAAAAACACAATAATTTGATTTTTTTTTACATTTCAAGAAAGGAAAGGCATAGCACAGTGCTTAACAAGAAAAATATACAATTATCCACAACCATTACAAAACTAGGTTATTATTGTTATACATATTCTAGATGTATATGCACACATGCAAGCCTTGTACCTTGACTTCCTTAATTTAATTTAGGTTTACGTCACACCGACGTATATGTCATAGGGCGATTTCCCGGCTTTATTGGCGAAGGAAGACTTCGGGTGCCTCTCTAAGCTTTATTTCAAACACAAACGAGCACCTAAGTAGAACTAACTAAGTTCCGTGCGCAAGCTGGGTAGCTTTCTCATATACACGAGTCCGAAATCGGGTTTGAAGTCAATGGCGTTTGCCATTCGGCCATCTTAAGACAACTGTATATTCCATCATAAACAGAGTAAATGAACACAAATAAAAAGCGAAGAAAGAAGAAAAAGAAGCTACGAATACTTTTAAACTTTTGAAATAGATAAATCATAATCTGGTACAAAAATATCATCTTATTAACAAGACTGTTTTGAACGGTACTTATTAGTAATTTTCAATTAAAATGTAATTCCGCTTATCTAAATTTGCAAAACAAATGGTGTCGGTGTATTATTTAAGAATTCACTTATAATTACCCTAATTCATAACGCCTATTGTTACTTATCAGCGAAAGCACGGTTCAGGATATGAGGTGGCAGACGAAAACACTCAAAGTAGCAGCAAAGATATTGCTGAAGATGAAAAAGAAGCGGATTTTGTGCATTTTCCATGGTTACAACGAAGAGAAAGGTATACAGTTTCTCTGTGAGCCGAAACGTTGAGATGTAAATTTTAAAATAAGGGCCACTAAAGGCACATATTCTAATAATGTCTCATATTATGACGAACATATACAATAACATTTATTTATTTAAGTGTCTTATTTGATCATATACTATCGTCTGAACAGCCGGTAGTCAGTTATCACCAGAACACCATTGAAAATAAATACGTTTTTTGTTTGTTTACATGTCAAAGCATTTTATCAAAATGGTATACACTGATACTAGAGATAATGTGAGAGCATATCATATTGCACAACATAAGAAATTCAACTAGTGTTTCCGACTAAAGCGTTTCTTGAATGAATTTTTGTTTCAAGTTAAATTAAACATATACACAATAAAAACTTTACATCAAAGTAAATAAATTTTGTGTGGTTTGTCTAAAAGTACTTTGGTAGTCACAAATATCTGTATCACAGGAGGATGTTCATTTAAAAATATAACTTAATATAACCAATGGGGTCTTTGGACAAATACTTACTAGAACATACAATATTCATTATTTATCAAACAAACATAAGTACATTGAAACTAATAAAATGATGTTTGCAAATTGTTCAAAGACATAAAGTATATTAAAATATATATTCTAACACGACCCGCATTTTTCCCTATTGAACATAGAAGAACAAAAAATGTGTGTTATTTTGCAACAGATGCACAGTTTGACGTTATATATTTAGACATGTGACGTAATCATTTTACACGTGACGTAACCACTAAAAATCCAACGCGCTGAAAATAAGTTTCGGAAACAAATCAGGCGCAATTTTGCTTAACTATCAAGTACCTCAACATTTATTTGTAAATGTCGTGTTAGAATCGAAATAATATATCCAAATCAGTGATTTTATCGCTTGATAACATCACTGTTTGTCGTTCGGATGCGCATCATTATATCACTCGGGCTACGCCCTCGTGATATAATTCCTCGCATCCGAACTCCAAACAGTGATGTTATTGAGCGATAAAATCACTGTTTAGGATATATTATTTCTTAATTACAGGTATTAATTCATTTTTATTTTCTTTACATGAGTTTAATTATAGAGAAAAAGACCATAAATAATCTAATTATACTAATGTAATTATCTTCTTTTCCTAGCTTTTTGTAGTAAGTCGGCTTTTACAGAGGTTTTAAAATGTCCAGTTTTTATTTCTTTATTTAATGTCTGTAGACAAGGATTTCCAGTCATTAATTAATTGCACTTAAGGTTACATTATCTATTCCACTCTAAAAGTGTGCTAATTTGACGAGTTGATAAAGTATGTTTGTCTTTAACGGGTACATAGGTTTCTTTCATGTTTGAAGGCACTTGTTATTTATAATTTCAAATACGTGGTTAAGATTAAGATGATTTATTTCTGTTTTGAACTTATAACAAAGACAAATTATTATCAGTAACTGTATTTACACTTTCACTTGGTCCCATGTTATGAATAAATATTACAATTTAAGTTTGACAAATTTGAAGGTTTTTTTTAATTTTTGTTCAGACTCGAATACCAAAAATACATAAATAATCTAAGTTGCAATGTTCCGTGATAAACATAAATATTTTCTAGTCTTCCAATCTCAAAACCTAACATGTGTTAACATAATTTTTAGGCATAAATTTTTACCTTTCAAAGAATGTCATTTTCAAAAGTATTTTCGGACAAAATATTATCAAAATCTAAACTTACGTGATTAGGAGATTGTGTGGATTCAAAACAAATGTCATTAAACAATTCCAAATTCTTTTACTTGTTAAGTATTTCGTTTGAAACCAACGACAAAACACTCAGTCTTTCCTTGATGTAATGACATTTATCATATACAAGCCAAGATGAATGTGACTCCAATACATTTCCGAGTTTTTTTTAAGAAATAACATTACGGTGTTTGGAAGCGAATAAAATGTTGCTGTCTTCATCTATGATACTAATTATGTGATTTATAAAAGTAAAAAGGTTATAACACTTAATAGTACTCAAATAAAAAATATAAACAAACTTTATTTTCAGAACTATTTTTGAAATTTTGATGCGATCGGTTAAAGATTTACTAAGATCAAATTTGGGATTAGAACATATTAATAACATATTAATAACAGTCTCTTTTTAAATTTAAAATAAGCATGTTTGACTTCACACAAAGGAGGTATGTTATGTTTAAAATTATACATACTGTTAGTGGTCACATTTCGAATATATAGTGTCATTAAACAAACAACTGGCATTTTTTAAAGAAAAAAAGCAACTTTACTTGATTTGAAATAGGAAACGCAGATTCCCATTCATAGTTTATTCATCCTTATCCTTTAAAGGGAGACACAGGCAAAATTTTAATTTTTTAGTTTTTAATTTTTTATTCATTATTCTGTAAATGTCATCAAAATGAATACACTAAACAGTCAAAAGAACAAAACTTTTCTCCATATAAAGAATAAATGGTGTTTTCCTAACTTGACCCGCGTGGGTCAGGTTAGAGCGCTTAATGATTTCAAAATAGTTGTCACTGTGTACTCTGGAAACGTTAAAGAACATGTCAAATCAATTACTTAGACTTGTTTTAATCATACAATATCTTCAATACCTGTTATAGTAACTTCCAGGGTTTGTTCAAAACACACGACTTGTTTTTAAACTATTCGGTGATTCTGCTGGCAACCAAATTTCGTTCAACATATATAAATATATCTAAGGTTCAAACCCAAAATATATAGAATCTATACAGAAATTTATGGTGGGACTTTAAGAAAAGTCATTTTAGGGTGATTTGAGTACAGAAGATCATTTTTGTATTTTTGTCATTATTTTGCCTGTGTATCCCTTTAAATTAGATAAACTCCGTAAGAATTTCATAGATTTGGATAAATTTCTGTGATTAAATTGTCTTATTCAAAGATAAGCACAGTATTTCTATATTGTTTATGTTGTATGACAATGGGAAAAGGATGTTTTTATCTAATTTCAGATTCAAAACACTGTCTGTTTTTAATGAACCACAGTGTCTAATAACGATTAATGACAAGGGCGTTTTAGAAGTAAATGAAAGTATAGTCAACGAAATTGAACTGATTGATGTTCCACTTAGTGTTGTGGCCATAACTGGACTTTATAGGACAGGAAAATCGTATCTTATGAACAAGATTGCTGGGTGCCAAAACGGTAAAGTTAAAATATCTGCCACTTGTTTGTTTACATATAACATTTTCACTAATTATTTGTTAGTTTGTTTAAAAAAAATGAGAACAGAGGACAGAGATCAGCAAGGCAAAGAAAACGTTCACTTCTATTTTCAAAATAATGTGAAATGTATATAAACTCATTTTCTTTCTTGTTTACGTTTAAATATTAGCAAGAACATTGCATCGGCGGGACAGTAAAGGCCCGAATGCAGTTCGGTTTTAAGTACATGTAATAATTTTTAAAAAAAATATTTAAATAATTTTTGAATAAAAGAAGAAATCCATTCATTTCACTTGTCTGGGTCCGGATCATGTTTTTATTTCAATAATCAATTTGATACTACTTGACCCCAAGGCCATAAGTGCATGATTATTTCATCTACTTTTGTTAAGATCTATATTGATACATGCCAAGTTAATATACCCATATACCCTTGTCACAAGAGAACGTAATATTACAAGAGATACTTGTATATGTTAGAGATAAATTTGTACATATATTAACTGACTGTAAACAACAATAATCTTTGTTTTAAAATAGTAAAAAGCAGAAATCCTCAAACAATATTATACCTGTATTTCAACTTCAAAAAGCACACAATTAAATTTTCGAAAACTTAAATCAGAATGCCATGGTCACAAATATTTTTATGTTTTCATAAAATATTTTTCATTAATAATGTAATTTCTCTCAAATATAAATTAACTTTATGTTCATTATTTGTATAATAGAGTGATAATTCTACTTTTATTTAGCCAACCACTCGTTTGTGGAAGAAACGATGTTTAAGACCTATTATATTGATATATAGATCTAAGTGCATGTCAATTATGTGACCCTGTCCTCTTTAGGCAGAGACATGCTTAACACCATGGTAATGATTTTTAGCTCGACTCTTTCGAAAGAAATATTCGAAGTGTTGCTACAGTCATGTTGTCTGTTCTCATTGCCTTTGTCGACCAAAAGCTTAACATTGGACATTGCCGGTACCTTTTATTTCTTAATGGATTATCTACTCACTATAACTCTTTGAGCAAGGTCTTTAAGTACAAAAGACTTAACTTGACTTTGAATCATAAATAAAATTGACATGAAATGTTTGAATTTTGCTTGACTCCTTTATAATTTCCTATAACTTTGTAATTCATAAATTGATTGTCTTCATTGTAAGATGCAACAATCCAATGAACAATACCTTTAAGTAGAGACTAAATTAAATATATGACTTCACTCAACAATGACATTGACTTTGAAGGTCTAATTAATGAAATCTGCTTGCTTTTTTGCTGTAGAAATACTTTTGGATACTTCGTCATTAAATGTATTAATGTAAACCGTTAAGATAATTTAAATATCCAACAGTAACCTATTTCCTAATATTTGAATAAAAATCATGAAAATTGCTCAAAAAAGCTAGATTTTTACTGTGCTAGTGCATATTTCAATTGGACAATGAGTGAAGAGTTGGATAACTTATAATAAGATATCGTATGCCACTACGGATGACCATTAAGCTTAATTTCTTTTATCTGTGCTATATTAATTTTTATCTATTATCTTTATTAATATCTATCCACATTTTATAAATTTATAATATAAACACGGGATACAAGTCGTGGCCTCGCATTATCAACACGCGTTCGTAAAATGCATTCACACATTTAAACTATATAAAATATTTCTATTCCGTCAAAGTTATTTCAGAATTAATATATGAACTGTTCATTCCACTGGGGCTTCTGTCATTTGTTTTCTTAACCACTATATACATAATATAACAAGGAATATAACCCAAAATTGCTAAATTCATAAAAAAATAAAATAAATAGAACGCAGTACAGTGTTATCTTTGACTGTTGTACTTTCATAAAAGAATCGGTCATTTAAAAAATGACCCACTTTGATACATGGACAAGATATTATGAAAACAATCCATCGTGGTTCATTTGTACACACGTTCCTAAAACTTCGGTTTGCAAAATTATACACTTTTGCAAACGTATGCTGTTATGTAATCCGTTAAATATCAATCACCCACCACCACCAATGATACAATCACTAACTTCTGGTACAAATTATTTTAACATTTTTTGTTTGTTTGATTATTTCTATCATCGGCTTCCATTTTGAATGATGTTCGTATGTACAACTTTTATTAGTGACTGTCAGTTTCAGGTTTCGGCCTTGTGAATTTTCGTACTCTTTGTTCTATAGTTAATGGCTTAATTCTCGATTCCACTGTTCTTGGTTAATTATATACTGTCTTAAACTTAAACATCAACACTATTTTTGTAAAACGAGAACAAAAATATATTATGTTAGCCATCTCCTTTTTCAGAAATATTCATTCCGTTGTAACTCTGTTTAAATTCGTCACTTTAAAAACTACTGACTGCTGATGGGTAGTACATCTTCAATCCCTACGTCAACACATGAGTTCCTGGAGAATACACGAAAAACAACTTTTAAAGTAATCCTATAACACACAAAAACAACACACATGCAATAAATACACTTTAATTATGACCAATCAAAACCAGAGACTAGGCCGCTTCAAAAATTAAAGAACTACTTCTAGACTAAATCGGGTTGGGTCTAATTCCGTACCGGACTGAGACCTTCATTGGCTTATTAATAACAAGAGTCCGGTTTAGAACGGCGTATAGCCGCAACGAATAGCGTTTTTTCATCAGCCAATGACAACACTCGCAACATAATCGCACCTGCATAATGGGCGATACTTTGACAGCTGAACTAGATTTTCACTTGAGCTTCAAATAGAAAAACGACATCTTTTATTTAACTGTTAGTTAGATTTTGATGAAAGAATGCAGGAATAATTCTTGGGTGGGGTTTTATAAAATTGCCCAAACGGTCTCTTTTACAAGATGGCCGCAAGTGCTAAAAAAAGACAAGAGGGCCAAGATGGCCCTAGATTGCTCACCTGACCCATCAAACTCATCTGAAAAATTACCTAGACATGCATTCTGACCAAGTTTCATGACAGGTGAGTCAAAAACGTGACCACTAGAATGTTAACAAGGATTATCCATATTTGAACAGTGTGACCTAGTTTTTTACCCCAGGGTACCCATATTCGAACTTGACCTAGAAATCATCAAAAGAAACTTTCAGACCAGTTTCCAAGATATTTTGATAAAAATAGTAGCCACTTGGCTGTTAACAAAGTTTTTCTATTTTTTTTGCTCCTATGACAAAGTTTTTCATCCGAAATGACCCATGTTCAAACACATCCGAGCAATTACCTAGACAAACATCCTGACCAAGTTTGGTGAGGATTGAGGAAAAAATGTGACCATTAAAGTGTTAACAAGGTTTTTTCATATTTTGGCGGTGTGACCTAGTTTTTGACTTCAGGTAACCCATATTCGAACTTGACCTAGAAATCATCAAAACAAACTGTCAGACCAATTTATATGATATTTTGATCAAAACAGTAGCCACAAGAGTATTAACAAGATTTCTCTATTTTTAGCTAGTGACCTAGTTTTTCATCCGAGATGACCCATGTTCGAACTTATCCAAGCAATTAACTAGACAAGCATCCTGACAAAGTTTAATGACATTTTAGTCAAAAAGTGACCACTAGAGGGTTAACAAGGTTTTTCTTTATTAGCTCCTGTGACCTAGTTTTTCATATGATATATAACTGGTGCGGATTTTTCAGTCGTCACACATTTACTGAAAGAATGCAATGGATGATCTTCTTTTCTTCTCATCTTACAAAAAAACTTCACTTCTTAATTAAAGATTGAAGGGTATGTTTAAGGCATAATGTAGCAATAGTTTTGACAACCCTTGTTTCATTTTCAATCTATAACAGATGAGAAACGCATATATAAGCCCTCAAAATGGACTACTATGTTCTTTACAATCCTGTACCTGTTTGTTTCTTAGTCGGTACCATTGATTTTATCAATTTACTATTAAAACTTACACGTATATTATCTGTAGTCCTTTCGCTTCTTTTCCACGGTATAATTTGTAATAAATGTACATTTAGATTTGTAATAAAATGTGACAGACGTTTGACTATGGTGTTTTGTAGTCACAGCAAACGGAAATTCAATCATTACCTTATCATAAAAAAAAACATTGTAATTTACAGATTTCAATTACTACGGAATCACACTTTCCTTTTTCTTTTCAATTAATTTATATCGACCGAACAAATGGGAACATTTAAAATGAATAATTAAAATGTTCCTTGACACAAAACTTTGTAATATTATTATAAATAATAGATTTATAGATGAATTATTAATCTGTGAGACATTTTCATCGTTTTTCTGTTCCTTGTTCATGAATTTTAGCTTGTTTAATGTTTATATTACGATAGAAACTGGCTCTCACTCGTGTAAAAGCAAGGGAACACAAAATTGACTTACAAAAACCATTTGGTTAACCTTGCTTTTGGTAAATTTCAATTAAACTTAACGGGAATGATCCTCGTTTTTTAAAAGAATTCTCAAATGCTTCAGACAGGTCTCCTGAAAAAGATGACTGTCAGAGCTTATAATCGAAAAAGGTATTGTATGACATTTTTTCCTCAGCCAGCTAACAGATTTTGATAAAGCTCTATAGAAATGATTGAGTAGTCCTTTACTAAAGTTGCTAAAATTGTTCTGATGTGCTGAATTAAATGGCTAACTGAGTAAGCAAATAGAGAAAACCTTTAAATCAAATCTTCTTTTAACCATCTGGTAGTTTTTGATGAAACTATACAGAAATGATTCTTGAATAGGTGACGTAAACGGTAACTATTTTTTCCAGTATAGACCATGAACAGGCTCCATGAAACCTCGCCTGCAACATTTTCAATTTTGCTGTGTTAGGCTTTCTAAAGGGATTCTGGTGTTGTTTTTTGTCTGTAAATCATCAATTGTACATGAATGTCGCATAACATTTTCAATTTTGCTTTGTTAGGCTTTCTAAAGGGATTCTGGTGTTGTTTTTGTCTGTAAATCATCAAGTGTACATGAATGTCGCATTTGAAAAACATTTTGAATATATAAATAATCAAGAATTTTGATGTTTCAGTTCCATACTGAATTGAACATGTGTGGCCATACCTTTTGGGTACGGTACAAACAGATTTGTCAATGAGCCAAAAATATGCATTTTACGTAAGGTCATACATATTTTTTTTACAATTTATTATACCTTTATGACATGCATGTACATAAATTGCATATATAAATTTATTTCACAAAGTTACATAATAATATCAAATCATATCATAATTTGTTTTTAGTGAATGTTATCTCTAGCTTAATTTTTACTTATGTCATAGAATTTTATCTTTAATTTTTCATATAAGGAAAAGAGGAGAAAAGTCATTTTTTTTTATTTTTTCAAGTCTTTCCTAAATAAACATGAAGTAGAAAAGTTTTAGGTAAAAAAAAGAGAGAAAAAATGGGAAGGTGTAAAAAAGAGTGGTCATACCCATGTATTATTAACGCATGTTTAAAGTTTGTCATTAAGTTTTAATAAAGGTTAATGATTTTAATGTTTGTGGTAAAGTGTACGTATTATAATTTTAAAAAGGACCATTTCTTAAGATGGTATTCAACCTTATATTGAATAATTGCAATTTCTTTTTCTATAGTAATTCTAAGTTTTAGATATGGCAGGAAATGTTTGAAAGACGGTAACTTTTGTCTATTTTTCTGTTAAAAAATATAAGATTTCATTAGAATGAAATTTATTATATCACTTTTAGAACTGTTTTGCAAAATACCAAAACTTATGATTTTTAAATTGAAAACAATAGGTAACCCGTTTAAATTTTAAAAAAATCCTAGTCCATTTCACATTACTTGAACATGATGACATTCCCAGAATAGATGATCCATACTTTCAGGCTGTTTATTACAAAAATCACACACATTTGTACTTAATAATTTCATTTTTAATAGATATTTATTTGTTGGAATTATTCGCATTCAATATTTATACTGAAAAGTTTTTATTTTGGTATCAATAGTAGCTTTAAAAATTAGGCTATATACTGATTTCCATTTTATATCATTATTAATTTCTTAAAACATTTGCCCATTTAATTTCTGATTTGATTTTTGCTTTTGGTTTAATCCGCATTTGCTTTGTATATAGTAATTTATTTGGTGCTTTACTATCTCTGATCTCATTAACTAAGGTTTTTACCGTGATATACAAAATATTTTTATCTCTAAGATTTTGTTTTATATTATACAATTATTGATAGTGAGCCAATGAATATGATGTGATATTCACCGGCAGATGACATATTGACCGAGGCGATAGCCGAGGTCAATATGACTTTCTGCCGGTGAATATCACATCATATTCAATGGTTCACTAGTCAATAATTGTTTTATTATATGAATACGCTAAGAAATAAAAAAAAATCACAAAAAGTACAACCTAATATACATGTTAAAATTTTGCCTCGTTGAAGCGCGGGAAAAAAGACGCACGTGTTAGGCGTGCAACGACTTCGCGAACGCTGCGCATACAAAGTAATTCAAGTTTATACTCAACATTGCGGTGTAGCCTTTAAGTAAAATGGTAATGTATTGATATTTTAATCGAGAAATATGTCATAAAGAACAAAAAGCAACAATTATTTTTAAGTAACACGCGTATTTAACAGTCTACGGTGTATGATCATTGAATATGAGTCTCAATCTATTTTTAGACTGGGAAAATCCAATTCAGCCAGTGAATATGATACTACACCTAGTAAATATGATTTTATAAAAAGTTCTGTTGACTACTGTTTGGACCAATGATATTGCACATATATTTAGATCATATAATAATAGAATTTATACTTGTGGTGATTTGGTAGAACTTTAGAAATGCATTATTTCCTAGATTATACAATTCTTTAAAATGCTCAAAAGAGTAGAAGTCTTTTTTCTGTAGTCAAAAATATTTTCTATATATTTAAAACCTTTGTCATACCAATCTTTCATATAAAAAGGTTACTTCCATTCCTTATCTTAGAATTATTCCATATTACTTGCTTTCCAGCTGTTTCATTTGATTTGTCGTTTTTGATGCTTTGCCATGCAATAAGAATGTCTTTAAGAAAAACATTGTGCTTACAAACATTTTTGATAACTTGAGTATTTATTTCACATTCAAATGTGCTTTCTACTACTTTTACCAATGTTTTTTTATATATATATTACATTCCAAAACACACCCTCGTCATTTGAAAGGGCTCTTTTGACCCAGCATGCTTTGATTGAATTTAAAAAACAACTAATATTAATCATTTTAAGCCCCCCCCCCCATTTTTGTATTCTAATTCTAATGTATCTCTTTTAAGTTTTTCTGGTTTGTTATTCCATATAAAATTATACATGTCTTTTGTTATTTTTTTTAACATATCATTATGGAGCAGAATTTGGGTATATATTCGCTGTTTATCTTTCAATTTCTATTTATCTAATTTATATTTGTATTTATTAAATTCTTATCTATAATCATATAAATTTGATTTGATTTAAACAAGTTTAATTGCTACTTTTAATTGACAGTTAAACATTTGTATTTTGATACTGCAGAATGTAAGGATCAATTATTTATACTTCTTGTTTAAACTACGTGATTAGATATTATGTTGCATACTTCTCACCTTTCAATTTGAATAATTTAGTTTTAACTTATGATCTTGAACGTCCTTTCTTTAAGAATACATAGTGGGTTACATAACACTGAAATAAAATCTATACGAATGCACCTAGAAGAATACGAACTGCAATAACACGAATACGAAATTACATTTGAAATTTAAATTTATACATCTGGCCGGGAACCAATATTTCCGTACAAGTCCGTAATTTCTGACGGTGTAACCGTTGAAATATTGACTCCAAAAAAATCCACGAAATCCAGGGTAGCACTCCACAGTTAATATCAAGTTCCTGCCGTCAATGTCCTACAAGCAATATGTCTTATTATTTTGATACCAATCTACACAACCTGGAAAAAGAAAACACATTTAGTTGAGAACATATGACATAATATTGCAAATCTACAAAGAAATCACCCCATCTGCAATAGGCAGGCAGTCAAAAAAGTTGCAATTCATTCCGTTGAAGCCCAAAATCTACAGTGGCTCGAGACCCAAAACACACATTTCGTCCCTCTGGCAAAAAATACCTGCAAATATACAGGCTAAAGGAACACCGTCTCTGCTTTAGCAACTCCCTATACATGCAAAATATCACAAAGAAACTGGTGCTCAACCTTGTAGATATTTTGCTACTGCTAAAAGTTTGTACCCCCTATAAAATGACTTGTTTTTACCGTGCATGCTGTTTAAAAGCAATGTTTACAAAAAAAGCGGCCTTGACATCTATAATCAACAGCATGTGATTTCTGGCCATGTTTTCGAATTCGCCAGTGATCATATTAGATGTCACAAAAACAAATTTCATGATGAAAAATGCACTTTAAAGACAACCAATCATTTTACCTTTTCCCTTATTTAGACGTGTTTCGACGGCTTCCCCCCCCCCCTTTTTGAGGCCTCAAACAGTGAAAAAATGCCTTATTTACGCCCCCAACACTGTTTTTCATTTGAGAAATGTTGTTAAAAAAAGTAAATAGTACATCAGGGGGTTGCCAGAAGGGGAATGTGTCCACTTCTGCTTGAGGGGTTGAAGGGGTCGGAAGTCCCCTTCATCGTCAAGAAAATTTTGAACACTTGACAGGCTAAAAATGGCCTCAGGTCAATCTGAGCGTAATTAGTAACCGACGCTGAAAAGCCTTTTACTCTATCTTAATTCATTGAGAAGTGATTTTTTCGCAATTTTGTGACGTCTCCCGTTGCCATGGTAACAGAAAATTAACGATTGAGCATGCTGTTACAGAGGCTATGGTCCAGTCAACATTTGTGCTCAGTTTCATCAGTATTTAAGCATTTTTCATAGTTTTATAGCAGTTTGAACTTGTAACAAGAGGCTTTTCAATAAAACGGCCATTTTTCACAATATGCTCATGGGATAAAAGGTTAAATCCAGAATATTCACTTTATCCAAGAAATCCTCCCTGGCCATTCGAAGCTGTGGCTTACATTACTGTGGTGTGCTACCTAAAAACTTGGGTTATCTCCTGTCACTAAGATTTTGCGCTAGAATTTTAGGTTTGGTACCCAGCTAGGACACCAAAAGCAAATATTAATCACGTGGTTTCTAGTTTTTATTTGTTCTGCTGTTCTTCTTAATGAAATGAGTCAGTTTTATTTCGCTAAAGGTTGTTTAATGTAAATAATTTCATAAAGTTAGAATATGGATCAATCTCTATAACAACAATTATTATAGCCTCTACACACAAACTTATTTTCAGTGTAAATCGAATGGGAGTTGCACAAATACATTTGTAAGAAACAAGCTTTCTTTCAAATAAGTAGAAAAAGCACATGTTTAAAACAAAAAGTAATTTATTGGTGTCTAATATTAAATTCAACGAATTAAGATGAAGTACTTGCATTGGCTTTAGGATATTACAACTTACTATAAACATAGTAAGAAAGAATAAATAAATATTTTAGTAAAGAACTTTGATTTACTCACAGATGAATTTAATTTGTAGGAATATGATTTTAACTTAAGCAAATAAAAACAACAAGTAGTCAAATGAATAAATACCCACATTCTGCTCCATATATCATCAGACGGGTTTGGCAAAACAGTAAAAGGATAAATAAGTTTTGTTATTGCAAAAGTTTTTATTACTGTGATTTTTCCTAAAAAAAAAAGTCATTTTTCTGTGTTCCCATTGTTTTAGACAATTTTTGAAACTATTAAGTTTTGGTTGTAAATTAAGGTACGGTACAAGCCCATTTTTTTTCAATGAGCCAAAAATATGTTAGGTCATACAAATACATATATATGAAACATGAATGTCTACATCAAAGTACTTAGCATTATATAGCATGCCCCTTTTGTCCATATGGGTTCGGAAAATTGTCCGGCTTAAAATTTGATCTGACGCAAAACTGCGGAATATCTATGATAATTTGATTATTTAAATAGTTAGTGTGGGACCCTGACAAAACACTCATTCCAAATATCATAGGGCAGAAAAATACTTTGCATTTTACGAAATTAAAGAAATCCACTTGTATCACAACCAGCGTTCTGCTCAAAATTTGATAATTTTAACAACCTTTTGCAAGGAACATATATTTCAAACTTAATTCTATAGGCTAGGCATTTTAGCCAAAAATAAGACCCAACCTCAAAAAAAATTCTTTCAGAAAAGATATTAGCATACTTGTTATCAACTATATATGTGTTGCTACAGGAAAAAAGTCCTCAACAAATTTCGTAGTATAAAATGCTAAAAATGTCATGTATTGTAATCATGTGAGTTGTCAATTAGAAAAATCTGTGAAATTAAAAACCCTGGTTACTCTACGCAAATATAGTCATTAACAAAGTAATACATTAATACACAAACATGTTTTTATTTAAACCAAAATTAATAACATTCAAAAAAGTCGCAACCCTGCATAATCTATACATTAATTACCATTCAGACTGGTATAAAACATTTCCCAAACCACTAATGATAAAATCTTCTTTTTTTACTGTAAGTCAGATTCATTTAAATATTCTCGTAATTTAGCTCTACCAAGAAACGTAATTGCATGAATCTTTCTAAATTGAAATTATTATTTAAAATTTCAACGCATTTTACACAAATAATCATGATTAATGCTGTTTGTGTTTTGTTTTGTTTTTTATCCATGGACCCAATTTTTATCAATTGATCCCTCCGATCTACAGCTAAAAATAAATTCGGAAGCACGATTTCCTTTCGATTTCTATTATGTAAGGTCATAAATTGGTCCCCCTTTCGGTGAATCGCAGCATGTCATATTAATGAATGAGAACGGGAACAAAGCTATAAATAGATATGACCTAAACATTGAAAAAGTCCGAAAATGTATTTATAGAAGTAGTTTCAACTGGAGAGTTTTGCAGAATAAAATGCAAACATATTCAACCATAAATTGTACCATTTATAACTCATCAAAAAAAATTAGTTAATTAATAGCTCCCCTGATAATTTAAATCGACCCTGGTGTCCCGAATTGTTGCTATTAGAAGTTGATTCCATTTTGTTTGAAGGCATTCGGTATTATGGTGGTTTGATTTGCTGAATACTGCGACATTTAAACAACAGAAACTTTCGTCGAGGTGTTATGGGTTTATTGATAGGATTGTAAACACAATGGTGAGTCAGACGAGGATTTTGAAGCAATTCTACAAAATAGTAGCTTCATCTCCCAATAAATCATTAACAATAGCTCTTTATTTATAACCTATGTCAAGTAGCTTTTATATCTTTGACTCGCATGTACATGATGTTAGTGAATTTCCTCATACCCTATGACACCTGTCTAAAATAAAGGTAACAGTCTTCCATTGATAAATAATGTATCAATACATCAACATGCCATGCAAATTTATTTATGATTTTTAATGTACCATTGTTTTTGTTAACGCGTAAAACAAAAAAATCATGAATTTGGTCTTATAGAAATTAATCCAAAATTTTCATTCCAACGTGTGTCCTACTTTCAGTATTTATCTGAGACTTAAAATATAGCTACTGTATCTTGAGTCCAAGGCATCAAAAGAAACCATTTTTCTTAATTTGATAGACAAAAATGCCTGTTATAATATTAGTCGCTTTTGTTACTATTTTTATATGCTGTTTGTATATTTTCATATGCCCGAAAGAATTTCGGATAGAAGATTCCTATTGGTTTTTATGGTCACAACGACTCACAAGATCAAAGGTCAAGGTGAAATTTACCTTAAAACTGAAAACAGTTTCCGGAGCATACCTTAAGTTCCATTTGGCCTACAGTGTTCAAACTTCTTAGTATGATTGTCCATATTGGGTATAGACCCCTATTGATTTTGATACATAAGGTCAAAGGTCAATGTCCCTATAACCTTAAAACTGAAAATAGTTTCGGAACCATATCTAAAGTTCAATTTGGCCCATAGTGTTCAAACTTAATATGATGAAGTTTCATTTGGCCCAAAGTGTTCAAACTTAACGTATGATTTTCCATATTGGGTAGAAGACCCCTATTGATTTTTGGATCACAAGGTCAAAGGTCAAGGTCATAATTACTTTAAAAATGAAAACAGTTTCGGGATCATAACTAAAGGTCTATTAGGCCCATAATATTCAAACTTCATAAGATGATTGTCCATATTGTGTAAAACACTCCTATTGATTTTGGGGTCACAACGTTAAAGGTCAAGGTCATTATTACTTTAAAACTGAAAACAGTTTCCAGAACATAACTAGAGTTCCATTTGGCCCACAGTGTTCAGACCTAATAGGATGATTGTCCACATTGAGTAGAATACCCCTATTGATTTTGGGGTCACAAAATAAAAATTCAAGGTCGCTATTACCTCAAAACTGAAAACAGTTTCCGGAGCTTAACTTAAGTTCCATTTGGCCCACAATATTTTAACTTCATAGGAGGATTGCTATTTGAAAGAAGTAATACTTTATTTTATTCCCATGTCTTACAAATGCTTTATCCTTACTAAAAATACTTTCGGGCATATAATGCTCCGCATAGCGGTGCTCTTGTTTACAATAATAAACACAGAATTTGTTCAATTTGACTACTGTTTTGTATGTTCCAAGGAAAATACATTTAATATTTTTATATTTATCAAGCCGACCAAAGTTCATGATGAACAATGTCTTTCGACAACTGCCCATTCATCTATGATATGCATGCACAATTCACTGATAAATTCCAATTAACCATTGAAAACTTTAAAAGAATATCTGTTCATCAGAATGATGTCTACTAGTTCATCGTCACTTTCTTGCTTGGACACCATTTGGTGCTTTGCATCAATGCCTTTCTTTCTTAATATGCATGATATACCATTCGGCGCGAACCAGTAACATTTTAAAAAATGAAGTCAATTTGGCTTATTTACATGTGGATTTTAATATTTCTTACAATGATTAGTTGTTGATATTTGTAGAAAGTGAGAGGCATTATAAGTGAAAAAGAAAAGCTTTGATATTTTTTATCATCTAATATTACTGACTACAGTATTGCAACAAACTGAACAATGTTGCCATGTCACATTACATTTACAAGTCTTATAAGTCTTGTTTGTATTGGAATTACTTTCCTTACTAGGTAGGCATCAGTGAAAGCATGTTTTTAAATTTAATATCTGGCCCCTCTCTGGACAGTGCATACGATAAGTATAATTATGCAAATCTAAATTATTTACAAAACACCCGGAATAATGTACACTAGTCCTTAATCTAAATAGAAAATGACCTGTGCGCAGCGATAATTTGGTAATGTATCTGTAATGAGCGCATTTTTGCGCGGAGCTTCTCAATTGCTGCATTGCAGTAATATTTGTACTTGTATACATTGTATTTGCATTTCGGTTCGCAAAGGGATTTTACCAATGTTAAAATACCAAAAAAAAATTGTATATATATTTTAAAATAGAATGAATCTTCTAAATCTCGGATGCATTTTTGGTCAAATACTTGGCTTTTAATTCAACTAGATTCTAAAACAAAATCAGTTATTTTTCCAAGGAAATTGTCTAAACCGTCACATACAACTATCAGGTATAAATTTACAAGCAACAGCTCAGGTCGTATCACACGGGAAATGAGAATCGCTAGAAAGTAGAAGAAACAAACACACATTAATCTTATTGTATAAAATGACAAACCACATATCATATTCTTATGTTTTAAATCTTCTAACTTCTACCCAACAAAGTACATATAACCTCAGACAATATTGACTTAACTCCAATTCCAACCAGAACAAAATACTCAAAATCATTTCTACCCTCTACCCTCTACCATTTGTACCTGGAATTCTCTTCCTGAAACACTCAGATCTAGTACAACTGTAAGCTCGTTCAAGTCAGATTATCAAAACACCACAGTCTTATTATAATACAGGCACACGTATCATTGAATGAGGATTTGTTCCGGATGTCTATTATGGATAGCTACAGTAAATAACTTTCTTCAAGTTAACTAGGTTCTCTTTTCATGATTACAAAATCCTTTTTCAAGATGTCCAAAAATTGATTAATTTCTCAATCGGAGCGATTTTGTAAGAAATAATATCAGTGTGAATTGGCCTCTCAGGACGCTCATATTCCTTAACATGTTTATCTTAGGTATTCATATACATTTAATCATATTATATTTCTCCTTATAAATCTTCTTTTATGCCAACCTTTCTCCATGAGTTACTTTAGTTGTACATTCAAGGAACTTACATGTAACTGCAACATTTTTGTATCATTATTTGAAAATTTTCCTTTTCTCGTTTTACTTGTTTTCCAATCCAGTCTGAATTACTCCTGTGAACGTTACCTTTACCTTGTTGGTCTGTATTGTTGATTGTCTTACTTTGCTGTGAAATGTTTGTAAATGTTGTTTAATGTACACTTTATTGACTAAATAAAGTTTAAACCAACATGACGTGATACAGGTCCGTTTAGTTTTTGGAGTCTTTGTACAATCATACTTTTACAAACCTGGACAAAATTGATGCTCAAGTTATTAAATATGAATAAAATATGACAACAAAAAATAAATCCACAACCGAACCACCAGGTACACAACTTCACATCCCGAGCAACATTTCTGTAAAGTTTAATGACCATATGTTAAATACTTTTTGAGCTACGTGCGATAAAAATGTAAAATTGCAAATATTTACTAAGTCAGAGACATATCTTCACTCAAACACCAAGGTGCACAACTACAAATGCTGATCAGCATTTGTGTAAAGTTTCATGACTATATGTCCCATATGTTTGAGCTGCGTGCGACGCTAGTTGAAAATTGTAAATTTTACTAAGTCAAGGGCAATAACTCTACAGTAAATAAATAAATAAACGAATAAATCAAAACGCAAACACCCAGGATCCCAAATGAACATACTGGCCAATATACGAGTGCCTGTCAAGTTTCATGACTATTTGTCAATAACTTTTTGACCTACGTGCGACACAACATGAGAACGGGCGGACAGAATAACAAGGGTAAATCTAAATGCACCCTCTATAGTGGGAGCAGGAAAATGTAATCCGTTTCTAGAACAATTATTTCAAAGGTTCTTATGAGCGTATCCGCGATGTTGCCTTGGCATTCAAACAAAGGTTGTAACCTAAAACTTATAATGCGTAATAAATTCTCAGGTTCTTGTCTGGAAGTTAATGTTTGAACGAGATTACAAAATTCTTGTTTAAGTCTGGAAATGTGCATGAAATAAAACATTAAGGTTTTAGTCTTGCATTGTGCGGAATAAACAATTAGGTTTTATCCTGAAATTAGATGTATGAACACATTTACGTTAATAGATTATTGTTTCTGCAACATTTCATCATTTTTATGCTTAAATGTTGAATTCTGCTTAAGCAGGACCTAGGTTGATGGGTTCTTCCAGTTTCCAGTACTGGTCAAAAAACAGGCTCAATCAAATTGAGTCTGCAATATTTTCAATATTTTGCTGTTTTAGGCGTTCTATAAGGACCTTTTTTTCTATTTTAATCAATAAATTCCTTTATTATATCATACTTTATGACCATACGCAGCTCATCATGTTTAAAATTTGTCGCATTAAATGATTTCGCCGTGTGGACACATATACAGATGGTTTCAAAATAACTAGATTCTAAATTAAATACTGGAGCGTCCGTGGCCAAGTGGTTAAGGTCGTTTACTTCAAACCACTTGCCCCTCACCGCTGTGGGTTCGAATCCCGACAGGGACTTTGGATTTTTTCATCCAGGAAACTTACGGAACGTCGGTGGTTTTACTCAGGTGCCCGTTCGTGCCTGAAATAATGCACGGAAAGGCACTAGAGGTCTTCCTCCACCAGTGAAGCTGGTACGTCACGATCTGACCTATACTATGTCGATGTGACGTAAAACCCAATTAAAAAATAATAAGATACTAATTTACTGGGTTAAAATAGGTATGTACTTTACCTGTTGCTAGGTTATGTACGGTGACATGCATTAACCTAAGTTTATCTATTAACATGCTTTTATTAACCAAGCCTTCAGCATTTCCGTTAAGCGATGTTCAAGTTATTTGAACTATCAAGCTACTGATATAAGCATTGAGTATACATAATGGAAGTTATCTTAAAATTGGAAAATATCTTTAAAGAAATCATCCATACTTGATTATTTATCACTTTAATTATCACGGTGGCAATATTTTTTCAATTTCAGGCTTTTCACTTGGAAATTCTGTACAATCTCACACGAAAGGAATATGGGCATTTTGCTGCATACACCCTTTAGTCGATCAACAAGTCATAATGTACTTGGACACAGAAGGTCTAGCAGATGTAAAAAAGGTAGAGCAATTTGTGTATTACTGAACAGAACACATGCTTTATTTGGAATGAAACAGAACATAATTTACAAATGTAATAACATGAAAACAGAATCAATAAAGTAAACAAAATCAAATCAAATTGATATAAACAATTAAAAGTAATATTATGTACTGCATTTAATCTTTAAATTTATTTTTTTGCAATAGTTTGAGAAAAACAAGTTTATGCATTCGCACAAAACTTCGTGTTCTAAGTGAATTACTGTTAAAGTGATATATCATTGCTTTCTTAAAACTCTGTTTATTTGGTTTGTTTTACAGTCTATGACATCAGTTACATGTACGTGAACATATGGTATTAAAGTTAAAAAAAATCTAGAAAAAAAGTGAGATCCCTCGGAAGCATTAATCACAACAAAATTACAAGAAAATTGCAGACTCGGTTTTTAAATGTGTCTTTTGACTACTGTGTCACATTGAAGGTTCCATGATAACCGCCGTATGAACACATCCGCGGATGTTTCTAAATTCACAATTTCACCATTTTTGTGTTTAAATGTTGAATTCTGCTTAAGCCGGTGCTAAGGGGCGTGGACGGTAACTTGCACTTTCCAGTACCGTCCATGAACAGGCTCAATCAAACCGAACATGCAACATTTTACAATTTTGCCGTGTTGAGCTTTTTTTAGGGATTTTGTTGTTCTCTATTTGATTGATAAAGACAAATTAGGACTTTTCTTTCATTTAAGACGTAAAAACAACTGTTGTTGTAAGGGTTGTAACTGTATTTTTTTCAAATCAGTTTCGTTTTGTAGGGAAACAGTGACCATGACAACAGAATCTTCAGCCTAGCTGTCCTGATGAGTAGTACATTAATATACAATGCAAAGGATGTTTTCAATGCAGATGATATGCAGAAACTAACGTATCCTTTTATGGAAAATTATCCAAATTCCTTATGTAACAAAAAAAATTGTACATTTTTGTCAAAATCTAGGGTCAGAAATTTTATTTTAAAATAAACACTTCCAAAAAATCAGCTACGAAAAAACTGAAAACGAATACATGAATTCGAAAAAAATTAAAGAAAATAAGAAAAAGATTCTTTGGAAGCGTACACCTATCCCGTTGGTTCTTGTTTGTTTAACACTTGTTCATTGCTATTAACCTTTGAAACGGTAATGACCGAGAACGTTTACACCTGTTTCACACACATTAGTAGTTGTCACGTCACATCGCTCAATTAGTGGACGGATGAATGTTTGATTTTTTTAATCAATATGACCAAAAGTAATGTTGTACACTTTAGGACAAGTCTATGCAAAAATCTCAGTTTGTTTTTAAATGCAATGATGAGGTACTTCAATAAACTCGAAAGTATATCTTGGTCTGACGCTTAATGAATTTTTAGATTATAAAGTGACTGCTAAGTTTGTGTCACAATCAGCAGGAAGGCCTTTAGGATTACTTACTCAAAATTCAAGGCAATAGGTGGTATGCCATTTCATGTTTACATAAAATTATTCGGCCAGTCATTGCATATGGTGCAGGCATTTGGGGCACTAGACAGTTCAGTTGTATAGATGCAATACAAAACAGGGCCATGCGTTTTTTCATGGGAACTGGTAAAAAAACACCTAACCTTGCTGTTGCAGGTGACATAGACTAGGAGCCAACTTTTTCTAGACAACTAAAATGTGTCGTGAACTTGTGTTGTAGATTTTCAAAAATGCTAGACAGAAGAATAAATAAAATGGTGTACAATCATTGTAAATATTTATCTTGTATGCATTGTAATAACTGGTATTTTACAGTAAACGAGTTGTTCAAAAAATATCACTGTAGTGAATATATTGATGTAGAAAATGTACATTTATATAAGCAGACTTTATTAGAGAAATTCGAGAAATTGCAAGTAAACTATTTCAACCAGTATCTAGATAATTGGGTTGAATCTTTACATGGGTTATATAGTTTGCATGGGTCAGGAGGTAATAAATTGAGAACATACAGAAATTTCAAATTTGAGTTTGAAACTGAGAACTATATCAAAGTACTGCTTCCATATAAGCATAGATCAGCACTTGCAAAATTTCGGTGTGGAGTCGCTCCAATTAGACTAGAAACTGGTCGCTATGAAAGACTAGCAGTCAATGATAGAATATGTCTATTGTGTAACACAGAAGTAGAAAATAATTCATGTTCTTTTGAAATGTCCACAATATGTAGATATCAGACAAAATTTGTTAGACAAAGCAACGTATATTAATAATGGGTTTCCTATGTTAAATGATGTTAGCAAGCGTATTTTTTACTTTCCAATGATAGTATTGTTGCAAAATCCTGCTACCTTATTTTAGAAAAACGTGCAAAATGCTTGTATTATGATTAGGTATATATATATATAGTTTTATATGGTTTTAAGACTTTTTTATTAATGAAAATTGTCTCAAAAAAGGCCTTTTTAGTGATATCACTTTTTTTAAAGAATTTAAGATCTAAGCTGTTTTAAAGATATTTTAAAGTGTAAAGAATTCAACATCTTAGCTGTTTTACAGTATTGCAACAAATTAAAGTTCTTATCTAAAAGTTAAGTAATATTATCAGTCAAACAACTACTCAGATATGTATTTTATTTGATCTTACTGGACTGCTCATATATGACTATGTAAAATACCTATCTGTGTAAGATTTAATCTGATCTAACCTTTTAAATGTGGATTGTATTTTATAATACTTGTAACATGTTTGTAACAACATACACATAGTCTCTTATAATTCTTTATAAGAATGACCATTTACATGTATTTTAAGTTTTATTCAATGTATATTTGTATTATATGTACATGTAATGGATGAGACTTAAATAAACTAATAAACTAAAACAATTGACAAATTAGGCGAATCTATCACAAACTTCTCAGGCTGTTTTTCGTTAAGGTTTTTTCAACTCAAGACTTTATGTTCATTCTTAAAAATTTGATTGAATAATAATAATAATAATAATAATAATTACAGAAATAAATTATTTTTGCTTTATTCGACGAGCTTTTGGTACTGTTTGACGAAATGATCTTTCAATCAATTTGGTAATTATATTAATTATATCATTAATGTTAAATGTGTTAACTTTATTGAAAACATGTATAATAATATTAAATCATGTGTTAAATCAGATTCAATTCAATTTATTTCCGTGTAATATTGGAACAAGGTGATATAGAGACATTTTTGAAATTGTTTATCTTAGTTTATATACTACAGATAATATCGTAATTTTAGCTAACAGTTAAAATGAAATACAAATTACAAAACGTTTTTTAATGTAAAGAATATTGTGCTACTTGGAAGCTAGCTGTACATGAAATAAATATTAAAAAAAAACGTTCTTTAAAGAAGAATGCCTCCAATATCACTTAACATTTAAAAAAAACTAACAGTAAGGAATAGTGCAGAAGTTTAGGTACTTTGTCCACTTGAGATATTGGTCATTCTAAATGTATTTAGATAAAACGGTACCGAACTTGATGATAATGAGGATAAGTATCAACACAAGCATGCCTTATTAATTTTTTTTGTATTTGATATCTAAAAACTTTAACCTTTTTGAGTTTGTAGTCATTTTATGATAATTTTAGAAAAAAAAATTTCTTAACAAGTCGCGAGATTTATAGCACAGTTGTCAGATAATATCAAAGCATTTGGTGATACCGAAAAAGATAAAGCAGTTGATAAAGCAGTATTAATGTACGTTTCTCCAATATTCGTTTTATGCTTGAGAGATCACTTTCTCGAGATGGACAAAACCGCTGATGAATACTTTGAAGACTGTTTGTCAGTCGGTGAAAACAACGAGATTGCAGAATGCATAAAACAGTATTTTCCACGACGAAGATGCTTTACTATTGAACAACCAGCCATGGGGAAAACTCTTCGACAGTTGAGCGAAACAAATGATTCGGAGCTCAGCAAGACGTTCATAAGTGATGTCAAGAAATTGAAGGATTACATTGAACGTTGCGGTGCAAAGCATGTCGTATCCAATAGACCAATAGATGGATTAGGTAACTCAAGAAGTGTAATGAATGATAATACCACAATAATAATACAATGACGAACAAAAATTATTATTTTAAAAACAAAAAAACACAAGAACAAGTTTATTTCATTATTTAATCACATGCGATGTTTTTGTTACAGATAGATGGTTAACGCATAAAAGCATAGATCCCTTACCTGCCTTATTCTAATTATCAGAATAGTTGATTATAATAAGAATGTCACCAAAAGGTATTTGCTAACATAACAAAACAGAACAGAAAATTGTATCGGCATGAGATAAAAACCATACTTTGGTCATATAAATATATACATGTATAGAGGAACATACCAAAAATTCAACGATTAAGATTAAACAAATTTTAAGTTGTTTATTATATATATCTTTTTCAGAAAGCTAAATAAAAAAATCAAGCTAATTTGTAAAAAGATTTTATAGAATCTGTTGACATATAAGTAGCACACTTTTGAATTTATAGCCCTCTATAAAAGATACGGAATGAAAGTTTTGATTCTTAACTACCTATATTTAAGACAAACAAGTAAATGATCTTTAAACATATTCATATTACACTGAGTACACTATCGTTGTTGTCGGTCAGTAAAGTTTCATCGTCCAGTTTCAATGGCTAAAATAATCTTAATTTAGTTATCATAATTTTGAATTTAGTGTCCAAGTCCAACTGCTGGTATTTCGCTATTTCAAATATGTGTTTGATTTTAAAAAGCAATGGAATAAAGCTACACCACATATTTCGAACTGACTTGATAACTTATAATTTTTTACCTAAGAAACTTCTTTCAATACAGACAAAAAATCATAATCACGCCGCTATAAAAATTTGTTTGGTATTAAAAGTTTTTGCATAAATGAAGTGAAACAAAAAAACGCAATATGTAGTGGATTTCCCTTTTTGGAATCAAAGCCAACTTGGTTGTTTTATATTAAAGTTTCTTATCTTTTGTTACTGATATATTTGTTTTTGTTGTTGTTGCGAATTTTAGTCACCTACCCGTTTAACCGGAAGATACTCTAGGTTTACCCTTCGTCCGTTTGTCTGTCTGTCCGTTCGTCTGTCTGTTTGCTCTAACGGGACAGTTATAATGTTGCTAGAGGGACAATACTTTTTGATGTCGTTCATTCCTTAATGCTTTTAAGTGGCTATTTTCGTTTATGCGGCTAAAAAGAACAATAAAGTAGCCACATTATTACTGTCCCGTTAGAACGTCCGTCTGTCAGTCTGTCCGTCCGTCCACAAAATAGGATCCCGCGACAACGCAAAAAGTACTTGAAATATGGATAGATGGCAGTCTTGAGATTATGCACGTCTTTTTTCTTTCTTCCTTTGTTCAAAACGTTTGTTGCTATGGCAAATTTAAATAACTTTGCACAAATGATCAATATTATGAGACGATGTGCAGAGCACGATAATTGTGTTGCTACCCCAAGGTCACCATTATGGCACGATGTGCAGAACCCAACATCCAGGTTGCTTCCTCCAAGGTCAATGTTTAATGTAATTTTAGCCATATCTTTTTGACTTTATTAAAGATTGTAAATATTTTGGCACACATATTTACTATCATGATTCTATGTACTTGTAATTGTTTAAAAGTCAAAACGTACACATTCATGTCCGCTGCGGAAGGGGATTAGCTGTTTCTCAGACTACCTTGTTACAAATAGTCGCTGTTATATATTGACGTCGTATTCTAACGTTTATCGTGCAGTTCTCACCAAACTTTACGTGATAAACGCGCAATGTGATTGCTTTTACGTACTTGACGTCATGTTATGTTGTATGACGTCATTTATCCCTGAAGCGGCCATATTGTTTAATGCGTATGCGTTAAACAATATTGAAAAACAACAATCGTCAATAAAATTTTAAGTTTTTGAACAAAAAAACAATGCTAAGGTTACAAAAGACATAAGTGATCAGGCGATGAAGAAAACGGCTATGTACAAGTGGTATGCCTGATTTCGAGACCGCAAGCAAAACATCTATGACGACAAGCGCAATAAAAGTCCCAATATTGTAACGACACTGTGATGAAGGAGGTGCTCGACAATGATCGTCGCATTACAATTCGCCAAAAACACAAAATCAGATTTTAGTATCGGCATGATACACCGCATTATACACGAAGAGCTGAATACGAGACGCATGTATGCCAGATAAATTCCAAAAATGCTGACGGACGAACAAAAATTAGAAAGATGCGGTGTTGAGAAAAGTTTCTCAGACGATTTAAAGGGGAAGGGGAACATTTCTTGCTACGGATACTGACTCTTGATAAATCATGGATTAGCCAAAACGCCCCTGAAATGAAATTACAGACTTCTATGTAGAAAATCTTGATATTGCCTTCACTTAAGAAGTTTAAAGTTGGCCGATGACAAAGAAAAAGATGTTCATCGTATGTTTATCGTCTTCTTTGACGTCGACGGCGTGATACTGAGCCATGCGGTACCCCTGGGTCAGACGGTGACGGCGAAGTACTAGTATTATCCTAAGGTGAATAAATTTATCAGATCTATAATACAATATTCTAAAGTCATAACCTAATAATTATTTATAATTATTTGTGTAAGTAATTATGAAAAGAAACCATTACAACAATTTACTTATGATTGCATTCCTTTATGCATCCAGGTTCTGAGACGCGATTCTATGAGGCCAATGAGAAAGAAGCGGATAACGAAGCGGGTAACGATAATTGCCGACATCATATTCCATTTATTCCAAAAACACGGGACACAATCAGGAAACTCGGCTTCGAAGTACTCGAACACCCGGCCTACAGCCCCAACCTCACACTTTGCGATTTCTCTCTGTTCCCGAAACTGAAGAACGTTCTAAGGGGAGAACACTTCAATGACGTGAACAAGCTGTGTGTGCGATTTCGGAGATAAATGGCCATTCATACTTTACCAGTTTCCTGTTATTGGTCTACCGTTGTAAAAAAATGTGTTTCCTTTCCCGTGGAATATTTCGATAACGACTAGTGATTCTCGCACATACGTGACATCTTTTTAACTGGAATTTACTTAGAAATACATGTAACTTTGTATTTAAGTTTTATCCGATTTTATTGAAATTTTGTGTATAAATTACCTTATGTTTATTTACAACATGGACAGAATGTAAATTTCCCATGAGTATTAAAAATATTACGGCACTTTTCCGCGTATTAAATGAACACCCCTCATATCATTTGACCAAAATTCCTTTGAATTTTTTCTTGCAATATATGAAATATTCTATGTTTTTGCAAAGTTAAAATCTTTTGCTTTACCGTCTTTTTGACCCAAAAATAATTATTTTAGCTGTTAGAAAGAAATTTTGTTTCATTCGTTTAACATATCCAAAAAATTTATCTGTCGCATAACTATGAAAAAATGCCAAAAATTACAAAATAACAAAACAATATTTACATTAATTTCTAAGTTCTTTATACTTGATTCTAATTGTCAAGTGGCATTCTCATCCTGATTCAGTCTTAATTGATTTTGATTTTGAATTGTAGATGCGTCCCATTTTATATTTGTATTTTCTTATAAGTCGCTTTGATTAAAAAATTAATGGTATGGAAACAGGCCGATTTTACGAATGAAGATGTCTCGGCTGAGTCACGTGATTAGATTATCTACTGACCGTGATCTGACATAGTACATCACCAAGCATCAAATTATAAAATAATTTTTGTTCAATCTGTTAAAGAATTACTGAAAACCATTCATTGCTACATTAATTTATGAGTTTTTACCTTTAAAGAGTAATTTGTAGTAACATTATGAAGTTTTCGTTCTCGTTCCCGTGTCAAGGTAAAGATCTCCTGCTCTTATTTGAGAATAGGTCCGTGTTTCATAAGCCCTTTTTTAAATCTTTGCATCGTGTAATGACAAAATAGAAAATGATTATATGTCGTCTAACGGAGAGAGAACTCACAGATGTTTCATACTTTTAATATACAAATACATAAGTGTACAAGTGAAATACCAAATTCGAACTGCTAGACTGAATCTCTAGCCCAATATGTATAATGACAGCTTTCACATAAAATGTTATGAAATCTAGCCGACTCCCAAATACGTTAACTATCATTTTGACATACTATTACTATTAAGCCCAGTCTGTATGTATCTTGTACTATAATACATATAAATCAATGTCATGTTCCACAGTTCACATTATGAAATAAAAACCTTAATATATGTATATACATGTTGACTTGTCATTTATATTAATATGATGTGTAAACAGTAAAATACGACAAATTCCTTCCTATCTTATAAAAAAAAAAAAAAAAGTATTAAACAGAGTATTAAATATCAAACATTTCAAGCTCTTTCTAACACAGTAACAAATTAAAACAATCTAAAATCAACTTTTACGGTAAGAATGATATGTATCAACCTTTTGTTACTTTATTTTAAAAGAAAAATCACCTAAGGTCATATCCGGCCTGTGATGTCCGGTCATTGAAGCACAAAGTTTAAGTACGAATAAAAGAAGCATGCGAGAGGTCTTTTGCGGCTGTTATAGATTTGTTTAATTGTTTAAATGACTCGAAAATAATTAAGAACTCCTGATAGGTCGAATTGCAATTAAAGAAGCAAACTTATATTTTGTCAACAACATTAGAGAAGCTGAAGGGGTAAAAATAGTACTATGCCTGGGAAAGCTGATTCTACGCGACATTTAGCTGCGTAATCTTACCTAATTTGGAACGAGGAATGATCATATCTAAGAAAAAATGAGCTGTACCAATGACACAGACCGTTAATAACTCGATTGGAGTATAAGATAATCAGCCTAAAATATGTTGGCCGGATATACCATTCTAAAAACAATACTTCTTGTAGAAGAACATAATATTGTAGCTGTAATAATTTTAATGTAATTTTTTTTTTGAAATCGCTATTTATCAGTTTATACAGTGTAAAGGATTATAATCCGAATGAACCACTGTTCGCAGTGTTTAACGGTTCGTAGTGTTTAATGTAACGTAACTGTAAACGATATCTTCCGATTTTTCCTTCTTATCGAATCGTCTACCTCGATGTTAATTTTTTCGTTTAAGTAAACTCGTATTTTGGAGCGGAGCATGCCCATAACAATATTTGTAGACTGGTTCTAATCATTTACTGTAAACGGATGCATTTACTTCAATTTGTTACACAAAAATGGATGCCGCCAGCAATCGTTTATAACACTGTGGGGATGTCTAAAGACTTCTCCAATTAAAAGAGTCAGCGTATGTTGTGTTGGCGTCTTTGATCCTTGCTTAAAAAAATTAGAGTTATAAGAAAACCACATTTTGGATACGTCAGTATGTGTTTGAAATACAGTTAATAATATTTTTGATGATTTTTATTCTTATCAAATTACATATCATTTTCAAAAGTAAAACATTACATTTTATTTTAAGATATAATAAAAGCAGATGACCATCGAGATATTTCTGACGCATGAAAACTTAAATCGAAGAATGATTAACTTTTGTGTGTTCAGAACCTTCTGACAGTCAAACTATTTCAACATCATCGAAAGCTTCTGAGGTCATTTTTAGCTCTTTTAGCTCGTTGAAACGAAGTATATGTAGAGCTGTCCTATTTCCCCTGGCGTCCATGTTGGCGTCTACACACGCCTCCAAATCTTAGATTATTTTTTGCATTAAAATACTTTTTACTATAGCATTTTGATTTCTTACGGTATCAACGTCAAACTTCAAATTTATTTTCCTTATCATCAACCACAATATTTTTAGAATTATCTCCCCTTGAACTTAGATTTGTCCTTAAAAATTTTAGTTTTTTCTCTAACCCTTTCTTCATAAAGGGATAAATTTTCAATTTTAAATATTTGCTCTTAATCATCGACCAAATGATTCATAACTAGCATAAATATTTCAAGAATTATCTCCCCATGAACTAAGATGCTTTTTTAAAAATGCTACTTTTTTACTAAGATTTATTTATTTATTTATTTATTTATTTATTTATTTTTAGGTTTCTCTTTCAAACTTCAAATATTATCCTTATCATCATCCACATCTTGTGTGACAAGATTTATAACTAAACTCATATTTGTTTCATAATTATTATCTCTAGCTTATGATTCATGTTAAAATGCTTTTTTTTACTATTTCTTCTTCACTTTTTAAGATATCACTTCAAACTTCAATTTTTTCTTACTTATAATCATCACCCATGTGTAGCAAGATCAATAACTGTTGCATGAATATTTCCAGAATTATTCCTCTCATAAACTAAGATTTTTTTCTAAAACTTATTATCATTTGCTCTAACTTCAAATTTTATATTCAAATTTTCAATTTTCAAACCAACTTCCATTTAATAATAATATGACTAGGTTCATAACTGTTGCATCAATATTTTTAGAATTATCTTCCACTGAAACAAAAAAAATTTCCTTATTCGTGTATAACTTCTTTATTTAAGGGATTTGTGACATACTTTGTATATCTAGCTACATTAATACCATGATTTCCCCCATATTATTTTTTGAACTTGGAATTGGAAAATTGTTATATTTTTTAAGTATTATCTTTGTTATTATAAATGGTATCTACTCTAGCCTTAAGAAAAATGTTCTTTGTCATTACTCACATCATGCAAGACAGTGTTCATTAATCTGGCATGTTTATTTCATGAATTGTTTAATCTTTGAACTTATAATTTTACTTTAAAAACAGTTATAAATTTTGCGTTTCCGTTACTGAAGGGATTGGCATCATATTTAAATTGTTGTTGCTTTTTTTCATTTAAGCATAATTGTTTGTAATCATAACTTTGAATTTACTCACATGATTACTGTAATTATCATTAAACAGACAGTGCTAAAAAAATCATAAATACAAAAATCCGAAATATTTTTTAAGACGAGTTGTTCAACGTGATCAACATTTTGGTAGTCTACTAATTTAAGACTTAGTTTGTCCGACCAATTTAATTAAGTAAATAATTGTTTTTTTTTTCCAAAACATCAGATAATGTAGGTCCTTGCATTTAAATCACATAAAAAAATATTTTACCAAAAGGATTATATGTATCAATATTTAATTAATTAAAATATCAATATCAAAAGGACTAAGTAGGTAAAACAAATTTTATTCCACACTATCCATACTTGACTTTATGAATTATGTTATGTGTAACAGTTTCCTGTAGTAAAATTTTAACATTTATTTAGAGTATTATTGTTTTGAAGATAAAAACACTCGTAATCTGTATCATGTTCCTTACGGCTACATCTGTAAATATTCCAGGAAACAATTTTAATGTGTTCTTCCTGGCTTCCCTTTTGTGAAGTTAGCGGTCGGTCTTTTGCTTTTCCATAGTTGAATATTTTGTAAAATAGAGCAGGTTAAAGCTAATGTTATTTACTATGTAAAAGGTCAATTATGTTAACTGAATATAATATATGGGCCGATATTAACAATTCGAAAGGGGACTATTGACATTGTGTTTTCTGTCATTCTGTAAGTCAATCCATTATTATGAACACTTTGTCAACTTAGAAATGTGAAAATTTATCTTAAAAATATTTCAATTCTGATATGCAAAATACAATTTAAAAGTTGTGAATTTGATACAAGGAGCGTGCGTATTTGCATGTTTTCACTAAAACTGGATCCTTTATTTGTATTTTTACATACTTTAAAGACATAATTTTATGTCATAACGATACGTCTATGTAAATGACTTTATATCCTAATAGAAGGATGTGCTTTATTGTATTAACTTTCATGTTTGTTATCGTTCAAATGTGGGTTTTTAATCACTAAAATAGTGTAATTGATATGTATCATACACCGGGAAATATTAATATAAAGAATCTGTTTTAGTATGTAAAATACAAAAACAAAGAAAAGTACATCGTCACTATTATTTGCGTATGTTACTTCTAAAACGTGCTGTTTTAACTTTTCTTTTTATTAAAACAGACTTTATTTCACTGATGACAACGTATGTAAGCGAGCTTAATACAGGAATACCTATGAATTTAGAAGAAGCGGTAATCAGTGCGTCGATAAAGCACAATGAAAAGGTGTACACGAGCGTTTTACGATGGTTGAGAAATGAGATCACTTTTATACCATTGCCGATACCTCTAAAAGAAGTCCTCCAAACAAAATTCTTTCAACTTCAAGACGAAATGATTCGATTGTACAGAAAGGATGCTTACCCATACGGTTCTGATTGTCTTGAGGCAAAGCTTCAGGTAAAAAGATTATTTACGACATACTTTTCATGTTTCTGGTGTTTTATTCTTTATTTCTTTAAAATCAAATATACCTACACGAATATTTTATAATAACATCAGTCAGGGTTGCTGTTATTATTTGTTTTGACAGCTAGTTATGGTACGCAAATGTTATGTAATTAGACTTGCACCCTGAATTACACTTCATTTAGTTGTCGCGACTTTTTTCCCCGTTTAAAGCATAAACATGTTCATGTTTGGACATATATCGTTAATAGAGCATTACACAAAAGTGTCATAGTGAAATTTACATAATCACCATAACTTAAAATTTTCGGATACATAAATATTTTCTATCTTGTTATTAAAGTGTCGAATTTATCTTTGCCAAAGCTTGGAGCCTTATCAAATCTTGCATTTTTTCTGCCTCCATGACTTTGTTGAATCATACTGAGTCCACATTTTCACGTGTGCTATATTTTTTAGGATGATTAAGGACTCAATATTAACAACTTTAATTTGTCAGTGCGTGTGCGCGTGCTTGTGTGTGTTCATCCCTTTTTCAGTTTTTTCAAACTTCAGTATAACAAATGTCCAAGCGCCGTGTGACAGCTGTAAAATGTTTCACTGGATCTCACTTCTGTATTATATCTATTTTAATCTTTTAAATATGCTTTCAGGAATATTGATGCCAGCATGTTAGTGTTAAAACTTGAAACTAGAAACTAGTTTATTTGATTAAACGCCAAAGTTTATAAATAAATTCAATGACGTTGTACACAGTAACTTAAACTAATATAAAATCGACAGAATATAATGTCATAAAAAACAATATATTCTTAACACAGATGTATACGACATTTAATAAATAAAATTATATTCTGTAAAGGTAAAAACGATTAGTTAAATTGCTTCTTTGAAACATAAAAAATCAAAATTATTGATTTAGAAAACTCAAAATTAAATAAACACCTAGAAATAAGTTAAGCACAACCTGCCATTTAGCCTCAATTTTAAATTTTATTTGGGCAATGGTTTGAACCACTTGTAGTCAACCTGCAACAACTTGCACTAAAAATGGCAAAATTATTTTGTCTGAGGATTTTTGTCTGATCATAATGATAATTAAAAATATTTAAAAAGGCTAAATGTAGTGTACTGTAGTTAAATGACAAGAAAATAAGCCTAAATATATCTGACCATAATGACAATTTGGTTCAATGATATGTGTGTAAATTAACATATTGCAGGAAAAAATGATTGAACAATGGAAAGATTTACGGCTGGAAAACTCAGTTTGTATAACGAAGAGATGTAAAACACTTTTAAGAAAACTAGACACAGATTTGATGAAAGATGAGGAATTTTACAACCGAGATGGGATGTATCAACGTTTTAAAGATGATATTCGTCATGTAGAAAAGATGTTTTATGAGCAAATGAATGGCTATGACAAAGATGAGGTATTTGAAAAACGTAAACTTGTTCTTGGATGATTTTCATATACAAACATAATATACAGGCATTCAAAAATGAACTTGCATTTTCAAATACATTACAAAATTCATCTTTTTTAATTGTGGATTCAAATTAAATTATTGCTCATTTTCAGGCATTTCTAAGAAATTTCATGAAAATATTTCCAAACAAGCGTCGAATAAAGATAAAAATTGTCATTTAAAATTGTAACTTAACTTTTTTGGCAAGTATATACGTCTTATTCAGTTTGAATGTGTATGCGTGTGTAGTGAACAGTTCTTCGAACATTAGATTGAATGTGATTATAAAATTTATTTTTACCAATGAAAGCTGATTGACCCTATTGAGGATTATAAGGATTCAAAGAAAGGAATCAAAGCAGAGTTGAGCCGCAAAGAAGGTGAACGCACACTTCTTAAACAACGAGGTATGAAATGAATGTGTTTGATACCGTAACAATAATCATTTTTATCATGTTAGTAGAATAAATGCCATAAAGGGAGCGGTAGCCTAGTGGTTAAGGTGTCGGCCTCTAAACCCATGGATCGTGGGTTCGACCCCTACACGGTCACGAGATACTCATGTAGCACCGGTACTAGTTAATTTTAGGAGGCGGTCTCGGAAGTGATTAATGTTGCAAGAACTCGTTTCGCAGTCAAGCTAAAATAAAAAAAAGATTAATTTAGATCTTTCAAAACAATTTTATAAATTTTTATTTCATAAATGTTCAGTTTTCAACACAATTTGATAATTCCGTTTTGTCGATTTAGAACATCTAGAAAAACGGCTTGAGGAAAGATTTCAAGAAAAGTGCGAAGCAATGGAACGTGAGAAAAATGAATATATTGAGAAAGAGAGGGACAAGATATTTGAGAACATGCTAAAGCAGCAAGAAATGAGCACTAGAATCTTGACAGAAACAATAGGACAACTTCATAATAAATCAGCGAAAAGGGGATGTATTATTTCCTAAAACTAATAGACACACCATTACATAGAAAATCCTTGTAATTTACTTTTAGTATATTAACCTTTTGACTTCAATTTCACATTGTAAGTAATAGTCATTATTTGTTATATTATTATTGTGTGTGCTAAAGCATCTTAAACAGAAATATATTTTGCTGTACAAAAACGTCGTCTTTTGAAACGTTCGCGAAACTTTAGCCTTATTTGCGGACGATCATAATTACAAAATATTGTACATGGAAAGGTTTATTGAAATTTAATAATACTTTATTATGTGACTTAGAATATTTAAATTTGTATTAATGATAAGATAGATGATGCAATATTGCAGTATTTGTTGCCTGTGTGTAATATTCACTGTTTAAAAAATGTCAGTTATGAAGATTTACAATTTAGTATTGATGATCAACTTTTTTTAGAAACCCTGTTAATGGCAATAAGTGGCAAAACCATTTCTTTTAGATTGTCACATTTGTAAGTAACATTTTTATTTTAACTGTGGAAAATGTTATGTTGAAATTGAATCTAAATCAATGTACAATTACTTTTGGAAAAACGTTTCGTTAGCGTTTATTGACTTTATAGATATTATGAAAATAGCAAAATAGACCCGTTTATTAACTGGTTGTTGTTTTTTGATTGTTTATGAAAGTTTGATAGTGTTATTAGAAAGTACATAAAAGTCTCTAAAAATAGAATATTCTAATACATGTACCAATGTATTATTGCCATCTATTCCCTTTTATATAAAACAAATATCTTTATGTAGTAGTGGAATCTCTACCATATATAATTTATTTATTGATAATTGTCAAATACCTACATGTATATCAAAATGGAATACTTATTTTAACATTGATGATACTGAGTGGAAATACCTTTTTGAATGGGTTCACTCTGAAACTAATGATTACCTCAAATGGCTTCAAACTAGAAGAAATCTATTTTGAAAAATAAACATGAAAAATCATATAGTTATTAATTCATCTGTATTACAGCTTTGCAAGAGATGTCGGGATAGATTATCTAATAACACCTGTTAAAAAGTCATAATGTTGATTGGAGGGTTGATTGTAAGACATTCATTTTAGGGTATCAAGAAGGAGACCAATGTCAATTTAATATTTTCAATTAGAATTAAAAGGATATATATTCTTGTGTAAGAGGAGGGAGATATTACCATCAATACAAGACCTAGTCTGCAGTTTAAGCTAGCATCTTCAATAGTTAATTATACAAAAGTAAAAAATTTCTATGTACTTATTAGTTGATATGATAGAAAATAGATAGTACATTTTTTAATTAACTACTTATATATTACAGTTTGATTATATTATATCCAGTTTATGTTGAAATGAAATACACTGAATCACAATAGCATATTTATCTTCTGTATTTTGCATATATTATAAAATTATGTATGACATAAATGCCCCTCTGTTTATCATAACATTACAATAAATTGTAAGGTAAAATAACGGATGGATCTCAGACCCTATTTACCTATTACGGGGGCAATAAATTTAATTTAATGGAGTAACCTCTTGTGCTTCAATTTAAGAGTTGTAAAAAGATTGTTATGCTTTTCTTGTTCTAAAGATGTAACATGCATTTTACAGATATATTGAAACCTCATAAAATACATGTTGCAAGATTGTTTAGAGAATTTTGTTTTTCTTATGTGTGACAATGACCCTGAGCATTTATTAACATTCCTTACACATATCTACGTATGATACTTTAATTCTATATAGTAAGCCCGAAAATTGATTTTGTTTAAGAAGACATTTTTTATATATCTATTTATTTATTTATTTAAGTCTCATCTATGTACACACAGTTCATAACAATGTCATAAAAGATGTACACAGCCATTCTATATAAGTTTTTTGAAAGAGACAAGAGGATCATTCACACACGAAACTACTTGTCACTAAAATCAAGTACAATATGTAGTTAACAAAAGTAAAATAATTATCCACAGAACCTGTAAAAATATATTGTTAAACGAAATTTGTAAAATATTAAACGGTAAAAAACAAGGAGATGTAGTTAAAGTGTTTTACTTGTACAATTAACCAAAATGAGTTAATCAGTCCTATTGACAAAGCGAATAATAATACCAAGTATTTGAAGTTGTACTTAGTATTAAAACACTAAAACCATTAAAAACTTGCTAGAAATTGTGCTTGTTGTATAGTCACAAAATAGCTACCTGTTACAATTCAATTATTATTCCCGCCGAAAAGGCGGCGGGGGATATAGAAATAGTCTCCGTCCGTCCTTCCGTCCGACATTTTTGTCCGGAGCATATCTCAAAAAGTATTTGAGATATCAACTTGAAACTTCATAGGTTGATAGACCTTATTGAGGAGGAGTGCAGTGCACAAGAACAATAACTCTGCCTTGCATAATTTTTTAGTTATTGTCCTTTGTTATTTTTCAAAATTAATTTTTGTCCAGAGCATAACTCAAAAAGCCTTTGAGATATGAACATGAAACTTCACAGGTGCATAGATCTCACTCCGGAGGTGTGCAGTGCATAAGAATGATAACTCTATCTTTCATAATTTTTAAGTTATTGCCCTTTGTTATTTTTCATACTTAATTTTTTACCTGAATGGAGCATAACTCAAAAAGTGTTTGAGATGTCATCATGAAATGTCATAGGTGGATAGATCTTATTCAGTAGGAATGATGTGTACAAGAATGATAACTCTTCTCTATACATTTTTTGAGTTATTGCCCTTTGTTCTTTTTTATACTATTTTGTCCGGAGCTAATCTCAAAAAGTATTTGAGGTATCAACTTGAAACTTCATAGGTGGATTAGTCTTATTGAGGAGGAGTGCAGTGCACAAGAATGATAACTCTACCCTGCATAATGTTAGAGTTATTGCCCTTTGTTATTTTTCAAAATTAATTTTTGCCCAGAACATAACTCAAAAAGCTTTTGAGATATAAACATAGGTGCATAGATCTATCTTACTTAGGAGGTGTGCAGTGCACAAGAATGATAACTCTACTTTTCATAATTTTTAGTTATTGCCCTTTGTTATTTTTCATACTTAATTTTTCACCTGAGTGGAGCATAACTCAAAAAGTGTTTGAGATGTCAACATGAAATGTCATAGGTGGATAGATCTTATTCAGGAGGAATGCTGTGTACAAGAATGATAACTCTTCCCTATACATTTTTTGGGTTATTGCCCTTTGTTCTTTTTTATCCTATTTTGTCCGGAGCTAATCTCAAAAAGTATTTGAGGTATCAACTTAAAACTTCATAGGTGGATTGATCTTATTGAGGAGGAGAGCAGTGCATAAGGATTATAACTCTACCCTGCATAATTTTAGAGTTATTGCCCTTTGTTATTTTTCAAAATTAATGTTTGCCCAGAACTTAACTCAAAAAACTTTTGAGATATCAACAAGAAACTTCATAGGTGCATAGATCTTACTCAGGAAGTGTGCAGTGCACAAGAATGATAACTGTACTTCTCATATTTTTTTTGTTATTGCCCTTTGTTATTTTTCATACTTAATTTTTCACGTGAGTGGAGCATAACTCAAAAGTGTTTGAGACGTCAACATGAAATGTCATAGGTGGATAGATCTTATTGAGGAGGAATGCTGTGCGATAACTCTTCCTTATATAATTTTTGAGTTATTGCCCTTTTTTTTTCATACTATTTTGTCCGGAGCTTATCAAGGTATCAACTTGAAACTTCATAGGTGGATAGATTTTACTGAGGAGGGTGCAGCACACAAGAATGATAACCTACCTTACATTATTTTTCAGTTATTGCCCTTTGTTATTTTCAGCCATCAGTATTCACATAGGTTTCAAATCTGTAATCACTTTAGCCATCAGTTTTCATTGCCAAAAGACCTCTAAAAATTGAATTATTCTGCTCTACTACATATACATTCTTCCAATGAGCAAACACTCTCGGCGGGGGATGGCCATGTTGACATGGCTCTTGTTATTTTTACTATGCAACATGTATTTCTAGATTTAGGAATATCAAAGCAAGTTTTTGCGTGCAATCTTATCATACGGGTGTCCTGGTTGGCAATTAAGTACATAAACTTTTCATGTTTTGTCATTATAGTAAACAAGTCACAAGTATAGTGAGCGTAACTTAACAATGGTTTCCATATCATACATAGAACATTCAATTATTACATGCATTTCATTTTCAATACCATCTAGATAAAGTGGACATATCCTTTCATGCCCTTGTAAATGTTCATATCGGCCAGTTTCAAGACTGATAGGTGGGACTCCACAACGGAATTTAGCCAAAGCTTAATCTGTTAGAAACAGGAAGTAATAAACAACAATATTTTTCTGTAGCATACACTTTTTTCAAAAAGTCTACATGTACGAAATTTATTTGTTTATTTTTCCCAGAATCATTGCTTCTGCTTTCTCTGGAAATATCCGCTGTACACTGAGCGATATGAACATCCACTATTAAGCTTTAGTTAAATCACCAACCATCCTTTTGCGACTAAAGGGAAATGCACACATTGATAAACGTCAAATCCTAATGACAACAAAGTGTTTTCAACAATGAATCACTAGTTTTTACCACGTTTTGTATTTTTGTTTATAGACCAGTTGAAAACATTCTTATTCATTGTACTTTCTCTAAAACAAACTGTTTTGTGCCAGTGGTAACCAACTGCTTTCCATTGTTCAACAATAATTTTATTCAAACCTGTTTCACTATATACAACAGCATTTCAAGTGCATTTACCCGTGCCTAGTAAATACCTCATAGCTCTGTTATGAATACTATTAATACAACTTTAAGATTTGGAACCCAAAATAGAATCTCAATACGTTATAACAGGTACAATACATGTTTAACAAATTTATATTTTGTTTAAACATTAAAATGTAAACCCTTGATAAGAAGACACGGTGCGCGACTTGCACTTTGAGCTACATGTTAAGCTGTAATATTGTAATCCAGATATTCATTCAACAATAGACCTAAATACATGTAATGGTTGACAGTTTCTCACACAGAATCACCACATGTAAATGTGAAATTTGATTTTGGTATAGAGGGTTTCTAAAGTGAATAGCATTACTTTTTCAACATTTATGGTCATTCCATGTAGAGTACACCAATTCGATAATAAATTCGGCATAAATTAAAAAATATATGCGTTATCAGCCATCAATTCAGTGTCATCAGCAAAGTTCATTAGTTACGACCATTTAACATACAAAAGTTTTTCAAGCAAAGAATATTTGTCAAGTACATAAAAACTGGACATCGTCAATTCAGAATACATCGAAACTTGAACTTTTACCTATAATATATTTAGATGTTTGAACAAATAATGTACAGAGAAACAAAACATCAGATTTAGAACAGCATCACTTAGAATGGAAATTGAATTGGGCCGTTACCCGGGTATTGATATAAACAAAAGATTATGTAAAATATGTTCTAGTCAATATGTTAAATCGGAATATCATGTTCTACTTTTGTACAATTATATATGGACATATAAGGCATAAATATTTGGGACATAGTGCTTGGCCTTTTGTAAATACGTTCATTAATATCATGTCAACTTCCAATTTAAATGCATAATTTATCAGCGAAGCCCTTTAAAATACGTAATTAAAACTGTCTTAGAGCTCATTGCTGCAACAAACAAGGAATCACAAAATGTGATTAAATTAAATATAAATATTCAGTAAATGATGTTAATTATTTTTAAACATAACATCTTCAATTCAACAAAATATCACAATATTCGGAATAAACAGAAAAATTGATGGCAAAAATTAATGAACACAGCAACAATTAATAATACTGTTTCTGAAATCGTGTTAAAATGTAGAGGTTATTTTTAGAAAATGGCCTTAGAAAATAGTCTGGCCTATAGAAAAATGTTTTGCTGCATACATAATAACATAAAATCGATATAGCTCAAGAAAAACTAATACAAAGGATATTAAGATCAAATAAAAAGAAATGTTTCTTTAATAATTATTGAACCTCTTCAGAAAATGTAAAATAAGGGAGGAGGAAAAGAAAAGAAGTGGAGTTCGGGGTGGAGGCGGGATAAAAAGTGAATTTCCTTTATTTTGATCGCCTTAAAGCACAAAAAGTGATTTAATCAAGTGCTCATAGCTGGATGCTGATAAGAATAACGACGCTCATTGTCAGATAACCCTTATTTGGTTTCCATTTGCTGTTATTTCTCTAAACTTTTAACTTGATGTATCAATTTGAAAATTGAGGCTTGAGATTGTGAAATAAATATTGAATCCGTATACATTTAACATACACCAAAAATGTTTATTGTTGTCGTTAACTGCATTTATTTAGTGACCAAAACGATAAGTGGTATACTATTCAATTTTATAATCTTAAAATTGAAAGCATTGATACATCACATAGTTGACACACACCCCAATATGTTAATTGATGTAGTATATTTTAAATATCGTATAAACACGAAATTGATTTGTTGATTGACTGTCACAGTAGAAAGAAAAGTTTCAATATTCAAGTTTGAAATGCCGTAATAAAAAAGGCACTCCACCTGAGACACAAGCCAACAACGTTTTGAACACAAAGGGGACATTTTTCTTATATAGCAATCTGAATTTTGCAAATCAAAAGTCCGTGTATTAAAAACATGATATATTCATAAGGGTTCTTCCTCTTTGATTTTGATTTGGAATAACCCCTGTGTTTTATATGTTGTTGTATATACATGTACATGTCTTGATCATATTAAAAAAGCATAATGCCTTTGAAATACCTTCCTGCTAATAAAAATGAAATTATTATTTCATATACAAAATATTGTATATATAAACAAAGTATATTTAAACGCCAAATGTTATAATGACATATTATAATTCTGTAGCAATTTTCCAATATTATTCATCTATTCGATCGTATTCTACTCACAATATGTGATGCATATTTTGCTGTTAGAAAGGTAAAACATTTCATTGATTTAACACCAGATTCACAAACATGTTTGCATACGAATCAGGTAAACTATTATACAGGTAGATAGAATAAAGGAAGATAGAATGAAATGACGGATATAAATGATTGCATTTAGGTATGTGTTTTTTATAAACTGATATCACTCGATGTTGGTATTCAAGTTTTCTCAATTTACACAACTAGAATAGTTTCCTATCCTACATAATTTATAATGAATAAGTCATCACACAGTTTTCGCTTTAAATTATATGTATTTATTTTGACAGGTCATGCAAAGAAAAAAAGAAAACAACGTACTGTGTATATCATTTAGAAATACGGTGTACATAGATAATCAAGTACATATATAAACGGTACAAAAAATAAAAATGTGTGAGTGTTTACAAAGTCGGACTTGCAAAGGTATACTGCTTGTACTTGGTATCGTATTTACTGTGGTCGGAATAGTATTCGATTGGATGAATTTTTGCGAAATGAAAACAAATGTAGATCTTTTACATGATGCTAAGAAGGATAAACCAGTGAACGAATGTAAGATTCAGTTACAGACATATACATGGGTCTACTTTGCTTTTGTTTTACTGAAATTGGTTATATCTGTTATCGAAATACCAGTAGACATATATCGATATTATAACAATACGGATCCAATTGTACGTTATTTGAGGATACTTTTTAATGATTTCACCATGCTTATTCTGAAAGTCATCGTCGGTGCTTTTGAATGTGTCAGTTTAATAATGCTTCTGATAGTTTCAAGCTCATGTCTCCGTTTGGAAGGAAAGAATGTATTCCCAGATATCAGTCCTGATCTCCTAAACGATTTTCTTGGAGGTATTTTCGGGCTTTTTGGTATTGTTGTCAGTCGGATTTTAATAAAGAACATGGAGAGAATTGTCAATGTGTGTAAAATATGTTGGAATGCATGCTGCAACCAGCAGGCACCAGGAGAACAGGAAATAGCAGATGTTGGTGGTCAGGCACCAGGAGAACAGGAAATAGCAGATGTTGAAACTAATTGTTGCAATGGCTTTTTTCTGATTATCTTCATTGTGCTCGTCATTGCATTAACTATCTTAAACATTTTACTTCTATATGCTTTTTGCAGTGTAAATTAAATGTAAAACTAATTGTTATCCGCCTGATCAACGGGGCATGGTTACAGGAACTTGTTCAGCTTTGTATCAATATTCAATTATTTTCTCTTTTATTTTCAGATATTCATAACAAATTGTGTATGTTTCTTCTATTGACAAATTAACTTCCTACCTTGAAAATGAAAAAAAATATATATATGTTTAAATTATATATTATTTATATATGATATAATTTTGCAATTTAAAATGATTACACTATTCTTGTAAATTAATTTTTGTTGTATTATGGGTCTGTTTATTGATATCTACACAAAGCGTGCACATGAAATGTGTTACACAGACACGTGTTGCTAGTTCAATCGTTTAATGACCACTGAATGTTCCAGGTAAATATGAATGGCGGGAAGATAATGGGCGTGCGCATTACAGTATTATAAAGTGTTTAGATTAAACATATGTATATACTATACAACAATTTTCATATATTTTAATACCGGCACATGAAATTGTGATTTTACAAAAAGACTTTGCACTAAATTCAGTGGTGCATTTTACCTGTTTGGGAAGCAAAGGGATTTCCGTTCAGTACTCCCCGATAAGGCGGTACGTCAAAATCATTCTCGACCAGGAAGTTTGTCTGTTGTTGTTGTTGTTGTTGTTGTTGTTGTTAATGTTTCTATTGTTGTTGCTTTGTGTCTTTTTATTCTTTGTTGTTGTTTTTTTTTATTTATTTATTTATTTATGTTTATTTTTTATTATTATTGCTGTTGATGTTGGGATTTTATGTATCTTTTAGGGAAGGGAAGTTTTTGACGTACTTCAAGAGGAATGGCCTGTGCATATGAGTTTTAAACCCACACAAATTTGAAAATCACCCATAATTGCAGAAAAAGAAAGAGTCATTCCCTTTTACAATCCCTACAATCAAATAATTTTGAATTTCGAGATTTTCCTGAAAACCAAAAGCTTGTCTTTTTTAAATACATTGCAACTTTATAAGACAGCGAATAATATACAAAATCCTGACTGCTTACTGTAACCTCAGGTTAGGTAAGCAAGGAAATGAAAACATCAAAGTTGCAGTATTCCACATCCTAAGGAGAAAAAAGGAGATATGAAAGAAGAATTGTGAAAAGGAGATTATAACACAAATACATCGAGAAAAAATGTAGAAGTGACAACGACTGGAATAACCATGATTTTAAGCGGGATTTTCTGTAAATTTTCCTGTTAGCCCTACATTTTCAAAAATTAGCCCTATATCCCCTTCTTTTAATGATGCCATGCGGTCAAAAATGAAACAATAAATTGTTAACATTACATTGTTTAACAATGTTTGTAGCTGTTTACAAGACCCTGCAAGTTTTACTCTGGACACTTGACCAAAGTTTTTTCTCGGACCCACCGGGGTCTTTGCAATGTCCTCTTCTATATAAATCATTGTTTTCTTTTTTGTCCGTCCCGAAATCTCTTCAAGGAAGTTGTTCTTTTGTGAATCATGTGAAAGTATAGCTCTACAGCAGACTTACTGTTTTCGCCAAATGTTTACCAAAACACGCAAGACAATAGCCTGAATTACATCACTATGGTCTCCTATTTACAGTATGATAAGGTCTATTTATTATCTTTTCTGTAATAGAATGTCCCTTCTAGACTGCAAATATCTACTTGTTCCCTTCTTTTTAAAAACTGCACTGTTTTATCAACATGTGACATACACTCCCTATAATACAATTCATGAAACTGCATCCAAAACGAGAACCAGCGTGTCTCTTGAAACTATATTATATTCAATTAAATTAAAGCTTAAAATATTTCAATTTTAAGAACTTAAAAAGACATTTATCTGTTGGCGATTTTCAAATATTTGTAAGATGAAAACTTGTTTGCACAGGTCATTTTCCTTGAGGTGCCTCAAATGGTCTAAAAAATATCTAATCAGGCAGAATTTTGCCGTTAACTGCCTGATCACTAAAGCACTGAAGATGAATCCCTTGCTTCCAAAACAGGAAGTATTCCCGACAGACATTTATCTCGTATAAAATTTCGACTTATGCAATACACACATCATTGACGTAAAATAAGATATAAAATAATACTTCCAATAGATTATTCATTGCGGGATATTACCTACTCGATGTTATCAGTGTCAAACGTACATATTTTTTTTTGCAATGACATAACACTGGCATTTTTGACGAAATGTCAAATATGTGTAGTTAATTTGTATCCTAGTCTCGGAAATCAAATTATAATGTAATATCTGAAGTGACGGTTTGAACATGAAAAAAGGTCAAAATGTCCATTTTGACTCAGAAATACATATTTCTCAAAGGCTTTTACATTGACATGTGTGTCCTATAAAGTTTCGAAACATTACTCAAAAGCCAGTTACATTGCCATTTATTTTTTTTTTTTTTTTTTTTTTTTTTGCATTTAGGACAGTTAAAGTGATTTGGTATTTTGTATGGAAGTCAAATTACTACTTTGTTTACCTTTAGCTCCTTTTATGGCAAATAATTTCACGTTAAGCACTACTTTCTTCAGATGATATGCATCTTAAATACCCTAAAACCTGTACACCTTACAAAACTTATGTTTTCCCTTTCTAAAGAAGAAAACATTTTTTTTCAATTCTGAGACATAATGCGTCTTTAAATAAGTCTTTGTAGTTCTAAAATATTTTGTTTCGCTCTTAAAATATATTTTCAATAAAAGATAGAACAAACCGCAATAACACATACGTCGAATAACAATATCGACAAATAAATTCTTACGTCGTTACATCTACTTAATCTTATCAGTTAAATTAAATACCCTGTCGGGGAATATACCTGTTTAAAAGCCTTCATAAATGCACAGGTAAACGAAGCAAAATTTATAAAAACAAACGTATGATGCTTTTGTTTTATTTTAGTTGGATACTTATCAGTGACATTATACTTTAAGAAAAATAAAGAAATTAATAATAATAATAATTCTTTCGCGATTTATCTGTTTAACAGGATTGGACATGTAATTACATTATGTGATTCTATCAACCTGCCATTTTTAGATATGGGAAATGGTGTTACTGTCGCTTCTCAACAAAATGTTGGATCAAATCAAGGGACTACAACTATTGATATAGCGTCTATTGATATAGGGTCGAATGAAATATTGCAGTGTGTTAATTGTAAAAATGAATTTGAGAAATTATCGAAGTGCAAACAATGCAAACAACAGCTGTGTCCGGAATGCTGTGTCCATTCAGACCAAGAAAACTCAAATCCTTTTTTCGGCTCCAATCTGTCAGCAACGGAAACACAAACATTAATGATAAAATCAAGCAAAGCCTCACAACAAAAAGTCCGGTGTGCAATTCTTGTAAAGGATGGACAACTTGCAATCCTCTCTCCATTATACTACGGAAGCTCTTATCGCTATGAATCATATAAATGGAAATTATGTTATCTACATGACAAACCCAAATGTGTCACAAAAAAAGAAAACAAAAGAAGATATCAATATCATATTTCCTGGAGATATATGCTACATCAAAACTAGGCGAGAACTCTATCTTACATTGCCATGTAACCAAATGGTTTACAAATTACCAGATGGTGAAGACTTCCAGGATGCCTTTTACAATAAAGCTGGTAGCTGTTTCGGAATCGCATCTTTCGATAATGGTTTAGCATTATCCGTTGAAATACCAAAACGTTTCCATGAGATACCGAACTGGCAAATACAGTATGTTGATTTTAAAGGTAATGTAAAACATCGGATACAAAATGAGGGTGATATATTATTTTCTAAACCTCAATATTTAAATTCAAATTCTGACGGCACTATCCTTTATGTCTCCGATAAAGGAAATGGTTCGGTGATGGCATTTTCGGTAGACGGGCGTTTAATGTTTCGATCCGATAGCCAACTGGTCAGTGACCCACGTGGTATAACAGCAGACAGGTACAATAATGTGTATGTTGCTTGTGGAAGTAAAGTCATCCAGATCAAGGCTGGAGGTGGCGAATATAAAACGATGCTAGAAGTATGTGGTCGGGATACAATTGTCAGTGTGTGCATGGATCAAACCACAAACACTTTGTTTACAATTTCTGAACAGGGAAAAGTGTCTTCTTTTGAGTTTTAGAAAAGTCGCCCCGTAAATATACTCAAAGATTTGTGTACATGTTTGTTGGGTTTTTTTTGTTGTTGTTCTTTTTTTAGGTTTTAATTTACCATTTTCAACACAGGTGGTTCCAGTACTTCTCTATGAATACTATATAAAAACACGTAGGATATGGTGCTTGCTTTTAAAACTGTTTTTTTTTTCACGTGTAATCTGTGATAGGCAAGCTTCATATCTTCTGGTACTATTTCAAAATTCAACTTTATTTTGTTCCACCCAATGTAGTATAAAAATGGATTTATCATAGATGCATAATGTATACAAATTAAAGAGCTCCGACCTGAAGATTTGTTTTATTCACCTACAGAATAAATGCCAGTTTCAGTCAAAATAAAGATAAAAAAAGGAGAAAAATAAAAATGATTAAAAGAGAGTAACCATGGGCACAGCTCAAACAATTGAGCTTTAAAAAATTACTAAGGATGTCTTGTCATGATAAACCAGTTTTCTGTTGAAACCTTTCATAGTTTTAAAATAATTATACTTAAGGTAGTATACCCCTAATGCATTGTCACCGCTTTGAAGAGTTTTCAATTAGGATAGAATTACTGTAAAGTGTATTGAAACTGAGGTGCGTGGGTTCAAACCCCAGAAGGGATAACATTTTGTACTTTTTAACATTATCTATGTATCTCTCAGATCCCTTATTGAAAGAAAAAAATGTTAAATTTTAATTACATAATTATGGTAGGTATTAATTGGCTAAATAATGCCAAATTTAATAGCAAAAATGGTACCAGATATTTTCAAAGTTAATAAAATAAAAACTACGTACGTAAACGTATTTAATATTTTGCAAGAATAACCAATATACTTTTACGAGGGATGATATTTTTACTATTACACACAAACCCAGGTGTTATTTATTTTATTACCCCGAACAAATACTGTGATGATCTGAATTTGTAAATCTAGCTGTAACAAAAATAAACCAAGAGTAGCAATAACTAAACTGTCCTTACCTTGCAAGTTTTAAGTGTACTGTAGGCCTACTTGAGAAGTTGTTTTTCTTTTATTCTTTAAGCAAGTGATGATATCTACCAGTCATAATCATACAATAAGCTGTTTTTAATTTAGAAAACAAAACACTAACTCATTTATAATGTTATGATCTATGAAAGCTGATCCTTCTGTATCCAGGATATTCTTCGCAAGATTTTTGACAAAGTGCATGTACAAAATAACGATGTCCTACAGATGTCTGTCCACCAACTCTTTCTGTAACGTTTCACTGGTTAAATTTGTTAAATAATGATTTGTTGCATGCTTTAATCGTCTGCATGTTCCAGTTTGACACAAAATTATTCACATTACAATTACTTCCATTGAAAACGGATGTTTACTTTTTGACTATTCAACAAAAAGATATTTTATACGCGAAAAAAACTCTAGGGTGCAAAGAACTAAATTTTATGAGAGTCATAGTTACTATCGTCGAAAATAAGAATGCATCGAGAGAAAAATGACGGCCATTTTATTTCATTTTATTTAGAAAATAGACCACGTAACCACATTTTATACTGTTAAAAAATACTGTTACCTATGTAACAGTACAAAATTCTTAGTCACGTGGTTCACTTGCATTAACAGTAAGAATAACTCCCAGAGGCCTATGGGAAATTAACATTACGATAAAAGTGAGGGGTAATAATATAGATTATTTAGTTGTTGATCATTTCTGAGATTCTAATAGCAAAGTCTTCCTTATTGAGACACCGGACAAGTGTAACTGTTGAATGGGATTTTTCCTGTAAATGCTTCTCACGGAATACATTCATTATCGTCGTCATAGTATTAATTGCCTTAAACTGATTTCTTTTCAATATTGTTATTGATTATGTCAGTTTAAACTACATCGTTGTACTTGTAAGTGCAAACCGCCTGATTGATTGTATTTTAATTTGTTTAGTGAAAATAGCGCAACTTGAAGGTCGTCATGTATTTATACCATATTAAGTTTCTTTGTCACATTTTTGTGCATATAAACTGCATCATTTTTTTTATTTCTTGTATAGTATTTTCTATGTATATTTTACTTTATTTTGCATACAATTTGAGAAGGCATAATATTTTGACATATTCTGATATACTGTAATAAAAAAGAGGTAGGTATACGTAAATCTGAGTAGCGAAATTGTTATAATTATATTGTGTTTCGTGCTCGAGTCTGCAGTTGCGAAAATGCGATTATTTTTTATTTGGCATGGTATTTTGCTTCCAAAATAGTTTTAAAGTGTTAATTTTCTATTTCATAAACCTATTTTAGTGACATTTTAATTAGATAAATGTATTGCACAAACTTGAAAATGGTATGCAAAAATAAATGTTTTTGTTTCTTGAACAGTTTGTTTTTAAAAATGCTTAACATATTTAAATATTATTTCTGAATTTCATTTATCATTTATTTCGGTAGATTTGTATGAATATCTATTTCAATTGCATTTTTACTATGTGTTTTGACACCGAAACTCGTCTGCCTGTCTGCTCAATGTAACGTGAATATAACGCCGAAATTATAATTATTTCGTATAAAAATATAAAACCTTTTACTCTTTTATTAGAAACACCAAAATATGAAATTAAAATTGAAACATAAATATGTATGAGGCTGCGGCCAGCAAATTAGAAAAGTATTAATAAAAGGCATTGTCGGATTAAAAATGTAAATGTGCTTATCTAGCGCATGCCTTTCAATGAGAAAATATTAAACAATTTAAAATATATATGTCATCAAGTCCCTATGTGATTTTTAAGGTTTGACGTAAGAAAATTGTTATTTGGTTTATTCTTTGAACTCCAGCGTCTATTTACTTCACCGAAATCATTACGTTTTACTCACCTTTAATTTTATTTTAAAACAGTAATAGCAAAATATATTACGCGTTGACCCTATATTTTCATTGCATAAATATTTTCCTTCACGATTTCACTACATGCTAAAGAAACTATAGGAAAACTCACCGTTTTGATTTTCTTTTATTCACAATCATTATTGTGATAACGTGCGATATTTTCAACACATTTGTACGTCAAAACAGAGGGAAATTAGCAGTGGAATCGTAGTATATTCAGCAAAGTTTAAAGAAAGACATCAATGTACAGGCACATTACTAAACTTTATAAAATTTAAATGGAAAAAATCGGATGAAATTTGATAAAAACAGGCCGTTTTAGCAATTCCTTCGCCGCCGATAGGGGGGCACTTTGACGTCATACCAACGTTCTTTCTATACAAAATAATGCGGAAGTATACCAAAAATCTTCAAGATCTAAGGTATGGTCAAATTTCCGCCGGAAAGTAGCGAGATACCATAAGTCACACCGACACTGTCAATGTCATATGCCGACTTTCAATCTTGGTTGTACAGAGAAACCTTCTAGCTGGCACCTGAGAGGGATCATCGACTTTCCGCAAGCTTGCTTGAAAGTTTCCTCACATGAAAGAGTCAAAAACCCCTGACGTAATGTCTGTAATGATTTGGCCAGATATTTTTTTAACTAAACTTGTTTTATCATCTACATATTAATTATCTATCATGTAAATTTGCACTGATACTAGTAGTTGAAAAAAAAAATATAAATCATTACACGTCTCCTGAAATGGAATTTCCTACTATGCTTATACAGAAATGAGAACATATCGCAGGAGTTGTGCGCAAGTGACGCCGAATCTGTGAAAATATATGGCCGAAACGAGCACCTCGAGAAGTAAACGTATACAAATATATTTAATAAATTGAAACAAATACTTGCATTGCATTTGCAGAGACATATCGTTTAACACTCATAACATTATTTGGCAGAAAAGCGTTACTTTTGAAACATTCGTCAGAATAATGACCTGGCTACGTATTAAAGGCGGTTTTGTGTTTCGCATATTCTAAAACTACTTTTTATATACCCGAGACTAGTGTCATATCATACTGAAAGGAAACAGATAAATTTAAAATCCAAACACACTTTTATGCTGTAACCAACGTACCATCGGTGCATCATTCACGAAAACGGAGCTATTTCATTAAAGTGCCTCCTGAACAGACGCAATATTTGATTTACTATAAGATAAGCGGTGCTCGTTTGGGCCATACATTTGTACAACTGCGTTATTTTATCTTTCCTGCGTTACCAAATATACACTGTGCATAAACAAATGACCAATAGTGGCATAATTGGATGTAACATTATAAAACAGTAGCTTTGATTTCACAAAATATTTTGTACTCTATCAGCTTCATAATGGAAAAAAATTCATAGATAAAATAGATAAAAAATTCATTTCGTAAATAAAAGTTAATAACATTAAGAAAATTATGAATTTAGACAAATAGTTATCTTTTTATTTGAATTTTTAAAAAAAAACGCGGATATGAATGTAAGAAAAAAGCTTTATTATAAGTGAAGTATCAAAACTGAGCCCCACCTGGTGGCCAAACACTGATGTGAAACAAGGATGGCTTTAAAAGTTAAAAATATCTGATTTTGTTAAGAATTGCATGAAAATAAACAAAACAGATGCAACTATTTTCTCATGTGTCTAATTCCAAATCTGTCCAATTCGAGATTTGTGAAATCCTTTTTTATAATAAGTTTTGTATTAAAACAAATTTAAGCGATCTACAAATGCAAGTTTTTACATAGCAAAAATCTTGATAATAACCATTTGGAAGAAAAACTTTCAGCCTAATTTTATCTTTATGCTGATTGGATTAAATTTGAGGTAGGAGTCAAAACAGTTATGTTTAACGAATGGTTGTATATGGTTGTAAATACATTTAAAATTTGCGCATTTTCATAGAAATCACCGACAGACATCTAAATCATAAACATAATATCATGGCCTTTATGTTTGTGCATTAAGCATTGTCTCTCGAAATACAAGTACTGTTTAATCAATAGAAAACCCTCAAGAACAAAGTAATTAAATGAACTGTTTCAACAGATAAACTAATGCGTTATATTTGAACTGAATACCTTAGTTGGGATAGGCACATAAATGGTTTTGAAAAGATATTTAAAGTTTACTTTTAGTTTCAGAAAAAGGAAGTAATACAGTTTTAAAAAAAGCTTTGTTGCAGATTGAATTTATCATTAGATAGTTAAAGAAATGAAATAAACTATTGATTTAAAAAAAGTAAATATATATGAAAGTGATTGTTTCAACACTGCTACATATATTTTGAATAATGGGGAATTGTGCTTCTGTACATCCTCAACCGAATTTCGGGTTAAATAAGGAGGAAGATCCAAATATTAGTTCCAATGAAATATTGCAATGTGATCTATGCAAAAGTGATTTTGAGAAGCTGCTACTAAGCTGTAAACAATGCAAACAAACGATATGCTCTGCATGCTGTGATCATTTGGCACCAAGTACCAAAGAGGCGAACGTTGGACATCAACAACAATTAAAGACTAAAGAGATGGAAAATCATTTCTTCGGTTCCATTCTATTAGCCTTGGAAACACATACATTGAGGATAAAATCAAGCAAAGCGTTACAACAACAAGTTCGATGCGCTACTATTGTAAAGGGCGGGAAACTAGCTTTCCTTTCTCAGTTAATCTATGGAGGTTATTATTTTAATAAATCTTTCAAATGGAAATTATGTTATCTTAACGAAAAACCACAAAATGTCACTAAAAGGAAAAAGAGGGATGATACTCATATATTTCCCGGAGATATATGTTACATCATAACCAAACGAGAACTCTACCTTACATTGCCATGTAAACAAATGGTTTACAAATTACCAGATGGTGAAAACTTCAATAATGCATTTAGGACTCCGCTTGGTAGCTGTTTCGGAATCACGTCATTCGATAATGGTTTAGCATTATCCGTTGAAATACCAAAACGTTTCCACGATGTTTGCGTGGTGACTTTTGTTATAGATAATGCTAGAGGGCGTGGACGGTAACTTGCACTTTCCAATACCGTCCATCATATCGAGTTTGCAAGATTTTCAATTTTGTCATTTTGTGCGTTTTTTAATGATTCTGTTTTTTCTACATGTATATCATTTTTGCTAATAGAAGATTTTAGGTGACAATTGGAAAGGTGATTGTATGGAGCTGCATTTTTATAAATTACTATAGCAGCATTAACACATTTTGTTATTACGTTTGTCAAGCCCCAAGAGACATTGTGATAAGATTGTTTATTGGATTAAGAAATAAGAAATTATGAACATATTTTTTAATATGCTAAAGGAGTTGTCACATCAGTTTTATCGAGAAAAAATGTATTTACGTCTTAACAAATAAGAAATTGGATTACAAATTTAAGAGCTCTGACATGAAGATTTTTAATTCAGCTACAGAACAAATACCAGTTTTAGTCAAAATAAAGATTAAAAAGAGGAGAAAAATAAAAGTTTTCTAAAAGGGTTACAAAGGGCACAGCTCAAACAATTGAGCTATTAAAATAATCTACCAAAGATGTCTTGTCACGATGAACAAGTTTTTTGTCGAACCTTGCACAGTTATAAAATAATTCTACTTAAGGCAGTATACCTCTAATGCATTGTCTCCGCTTTGAGGAGTATTGAAATAGACTAGAATTACTGCATACTGCATTGAAACTGAGGGGCGAGGGTTCATTCCCAAGAAATGGTAACATTTTGTACTTTTTAACATTATTTATGTATCTCTCAGATCCCTTATTGAAAGAAAAAAAATGTTTGATTTTAATTATATAATTATGGTAGGTATTTTTTGGCTAAATAATGCCAAATTTAATAGCAAATATGGTACCAGATATTTTCAAAGTTAATAAAATAAAAACTACACGGTAAACGTATTTAATATTTTGCAAGATCAATCAATATACTTTATAAAAATGTATGCAAACTTTGTTTTTAACATTAGGGATATTTTGAACAACGCTTTTTTAATAGGGAAATGGTCAAATAAGTGTTTAAAGTGGGTGGGGTAGGAAAACATTTTAATTTTTGATACATATTTCAAACATTTTGTGTAAAAACAACCATTTTGCTCGTGTGATTAGTTACCTGAATGCTGTTATTTGGTTCTTAACAATGATCAGTAGGAAAACATTATTTAGTTGTTGCTCATTTCTGAAAATCTAATAGCAAAGTCTTGCTCCTACAGTGAGACACCGGGCAGCTGTAACTGTTAATGGGATTTTTCCTGTAAAGGCTTCTCACTGAATACAACTTTATCGTCGTCATAGTGTTAATTCCCTTCAACTGATTTCTTTTTAATATTGTTATTGATTATGTCAGTTTAAACTACATCGTTGTACTTGTTAGTGCAAACCGCCTGATTGATAGTATTTTAATTTGTTTTGTGAAAATAGCGCAACTTGAAGGTCGTCATGTATTTATACCACATTAAGTTTCTTTGTCACATTTTTGTGCATATAAACTATCTGCATCATTTTTTTTTATTTCTTGTATAGTGTTTTCTATGTATATTTTACTTTATTTTGCATACAATTTGAGAAGGCATAATATTTTGACGGCCGCTCTGATTTACTGTAATAAAAAAGAGGTAGGTATACGTAAATCTAAGTAGCGTAATGGTTATATATTGTGTTTCGTGTTCGAGTCTGCAGTTGCGAAAATGCGATTATTTTTTATTTGGCATGATTTTTTGCTTCCAAAATAGTTTTAAAGTGTTCATTTTCTATTTTATAAACCTATTTTATTGACATTTTAATTAGATAAATGTATTGCACAAACTTGAAAATGGTATGCAAAAATAAATGTTTTTGTTTCTTGTTTTTAAAAATGCTTAACATATTTAGATATTATTTCTGAATTTCATTTATCATTTATTTCGGTAGATTTGTATGAATATCTATTTCAATTGCATTGCACTATGTGTTTTGACACCGAAACTCGGCTGCCTGTATGTGATTGTTATGAAAAGTCTTAAAAAGCTTAATGTAACGTGAATATAACGCCGAAATTATAAATATTTCGTATAAATATATAAAACCTTTTACTCTTTTATTAAAAACACCAAAATATGAAATTAGAATTGAAACATAAATATGTATGAGGCTGCGGCCAGCACATTTGAAAAGTATTAATAAAAGGCATTGTCGGACTAAACATTGTAAATGTGCTTATCTAGCGCATGCCTTTCAATGAGAAAATATTAAACAATTTAAAATATATATTTCATCAAGTCCCTATGTGATTTTTAAGGTTTGACGTAAGAAAATTGTTATTTGGTTTATTCCATTCGCCAGAATAATGACGTACCTGGCTACCTATTAAAGGCGGTTTTGAGTTTCGCCGTTATCTATAATTACGATAACACATATATTATTTATCTATTTTTATATATCCGAGACTAGTGTCATATCATACTGAAAGGAAACAGATAAATTTAAAATCCAAACACAATTTTATGATGTAACCAGCGTACCATCGGTGCATCATTCACGAAAACGGAGCTATTTCATTAAAGTGCCTCAATCACATGTATCTGCTTATTTCTGCTTTATATGTCACGAAACACTGAAGACGCTATCAAACGCTAGTCAAACTGTCGTTTTTGATATTTTATAGAGGTATAAAATATAATATCTAAACAGACGCAATTTGATTTACTTTAAGATAAGCGGTGCTCGTTTGGGCCATAAATTTGTACAACTGCGTTATTTAATCATTCCTCCGTTATCAAATATACACTGATCAATAGTGGCATAATTCATAATGGAAACATTTCATTTTAACAAAAAATATAAAAAATTAATTTCGTAAATAAAAGTTAATTACATTAAGACAATTATGAATTTAGACAAATAGTTATCTTTTTATTTGAATTTTTAAAAAAAACGCGGATATGAATGTAAGAATAAAGCTTTATTATAAGTGAAGTATCAAATCTGAGACCACCTGGTGGACACACACTGATGTGAAACAAGGATGGTTTTAAAAATAAAAAGTTAAAAATATCTGATTTTGTTAAGAATTGCATAAAAATAAACACAACAGATGCAACTATTTTCTCATGTGTCTAATTCCAAGTTTGCGGAAATCTGTCCAATTCGAGATTTGTGAAATCTTTTTGTGCCCCCACGTTAGTGGCGGGCATTTAGATTTACCCTTGTCCGTCCGTCCGTCCTCCCTTCCGTCCGTCCTTCCATCCGTCCGTCCGTTCACTTTTGTGTCGCACGTAACTAAAAAATTATTTGACCTAGAGTCATGAAACTTTACAGGAATGTTGATCAGCATGTGAAGTTGTGCACCTGGGTATTTTCGTCTGGATATTTTTAGTATTTTCCGAGTTATTGCCCTTGACTTAGTAAAATTTTGCAATTTTCAATTTGTGTCGCATGAAACTCAAAAAGTGTTTGACATAGAGTCATGAAACTTTTCAGGAATGTTGATCAGCACGTGTAGTTGTGCACTTGGGTATTTTTGTCTGGATATTTTTAGTGTTTTCAGAGTTATTGCCCTTGACTTGGTAAAATTTTGCAATTTTCAACATGTGTCGCACGTAACTCAAAAAGTATTTGACCTAGAGTCAGTAACTTTACAGGAATATTGATCAGCATGTGCAGTTGTGCACCAGGTATTTTTGTTCTGGATTTATTTAGTATTTTTAGAGTTATTGCCCTTCATTTAGAAAATTTTTGCAATTTTCAACTTGTGTCGCAAGTTACTCAAAAAGGATTTGACATAGTCATTAAACCTTATGGGCAGGTTGCTCAGCATATTTAGATTTGCACCTGTGGTTTCGCTTGTGGATTTATCCAGTATTTGTAGAGTTATTTCCCTTGACTTAGTAAAAAGATTGACAGAACAGTGGCGCGGTGGGGGCACCCGTGTCCTATGGACACATTTCTAGTTTAAAATAAGTTTTGTATTAAAACAAATTTAAGCGATCTACAAATGCAAGTTTTTACACAACGAAAATCTTGATAATAACCATTTGGAAGAAAAACTTTCAGCCATATTTTATCTTTATGCTGATTAAATTTGAGGTAGGAGTCAAAACAGTTATGTTTAACGAATGGTTGTATATGGTTGTAAATACATTTAAAATTTGCGCATTTTCATAGAAATCACCGACAGACATCTAAATCATAAACATAATATCATGGCCTTTATGTTTGTGCATTAAGCATTGTCTCTCGAAATACAAGTACTGTTTAATCAATAGAAAACCCTCAAGAACAAAGTAATTAAATGAACTGTTTCAACAGATAAACTAATGCGTTATATTTGAACTGAATACCTTAGTTGGGATAGGCACATAAATGGTTTTGAAAAGATATTTAAAGTTTACTTTTAGTTTCAGAAAAAGGAAGTAATACAGTTTTAAAAAAAGCTTTGTTGCAGATTGAATTTATCATTAGATAGTTAAAGAAATGAAATAAACTATTGATTTAAAAAAGTAAATATATATGAAAGTGATTGTTTCAACACTGCTACATATATTTTGAATAATGGGGAATTGTGCTTCTGTACATCCTCAACCGAATTTCGGGTTAAATAAGGAGGAGGATCCAAATATTAGTTCCAATGAAATATTACAATGTGATCAATGCAAAAGTGATTTTGAGAAGCTGTTACTAAGCTGTAAACAATGCAAACAAACGATATGCTCTGCATGCTGTAGTCATTTAGCACCAAGTACCAAAGATGCGAAAGTTGGACATCAGCAGCAATTAAAAGACAAAGAATTGGACAATTGTTTCTTTGGTTCCAATTTGTCAGCCATGGAAACACATACATTGATGATAAAATCAAGCAAAGCATTACGACAACAAGTCCGATGCGCTACTATTGTCAAGGGTGGAAAACTTGCTTTCCTTTCTCAGTTGATCTATGGAAGTGTATATTTAAATAAATCTTTCAAATGGAAATTATGTTATCTTAATGAAAAACCAAAAAATGTCACTAAAAGGAAAGACATCGGTGATACTCATATATTTCCCGGAGATATATGTTACATCAAAACCAAGCGGAAACTGTACCTTACATTGCCATGTAAACAAATGGTTTACAAATTACCAGATGGTGAAAACTTCCACAATGCATTTAGGACTCCGCTTGGTAGCTGTTTCGGAATCACGTCTTTCGATAGTGGTTTAGCATTATCAGTTGAAATACCAAAACGTTTCCACGAGATTTCAAGCTGGCAAATACAGTATGTTGATTTTAAAGGTATTGTAAAACGGCGTATACAGAATGACACAAATGGTGTAGCTTTGTTCTCAAAGCCGCTTTTCTTAACTTCAAATCCTGATGGCACTAACCTTTTCGTCTCAGATAATGGAAACGGTGCAGTGACGGCATTTGATGCGAGTGGACGCCTGATATTTCGGTTCGACAGACTAGCCGTCGTTCACCCACTTGGTATAACAGCAGACAGGTGCAACAACGTATACGTTGCTTGTGGCAGTAAAGTGATCCAGATCAAGGCTGGAGGTGGGGAATATAAAAAGATCCTTAAAGTCAGTGATCAAGATAAAATTGTCAGTGTATGCATGGATCAAAACACAAATACATTATTTATAATTTCTGAATGGGGAAAGGTGTCTTCGTTTGAGTTTGGTCACATTGATAGCACGGGTCACGATCAGAAAAGTTAGAATTTTAAAGATGAACTTGTAGTCCATCATTTTTGTGCAAAAACTAAATGTCTTATGCTTATACTTATGTTTCTTAGACATCAGATGTCACAGTGATTTCATCACATATACTTTGTGCAGGACATATTTATATATGCTTTTGTATTTCTTTACAATTATCGCAGTTTTAAATGTTTCCTGACCTGTATCACTTTCTGTATCAATTAATATTATTTTGTTATATTTTTTATTTTTTAAGCAATTAAAATTACGAAAGAGATTAATTATCTACTATTTAGAACGCATTATCTGTTAAAATAAGCATTGACATTGATTTTCTATCATATATGTATACAATAGGTATCAGTTAAATGGACTTGAAACAATTTATATCTTAAACAATCAGAAAGGGGGCGTGCAAATAGCATTATAGCTTGTCATACAAATAGAAATACTTTTTTCAACAAATTTATGTTTAATGTTGATATTGTGTTTATTAAATGGCTACGAATAAAGAGTTGAACGTTTGTGTAATTAAGTCGTCCTGCTGGGCTTGGATTAAATACTGCTCAAATTTGCTAAGGGTTGGGGCAAAAAAAATTATGTCCCAGCTTACGGGGGAGGAACTGTTACATGAAGGATGGAGTTCTCATTATAACTTGTCAGGAGGAGTTTTGTCGGAAAATGTTTCTTTATACCGATAATACACTCATGAAAAATGGTTAGTTTCATATTTAAAAATGATGTTTGTAATGCTAAATTGAACTTTGATGATTAAGCTTGCCATACAAGTTGTATCATGCGTCGGAAAAAGCTTTTTTGTCCATTTTTCATCGCCTTTTGCTTAAAATCTGGTAGTTTAATTCTGAATTATCCAAATTATTTGCTCATTCGTATAAACTGACCTGTCTATTAGTGATTTTCTCTGTTGCCATACTTAGTGCCTAATTATAATGGAAAGTTGCAAACATTAACCCCTACTAACAAATGTATGCACTATTTTCCAATGTGACGGAGTTCTTGTGACAACTCTGAAGATGTCCAAAAGTTCTTATGATAACTTTTGTTACTGCCGATGTGCTTCTTGTGCTAAGTTACGGCACGTTTTAGCGTATTTTGTCATTCAATAAGTGTGCAAATCATTATGAAACGTAACACGTAGGACATCCTCAGAGTTGTCACAAGAACTCATTAGCCTTGTCTTTACGTTTGCAACTTTCCATTTTAATTAGATAATGAAGTTGGTCAACGAAGAATATCACAAATAAAAAGGTCAATATGTAAGAATGGGCAAGTAATTATACCTCGCACAACGAAGTTGTGAGCGGGGTATACTGGAATCAGCTTGTCCGTACGACCGTCCGTCGGTTTTTCCTTGTCCGCCAAATAACTTAAGATTCCTTTTATCAACAGTCTTCGTATTTGGCATGCATGTTAGTCATGACTAGTAAATGATCCCTATTGATTTTGAGGTTGTTGGGTCAAAGGTCAAGGTCACAGGGGCTTTGACTAAAAAAAACTTGTCCGTCCAATAAGTTAAGATTCCTTTGACCCACGATCTTCATATTTGGCATGGAGATTAGTCATGGCTAGTAAATGACCCCTATTTATTTTGAGGTCACTGGGTCAAAGGTCAAGGTCACAGGGACTTTGACTTCAAAAGTTTGTCTGCCCAATAACTTAAGAAACCTTTGACCCACAGTCTTCATATTTGTTATTGAGGTTGTTTATGACTAGTAAATGGCCCCTATTGATTTTTAGTTGATTGTGTCAAAGGTCAAGGCCACGGGGATTTTACTATAATAAGTTTGTCTTCCCAAATGCTTAAGAATGTCTGTCCACAGTATATTGATTTTGACATTTACACATTTGAAGCATGTAGAATACATAACTTAGCAATGCACTGGCTTAGTAACCTCAGATTTTGCAGGGAGGTTGTCCTTGAGCTCTTAATGGCCACTGCTGATAGTGGGGGAATTCACGCCATGACAGTGGCAGTTCTAGTTTGGTCAGTTTACTCAAAACTACCACATTTTAGACGAGAGGCAATGAAAAAAATATATATAGTGTTGTTGTTTTTTTCTGACACAAATTACAATATGTATATCAAGCTTAATCATCAAAGTTTAATTTTACACCTCAAACTCCCCATTTAAATTTAACATTACCATTTCTACGTGTGTTTCTCAAGTAAACAGTAAAGTTTTCCGAAAAAATCCGTAACGTTTTCCAGGAACTCCGTAATAGTTATCATAAGAACTCCTGACAAGTTTTCATAAAACTCCATCCTTCGTTTAACAGTTTCTCCCCCGTGCAGCTAAGGGTCATTTTTTCATAAGGTTTTTGAAAATCAAAACAGTTTTTCTTACATAACTGTCAGTCTTTGACCGAATATTATACCTGTATGGCAGATCGACGAATACTTTATTATCTAAGAAGGGTTGAGATGAATAGGGGGCTTTGGAATACTTCAAGCTGGGTGTTCTAAGCGGGCCGCTTCCAAATATTCTTGGTAAAAAAAGAGCTTGTTCTTACAAATGTTAAATCAATTCCTTAATAACAATTGGAAATGAAGAAGGTCGAGAAAGCATAAACAAAAGCTCGGCTATTTTTCATCTGTATTTTAAATAGTTTTCTAATAGCCTAAGTGTTACCCTTTACCTAGAAAGAATGGAAAAGATTTTAAAATATTTACATATATAAATATGTTTTCATTTTATCAGCCGCCATATTTTTGCGAACCATTCACAAGTTAACTGTATATTGTTTGTCAATACTGACCTGAGACTCGGAACATTTATCGTTAGTTTTCGTAATTTATAACGATTTACTAATTGATTTGTAATGATAGGAATGTTGTCGATACTTTATTTTATACTAACGTCCCGATGGCCTAGTGACAGGAATGATAGCAAGTTGCAAGTTCGAATCCGCGACAAACATTTTTTTCAGATTTCTGTAATTTTTTAACTAAATGCAGCATTAAATTGAGTAATCATTTGTTTCTTTTCTTATGCTTTGTCTTTAACAAGTAATAACTTTGATACATAGATGTATATTTGTCAAGTTTTATCATTTCAATTTGTACAGTCGTACGATGGGTGATTGGCATGCACAAAAATTTAGTAGTAGTTCAGTTTCGCAAAATATAATAAAAATAAAACAAAAAATAAAATAAAAATAAACTTTAAAAACGGATCTTTCATTAAGATTCGAACCTACAAGCTTCACTTTGAAAATAAGAGTTTTAACTCTTTATCACCGAGGCTAGTTAATAAGCAAATATAAAACAAACACAATTACAGACGTTATGGAGCATATATATTTAATTAGTTACAGCAACAACATGTTTACTAAAATAGCAAACCAAAAACACGAAAAGTTTAAACTATCTTTTTCACATAGATCTACAAATTTTCCGTATTTCTTAATGGTCCGATAAACTAACTGCAAGCAAAAATGTAAGTTCCCTATGATACGTTTTTATGACCGGCTGATATCTGTTCTCTACGCATTGGCAAATTGTTACTGGTATGGTGAAAAGCAGTTTCATTAAGTGAACAGTTAACTATATGATACTTAAATTATGCGTATGGTCCTAGCATTCAAAAAATGATTTTAGGAAGGCAGTTCTAATTCCATGTACTGATACAGTGAAATCTAGAAAACTATCTAAATCGACATGCGTTTTATTTTTAGTAAAATAGTTGGGATATGTGTGTGTGTAAAAAAATACCTACCTCTAAACACAGCTTCATACTGAAATGTGTTAAATATGTGTGGCATGCCCAATTTAACTAATGATCCGTTAGACATACGTGACAGTGCATATACGAGGATTGATCAAAAAGTTCTCGGCCCGATGTTTTTCCGGTAGTCAGAAAACCCAACTAATGGTCTTACTTTTCAATATAATTGCTATCTACATCAATGCACCTGTGCTGCAACTTGTTTAACCCTTCAAAATAGAACTCTCTATTTTGGTCCTCAAAGAACTCATTAACCGCCTCTATGACACCTTCATTTCTTCCAACACGGCTACCACGAAGCAGTTTCGGAAACAGGTAGAAGTCAAAAGGGACCAAGTCCGAAGTATATGGGGGATGGGGAAGAATTTCAAAGCCGCAGCCAGTTGCAGTAGCCATCGCAACTTTGGATGTGTGAGCTGGCGCATTGTCGTGCAGGAGCAGAACGCCTTGAGACAGTTTGTTCCTCCTTTTACGCGCAATTTCTTGACGCAGACGTCTCCATTCGTCTGCAGAGTAGTGCCGTTTATGGTACGACCTTGCTCCAGAGAGTCAATCATGATTATCCCCTGACTTCCCAAAAAATGAAGCCATCATCTTCCCTGCTGATGGCACCCACTTGAAATTTTTCGGAGGGGATGAGTCAGGGTACTTCTACTGCATGTTTGTTTTTTTGGATTCCGGATCGAAGTGATGGACCAATGTTTCATCCTGAGTTACGATCCGGTAGATAAAATCAGGTTCATCCTCGAAGCGAGACAAAAGAAATGTCAAGTCTGGTCCGTTTCTGGTCGTTAGTCAACTGTCTGGAGACCCATCTAGCAGAAACCTTGACATACCATACACATCAGTCAGAATTGCCTGAACTGAACCAAAGCTTATACCTACTTCCCTAGCAATGCTTCGCAGGTCTCGTCTTCTATCGCACATGACCAGATCGTGCACAGTATAGGCAGTTTCATCGTTGGTGGCCTCTTTTGGCGACAAATGCCGCTCATCACTCCAATGCTCTCCCTGTCCCCTCTTAAATTAAGCAGCCCATTTTGTCACAGTAGGATATAAGAAGGAGACTCCTTCTTAAGTGTATCCATGAAGTTGTCATGGATTTCCTTGGGGGACATCCCTTTCTTACAGAGGTACTTAATGACGGCTCTGATTTCAACTTTCTCCATTTGATCTTCTTTTCTAATCAAAGTGTGTTTTATGTTACTTAATCTGTGTAAAACCGCGTGTAACTCGGTCAGTAATCTTCAATAAGATATAGGTATCGACGTATCGTGTGTAAATGTCAGTGTAGTGGCTAGAAGTATATCGGGCCGATACCTCATATGCCTTCCCTGATTATGGAAGATCCTGCCTGGGTATAGTCTTAAACCCATGAATGTGAAACATATATTTAGCAGGGAAGGGCATTTTCACCCTGAAATTACACCATTTAGCTAGACATTGAGAGAGAAAACCATATACATGATTAAGATTTAATAATGATTTTATTGATAATGATTTGCGTTCATTGAACGCTGCCTATCCTTGTTGATCTTGTTAATCATATTTTATATGAAGGATTTCTAAAAACAGAAACCCTAACAAGCGATTTCAATATTCAGCAAGTATAAGTAGTAAGTGGAATAACATATTTAATGTATAAAGCATTTAAATAACAATATATGTATACACAAAGAACAATCGGAGTTGTAGCATCATGAAATTTTACATTCGAAATTCAAACTATCCAAAATGGATATAAATTATACACATAATCCCTCTTGTATTCTTGAACACTATTGTTTGAGATGTTTGTTTGAAACTGTCGAGTTCTTTCTTTTGATTAATTAACTATGTAACTGATGAATCTTGGCACAAATGTTGACTGGACCATAGCCTCTGTAACAGCATGCTCAATCTCAAATTCCATGTTACAATGACAACGGGCGGAAGTCTCAAAATTGCCAAAAATCAATATTTTCCAATGTTTTTTTTTCCATCAAAACTGATTTCAAAATGCTGCAACATCTCAGTGGATTGAGATAGAGTAAAAGGCTTTTCATCGTTGGTTACACATTACCTTACATTCAACTTGAGATCATTTTAACCTGTCAGATGTCCATAATTTTCTTGGCGATGAAGGGGGCTTCCGCCACCCTTCAAATCCCCGAAACAGAAGGGGGCACATCCCCTTGATGCACCTTTATGATGGCGCGCGGCAAGAAAAAGTGACCACATTTTTATTAACATTTCTCAAATGAAAAACAGTGTTTGGGTCCTAAATAGGGCATTTTTCACTGTTTGAGGCCTCAAAAAGGAGTAAGACTAAAAAAAGGATTGGAGCACCAAACTTAATACCGTTTTCCGGTACATACGGGACAAGAAGCTTATATGTTTAAATGCTAAAATCTCGCCTTTTCACCTTACGGAATGAACTTTAAAACGTCTAATTCATCTTTCCACACCGATTTATATACGATAATGGATGAAAAATGTGGTAATCGGAGAAAAAAATATTTGTCTATCTTGTTATCATGATTTCTGGACTCGGTCCGGTGAATTTTCTTATTCTTTGTTCTATAGTAAATCAGACACATCTGAGGCTTAATTCTGGATTCCACTGTGTTTAATTTTAGACTACAACGGGTTGATCTAATTCCGTATCAGGTTGAGACCTTCTGCAAGCGTCTATAGGTACTGCTCCAATCCAATCGGAACATCCACGGCTATTATCTATTATAACCTCGGAAACAATACGGATTGAAAGTAGTTCTACCACGTGGTTTCAGATGTAAACAGAAACAGAGATAATGTAAAACTAATGTATATATTTGACATCCAAAATGAAATTAAACTCTGTTTCAGTACACTTATGATTGAAAATATGTCTGACAACAATTTGTAATTTAAATATGCCCAATGATGTACAGTTTTAAACAAATCCGACTGAATGTCAACAGGTTGGTTTTTTTGTACTTTCGGTTTCTACAACCATAAAAATAGATATAGAAATAATGTATTGTTTGCTTTTGTAGCAATGAATCCACTTACATGTACTTTAGGTGGACATTAACTACAAATATTTGAAATGAACTTGTCAACAACTTCCTGCATTAAATTACTATTACATGTTTATTTTCTTAGCGTGGGTTTGACCGATATACCGCATCCGTTCTGTGTATTCATACTATAGTGTACGAGATCCTTATCCGAAGACTGACGGAAAGGGCCGAAAAGTTCCTCAAAAAGGAAGGAGGCGAAAAACTGTCAAAACACGTCTATATGAGGTAATGGGTTAACAAAAAATGATGAAAAACCTTGAAATTACCCAAAATATTGTTTTTCCATATTAACACGTGGTCTTTCACCTAAGTCTGGTGAAAAATTGTTGCTGTGTGGCTTTTTTATTTTTTGATTAATTAACACTGGTATCTAAGAATACATCGATTCACACTTCAGTGAGGTGTGGTGTTACCGATTTTAAGGTCTCTAGTTAGATTCCTAACCAACAGTGCGTTATGAGGATACACACTTTTTTAACTTGCAAGGATTAGTTTGAAGTAGTTGCATTACATCTGTTTCTAGGATACATATTAAGTAGTGATTTTGATACAATTATATTTTTGTGTCATAACATAATCTTTACTAAAACGAACAGCGCATTTATGATAAATTTCAATGAATCGACTAGTCGATTTCACTGGCTGTGTAAGTCGTACTGCCCATACTGCCGTCCTATTGTTGAAGGTATCTCCTTTTCTTTATCGGTATGTTTCCATAACTACTCAGACATACGGACAATCGCAAGTTTTTTTTTAGAATTTTTCAAAGCTTTTCTCTGATATTAAGCAATCGTAAATGCTTTAGAGCATACATGCTATAGGCGGTTATCAAAAATACTTCACAGATAGTCTGTTTGCATAAGTTTTAAAAGAATGGAAATTTAAGAATTAAAATGAAAAAGAAATGAGGATTATGAACCAGGATTCGAACCAACGTGTAACGTGTGTATCTTTTGAAGGGAAAGAGCTAAGAGGGATTCTTAATTTACACTATTTAACAACTTGTTATATACATTCATATCGATTTACATGTAGATCGTATTTTACGGAATTTTCCGATTAAAGAGTCAAATGCAAGGGTGCCAGGTCAATGTTGTTAGATTGGCAATATTGACGTTAGATTCATTTATTGTCGGGAGGTTTTTCGTTGGTTTCCTTATTTTGTTATGATTTACGCTTAGGATTTAAGTGATGGTATAGATTTTGAAACTTAAATCAATAAATACTGCCCCACGTCCGAGTGGTAACGGCGGAATTGTAACCATGAAGTTGCAAGTTCAAATCTTTAACAAACCATTTTTTGTAGTTTTCAAAAACTGATCTTTATTTTTTTAGTAACATGTATATAAAACATAAGTTCATAGATAGCATTTCTAGCATATTTTATTAATTTCATTTTGATAAATACATATTCTTTATTTCATTTGTTTCAATTTACGAAGTCGAACAATGAATTATTCGCATATATATGGCGGTTTTTACCTCCCAGTTTGGTTATTTCGATACAAATATGTACATGCCATGTTTGTTATTATGTAACATTTGTCATGTTTGTTATTATGTAACATTTGTCATTTATGGCATTTAATAAATGCCCTATTTCATTCAACCTAAGTGTTGTGTTTTATCTCATACCAAACAAGTTCGTCTTGCCAGTTATATTTGCTTGACCTGGACAATACATAAATAACATAGATGTCAAATTTTGAAAAATATAATACGTTGTATTATATACATTGTTAATTATTCATCCTATTGCACATAAATTTGCACATAAATTGTAAGAGATGTATCGCCTTGAAATAGACTTAATATATTTTGTAACTCTTTTCTTCACTTCGTCGTGTTTAAACATTGGCTTATACCCTAGAAATATCTCTGCTTTCTTTCTACTTAAAAGCCATGTCCTATTTCTCATACGAACTATCCATTTACCTAAAGGGAAATCCACCTTCCAAAACAAGGACAAAAATGTTAATACACAGAGTATTATTAGCATCAGTTGTACTTGAAACTACATTGGCGGCGAAAGAATAAAACGTCGTAGACCACTGTCTTTCACCATTTCAAACAACGCATCCTGTCGACCCATTAAAGGTGTATCATCAATGATAAAATAGCTTTGACCAGCGGCAACAGGATTCTTGTTGTCACGTAGGGCGTTATCTGCTTGTATAAACGACCAAGCTACGTTACCAACATAAACCCAGTCACATTTCTTAAAGGAAAAATCAACATGTATATAGTATCCAGTAGCCTTTGTAAATGAATTACCATACATTTGACCGAATGTTCTCCAGTCCAAGTCTCCATATAGCCTAATAGCAACTGTTTACAAAGTCTCATCTGGAATATAATATAAAAAATAGTCTTAGTACTTATTTCATAGAACAAAACACAAAAAATGTACCTTCACACACCACTACCTCAAACAAACATAAAATTATAATCTCTTCTGATAAATATTATTTTTATATCGTTTGAATTATTTTCGTTCACACTGTAAATTATATTATTAGGTTATGCAATTGCACAATGTCAAAATGTCAATATGTTTTGTGCTGCATAAATGAGGCATCAATCTAAAACTCATGATCAAGGACAAGAAATCTTATAACTAATACAAGAATTGCATCCGTTTTCCAGCAAACTTGTGCTGTATGCATTCTTTAATGAAATCATCTAATATTATATGAACACATTATGTATTCAGATTGGTAAAGAAAGGATCAGCTTTTACAAAAAGATATATCAATCCAAGAGCGATGCATGCGCATATGGTAAGCATGGTAAAGCGACACGGGCCATATTTGTTTGTTTGTTTGATTGATTGAGTTTTACATCACACCGACATAATATAAGTACATTGTAATATGGCGACGTTCCAGCTTTACGGATGGAGAAAGACCTCCGGTGCTCTTCCGCGCATTATTTCAGGGGCCATAATTGTAACACAAGATGCTCAAAAAAGTCACAAGAAACTTTAAAGGTAAAAGTGCTATCTTGAATACCATTTGCTTTTAATACAAGTTGTTCCGCCTGTTGCTTGGTTTTACCGTAAACAGAGAACAAATGTTCTGTAGGATATGATAAATTGTCTTCCGTGCCGTCTATAATGTCGTCATATCCTAATATTACACCAGCCGAGCTACAGTATAGTAAACGCTTTACACCCGACCTTCTACAAGCCTCTATTACGGTTTTCGTACCTTTAAATGGAAAGTTACATAGCATTAGGTAAATAAATAGAGGTACTGATTGAAATAATAAATGTGTAAGTGAGAATATATTTCATGTACGAGTTTTATTTATAACTTAATAATTGATGAAAATGATAAAAAAGGTAAGTGATGTCCTTAAAGAAATAACTTTCATAGATATGTATTATGAGTAACTCTGTATTTGTGGTAATTATATGAGGCGGACATATTAATGCGATAACAGCTGAACAAGGCACACAAGTTGAAGAAGGTAAAAGGAACACTGCATTCAAAAACAATGCATTAACAAATATGAAAAGAAATTTCAACTTCAGTTTTTTTTCCGAACCTTACAATGAAAAAAGCAGTCACCATGTAGTAATGAAAAGACAAAAGTTTCTAAATACCTTCAACGTTGAACATATTGTCTCAATGGCTTCTTAGCTTCATACTCTACAAAACAAAAAACAATGTAAAACAGGCTTAGACATTAATCAAAATTATATAAAATTGACGTCGGATTAAAAACTCTTCCCTATATAAAGAGCTAAGCAAGGAAGATACTAATAGGATATTTTGAATGGTCTTAGGTATGACTCGGCGTGGATCGAACCCTCGCTCTCCTACATATGAGAAAAACACTTAACCCCAAGTCAACCTATAGTCATTGTCCTTGAGAACGTTGAAATAAAAAGCAGTATATGATTTACGTAAATTTCATAAATAAGTAGCTCATAAAATTATCATGCATTCTTTAAGTTCAGTTTTGATTATTCATAAAATACCCGTATTGTTGATGTACGGTTGTGTATCCAGAACTCGTATCTCTGTCACGTGTTCAGCGTAATTGTGCACAACCCAACCATATGCTGTCCTAAAAAGCCTGAACTTCCGGTAACCAAAACAACACAATCTCGGACCCGCCGTGACATTATGTTAGTATTGTTACAGCAGCTGTGGTATATAGAGAACAGTGCAGTTTAAACACCCTTGTAAAAGTTTTTTAAAAATTGACTTTTCTTTTCTTTTTCTTTTTTTACTTTTGATAAAATGATGTGTTTTTTTGCTTTTTAAGTATTTATAAATAAGGCATACAATAAATAAATAAATTATTTAATCTCACATATTGACAGTATTGGGAATGCGGCTGTGTGTGTCTTGTAGTATTTTCGATGAGAAGGGGCGTAAAGGGAAAAGCAAACAACGAGTATCTTTAAAAAAGATACTCGGCCGAAGTAAAACTGGTTAACTTGCATAATAAATATTATATTAGTTCTTATTTTTCCTTGCAAAGTCATATAGATATGTTATCATAGCTTGCATAACAATGTAATGATTTCTTGTAGGGTTAATAATTTTGGAAAATGGAACACTTTAAGATGTATCTGTTTCTAAACAAACCTGTCGGTAAGTGAACTAAATTTCCAACATCTACGTACGTAGTCGGTAAGGCAAATATTTTTTTATAAATACTTGATTAATATGCAAAAGTATATAAGTATTATAGATATTATATCAATTGAACACATCAGTTATCATCTAATATAGTTTAAACATAGTTTATTTCGAACAAATTCACAATATATATACAGACAATAATGTACACAGTACAAACATGATATGATGAAAAAGGATTGGGTCCAAAAGCTGAGCTTATAAAGGCCTTCTCCTTATAGATTTACAATGCATAAAATACGGTATGACAGTATATGTGACTTGCTTGAAATATATCTGATTTTACATTGTTTTTAAGAAGTTAACGTCAAAATTGTTTCTAACTATCATCTAATATATTAGACACATATTGAACATCATAAATTTAAGGTATCTGATAAGTTCTGATTTTATTCTCATTACTTTGGACAAAACTTAGATCTTGTGTAAAATAAACTTACATAAAATAAACTGTTTACTAACGTTAAATAAACTGTTCACTAGAAAATGTAATGATATCTGAATGCAAGAAGTATTGTTCAACATAACTTAAATATCTGAGCAATTTAACTAGAAAGTTAAAGAACTGTCCTATACATTTTATTTTAGAATATCATTTACATTTTATTTAATCATGTTACATTTTAGTTTAGAACTATCCTTTACATATTATTTTAGAGTGGCCAATTAGATTCCCAGATTTCATTTTGTAATTTTAAAATAACCAATGAAAACTCTTCTTATCTGTAAATTATACAGATCAAACTGAAACAGACCGGCCTTTGGCCGGAAAACAATACAACAACAACAGATTACGTTTTCTGACCCGTTCCTATGTGACAAAAACTTAAGTCGTTTTTTGTCATCAAAACTGCATATAAATACTGAGTGTATAGGTATTGATTTCATGGGAGTTGTATCAAATGTAGGCCGATTTGTGCCATTCGTGTTTTTGCCCCGCCACCCCGACAAGCGAAAAGTCGAGAATTAATAAGTCAGGCAGACAGCTCATGCGCTCAGATGACGTCATTATCTTTATGAAATAACGGTACGCTTATATATAGTATTTACGAAAAATACTTTGTTAACGAAGACAACTTTTAAAGCTACTACCCCATAGGTTTTTGTTGTAATGTCATTAAATGGTAACATCATCGTTTATGTTAACAGATATAACACATGAGTATAAGTAATAATTTTCTTCTTCCGCGAGATTAAAACGCCCTTATTTTTTTTTTATTTCACTCAAAACACGTGTAAATACCGTTGACTTAACAAAATAAAGCGTTAAAAACGGTTTAAAAATATAGCAGAATAAAAATACAAAATCGTTATTCATTTTGTACTTCGGAAAGTAAGAGGTGTGTTCATTTTCTAATTTTATAAAGATATTTGAAACTTTGGATCGAGTTAGACTTTTGACGACACTTTATTTGAAATAATGTTCAAAACACCAAAGGTGGGATTGGCGCTCTAAATTCGAGTATGATATGTAAGAAAACATATCAATCGTAATTACATATCAGATTTAAATATCCGTCCCTCGGGCACATGCACAAGGGCTGTAAGTCAGCAGGCCTCGTTACAGCCCAGTGTGCAGGCACCCTCGGTTTGGATATTTCTATCCGGTGACAGAATGAGATATTGTTATGCGAACACTATAATATTCAGATTCTTTACTTGGTCCTACACATCCTGTTATGCCTGGAACGACCTAAGCGATAAACATGACTTTTCTATTCAAAACTGACTGTTATATAGAACATCCATATGTTAAGCAGAAAAAAGGGCCATACGTTTGTGCGCCATACGTTATCATTTCCGGAAAATCTCCGATGTTAATATTTATAGCCTTTATTCTAGCCAGAATTGGCATGAATGCTTAGATAACGACACATTACAACTTTTTAAAGTCAGTGGTTTCAGTTAATATACATATATGTAAAAGAAACAGTGAATTTGAGAGAAGGAAGCCGTACGTTATCACGATCAAACCGGTGGAAAATTCTCTCGACGCGCATTTCAGGTAAAGTGGGGGACATAACATCATGAAATAAAATCCTGTGTGCCTGGAAAACTGTGAAGAATGTTCTTATATATATATATATATCTTTACACTAGAACATAACAAAATTCAGAGAAAAAATGGAAAAACTTTCTTTTTCGGCTACATCCGCCATCTTGTTTGTTTGGGAAACGAACGGCGTGATTCTCACCCATGATTTTGTGGTTACTGCTGCGCACTTCTTTCAGCTTTTAACATACTGGCAAATGGCGATGAATAGTTAAGGGGCGTAATCGAGTATATATTGGTAGTAGGAGAGGCTAAATAAACTAAAATATATCTCTTAAGTGTTCGCTTATTTTTAAAGTTTTTTAATGCGTTTTCTAATATTCTAAACACATTTTACAGGCTTTTGATCTTGTATGTTTTTATTTATTTATTTATTTATTTATTTATTTATATTATAGGTATACTTGTTTCCTAGCAATTTCCGGTCCCTAGCAGTTTTCCGGCCCTTTATCATTTTCACCCCAGTAAAAGTCTATTTTGGATCTATAAATCACAATATAAGAAACAAAACCCAAATTTAAAAATTTTCTCGCATTATCCTTTTGGATAAAAATTTTTTAAAACCAAATTTTTTCCCTTTTATTTTGCTTAAATTAATAAATTTTTGAGGTAGAAGTCAGAACAGTTAGGTTTAACGAATGATTGTATATGGTTGTATATACATTTAAAATTTGTGCATTTTCATAGATATCACTGACAGACATCTATATCATAAATATAAATTATCATAGTCTTTATGTTTGTACAATAAGCTTTATCTCTCCAAATTCAAATACTGTTTATTCAATTAAACCTTTAAGAACAAAGAATAAATTGAACAATTTCAATAGATAAACCATTACGTTATATTACATACTCTATCTTGAACTGAATACCTAAGTTGGGATAGGCACACAACTGTTTTTGAAAAAATATTTAAAGTTTATTTTAAGATTTCAGAAAAAGGAAGTAAAACATTTTTAAAAAAAGTCTTTGTTGCAGATTGAATTTATCATTAGATGATTACGGAAATAGAATAAACTATATAACTTTTGATTTAAAAAGGTAAAATATATGTGTATATATGAATGTGAGTGTTTCAACACAACTATATTTACTTTGAATAATGGGAAATTGTGCTTCTGTAGCTCCTCAACCAAATTATGAGGAGGATCCAAATATTGGTTCCAATGAAATATTACAATGTGATCAATGCAAAAGTGATTTTGAGAAGCTGTTACTAAGCTGTAAACAATGCAAACAAACGATATGCTCTGCATGCTGTAGTCATTTAGCACCAAGTACCAAAGATGCGAAAGTTGGACATCAGCAGCAATTAAAAGACAAAGAATTGGACAATTGTTTCTTTGGTTCCAATTTGTCAGCCAGGGAAAAACACAAAACTTTTAGATAAAATCAAGCAAAGCTTTCGACAAAAAGCCCGATGCGCAAACTATTCCCAAAGGGGGGAAAATTTGCTTTCCTTTTCGTTGATTTTAGGGAAAGGGTTTTATTTTTAAAATAAATTTTTTAAAATTTGGAAAATTATTTATCTTAATGAAAAAAAAAAAATGTCACAAAAAGGAAAAAAAATGGATGATACTCATATATTTCCCGGAGATTATTTTAAACATAAAAAACGAAAGGAAAAATTTTTCCCTTCCCCTTTGCCATTTTAAACAAAGGTTTTAAACTTTTTTACCAGAGGGTTTAAAAATTCCACAATGCATTTGGCTCCGTTTTGGTGCTGTTTCGGAATCACTTTCTTTGGGATATTTGGTTTTTAAGCATTTCATTTTAAAATCCCAAAAAATTTTTTCCCAACGATTTAACCCTGGCAAATACATTTTTTGTTGTTTTTAAAAGGGTAAATTTTTAAAGGGCCCGTATACAAAATTGACAAAAAAAGGGTGGGGCCCATTTTTTTCAACCTCATTCTTAAATTCAAATGCTGATGGCACCATCCTTTTTGTCTCAGATAATGGAAACGGCTCAGTGACAGCATTTGATGTGAAAGGACGTCTGATATTTCGGTTCAACAGACTAGCCGTCGTTCACCCACTTGGTATAACAGCAGATAGGTACAACAACGTATACGTTGCTTGCGGAAGTAAAGTGATCCAGATCAAGGCTGGAGGTGGGGAATATAAAAAGATGCTAGAAGTTAGTGATCAGGATAAAATTGTCAGTGTATGCATGGATCAAAATACAAATACCTTATTTACAATTTCTGAATGGGGAAAGGTGTCTTCCTTTGAGTTTGGTCACATTGATAGCACGAGTCAAGATCAGATAAGTTAGAATTTTAAATGATGAAATTGTAGTCAAACATTTTTGTGTACTTTTAAATCTATATACTTTACGTTATGCTTACATTTATATTTCTTAGACATCAGATGTCATAAAGAATGAATCACATATACTTTGTGCAGGACATATTTATCTATGCTTTTGTATTTCTATACAATTATAGCAGTTTTAAATGTTTCCTGACAAGCATTATTTTGTTATATCCATTTATATTATTTTGTTATATTTTTTTATTAATTTCTAAACTAACGAAAGATTAATCATCTACTATTTAGAATGTATTTTATGTTTTACTATTACCACGGTACATTTTTCCCCCCCTTTTTAATTTTTGTGTAAATATTCAGTAGAATTAATAAAAACCCAGTTTTTCCCGATTGATAATGTCGGGGCAGACCCAGCCCGTCTTTTTGTCTAAGAATAATTATGTTTATAAATAAAAAGTTTAAACCAAAAATTTTTAAAATTTACGCTTTCATATAAAAAACCCAATTTTTAGCAAACGTTAAAAATTAGATGAAACAAATTTGGGAACAACAAAAACCACCTAAAAAAAACTTTATAATAGATGACATAAAGTTGGGAAAACAAACCACCCAACATATATATAAATAGATATATTGTATATATAATATAAAGTACTGTTCATAAAATATTTCTTCAAATCGTGGTCGACTCGCCCAGGAAAAAACAAGTCTGGAAACCTGTTTCCCCTTTTATCTTGTTCTGTACACTTGATGTAGGGCCCTACATCCTTGAAAAATATTTTACAAACCTTTAACTTCAAGTTAGTAGGGCTGATAATATTATGCAATAAATATTAAAGAAAAACAAAAAACAAAAGGAAAATTTTTACAGGGTAAAGTCCAATGTGTACATAGAGACTTTACCAAAAACTATTCCATTAACATACAAAAATATCCAAGTTAAATGAAGTTATTTATCTCATTCTAGTTCCGGTGGGTGGAAGGGGAGGTAAAGGGAAGAAAACTAGAATAAATTTAATTAAAAAAAAAAAAAAAAAGTTTTGGGCATTTATTTAACAAAATGTTTTTCCTTTTCCCAAAAAAAATGGTACGGGTATGAAGTTTTTCAATAGCGAGCTTTTCCCAAAGAATGAAAGGGTTTTGCGGTTTCTTCAATTTAAATCTCCCTTCCCTTGGGGAAAAGTGTACAATTTGCGCCCCTCCTCTGTTTTGGTCAGCCCCATAAGAAAAAATACATTTTTGTAAATTCCAGACACATGGAACAGTTTAAATTTTTAACTTTTTACAGAAATGGGGTTTGATATACATTCTTAAAAAAAATTGGGTGATGGTTACTAATAAAACAAAAAACCCAAATTTTTTATGGGGGATAAAAATTACGTTTTTAAATGTTTTACTATTCCACGGTAAAAATGTTCCCCCTTTTTAAATTTTTTGGGGGTTCATATTCAGTAGAATTAATACAAAACAAAAATTCGTTGTTTAATTTTGGGAGACCCAGACGTCTTTATTTTTCTAAAAATAAAATTATATATAAAAAAGTTTAAACCAGAATCTTCAAACCGCTTTCTTTATAGAAAAAATTGGGCAAACGTTATATAGTTTTGACCCCAAAGGGTTTGGAAACAAAAACCACCAAATGCCCAACCCAAAGGGGGAAAACGAGGGGCCCGTAAAAAACAGCAACGAAAACGGAAAAAAAGCGAAAATTTTTAAATTTGTGACATAAAGTTACAATTCCCAATTTAAAAAACAAAAATGAACGCGTGATTGAAATTTCCTCATAACCATAAAAAAAACATTTTTGTCTCCCTTTTTTTTTTTTTTTTTTTGTCACTTTTTTTAATTTTTTTAATTTAAAATTTTTTTTTTTAAAATGCAGCCTATTTAAAATTTTGGAAACCACGTTAATTTAAAATTTAAATTTTTAATCGAATGTTTAACATGTAAATTTTATTTTTTAAAAAAAAAAAAAAAAAAAATAAAAAAAAAATAAAAAAGCAATAAATTTAAAAATTTTAGTGTCACTATAAACAGATTTTTTATTTATTTTCATCTCATTCATCTTATAAAATGCTTAAAAATTTTTATCCAAAACTTTTCATAAGAAAACTTTAAATTTAAAAAAATAAAGTTTGATTAATGTGTTAGAAATACATATTTAAATTGATGACTCTTGTGTGTTAAAATACAAAAAAATTTTATTTGTTATATTGAAAAATTTTAAATTCAATATAAAAAGCTAAAATTTTAAACATTTAAGCGATACATATTTAAACATAACTTCAATTTGTTGAACTAGTGTCCAAACTGGGTTTAAAATTTATCAAGACATTTTATTATTTTAAATAAATGCAATTTTGAAAAAAAATTAAAAAAATTTTAAAGTTTTTTTTAATTCAAATTTATAAGTTAAATTTACCTTTTTGGGCACTACATAGTTAACATACCCCCCAATATTTTAAACAAAGTTTTTCTAAAACAGGTTTTTTTATAAAAACATTTTGAAAAGGGTAAAATGGGGGCAAAGATTAAAAATAAAATAAAAGGAAATTTTTAAAATTTAAATGTATAATTATAATTTTTTTTTAAAAACCCATACATGTAGAAAAATTACATCCAATATTTAAAACTAGGTACCCTAAAACAGGGATTGTTTTAAAAAAAAACATATTTAAAAGGGTAATGAATAAATATAAGGTAATTTTTAAAATTAAATTTTATACATTAAAATTTTATATTTAAAAAACCCCCATACACGTAGTTAACATACACCCCAAATATTTTAAACTTGTGCCCGAAAACTGGGTTTTGTCTAAATCTTTAATTAATATTCCCCTCTATTAGTTTTAAAATCTTTTAAACCCGGGGAAATCTTTAAATCAAAAAATCTTACAATGTTGTCAAATTATATAAATTTTCCAAAAAAAAATTTTTTATATCTTTCATTCTAGCATCACATATTTAACTTACACAAAAATGCTGAAAATTGGGAAAATGTTTTTATAGAAAAATTTTAGTCTTATATACATAGTAAATTTTAAATGGAATTTTAAAAGCGCAAAAATGTAATTGTTAAAATTGTGATATATATTACGCTAATTTATAAAAATACTTTACAAAAAGTTTAAATGTTGTCGTAACAAAACAACCACTTTTAAATTTTCCCAAAAAAATGTTTTAAAAATAAAAAATTTTTAGTTTTTAAATTTTTAAAAAAGAAACTTTTAAATAAAAAAAATAACAAAAATTTATGAAAAATAACATTTTTCGACATTAATATTCACCTGGGGTTTTGGAAAAACTTGTTCAAAATAGTTACCATCTCAAAAAATTCGGGTATTATAAATTTAAAATAAAATATAATTTTTTAAAAAGGGGTTTAAAAGGGTATGTAACGGGATTGATAAGTCTAAAAAAGGGGACCTTTTTAAATGCCTAAAAAAATAAACCCAAAAATTTTTTTTACATTTTGGTTTTAAATTAACACGGGTTTTTAAAAACTACGCGGACTACGTGATACCGATTACTTTTTAAACAAACCCATTGCAGGGGTTCGTTGAAAATTTATAAAACAGTGTTTATGAAATTATTGAAATTTGTTTATCATTTTTTGCTAGAGTTTAAAAGTAAAATCCCAAATCTAATTTTGGGAACCCCCAAATATTGATAAAATACATAAACTAGTCCTGTTTAATTTTTATTGAAAATTAAAAAATTTTAAAATTAGTAAAACAAATAAAAGCCCAGTGTTTTAATAAAAAGAAAAAAATAAAAATTATTAGGGTTTAAAATTAAACCCAGATTTTGCATGTTTTTTGTTGAAATTGAACTTTTTTCCCGGGATTCGCAATAAAAAATTCCAACAAAAATTATTATAAAAAAAAATTTCATTTTTGATATTTCCCAAATTGTTATTATTACAATAAAGTCCTTAAAAAGTTTGTTTGTCAGTTTTAAAAAGTGGGGTTAAATTTTAATTTTCCCTTTCGTCTTTTAAACGTATGTCTAAATAAATTTGTCTACTTTTTTACCATACCCCCCAAATATCCCGTTAAACAAGTTTTCACAAATCATTTAAAAATCCGGGAAAGTTTCCAAATGTTATTGAAATTAATGATATGAAAAATTGTAAAAGCCCTTAAAGGGTCCCTAAATGTATTTTATATGTACTTATATAAAAGATGTAAAAATTTGGTTCACATTCAAAAAATGTTAAAAATTGAAATATTTTGGAAAGTCAATTTTTTTTTTATACCCAGTTTTTTTTGTTATAGAGATCGTTATTGGGTTATCTTTGTGTACCCAGTACAGGAATGTAAAAAAACACCCAAAATTTGTTTCCATCCTTCAGATTTTTGTGGTAACGTTTGGTTTTTCCCCTTCCTTTAAAAACTAATTTTCCCCTTTGGGTTTGGAATTTTCCTTTTTTAAATGTTTTTGGGGTTAAAACCCTCGTACTTCCTAATTTTTTTAATTTACAAGTATTGAAAAAGAAAAGTTTGTAGATTTTCTTCAAGGCTCCTTTTTAAAAAAAATTTTGGAGAGAACGAGTCCTTTTTTCTTCTTAAAAAAAAACATAGATTTTTTTCAAGAGGTATATATTCCTCTGCATTTATATTTGTATGTGGGTAGAAAATTGTATTGAAGTAAAAAGGGTTTCAGGCGGGATTAAAAAAAATATCTAATAAAAAAAGGGGAAATTTAGGTAAAAGAAAATTTTTGTTTTACAAAAAATGATTTTCCCTTTTAAAAAAATAAATTTTTGTAAAGGATCCCATAAATTTTTCATAATTTACAGCGGTTTTTATTTTTAACTATTAAAATTTTTTCAAAACCCCCCCATTTTAATTTCAAAAAAATAAAAATACCCCGGGAAAAAATAAAAATTTTTAATTTTATTTTTTTTTTGGTTTATTTTAAATTAAAAAATTTTTTTAAAGGAATTTTTTTTAAATTTAAAAAAAAATCAAATACGTTCAAAGGAAATCACGAAAACAGCGGGTTTAAACCCAATTTTAACCATAAATTTTGAAATACCTTTTCCCAAAAAAATAAAATTTTTTTATTTTTGGGGAAAATAGAAAATTTTTCTATTTAAAAAAAATTTTGTTCCCCCAAATTCTGCTAGGAAAAAATGTATAAGGCTGACGCGAAACATAAAATTTGACATTAATTTTAAAAACCAAATTTTTTCTACATAATCATATGTGGGTTATTACAAGTAAAAAAGGGGATTTATTTTTTAAGATTTTTTTAATTTTAGCGCCCCGCCGTCTTGGGTTTATTTATTATCAATTATTTAATTTTTTAAAAATTTTTTTTTTTTATTGTTCTTTATGGTTTATTTTTATTTATTCATTTTTTATTTTTTTAAATTTTATTCTTTTTTTTTTTTATTAATATATTTCATTGTTATAAGCCATATATTAAACGCAAAAGAGCTGGGGGGCAATCCGTCTTTAAAAAAAAAAATGTTAAAATTTTTAATTTTTTCATAAAAAGACCAGGGTAAAATTAGATTTTAAACCCTCACAGTCTGCTGATAAAAAAATTTTTAAAAAAACAATGGAAAAATTAAAAAATTTAAAAATAATGTTACACTTAAATAGAATTTTATAAGAATTTATGTCCTATAAACGGAACAAGATTGAAAATTAAAAATAAATAAAAGCTAAAAATGTTTTTTTGTTTTTTAAAATATAATGTATTTTAATAATTTTTACAAAAAACTATTTGTAAAAATGGGCCCAAAAAAATTATTGAAAACTTTATACAACAAAATTAAAGGTAAAGGGTATTTAAATCCCACAAGAACACAAATTTTGATTTAAAAAATGTAATCGGGAGAAAAAAAAATTTTTGCTAAATTTAATATTCCCGTAAATAATAATGCAAAAAAATTTTTTAAAAAGATTTATAAAAAATGTTTTTTACCAAATATAAATTAGTAGGTTTCTATTTTTACAAAAAACACAAGATGATTTGCAATGAATTTAACCCGGAAACTAAAATAATTTAGCTGAAAAACAATATCCCCGCAAAAAAAATAAAAGCTGGAATTTTTAGTAACAAGCCCCTTTTTCCCAATTTTTTACATCAATATAACATTATGTAGGAGCTTTTTTATTCCCAAAAGAATATTTCCAAAACACTTGCTAAAAAAGATCATTTTTTTAAAAACAAAAAGGCTAATATAATGGACTTAAATAAAGATAAACAAAAAAAATAAATGTGTTTTATATAATATATATCAAAAATTGGGAAGAAGAAACATCTGTCCCCTTTAAAATATATGCTTTGCAAAAAATTAACGAGCTAATTCCCGGGAAGACTTTAAACTCTTATTAAACAATGCTATTAAAAAATGCATTTTGTTTTTAATTGGTTACCTTCTATAATTATATATATTAATAAATTTCGAATACGTACATCAACAACATTATAGTAAAAAGTCAGTTTTCTATCAAAAAAAGCAAATACCAATTTTCAAAAAATGAAACCCAAAGCTAAAATTATTTTGCTTAAAATCAAAACCCGGAAAAGTTAATTATCCGTTTTGAGAAATGACAATTGTAATGTTGCATCAGGGATATTTATTATAATAGGGGGATTATCTCCTGAAATAAAGCAAAAATTTTTTGCTTAATGGTTTAATTCTAAAAGAAAGTTTTATAGTTGTTTATCAAAACTTCTGTAAAATTATGTTTTGACTTACATTTAATTTATATAAAAACTCAAAAATTTTAAAAAATAATTTGGGGAACATAAAATTTGTTTCCTTAAGGGAATATGGGAAACAATTTTTTGCAAAAAATTTACCAAAAACCAGCTTTTTTTGAATGCTTTTTAAAAATATTTTTTGAATTTTAAATTTTTTTTTAATTTTTAAAAAGCTAAAAACATAAAAAGTTTAAAAGGGAAAAAGTAGGTATCCTTCAAGGGTTGTAAATATAAATTTTTAAATTAAAAAAAAATGCCCAAAATAAATTTTTTTAATTTTTTAGTTAATTTTTTTTGTTTTTTTTTTTTTTTTTTTTTTTTTTTGATTTATTCAAAAAAAAATTTAAGAAAATGGGCCGTTATATTTGTTTTAAAAAGGGTTTAAAAAAAATTTAGTAGGAGTATGCGTGCCCTGTTGCAAATTTTTTGGCTTAAAATTTAATTTCCCCCTGGAATTTTTTGATTTTTAACAGAGTTAATTTTTTTCAAAAATTTTCTAAAATTTTTTATATACAAGTATACTCAATTTAATTTGTATTTATCTGTTTTTATTTAAGAAAATTTACTTTTTTCAAAAAACAAAGAAGTTTTTGAAAAAATTTTTTTTTATTTTTAAAAATTAAAAATTTTTTTAAACCCGTTTTTCCTCAACTAAATCTAAACGGAATGATTTAAAGTATTTGGAAATTTTAAGAAGTTTTTAAGGGCCCTCGTTTTTGTCTTTGGGGGAAATTTCGCCAATTTCAAACTATTTATCGAAATTTTTTAATTTTTTCTTTTTTTTAAATTTCATTTTTAAATTTTTATTTTTTATATTTTTTAAAAATTTCCACCAGGAAAAAAATTAAATTTTTTCATCAAAACTTTTAATTTTTCCATTTTTTTCTTTTTAATTTTTTTTTTAAAGATTTAATTTTTCCTTTTTTTTTTTTTTACAGGGGGGTTTAAAAAAACCCAAAAAGTTTAAAAAGTTGAAAAAAATGGTTTTTAAAAAAAAGGTTTTAAAAAGTTTTCCCAAAAAAAATTGGGATTTTTTTCAAAAAAAATGATCCCCCAAAGGTTTTTATGGCTTTTTTAAAATTTCGAATTTTTAAACAAAAATTTTTTTTATAAAAAAATGGGCAGGGAAAATTTTTTTCCCTTAAGGAAAATTTTTTAATTTTCCAACCCCCTTTTTGACTTTTTTAAAATGTTAAAAGAAAAATAGATTTTAAAAATTTTTAAAAATTTTAAAAAATTTTTCAAATATTTTTTTAACTACAAATGTTTTAAATTTTCCTTTCCCAAAAAGGAAAATTTTTTGGTACTTTTTATTTTTTTAAGGAAATTTTTTTCAAAAAGCGAGCAAAAATTTTAAAAAGAATGAAAGGGTTTTTGCGGTTTTATTCATTAAAAAAACCTTAAATTTCCCTTCCCATGGGGGGGAAAGTGTTTTTCAAATTTTTCGCACCCCCCCTTTTTTTCTTTTTTTGTTCAAAATTTTAATTAAAAAAAAATTAAAGAAAATAACCAAAATTTTTTAAAAATTTTCCAAAGGGGAACCAAAAGGAACAGGGGTTTTAAATTAAAGTTAACAGGGTTTTTTAGGCTTGATAAAAACATTTATTTTAAAAAAATTGGTTTTAAAAGGTTACTAATAAAAAAACAATTTTAAAAGGGGGAAATTTATTTGCGATATTAAAAAAACGATTATCTTTGGTAAAAAAAAACCAAATTTTTTTTTTCAAAAAATTGAAAAATTTTCCTTTAATTTTTGTTAAAAACCCCAATTTTTTTTGGGTAAAAAGTTTTTAAAATTTGGAAAATTTTGAAAAAAATTTTTTTCTCCCCTTTAAATTTTCACAGAAAAAAGGTGAAAAAGGGGGAAATTTAAGGGAAATTTATTGGGGTTTTTTCCCAACAAATAAAACAAAAATTTTATCAAAAATTTTTTTCGTGTTTTAAAAAATTTTTTACATTGTTTTTTTTTTTCTATTTTTTTAGTCGTACCTTTTGTTTATTTCATAATTTTTTTACAATAAAATAGATTTTGAAAAAAAAGGGAACAGGGTTTTTTTTTAGGGTTTTTGGGATTTTTTAAAATTTTTAGAAAAAAGGGTTTTTTTAAATTCCCCTTTTGAAATGTATTTTTTTATCACAAAAAAAATACTTTTCAAAAATTTTCAGGACTAGGTTTTTTTAAAAATTGAGTCTATTAACCCATTTTTGGGGATTTAAATTTAAAAAAGTGAACTTGCCTAACCGCCCCCTTCCTTTTTTAAAGTTTCGAGCTGTTTTGGTAAAAATTTTTTATGTTTAAACGTGGTTTTAAACATTTACGTCTTGTCTTAAACGTATTCAAAAAAATCGTTTTGTTTAAACCAAAGGGGTAAAAAAAATTTCCAAAAAACACGGTTTCCCTTATTTAAAAATTTTTAAAATTTTTATGGGGGAAAATTTTCCCAATTTTATCCCCTTAATTTGGAACCCCCGGGATGTTCGAGGAAAAATTCATAAAAACCCGACTAAACATTAACCCCAAAATTTTTTTTTTTTAAAAAAAGTTTTTTCTTTCGCTAATTTTTGAAAATGAATTTTAAAGGCCCCGTGTGTTTAGATTTGGAAAAAAAGGGTAGGGAAATTATTTTTTTTAATTTTAAATGAGACCCGAAAATTTAATAGGGGGACATTTTTAAAAGCCTTGTTTTTTAAAATTGGGGCTTCGTGCGAAAAAAAGGGGGGGAAATGAATATCTCTGGCAAATAAGCGTTTCTAATCAAAAAAATTTTTTCATTTTAAAAAAACCCAAAAAACCCTTAAAAAAAAAACAAAGGTTTCCAATTAAAAACCCAAAATGCGGAAAGTGAAATTAAAATTTTTTTAAAAAGAATTTTTTCATTTCATGGGCCCGGGATTCGAGAACGTTTTGAAAACCCCTGAGGGGGTTTAAAAGGGAAAAAAATTTCTTTTTTCATTTCAAACTCGCGCCTTTTAGTTTCGTAACGGCAAAATAAAAGTAATGTTTCGGTTTAAGGGAAAGCTATTTTAAAATTTTTGCTTTTTTTAAGTTTTAAATTTTTAAAGAGTTTTAGAAAATCAATTTTTCAGGAGCAAGAGGGGAACGCCAACCCGGGTTTTTTTAAATAAACGTAAAAAACAAAATTTCAAAAAAATTTCGGGTTTTTGGGAAATTTGGGTTTTTTTAAAAAATATTTTGTAAAAATTTTGCCTAAAATTTTTTAAAAAACGGGGGTTTTAAATTTTTATTCCCTACAAAAAAAATTTTTTTTAAAAAAATTTTCAAAAAATTAAGTCAAAGGGTTTTCAAAAAAAAATGGGTTTTTAACTTTTTGTTTTTATTTTGGCTTTTTGGTTAAGGGGTTTGGGTTGTTTAGGGGTTTTTAATTTTTTTTTTAATTTTTTTTAAAAGAGCGGTGGAAAAATTTTTTTTAATTTAAATATTTTTAACCAAAAAACAACGTGTTTGAAAACCCCCATTTCTTATTTCCTTTTAAAGACCACTGGGAATTTTTTTCCAAGTAATTTTTTGGGGGCCGGGGAACAAACAAAAACACCTGCCCTTTATTTTTTTTTTTAAATGTCCAAAGGATTTTTTTTTGACAAAAATCTGGAAAAATTCCCTTTTGGGGTTCCTTTAAAGATAAAATTTTGTTTCTACCGATTTTTCCCAAGGGTTTCGGTACGTTTTAAACCCTAAAAATTTTTTATTTTATATTAAAGGGTTTTTTGGAAAAAAATTTTTTAAGTAAAAAATTTTTGAAAAGGGAGATAATTTTTCAAAAAATAAATAAAAAATTGGTATTCAAAGTATTAGGGAAAATTTTGGGGTTTAGTTTAAATTTTTACCCACCCCCACCCCTTTCCTTTTTTTCCCAAAAAAAAGAAAACAGATTAGTTTTTGGTTTTAATTTGGTTTTAAAAAAATTTTGGGTTTTTTTAGCACTTTTTACAAAAAAATTTTGGCCTTCATCGGTTTTATCCCTGTCGCAAACCCCCAAATATATCGTTAAAAAATTTTAAATTTTCCTTTTTACCCAAACAAAAATTTTAAATTTTTAAAATGTAAATTTTTAGCAAAAGAAGTTTAAATTTTTCCTTTTTCACCTTTTTAAAATTTTTTTAAGTAAAATTTCATAAGTTTTCAAGTTAAAAAAAATTTTGGAAAAACGACAAAATTCACGGATATTTAATTTTAAAATTTTATGAACCTTTTTCAAAGGACCAAAATAAAGGGGGGAAATTTATTTAATTTTTCAAAATTTAAAAAACTATTTACTATTTGACCTATCTTCTATGATTTCGAGGAAAATTTTCATTTTTAAGGTTTAGGAGCCCCACAAATTTTAATTTTTAAAAACAAAATTTTTTTTTAAATTTTTTAAAAGTCAAAACTTTTTTATTTTAATATTTACTCTGACAAAGTGTTTACCCCGTCTTAAAAGCCGCCATTATGCCGTATCGCACCATTTCGCCTCGCTTAAAAAAGTATCGTACCACTATACGTTCGACGCCCTATTCAAATTGTGAATGCGATTTTTATTCAGAAGACGCAGACCATTAATTTTTTGAATGCCCATTATATATAAAACAGAGGCTTACGTTATTTATGAATACTCGTGATTATCACCCTGTTAGTGCAGCCCATAAATTGCTTTTTGGTATCAGTCAACCTAGTGATGAAGACAATTGTCATTAATGATAACATCTATATTATAACCATTTACTTAATAAGTATTCAGTGAGAATGTAAGGAACAATTCACACGCATACAAAATTACATTAAATGTTCAGATTGTGGTAAAGAGGGTGCATTGTATATTACTTCATTAGACTTTAAACATTACTTACAAAGCAAACATTATGTTTATAAACCCTTTTGCCCCTTTTTAAAAGAATATTTTATAACCCCATTTTTTGTTTTAAATTTTTATTTTTGAAAGTAGAGTTGTTAAAGGGTTTTTTGCATCGTCAACAATATAGACTACGTGACAACAAAAAACCTTAAAATTCGTAAATATTTTCGAATTTAAAAGGGTTTAAATGCGTGAGCATATTGTTTAAAAATTTGGCCCTTTTTATTGAAAAAACCTCCTGTTCATGTTTTAAAATTTCTACGGGGAAAATATGAAAAAAAGCTTCAAAAAATGATGAAACTTTGGGGACATGTTGATGGGGTCATAGGGCCCTTTTAACAAACAAAGCTCCCAAAATTTTAAATTTTCCCGTTTCCCTGACAAAGGGGTTTTGGCTCAAAATTTTCCAAAAATCCCAAAATTTTGCACTGGGTTTTTTTTCATTCCCCAAAACTGAAATTTTAAAGTGGGGTTGAGATTAAAGTTAAAAAGGGTTTCAGCGTTGGTTGCATGTTACCTTACAGTCAACCTGAGGCAATTTCTTGGCGATGAGGGGAGGGGGCTGCCGCCACCCTTCAAACCCCCGAAACCCTTCTGGCAACCCCTTGATGTACCTTTTCTAATAAGGGTGGCTTATTAAGGATTAAAGTGATGGTATAGATTTTGATACTGTAATCACACGGCCCAGTGGTAAGTACGGCGGAATTGTAACCATGAAGTTGCAAGTTCAAATCTTTAACAAACCATTTTTTGTAGTTTTCACAAACTGATCTTTAATTTTTTAGTAACATGTATATGAAACATAAGTTCATAGATAGTGTGTTTCATTTCTAGCATATTTTATTAATTTCATAATTTTGATAATTTTTATATACATATTTTTCATTTTATTTGTTTCAATATGTGAATTCGAACAATGAATTATTCGCATATAAAACATGGCTGTCAAATTTTGAAAAAAAATATAATACATTGTATTATATACATTGTTAATTATTCATCCTATTGCACATAAATTTGCACATAAATTGCAAGAGATGTATCACCTTGAAATAGACTTAATAAATTTTGTAACTCTTTTCTTCACTTCGTCGTGTTTAAACAATGGCTTATACCCTAGAATTCTCTCTGCTTTCTTTCTACTTAAAAGCCAAGTCTTATTTCTCATACGAACGATCCATTTACCTAAAGGGAAATCCACCTTCCAAAACAACGACAGAAATGTTAATACACAGAGTATTACTCGCATCAGTTGTACTTGCAACCACATTGGCGGCGAAAGAATAAAACATCGTAGACCACTGTCTTTCACCATTTCAAACAACGCATTCTGTCGACCCATTATGGGTGTATCATCAATGATAAAATAGCTTTGACCAGCGGCATCAGGATTCTTGTTGTCACGTAGAGCGTTATCTGCTTGTATAAACGACCAAGCTACGTTACCAACATAAACCCAATCACATTTCTTAAAGGAAAAATCAACATGTATATAGTATCCAGTAGCCTTTGTAAATGAATTACCATACATTTGACCAAATGTTCTCCAGTCCAAGTCTCCATATATTGCAGAAGGCCTAATAGCAACTGTTTGCAATGTCTCATCTGGAATAAAATGTAAAAAAAGTGTTAATACTTATTTCATAGAACAAAACACATAAATATGTAACATACCTTCACACACCACAACCTCAAACATAAAATTAGAATCTCTTTTGATAAATATCATTTTATAAGTCTAGATTATTTTTCGTTCACACAGTAAATTATACTACAGTTGACTCTCGATAATTCGAAATTCAGGGGACTGGGCATTTTACTTCGAGAGAAACGGAATTCGAGTAACGTGGATCTGCCGCCATTACGTTGACATTCGTACATGTATATACATGTACCTGATTGAATGTGCAAAGAAGTAGGTTTGTTATTGTTGATAGCGGCAATGCTGCAATATTTAACCGTTGAAATGACTGTAAATCACTTACAAATACAAATTTTTAAATGAACAAAAATATAGTATTCAAAATTTAATACATGTATATTAATAGTGAAATATAAACACAAGCATTCGTAGCAATGACATAAATGCAAGTTTGTCAGTATTCATCAGTAATTCACATGCTTTTAATACGCACTCATGATAATTCATTACAATAAAAGCACAATAACACATCTTTTCAACAACAATATATCTAATGTTTATAGTAAATTGATCATCGGACGAAAACGAAAGTAGCAACTATCGTGAACCGGAAGTACATATTAATGTATGCAATATGACGGAAAATTAATTATAAAAATGTCATTTACGTTGAAAACATAAATCAATACCTAGGCTGGTACAATTAAATTAATTAAATCTTAATTTACTTATCTAACTGTTAAAACCAATTAAGTCCTGTAACCGATTAAAGCCACTTTCACGACGTGCTAATAATACATGATGACCGGCAATTAAAATTACTATGAAACGTGTGAATCACGAGTGACAACATCTCAACGTGATGTCGCCGACCTTTGATCAGTCGGCTGTTTTCACACTTCGACTAATTGAGATGAAAATATGTTGGACTTTAATTGACGGGACCAACTTTTCTTTTCGACTAAACAGGAGTCTCGGTAAGTCAAAATTTGACCTAAGCGGAGTTAAAATACAAAGATAAAGAAGGAAATTTGACGGGACTTTAGAAATTCTTCGACTAACGCGGAATTTTGAGTAAAGCGATTTTGACTTATTGAGAGTCAACTGTATTAGGTTATGTATTTGTACAATGTCAGTATGTCCATATGTTTTGTGCTGAATAAATGAAGCATCAATCTAAAACTCATGAGAAAGGACAAGGAGTCTTATAACTATAATACAAGAATTGCATCCGTTTCCCAGCAAATTTGTGCTGTATGCATTCTTTAGTGAACTCATCCAATATTATATGAACACATTATGAATTCAGATTGGTAAAGAAAGGATCAGCTTTTACAAAAGAAATATCAATCCAAGATCGATGCATGCGCATATGGTAAGCATGGTAAAGCAAAACGGGCCATATTTGTTTGTTTGTTTGATTAATTGGGCTTTACGTCACACCGACATAATATAAGTAATATGACGACGTTTCAGCTTTACTGATGGAGGAAGACATCCAGTGCCCTTCCGTGCATTATTTCAGGGGCCATATTTGTTACACAATGTGCTCAAATAAGTCACAAGAAACTAAAAAGGTAAGATTGCTACATATAGTACCATTTGCTTTTAATACAAGTTGTTCCGCCTGTTGCTTGGTTTTACCATAAACAGAGAACATATGTTCTGTAGGATATGATAAATCGTCCTCCGTGCCATCTACAATGTCGTCATATCCTAATATTACACCGGCCGAGCTACAGTATAGTAAACGCTTTACACCTGACCTCTTACAAGCCTCTATCACTGTTTTCGTACCTATAAATGGAAAGTTACATAGCATTTGGTTAATAAGTAGAGGTACTGTTTGAAATAATAAATGTGTAAGTTGGAGTATATTTAATATACGAGTTTCATTAATAATAATAATTATTGATTGATGAAAATGATAAAAAAGTAAGTGATGTCCTTAAAGAAATAACTTTCATAGATATGTATTATGAGTAACTCTGTAATTGTGGTAATTATATGAGGCGGACATATTAATGCGATAACAGCTGAACAAGGAGCACAAGTTGAAGAAGGTAAAAGGAAGACAGCATTCAAACACAATGCGTTAACAAATCTAAAAAGAAATTTCAACTTCAGGTTGTTTTTTTTCGAAACTTACAATGAAAAAAGCAGTCACCATGTAATAATGAAAAACAAAATTTTCTTAATACCTTCTACGTTGATTTTATAGCTTCGCTCAAAGTCAGCAAACAATGTAATATCAATAAGACTTGCTAGGTGTATCACACAGTCGACACCTTTACATGCCTCTGTCATGAATTCCAGATCCAGAATACTTCCAACGTATTGTCTCATTGGCTTCTTAGCTTCATACTCTATGAAACAAAAAACAATGTAAAACAGGCGGTTTGCTTAGACATTAATCAAAATTATATAAAATTGACGCCGGATTAAAAACTCTTCAAACAAACCCCGATATAAAGCGCTAAGCAAGGAAGATACTAGTAGGATATTTTGAATTTTCTTAGGTATGACTCGGCGTGGATCGAACCTGCGCTCTCCTACATATGAGATCAACACTTAACCCCAAGACAATCTGTAGTCATTGTCCCTGAGAACGTACAAATAGAAAGCCGTATATGATTAACGTACATTACATAAATAAGTAGCTCATAAAATTATCATGCATTCTTTCAGTTCTGACTATTCATAAAATACCCGTATTGTTGATGTATGGTTGTGTATCCAGAACTCGTATCTCTGTCACGTGATCAGTGTAATTGTGCAACAACCCAACCATATGCTGCCCGAGAAAGCCTGAACTTCCGGTAACCAAAACCACATAATCTCGGACTCGCCGTGACATTATGTTGGTATGTTAGAGCAGCTGTGGTAATAAAAAGAGAACACTGAAGTTAAACACCCTTGTAAAAGTTTTTAAAAATTGACTTTCTTTTCTTTTTCATTATTTACTTTTGATAAAATGATAATTATGTCATTTGCTTTTTACGTAGTTATAAATAAGGCATGCTGTAAATAATACATTATTTGATCTGACATATTAGCAGAATTGGGAATGCGAGTCCTGTGTCTTGTAGTATATTTGATGATTAGGGGCGTTAAGGGGAAATATTTGAAAAGCAAACAACGAATACCTTTAAAAAATGCTCGGCCGAAGTAAAACTGGTTAACTTGCATAATAGATATTATGTTAGTTCTTAGTTTTCCATGCAAAGTCATATAGATATGTTAGCATAGCTAGCATAATAAGGTTATAATTTCTTGAAGGGTTATTAATCTTGAAAAATGGACCACTTTAAGATGCATGTGTTTCTAAACAAACCTGTCGTGTTTTGGTAAGTTAACTAAATTTCTAACACCAACATCTACGTACGTTGTCGGTAAGGCAATTATTTTTTTTTATAAATACATGTACTTGATTAATATGCAAAAGTATTATAAACATTATATCAATTGAACACATCAGTTATCATCTAATATATTAGACACTTATTGAACATCATAAATTAAAGGTATCTGATACGTTCTGATATTTTGCTCATTAATTTGAACAAAAAACTTAGATCTTGTGTACAATGAACTCAGTAAGTTCTTACATAACATAAACTGTTCACTTACGTAAAATAAACTGTTCACTAGAAAATGTAATGAGATCAGAAAGCAAGAAGTATTGTTAAACATGTTTAAATATCTGAACATTTTAACTAGAAAGTTAAAGAACTGTCCTATACATTTTATTTTTGAACATCCTTTACATTTTATTTAATAATTTTACATTTTAGTTTCGTACTATCCATTACATATTATTTTAGAGTGGCTATTTCGATTCCCAGATTTCATTTTGTAATGGAAATTAAATTCTTCCATGTAAATTTTACAGATCAAACTGAAAACAGATCGGCCTTCGGCCGGGAAAAAAATGCAAAAACAACAACAGATTACGTTTTAAGACCCTTTTCTATGTGGCGAAAACTTTTTTTGTTTTTGTCATCAAAACTGCATATAAATACTGAGTGTTTATGGGAGCGAAAACACAATAATTAGCGGGGAGATATTTAATAAATCAAACGTCGCTCCGCGGGGGCGCTGAGCAAGATTTAAGAAATATTACGGCTGGACGCGGACATCGACTTTTTGCTTGCGAAAACACGAATGGCACAAATCAGCCACCATAGTATCGAGATATATGAAAGTCAGCAGATATTCTTGTTGACATAATTATATTTCTAAATTAGACTATGGTTAGTATCACAAGTGTTCCTTGCAGTAAATACCGGTACATATTCTTAAGTCATGTTAATTGTGGAAACACTTATACATGGTCTTTTTCCATAAAATACAATTAGATAAAACTCAAATAACTTATACATGTATTTGTAAATAAAAACAGTTAAATAAAACTCAAATAAGAGGAGAAAAACAATGGTCGTCAGTGTATATAGAAAACAAAGTTAAAAGATTTAGAAACATTAAAATACACATACAATCAAAACCTGCTGCCTTAAGTTACAAGTAGTTATCCACTTATAAGGTATCACATAACACTTCACAAATTATGGAATGTTACAAATTTAAAAACACTGATTTCTTTTTAACACAACATTAACATACGTAAAATTATTTAACCATAACGTACAGATGATAATAGTTTACACTGATCAACGTTTATATTAGTTTAAATATACATGTACATGTTTTATGATAGATAACTTGTTACTATATTAAACAGCAGATTAAATATTATACATGTAATGACCTTTGAAAAATGTAAACAGACACCGGAAATATTGATTTAAATGCGAAAAAATACATTATAACAGAAGTCATTTAATTTTTCAGTTTACGTTTTGCTTATATTATTTCGTTCGCTAGTTATTCACAAATTATCTTAAACTCTTTAAAGAACTACATTTATAATATGTAAACGCAATATACAAAGTGCGTTGCTTGAGTTACACAATATACAAAAGGTTTTAACTTCAAAAATTCCGGTTGTGCAGAAGTTCATCTGCATGAACACTTGGTCTTTTTATACCTAACCGAAGTGTAGCGGAAAGCATTTTACATATGTCAATGTTGTGTTAAAAAGTAAATTAAATTTATAACATTCCGTAATTTGTGAAGTGTTATGTGATACCCTAAAAGTGGATTATTACTACTTGAGGTAGCAGGTTTTGAATGTATGTATATATTATGTGCTGTATTTTAATGTTGATGTACCTATTAATACCGATGTTTTTAACTTTTAACTTTGTTTTCTATGTGCTCGTTCTGTATACATAATACACTGACGGAAATTGTTTTTCTCCTCTTATTTGAGTTTTATTCAACTGTTTTTATGTAAAAAATACATGTATTAATATGTTATTTGAGTTTTATTTAACTGTATTTATGGAAAAAGACCATGTATAAGTGTTTCCACAATTAGCATGATTTCAGAATATGTACCGGTATTTACTGCAAGGAACACTTGTGATACTAACCATGTAGTCTTATTTAGAATATAATTATTTCCACAATTAAAACTATTAAAGAATATATGCTGACTTTCATATATCTCGATACTATGGTGGCTGATTTAGGCCATTCGTGTTTTCGCAAGCGAAAAGTCGATGTCCGCGACCGCCGTTTTATTTCTCAAATCTTGCTCAGCGCCCCGCGGGGCGACGTTTAATTTATTAAATCTCGCTCCGCTGATTATCGTGTTTTCGCTCCGCCACTAACAAAGTTTGCACTCTTACCCTATGCTACGACCGGATGTAAACAATACGTTCGCACAGGGCATGCGCGGTGGTTAAATCCCACCCATTTTATTCGATTAAATTCTAGAACAACCTCTACTTTCGGTTTCAATTTTGCTGACAAGGAACAGTTTGAGTCAACGTAAGTGTTAATTTTAATTGCAATGTCCAAAACTTTGCACTACACGGCGTAATTTTCATTACATATCCGGTATTTTCACCGTCATGGTAGTTTTTATTCCACTCGGTCAAAATGACGGTACACATTTACATGTAAACAAACAGATTTAACTTCTCAGACAATTTAAATAAGGAATGGACACACGGTAAACTCTGTTGCAACGTAAAGTATATTCATAAATCTGTTTGAGAAAAATTGTCTCCGTGTTCAAATAAATTTCAAAAACGGGGAAAAAAAGCAGTCTTTTACCGATACCCTGCAAAAGAACCTTATTATTCTGACGAATTAAATTGACTTTATAACGCTCGTATACAATTATTTATTAATCGATTTTCATTATATTTATTTTGCAATACCTATCATTCAATATGCAATCAAACAAAACCAAGTTTTCATACATTCAAGGAAATTGTAAGTTAGGACGAGCTTTCAAAACGAACAGGTAGCAATTTCCAACACGCTTATCGAAACACCAACATGGCGGCTCATTTGCATAATTTATTCATAAACGCAGGAGCATAGAACTTTGTTAGTGTCCGCGTCCCCGCCGTTTTACGAGTATTACTTAAATCTCGCTGGGCGACGTTTTATTTATCAAACCTCGCCCCGCGCTCCACTAATTAGCGTCTTTTTGCTCCGTGCCACTGCCATTTTAACTTATTAATACCTATGTTACTATATATAGTAACAAAATCTAGGGTATTTCAGGGCCATTATGGCAAGATCTAGGTCATTATGCAATTTTGGCCGCCTTGCTACTTGGCATTATTTTTCCATAATGGGCGAGTGAATGAGCGCACGTAGAGAATGACGTCATCAACTCTCAGTGACTTTCAAGATGGCTGCTGACGTTGAATGAACTTAAGTCACTTGCAAACACAATTTAAAGTTTAAATGACGTAATCAATCGCAATCAACAAAGCTTAACATTGGATATTTATAAACTCAAGAAAAGAATACTATAACTCATTCCAAGACAAAACATGACCAAAAATGATTTCAGTTTGACGGTATAGTTTTTTAAAAGAGACCGATCGGATCAGGACAGAAACTGTTCTTGAAGGCACAAAAGTTCATAAAAAACTGGCACTAAATGTTATTCTCACAAAAGATATAAAGAGTATTTATCGATATAAACAACAATTAAACAACATTGTCTCATATTTATTTTGTTAAGTAAATCGAAGAGTTAACCTGAATGACAGATATTTGTTAACATCGACAACTGTCCGTTCTTAGAAAGAAAGGGCGACAACCAAGATTAGCGGCGATATCTAAATGCCGTATTTCGGACATACGTATTAAAGACGTTAATACTTGACTGCTGCTCGCTCGAGTCCATAATGTCCTTCGGGCCTGCGGCCCTCAGGCCATTATGCACATCTTCGGGCCATTATCGCATAATGGCGAGCAGCAACCAAGTATTAACCTCTAACTAATACTCGACTTTTCGTTTGTCGGGGTCGCGGGGCAAATAAAAACGAATGGCACAAATCAGCCTACATTTGATACAACTCCCATGAAATCAGTATCTATACACTCAGTAATTATATGTAGTTTTGATGACAAAAAACGACATAGGAAATGGTCAGAAAACGTAATCTGTTGTTGTTGATTTTGTATTTTTTTCCCGGCCGAAGGCCGGTCTGTTTTCAGTTTGATCTGTAAAATTTACAGGGAAGAACTGAATTTTCATTAGTCATTTTGAAATTACAAAATGAAATCTGGGAATCGAATTGGCCACTCTAAAATAATATGTAAAGGATTGTTCTAAACTAAAATGTAAAATTATTAAATAAAATGTAAAGGATATTCTACAATAAAATGTATAGGACCGTTCTTTAACTTTCTAGTTAAATTGCTCAGATTTAACAATACTTCTTGCATTCAGATCTCATTACATTTTTAGTGAACAGTTTTTACGTAAGAACTTAAAGAGTTTATTTTGTTTTAATTTTTGTCGAAATAATTAATGAGAATAATATCAGAACTTATCAGATACCTTTGACTTATGATGTTCAATAATTGTCTAATATAATAGATGATTACTGATGTGTTCAATTGATATAATGTTTATAACGCTTATATATTTTTGCATATTAATCAAGTATTTATAAAAATAATTGCCTTACCGACTACGTACGTAGATGTTGGTGTTAGAAATTTAGTTCACTTACCGAAACACGACATGTTTGTTTAGAAACACATACATCTTAAAGTGGTCCATTTTTCAAGATTAATAACCCTACAAGAAATTACAATAAAACAAAGGGACAAGCTGTTAATCAGAGCCTGCAATTTCGTGAAAATAATATCACAATGCACATGCTTTTTATATAAAGTTATTAAATACAAATATAACAACATATTTGTTTACTTGATTTTTACGAATCAAAATAAATATAATTAACACAACATGAAATTAACTGCTAATAATAACAGCTCCTTCCATAGGCCAAAATAAAAAGCATTACATAAAAGACGACGCCGCTCACCGGCGTCGCCAATAACTTTTTTATGCAAGCTATGATAACATATCTTTATGACTTTGCATGGAAAACTAAGAACAAACATAATATTTATTATGCAAGTTAACCAGTTTTACTTCGGCCGAGTATCTTTTTAAAAGATTATTTGCTTTTCAAATATTTCGCCTTTACGCCCCTACTCATCGAAAATACTACAAGACACAGCCGCATTCCCAATACTGTCCCAATATGTCAGATTAAATAATGTATTTATTTACTGTATGACTTGTTTATAACTACGTAAAAAGCAAATGACATAATTATCATTTTATCAAAAGTAAAAAATGAAAAGGAAAAGAAAGTAAATTTGTAAAAACTTTTACAAGGGTGTTTAACTGCACTGTTCTCTTTTATATACCACAGCTGCTCTAACAATACCAACATTATGTCACGGCGGGTCCGAGATTATGTGGTTTTGGTTACCGGAAGTTCAGGCTTTCTCGGACAGCATATGGTTGGGTTGTTGCACAATTACGCTGATCACGTGACAGAGATAAGAGTTCTGGATACACAACCGTACATCAACAATACGGGTATTGTATGAATAATCAAAACTGAAGAATGCATGATAATTTTATGAGCTACTTATATATGTAATTTACGTTAATCATATACTGCTTTCTATTTCAACGTTCTCAAGGACAATGACTACATGTTGACTTGGGGTTAAGTGTTGGTCTCATATGTAGGAAAACGAGGGTTCAATCCACGCCGAGTCATACCTAAGACCATTCAAAATATCCTATGCTTCCATGCTTTCATGCTTAGCGCTTTATATCGGGGTTCATTTGAAGAGCTTTTAATCCGGCGTCAATTTTATATAATTTTGATTAATGTCTAAGCAGACCGCCTGTTTTACATTGTTTTTTGTTTTGTAGAGTATGAAGCTAAGAAGCCATTGAGACAATATGTTGGAAGTATTCTGGATCTGGAATTAATGACAGAGGCATGTAAGGGTGTCGACTGTGTGATACACCTAGCAAGTCTTATTGATATTACATTGTTTGCTGACTTTGAGCGAAGCTATAGAATCAACGTAGAAGGTATTAAGAAAATTTTGTATTTTCATTATTACATGGTGACTGCTTTTTTCATTGTAAGGTTCTGGAAAAAACTGAAGTTGAAATTTCTCTTTAGATTTGATAAGGTATTGTTTTTGAATGCAGTGTTCCTTTTACCTTCTTAAACTTGTGTGCCTTGTTCAGCTGTTATCGCATTAATATGTCCGCCTCATATAATTACCACAAATACAGAGTTACTCATAATACATATCTATGAAAGTTATTTCTTTATGGACATCACTTACTTTTTTTATCATTTTCATCAATTAATACGTTTTAATGCAAAATCGTAGATAAAATATATTTTAACTTAGACATTTATTTTCTCAAACAGTACCTATATTTATTTACCTAATGCTATGTAATTTTCCATTTTAAGGTACGAAAACCGTAATAGAGGCTTGTAGAAGGTCGGGTGTACAGCGTTTACTATACTGTAGCTCGGCTAGTGTGATATTAGGAAATGACGACATTATAGACGGCACGGAGGACAATTTATCATATGCTACAGAACATATGTTCTCTGTTTATGGTAAAACCAAGCAACAGGCGGAACAACTTATATTAAAAGCAAATGGTACTACTTGTAGCAATCTTACATTTCATAATTTCTTGTGACTTATTTGAGCATTTAGTGTAACAATAATGGCACCTGAAATAATGCACGGAAAGACACTGGAAGTCTTCCTCATTCAGTAAAGCTGAAACGTCACCATATTACTTATATTATGTCGGTGTGACGTAAAGCTCAATCAATCAATCAAACAAACAAATATGGCCTGTCTCGGTTCACCATGCTAATCATATGCATCGCTCTTGGATTAATATTTCTAAAATCTTTTTGTAAAAGCTTAACCTTTCTTTATCAACCTGAATACTTAATGTGTTCATATAAAATAGGATGATATCATTAAAGAATGCATACAGCACAAGTTTGCTGGGAAACGGATGCAATTCTTGTATTAGTTATAAGACTCCTTGTCCTTGATCATGCGTTTTAGATTGATGTGTACTTTATTACGATCATTTATTAAGCGCAAAACATATTGACATTTTGACATTGTACAATTGCATAACCTAATTATATAATTTACAGTGTGAACGAAAATAATTCAAACGATATGAAAATAATATTTATCAGAAGAGATTCTAATTTTATGTAGGTAGTGGTGTTTGAAGGTATTTAACATTTTTATGTATTTTGTTCTATGAAATAAGTATTGACACTATTTTTTTACATTTTATTCCAGATGAGACTTTGCAAACAATAGCTATTAGGCCTTCTTCGATATATGGAGAATTGGGCTCGAGAACATTCGGTCAAATGTATGGTAATTCATTTACAAAGGCTACTGGATACTATATACATGTTGATTTTTCCTTTAAGAAATGTGACTGGATTTATGTGGGTAATGTAGCTTGGTTGTTTATACAAGCAGATAACGCTCTACGTGACAACAAGAATCCTGATGCCGCTGGACAAAGCTATTTTATCTCTGACGATACACCCTTAATGGACCGACAAGATGCGTTGTTTGAAATGGTGAAAGACAGTGGTCTACGATGTTTTATTCTTTCGCCGCCAATGTGGTTGCAAGTACAACTGATGCGAGTTATACTCTGTGTATTAACATTTCTGTCGTTGTTTTGGAAAGTGAATTTCCCTTTAGGTAAATGGATCGTTCGTATCAGAAATAGGACTTGGCTTTTAAGTAGAAAGAAAGCAGAGAGAAATTTAGGATATAAGCCATTGTTTAAACACGATGAAGTAAAGGAAAAAGTTACAAAATATATTAAGTCTATTTCACGGTAATATACATCGTAATGTACATTTGTGTATATACAACATGGTGAATAATTAACACTGTATAGAATTGTGCAGAACACAAATGAAGAAGCAGAATATTGTGTTGAAGGTTAAAATATTTGTATTTGGTTTATTACAATATTTATCACATCTTGGTTAACGAGAATAATGCCAGTGCATGTTAAAAGAGATAACTTTATATGATTATGTCAAATTTAGTAAGGTAGATACAGAAAATTAAGAGATGAAAACATATAGATGACTGGTTATGTTTTAATTTTGAATACTTTATTTAATTATCAGAAATGGAACAGAACATATTTCTTTTGACTAAAAATTTCAATATCGTAGTTTTTAAACATAACAGTTTACATATATAAGATATGAGAGGTCATTACATATATAATGCATAACTATTTATTTAGTTTAAGCAATATTTCATTTCAGTCAAACATATATACACAATTTAATTACAAAATCAAACCAAAAAATGATTGAGTAGAAAGCTACAAGCTTTTGTTTTAAGAAACTCTCTGATTGGAATGAAACAATGGTCATTAATGATAACATTTATACAGTGAGACTGTTATTAACAAAACCACAACTACAAAATAATATTTGATGTTACAGAATACGATAAAGAACATGAAGTGTATATATTACTTTATTAGACTTTAAGCAGGATTTTGAGAACAAACATATCATTACATCGAAGAACGCTATACTTATGCATATGACATTTTTATTTAAATAAACGTTGATAATAACCCCGCCTTTAAGTCTTAGTTTTCATTTTTTGACGGTGACTGAAATATGTATTGAACCTAGCTAGACCGAGTGCAATCGTTGTCAGTGGTTTGTTTGTTTTGGGTTTTAGGTCACATCGACACAGTATAGATCATATTGCGACGTTGGAGGAAGACCTGATGTGCATTAAGACCCCAGGTGCATTGTCAGTGGTAAAAGGATCTCTATGTACTATCTCTCTGTATATTTGTTAACGATTGCTTTGCTTAATGAAGCTATCAGGCTTATATAGAGGATATTTGTTTAATTCAGAGTCAATATCGGCATATATTTCACCGAATGAGCACCAAAAGGTATATTTCACAAGTGGCGCAGAGCCTCGTTACCGCTGTAAACAGTTACCCTCGAGCTAGATATTCCCGTCTGCACTGACAGCCGGTCTTTATTGATTCTCTTTCTTGCATATTACATATCAATTATTTTCAGAACAGAAATTACAAAAACCGATGTTCTCATAACGCACTTCTTTCTTATTGTAGCGTATGAACTTACATCTTCATTCATAACGGTTAAGTGACGTCATCTCAAGAACGCAATTCATTCTTAAAAGGTCCGCGTCAATGACGCTCGCCAGAGGCTCGTATAATATAATTTTATTCAACTAGTGCAATCAATTCAGTATTGAACTTACACTCATTCAAAATCCTCTTTTTCTAGCACCGGTGTAAACGGTAGATAATCCTGTCTGATATGCAAGAATACAACGTGACGTCATTTACGACGTCAAATCAATAAGTTGGTTTCCAGTACTATGTACGCTGGTATTTCACTGAAACAACGTAACGGGCTAGAATTCAAAACAGTGAAAAGTATCAAATTGACAATTTCAATGTTTCAAACAGTGAAAATATCAGTTTTTTTTTATTTAATGGTTTTCAGTGGATTACTAATTTATCCGTGAAAATTATATTTGATAATTTCACAGTGAAAAGTTCAAACTTTTCAATAACGAAACTACTTTTTTAAGATTTTCCCCATGTGGTACCTCAATTTTATTTTTGTGATTTACTTGCATTCATTATATTCTCTAGAATGTGATTTACTTGTATCCATTATATACTCTAGAATGTGATTTACTTGCATCCATTATATTTTCTAGAATGTGATTTACTTGCATCCATTACATTCTCTAACATGTTATTTACTTGCATCCATTATATTTTCTAGAATGTGATTTACTTGCATCCATTATATTTTCTAGAATGTGATTTACTTGCATCCAATATATTTTCTAGAATGTGATTAACTTGCATCTATTCTCTTCTATTCTCTACAATGTGATTTACTTGCATCCATTATATTCTCTAGAATGTGATTTACTTGCATCCATTATATTCTCTTACATGTTATTTACTTGCTTCCATTATATTTTCTAGAATGTGATTTACTTGCATCCAATGTATTTTCTAGAATGTGTTTTACTTGCATCCATTCTATTCTCTAGAATGTGATTTACTTGCATCCATTATATTTTCTAGAATGTGATTTACTTGCATCCATCATATTCTCTACCATGTGATTTACTTGCATCCATTATATTTTCTAGAATGTGATTTACTTGCATCCATTATATTCCCTAGAATGTGATTTACTTGCATCCATTCAATTCTCTTGAATTATGTGATTAAATAGCACCCATTCTTATCTCTAGAATTATGTGATTTACTTGTATCCATTCTGTTCTCTAAATGTGATTTACTTGCATCCATTCTATTCTCTAGAATGTGATTTACTTGCAACCATTCTATTCTCTAGAATGTGATTTACTTGCATCCATTCTATTCTGTAGAATCTGATTTACTTGTATCCATTGTGTTCTCTAGAATGTGATTTACTTGTATCCATTCTGTTCTCTAGAATGTGATTTACTTGCATCCATTCTATTCTCTAGAATGTGATTTACTTGCATCCATTCATTTCTTAAGAATGTGATTTACTTGCATCCAATCTATTCTCTTGAATGTGATTTACTTGTTTCCATTCTGTTCTCTAGAACAAAACTTGCATCCATTCAAAGTTAAGGCAAACAAGTACGATTCACTTAATCAATAACATTTACAATATGTATGTTCATGAGTTCTAGACATGAAGATCGTATCGTTTGAATTAACTTGGTACATAGTTCTCGAATTGTTTAAATTAACTAGGCACATAGTTTTCATTTTCTAATTTGTGTGCTCTGTAAGTTTTGTCAATTACGAGTATCCATTTTATTAATCTAATATGAAATAACCTTGTAAAATATCAAAAAGAATGAAAAAAAAAAAAAAAACGACGAAAAAGATTTCTACATGATCGTTTTGCGCCTTCATCAGTTACGGATCTGAAAGCGTTCGTTTGATGTTTATAAATGAAGGGACACGATCGTCTTCACTAAACTTTTAAATCTTACAGATCATTAGATCACTTATAATTATTTGCTTCAGTAGGATTTGTTTATATATTTGCTATTTGTTGCAAATAACCTCAGCCTCCATGATATTTCACGATTATTGGTTGGCTTTAATGACGGACTATCTTAGCGACTTTTTCTCCACAAAAATTAAATTTACAATTTACGCACTCTAGGTGCATAACATTAGTCTACCACTTATTATGAATCCGGGTCAACTCGGCCCTAAAACATACTCGGCCCCCGAGTCAGCTCGGCCCTATTCCAACTCGGCACGGGTCAACTCGGCCCACTTTTAAAAATGGATAAAGGACATCAAAGGACTCCTATTGTCACGGGCTATTATTATCAATCAATGTGTATGTTAAAGATACCGATTAATTAGGTGATAATTATGATTGATTGACTCATTCATTCAAATTTGATTAGTGACCACCTGCAATTAATTAGAAGCTTTTGCTTATTAGTAAACACGTTTTTGTTTCATATTTTTTTGAAAATTACTTTGCAAACAAAATGCATGTAAGGAAACACATTTTTATTATATCTATATTCACAGGCACAACATGCAAAGCAAAGTAAATACGTTTTATAGGCCTATATATTTTTGTAAAGTGGGCCGAGTTGACCCGTGCCGAGTTGACCCGTGCCGAGTTGGTATAGGGCCGAGTTGACTCTTTTCCCTTATTACAAATGACACAGACGAAATCTAGCATGGGTCTAAACATTAAGACCGTATCGTTAATACGACCAGGTCTTTATAGTAACAAGAATTTAAGGAAGTGTCAAATATATATATATATTTTTTTTTAAAAAAAAGACGTTTTGTCTATTAATTTAATAAGTGTGTTTATTATAGATACAATTTATTAAAATCACGGCTGGTAGTCGGTAACGACAGGTAGTCGACCAAAAAATCTTTTTGCCATCAAAATGCTTGTGTGTATTATAAAACTGAGACGAAAGCGATATGTTAGTAGTCGTCAGAAATAACAAATTATGATAAAAAAGTAATTGGTTTAAGAAACAGGTAACTACCGCTTATTAACTTTGCATTGCATCTTTTTTGTTTGTGGTATCATAATGTGCCTAAAAAGAGACACGGTAATATTCAATAATTGCACTGACATTGATTGCAGACCTACAAAAACTAATATTAAATTGAACTAAACTTAATTCGGATACGTTGACATTTGGACAAAATTCACAAATTAGCATATTTCAATATATCTTTAGCAATGGATTATAGTGGCATTTACTTTCCAAAATATATAACAATGCATACCCAAAAATGTAATTTGATTGTTAAAGTATTAAGATGATTGTTCACCTGCAGGTTTAAATTCCTTGTATTTGCTGATACCAATTAATCAATAATGATTGGCAAATTATTGATGATCCTGTGCCAATATTTTTAATGTTTATGGGCTAAGGAAATTCAGGGTATGCTATAGGCCTAATGCATACAATCTGTGTGTACCAGTTAACTGTGCGACCTACATGATTTAGTGGTGTTGAAATTGTTCAAATTGATACTTTGGATAATGTACATAAACTACATAGTTGTTATTCATGAATGTATCATGCATTTTAATGTCTTATCAACAGAATTGCTTTTATCTGTCTCACTTCCAAACCTCTGGTTTTGTCTTTACTAGTTGTATGCAATTGCAAAGTCTACGTCCCCAGCAGGGTTTTGATTTAGTCCAACTAATTGTACTGCGCGACGAGATATTGTGCTATTTTCGTGTCTGGGCAATATCTCGCCTCTACTTATTGTATCCTATGTCATTATTCCATAATACAGTACTACATTGTAGGTATAAAAAAGTCTTTGCATGATTTAAACTATTTTGTAGATTTTATACAAACACGTATTTGTGAATATTTCTTTTTCAAAAATTTGCACACAGAAATTTATTGCCTTAGATGGTAAATCCCTCATATTGGCGGACCTATTAGTGTGGCCTAAATGAATTGCAAAACTTTATTGGTGTACATGTTTATTAACAGCATGACTTTAATTAACTTAACTAAACTTGTTTGTTTTTTTTCCAGACATTGTTTATGAAAGTGTGAAGTTATGGCTACCACTGGCTTGTGTTTGGGTATTGACCTTGGGACTACTTCAGTCAAAGTTTCACTTCTTGACATCACATCGAAGAATTTTATATTTTCCACAGCAGAACCTACCAATGCTGATGTTGATGTAGAAGGGCAGAGATCTGAGCAAGATGTGTCTAAAATTATGCAGGCTGTGTGTACTTGTTTGACAAGAATAACTAACAAAAACCGTGCCTGTGTAAAATGTATAAGCGTGTCAGGCCAAATGCATGGTGTGCTATTATGGAATAATGATTTACAATCAAGTCTTGAAGATGGAAAATTGACAGTCTGTAATGCTAGTAACATTATAACATGGCAAGATCGAAGGGCATCTTGCGAGTATATTTCAACTCTACCAAAACCAGACTCGCATCAGAACCTTGCTGCTGGATTTGGATGTGTGACGCTGTTTTGGATGGCACAGTTTGAACCGGAAAAGTTGGTACAATATAACACAGCCGGAGGTATCATGGACTATATGGTTGTTTTGTTATGCGGACTAGATAAACCAGTGATGAGTGACCAGATAGCTTCCAGCTGGGGATACTTTTGCTCTGAAACAAGCACATGGAACACACAAATGTGATTATTCATTTTTATATTTAAAATTCAGGGGTTTAATTATAACCTGGTAGCCAGGTTATATCCCCTGCAACATATAATTGGCCACTCGATTTGCAGCACCCTTATCTGGTTTGTGCCATGTAAATTATTATGCCTTTTTTCAAAACTGATGTTGCTTGATATAATATGAGGTTATTAAGCATTGTTGAGTACAATACTGTATTCTACTGGACAAGTA